>NC_092310.1:2500000-3125000 GCF_036785885.1 Coffea arabica
TTGTTGCGTCCCATAACTTGATATGGGACTTGATATTGTTGTGTCCCATAATACTACAGGACGATTGTTTCCTATAGAAATATTCATTTGCAAAACTCTGGTAACTGTGAAACTATCATGGCAAGTTAATCTTCTTGTTCCCAGTTCAGTTTTTTGCCAAATCTCAAGGTGTTGCACTTGACAGGACCTGTGGGATTAGTAGATGAAAATTACTTTCCAAGACTTATTCGTGGTTGCCCATCTCTTGAAGAATTGTATTTAGTTTTCCATAGGTTGATTTATCTAGTCCTTCATTGAAAAAACTTAGGACTTACTAGTTGGGAGGACGCTACAACTATGTAATTGAGTGTAACAGTCTTGAATATCTTGAAGTCAGCGGTTTTGGAAATCATAAGTTTATGCTAAATGTCCTGAGACTCGAGAGATTTGGAGTGTGAAATTGATGCTCAAAGAGTAACGTTCATTCAAGAACTGAAGTCTCTTGTTAGAGCCACAATTTTATTGTCGCATCTCCACGCAGAAGGAACTGAAAGTGGCTTGTTTTTTCGTAGTCAGCATTCTTTTGAGCTTATTAATTGGTTACAAAGTGTGAAGTCACTTGACCTATGTCACCACTCCCTGCAGGTATACATGCCTTCATTTTACTTCTTTCTTCTCATCTCCAGGCTTTTCCTTTGACTTGTGGACTAATTGGACATTTATACTTTCAAGCAATAAGTTTTCTTAAATGTTCTGTTCATTTGACTGTAGGCTCTCCATTATTCTCGACAGTTGTTGCCAGCTTTCGAAAACATGACAACTGTGTTGCTTGAAGCTCCTTGGAATGATGTTTTTTATCATACAAATTTGTGGACAATGTTACCCGCATTACTTCAAAGAGCCCCTAATCTTGAGGTGCTTATCTTCCGTCAAGTGAGTTATTATGAGCTTCTTAATGACATATTTCATTGCACTATATGTCTGCAGTCCCTATTTGATCTTCTTTAATCCACAGGTCTTTAGGAATGATTTTGGTGGAATCAAAGAATTCGGGTGCATCTTGGCAGAGGCTATTCCTATATGCATCGTTGAACGTCTTAGGGAGATAGAAATCAGAGAATTCTATGGGGAGGAATATGAAATCAAGCTAGTGCAGTATTTCTTGCAGAACGGGAAGTCTTTGAAAAAGATGACTCTTTGTGGAGTTAGGCAGCAGTCAAAGACGTTATCGGATGGTTGTAATAAGATATTGTCATTCAACAAATCCTCAGAGGTCTGCCAGATTGTGTTCTTCAACAAATCGTAGAACAGGAATTCTCGTTTTTCTGGTATTCTTTTCAGCTAGACTGGATCGTTTGCATCCAGAAATGGAGTATAATCTCACTTGAAAACTGGCATAGAAATATCTGCTATTTTATGTAAGATGAGCTGTTCTGAGTTAGTTTATGCCATCCGACTGTTTTGCAGCTTCCTTTGAAGGTAATACAATGGAAAGAGGAATCAAACCCTCTTTTCTTTATGGGACAATGAATATGGAGAACCTCCTGTTTTGTACTTAGTTCTCTTCAGTCACCAAAAGAAAAGGAAGAAAAAAATTTCCTGGTTCTCAGCTTTGTTTTCCTATTCTTATTTTGGCAACAAAACAATCGCTGCAGCACATGCCAAAAGATGTGAATGCCTTCATACCTTTTGGCAAATGAACACTTTTTTTATTTGCGTAAACTTTTTTTATTTGCGTAAATGAGATGCTTCGAAGTTGAGATCTCTTACTTGCATTTCCATTCTCCTCCTCTCCCTCCCCCCCCCCCCCCCCCCACCCCAAAAATAAAGGAAGAGGGGCAAGAACAGTTCCTAGTAGCAATCCTTCCCGGCAGTTCATGGCCAAGATTTGGCCAAAAAAAATATAATGTCCATATTTCATCTTGTACCTCGTTTTTTACATCATGTGTGGGACCTACAAAATTTTATTTTATAGTTACACGTTGTTGAAATGAGTTATGTGTAGAAAGAGTTACACAGCGTGCATTTTACATATAACCTTCTGCAACCATTTCTGCCCCTTGTCCAAAAGTAAAGCAAATGAACACCTTATTTGTTTTATTAGCAAAAATGATAGCTACTTGACAAAAATACGGTGGAAGTGGGTACTCTATTTTAACAGTTGTTACTTTGGGCTTTAGCATTGCAATGAAACAAAACTCAAACAACACATGGAAAACAACCAATCCTAAGGGTCCGTTTGTTTCAATGTAAAAGTTTTTTCCCAAGGAAAACATTTTCAGTGAAAAACATTCATCAGGGGAAAAAAAATTATTTCCCTTCATTTTCAAGTGTTTGGTGCACTTTTGAAAAATGTTCTTCGAAGCCAAAACCCACAAGATTGTTCCCCTCAAAGATTCGTCAGTCTCCTTCTGCCAATGACCAGAACTCCATCCATACCTATATCAATTCACTACCCCAATCCAAATACTTCAAATTCCAAAAAATTAGATCATACTCCATGACCAGGAAATCCATAGTATTGCAAACCCCTTACCATTACAGATCATACTAATTACCTAATCACTGCGTCAATGGAAATTGCATCAAGAATGAGATTCTTGTCATTGATAGAGTTCTACCGGATGAAACACTTCACTGATGCTTACAAATAGTACTAAGAAAGATAAGGAAGACGGGGAGGCAGCTATAGGTCTAAGTTAGCCACAATAGATAATTTTGAGCCATGATCTGAAAAATTTCGGTTTAGTCATTTTAGTCCTGATGGCGTAAAAGATTTTTCACGGGAAAAAATTCTCAATCTTTTTGGCTGCCAAACACCAGAATTTCCTGACAAATATTTTCTGGAAAATATTTTTCTGTTCTAACAAACAGACCCCAAGGATTTGTTATACGGTCGAGCAATATCTTCGAACGGTTCCGAAATTAGAGGATCCTAGACTCCTAGTTCAGATTATATATCATTAACTAATGAAGTCGATGCCTGTTAGGTATTCATATCTATCTTTTACTGTTGGCGAATAAGAAATTATCAGTTCCCAAGAGTGTAGGGAGAGAGTGAGTGGTCAAGGGAAGAAGAGGAGGATCATAATATTCAGATCTTTTTTTTCTTTTTCTCTTTTCTGATTCAGTAATTTTATAGCCTCTGAATTTGGAATTGTACATAAATCAGCTGCAGTTAATGATTTCAGAGCAGCCATGAAAAGCATACAGCCACCCCACAATTTGCAGCCCACGGGTTTCACCATAGAAGCAGGTTCAATATTCAATTTTTTATGGTTTTGTAAAAGGATTCCTTATGCATTCATGCATGCAAGTAAATGATAAATGATTTAACCCCAAATTCTTGAAGAGATTCGTTTTAGTTCATTCCTGAACTGTGGTTAGGAAATATTGAGAAAAAACATAAGATGGGCTTAAAACAGAGTCGAGAAATGGATCGAACATGGAAAATCTCAGAAATGGATAATATTGATAGGTTGAGTGCCCTTCCAGATGATTTTCTCTACGAAATTCTGTCACTTCTTCCTGCAAAAGATGCTGTAGCCTTCTTAATTGTATCCACCAAATGGAGAAAACTATTCACTTCAGTTCCTGATACTAATTTCTGCGTAAATGGACTGAACGATCCTGATGATCCTGATCCTTGTAGTGTAAGGAGTTTCCGGGACGAGATACATGTTGGTTGTCAAATACTTGCACTTCGAACTGGTGCTCCTTTAAGAAAATTTCAACTTCATATTAAACAGTATGTGGGAAGGTTTGCGTCTGCAGTTGAATTGTTTATATTGAAGGCACTTGCGTGTAGAGTCCGGGAACTTGACATTCATGTGGGAATGACAGATAAAAGCCGATCAATTCCTCCTGAAGTATTCACCTGCAAAACACTCGTCACTTTGAAGTTGACAAGGGATGTGGATTTGGATTTGATTGTACCTAATGCAATTTGTTTACCGAATCTTAAGGTTCTGCACTTGAGAGGGGAAATGAGAGTGGTAGATGGAATCTGTATTCAACGACTTATCAAGGGTTGTCCTTCGCTGGAAGAACTGAACTTAGTCTTATGCCGTATGGATGAGAGTGATGAAGATCAAGTAATTGATTTCTCTAGTCCTTCACTGAAAAGATTGACACTTGCCAGTTTTAATTATGGGGGCCTGTTTGATTTCGTTTTGGATTCAAGCCAACTTGAATATCTGGAATTCCACCATGTTGGGAAGCATAGGTTCACATTAGATGCCCCAAACCTCAGCTATCTAAATTACGAATGCAATGCTGTTGAGGTGAACCTCATTCAAAAGAACTTCACTCAAAGCCTGAAGTCTGTTGTGAGAGCCAGTATAGCAATTCGGTATATGGCTCTTGAGATTTTCAACAAAACAATCCAAACAAACTTCTTTTTGGATGGTCGGCATGCTTTTGAGCTCATCAATGATTTGCAAAGTGTCAAATCTCTTCAGTTACATGGACACACTCTCCTGGTATGTATTTCTTGCTTTCTTTTACTTTTTCTTTTCTCATCCAATTAGGCTCCTATTTTATAATTGTGGACTGGACATAGAATGTTACCATTAGAGGGAGCAAATTGTTTTAACAGTCTTCTCCCTTTTTGTGAAGGCTCTTTTTGAATTTAGAGGAAGGTTGCCAACTTTCAGACATTTAACCATTCTGCAGCTTGGACCTTTTAATTATGATGGTGTTGATCATGGGCATTTGTGGAAAATGTTACCAAGATTACTTGAAAGTGCCCCAGACCTTGAAGTACTTATCCTTGGTGAGGTAAGTTATATTGAGCTTTTCATCAAGAAGTTTATTAATTTCATTATGTATTGCATGCAGTCCCTAATCTACTTTAAATGGTCAGGCGTTGGGGAATGTCTTCACTAGAGATAGGGAGTTTGAGGTTTTTTTGCCCCTGTGCTTTTCTAGTTTTGAGGTTTTTTTGCCCCTGTGCCTTCCTAGTTGCTGCCTTGATCGTCTTAGGGAGGTAGAAATCAGAGAGTTCAACAATGAGGAATATGAATTCAAGCTAGTCAAGTATATTTTGAAGAATGGAAAATCTTTGAAGAAGATGACTATTGGTGGAGTTATAAAGGCTATGAAATCTTCAGAAAAATGTTGCAAGAGGATATCATCATTCAATAAAAGCTCCCAGGATTGCCAGATTGTATTCAACTAGAAGGAAAAGAAGTAGGATTTTATGATCATTGATCATGAGTTGGAATCTGCTGTGGAGCTACTGGTCAGGATTTTTATGAGAAATTCTTGTCATCTTTCCACGGCATGGTTTGTTTAATGTTTAGTAAAGTTCATCTAAAAGCCAGTTACTTATTCTGCTTGACATTTCCCTTTCTGGAGTCAATTTTGGATTTTCCTTTTTAATGTGAAGATCAATTGATGAACTTGTAATGAAAATTAAACGATCATATCCAGTTCTTAGCTGATGCTTCTCAATTCATTTAATAGCAGGACCAAAAATCTCTCATCACATGTTTTCACCCTTGAATGTGTAAGGTTATGGCAATGTCTTAGGAGTACAGCAATTGCAGACGATGTTGTTGGCTCTGGCTTTAGTTAGCAATTTCTCTGAAAGAAAAAATTGTCAATAATAGCACATTCCCTAGTTTAACCCTAAGATAACATAATGTCAAGGTCAAAGTAACTCTGTTTGGATTAGCTGCTTTTGGGAGCGTTTTTCAAAATTTTACTGTAGCAGTGTATATGAAAATTTTTACTATAAAAATTTTTTGAAATATTTGATATATTATATGGATGAGCTGTTTTTCGAGTTATTGTGTATTATTATAGCATTGTATTTAAAAAACTTATTTTTAAAAAAATGGCCAAACCAAACAGAGCGTTTCTCAAAATGCAAAAAACTAAAATTGTCAAAGTGGATTCTGAGAGGAAAAATAGAAGGACAAAAAGGGAAAAACATTTCTTTGATGGAGAGCACACTCAATAACAAATTAATGAGGGTCCCTAGTGTTAGTTTTTGAAACAAAAATGTGTGTAAATGCAAAAGGGCAATACAAATGAATGTGTAGATTTCAACTTTTATTTGTATGTTTTAGAAGTTTTTCGAGAGCAGTTGTTTGAGATATGCATTTATCAATTACGGTATTTACATATTTATTTTTTCCAACAGGGGAAGTTGGGATTTAAGAAGCGGGGGAAGGAGAAAAGTGATTTGAATTCAAAACCTGTAGATCCTATCTCAACTTCAGCCATTAGAAAAAATTACGATATTTAGGTAATGCAGATTGAAAACAAGTTTATGGAAAAATTCTTGTGATTGATTTATGAAAGTTTGCAATGTGCTTTGATTAGCATGAAAGAATTCAACTTACAGCAGCCCAGATTTTTTGCGATGAAGTTACCCTCCATCAGTTTTCTAAGAATGAAAATCAATTGCAAATTTGCAACCAAGAAACAGACTTGATTTTATTTAGTAAACTTCATTGCAAAAAACACTCAAGGATGAAAGAAACACAAACTAAAGGACTGTTTAATTAAACCAGTACTTTTTTTTTTTTTTTTGGTTTAAATGGATAAAGAATGGGCCCAATATTTTTTGGTCAGTAAATTGTAAGTTCCTTTTGCGATATTGTTGCAACTAAGGTGTGGGTAAAAATTTTATAGGTTTAATAGTGAACCCATAGAATTATTTTTTTTTTAATTTTGTTTCTAAACAACAGTTAAACCAGTACTTAATTTCCTTCCCTTGAACGAAAATGAAAAAAAAAGAAAAAAAAACAGTACTTAATTGTTGAAATTCCAATAATACAAGAACGACCTGTAATTTTATTGGAGCCCAAAAAAGTTTTAGAGCAAGAGAAGGCTGTTATAGTTGCAAAGAGTTTTTCTTTTCAAATGTCTCCATGAATACAATTTTTACAAGCTTGAAATTATGTACCATTCTCTAGTTAATTTAATGACTTAATTCTCTCAGCAAAAAAAATAAAAGTAATTGTTATTTGCATGGAAGAATCCCTCAATCAGTCAGAGATTTCTAGCTACAATAACTTTCATGTAACGAAAACACTGTGAAAGGATAGCACCTACGTTGGGCGGCAGATGATCCCACTGGAGAAAATCAAACTAAAACCAGTCCTTTTACAGCATGCAGATTTGGTGTTCAGGGTCTAAAATCCAAAGCAAAAAATGAAAAAGAAATAATGATGTTAAAAATTGCAGAACCATACCAATTTTTTTTAAAAAAAAAATTCTTCAATGATGTTAACAAAATTCAATATTAATTTCATGAATTCATACTTAGCGGAGGTATTATAAATTGGTAATTAACTTTACAAATAAAATTAGATGAGTTTGTAAAAAGTTTTAAAAAATAGATTGTAAATGGATAATTGGATTACTAAATTCCTTTTTTGATTTACCCACTTATATCCATTTAATTAAACGGGTGTAAATGAGTTGACCCAATTATACTAATTAGCCAATTTTAGTCCATCTAAATCCACCCGAATCATCCATTCTTAGGTTAGTACAAAAAAGTTATTTTCATTATTATAAAATATTAGGAGTGTCAATTGGGTTTTCTAAACTAGGCTTTGGCGAACCTAGCCTCCACTCACAAATTATACGGATTTTCGAGTTTCGACCTTTTAGGCTTCGGACTCAAATCAAGAGGTTCAACCTCATCTCACACTATCATACTCCCTCTATCCCGAAAAGTTGGTCATCTTTCGGGAACTGGAGTATTTTTTAACACTAGACAAAAGAAGAGATATCTATCTGTACTTCCTAAATTGTCCCTACCAAGCTATCCAAACTTTGCCTATAAGTCGTGTGGTGAAGTTATTCAAATGATTCATGCAAACAAGTCAACAATGCAAACAAGTCAACAATCTGGCCCATTATATTATTAAAGCTACACTAATTCTTTGCTTATGTTGCACTACACGCGTTAGCAAACATCCACCGGCACCAGTCACGCACTTTAAAGCGCATTCCGGTCTTATGACAACTTGTGCTAGACCCACATATTTAAAGGCAGTGCTTGAAGGGTAAAATGAGAAGAAGAAGAAAAATTCATTTGCCATTTTAGGCATGTGACAAACATTTTAGGACAAAATGGAAAGCATGACAGTTTCAATGGGACGGAAGGAATATAAGTTTTGGGTTCAAATTGGGTTCAGCCCAAATTCATAATTAAATATATAATTATATACACTATATATTTTATAATTATGAATTACTATAAATTTATATATAAATTATTAAAAATTTATGTCATTATATGCATAATTATATATATATATATATATAAATGGGCTAGGCCTTAAACAGGCTTGAGAAGGCATAGCCCAAACTTTACTCACATTTAGACGCAACATTTAGGATCAAAGTCTGCTCGATTCAATTAAAGATTAGGATCAGCAGGCCTTTTTTAGGCTCAATAGGTTGGGCTCTGGCTGGTCTAAACCAATTGACAGCCCTATAAAATATTTCAAGTTGACCCTAGTTTTATTTATTTTCATTATTATAAAAAATATTTCAAGTTATTTTTACAAGTATTGTAAATTATTATAATTTTAAATATCTTAATATTTCTTGTCCAAATCAATAACATTAAAAGCTATTAAAGGATCTTTTGACTCCTTAGTCAACTTTTCAGTTTTAATTAAAGAACCATATTGACTACGTTTGCAAAAATTAAGAAACAAAATTAATATGTTTATCACAATTAAATGTTTACAAGAAAAGGGTAAATTTAGAATGGAATTATATTCTCTCTTTCAAAATGAGTTTTTTTAATATTATATTTTGGAGTGGGTTGCAAAAGTTAGGGAAAAAAATACCTAAAGTAAAGAAATCAAGTGAGATTTTTCAAAGTTCAAAATTGCCAAGTGAAGGTTTATGAATTAGGAGATTCTACAATTCCTTTTGGTATCATACTCATAAGTAAAATTTACTGTTGGATGGTAAAAGAAATATTATTAACCCTTAGATTAAATATTATCAAATATTTAAAATTTAAACTATTATCTTTAGTAAGAGATACAAGTTGAGAGAATGATATCTAAAAAGAGACCATAGAATTTTCCTTTGAGATTATCCTTTATGACCCTTTTTTTTTTGTATAGCTTCAAACTAGTTTCCGATTGGGAATATCCTATCAAAGCAACCAAAGGACCTTCTCCCTGGAGTCTGCCTTTCGCTGTTCTTTCCTCCCTCTCCGCTCCAAATTTCACCACCACCTGCCGTGCATGTGCATATGATATTGAAAGCCTCCGTCTTCTTCTCCCTTTTATTTTTCCTTCTCCTTCTCTTTTCTCTTTCTTTGGATTCTCTGCCGCCCACTTGCTGCTTGGTGAAGAGTCTTCAAAGAGAGAATTTGTTTTTTGTTATATGTTTATACCCAAAACGTCTCCGAAAATCACGGTGAAAGCCACCGTTCATGGATATCTGATGAGTCAATATGGGTTGACTCGACGGACGGAGTCGGCCCAGCCCGAATTTCCAAGTCTGAGCCAGTTTCTACCGGGTCTACCATCTCTGGGATACGGCAGACCAGTAGCAGAACGGAGGCTGAAGTTCTGGTGATGCAGACTAGGCCTAATCTTTGAACCATGGTTCATCCTCGACTTCTTAATGCTCTTAAATTTAAAGTCCCCGGAGATGATAAAATTGATAGGTTAAGTCCCCTTCCTGACGACATTCTCCGCCATATTATGTCCTATCTCCCTACAGAAATTGCAGCGGCAACATCCGTCCTATCAACCAGATGGAAAGATCTTTTCATCTCACTTCCTGATATTGATCTCAGAGTCTGTAAATGCTGGTATGCTCTGACCGAGGAGGCCCGAGAAAGAGAGGTGTCTAACTTTCTAACTTTCGGATTTAGGTTGATTCTACTACGAAATAAGGTTCCTTTAAGAAAATTTCAACTTTTTGTGTCTCCCTTCGTTGAAAATCTTCGGGTGGCAATTGATTCTTTGCTATCAGCCGCGCTTCTGGCTAAAGTCCAAGAACTGGATATTTGTGTGGGAGGAGATCAAGAGAACAGATTATATCTTCCTAGAATATTCACATCTAAGACTCTAGTTACCTTGACAATAGAAACGGGTGAGGATTTGATTGCTCCGAGTCGTGTTTGCTTGCCAAATCTTAAGGTCCTGCGCTTTAATTCACTCAAGTCAATTGATGAAGTTTCCTTTGTGCAGCTTATTCAGGGTTGCCCTTCGCTTGAAGAATTATCTTTGAAATGGAGATGTTTGGAAAACGTGGATAGAACTCTTATTGTGTCTGCCCCATTTCTGAAAAAACTGGTATTATCTTGTATGCAAGGCAGGTATTCTCTAGCGGTGGAGTCTAACAATCTCGTATATTTGGACTGCAACGTTTATGGGGAGCTTAAATTTGCAATAAATGCTCCATGCCTTGAGTATTTCAAGTATCAAGGTTATCCTGTGGAAGTAAAATTTGTTCAAGACCTGAGGGCCATTGTCGATGCCACAATAGCATTTGATGAATTTGAGCTAAAAGAAACTGAAAACATCCTCATGTTGCAGGGTGAGAATGCTTTCGAACTTATCAATGGTTTGCAATGTGTGAAATCACTGAATATTGAGTCGCATAGTTTGAAGGTATGTTCCACAGATTTCTTTTCCTTTTCCATAAACTTTCTATAATCATCGCTGATTCTTCTTCTCATTTGCCTGTAGACTCTCTATGATGCTGGAAGATTCTTGCCTGATTTGGTAAATTTGACCAGTTTGGCCCTTGATCTTTACTGCGACAGTGAGAGTACCATGTGGTGGAATATGATACCAAGCTTACTAGAAAGTGCCCCTAATCTTGAAGCTCTTAATATCGTTTCTTGCGTGAGTTTTGCGCTTTCTTTCTTTGTGTTAAACATATAGTTCATTGCTGTCTTTTGCAGTCCCTAATGCTTTGCAAATGGATAGGTTTCTGACAATCAATTAACATGTGAAGAAGAACTTGGAATTTTGCTGCAGAAGGCCTTTCCCTCATGCTACATTCGACAGCTTAAGGAGATAAAAATAAAAGTCTCTGGGAATGATCAGGAATTTGGTTTCAAGCTAGTGAAACGTTTTCTGAAGAACGGAAAGTCATTAAAGAAGATTACTCTCTATGGAAGCTTAAAGCACTGGGAATCTAGTCCCAAAGATTACAACAAGATATTGTCATTCACGAAATCTTCAAAAGATTGCAGGATTGTCTTCGATCATTGGATGAATGGAAATGAATAATTAATGAATCTCCTTTTTTGTGCTTCGTTTATTTTTAGCATTGTTTTGGTGCAACTGCAATAATTTGTCGTAGTCATAGCATATTATGTTTTCTTTGCTTTTTTTTTTCTTTGGTTCTTTCTAATTTTCTTGGCGAATATCGAATTAACTATTCCACATCTTTAAGGTTAATGAACTTGCAACTGAAATCAGCTGTTTGGAGCGATAGCTGATGCTTCTGCAGGCGAAATCTTTGCTGTTGTGACATCAATCTCTGATTCTGCTTCACAAATTTTCTTTTCTTTTTCTATTCTTTTTATTTTGGCAATAGAACGACCACTCTAACAAATGAACTTCGTTCAGGACAAAGAAAACGAAGTTAATTGGTAACAGAAGAACCAAAAGAACAAAAACAAAATAAAGAAAGGGAAGAGCTTCTTGTCCCACAATAATATGGAAAAGTTGATTAAGGCGATTAGATAAAATACAGGAAGGATTTTTGCAGTTCTCTTCTCTGTCAATTTTAGAGTTCAAATATTGGGATTGTCAGTTGGGCTAGGAAGGGCATGTGTCAGGTTTAGAGTTCGAATGTTGGGATAGTTAGTTGGGAAGGATGTGAAGAGAAAATAATTAAGGTTCAAATACTGAGATTGTCCGTTAGGATAGGAAGGGTTTGGGATGAAAATAATTAAGGCCGATTTTTGTCTCTTTTTTTTTTCTTGTCAATTGTTATCAGCTACTCCTACTCTAACATATTTCGGAGAGAGGGGGTAGGGGAGTTGATCCAACAGGATCATGGGGAACCGACATGGACTGAACCAGTATCGGACCATACAGGTGTATTACACAGCCATATGGATATTAGAGAAGCTACATTAAGTGTCAACTTTGATGGGAAACAAGATTTGAATCATCGACCTCCTATTCCGCCAAGACATATGGTAGCCAACTACTCTAGAGGTAGTTGATTATTAAGGCGATAACATAACGGATGCAATGCTATTGTTAAAATATGTAATTATTGAGTACATGCTTTACTACCTCATACCCTAATTTGTGATTTTCTAATGTAATATAATTATCTTACATTTATATACTTTCCCTATTTAATCTTATCTATCATCCCTTGTATTTATTTACTTTCCCTAATTAATCTTATATTTTCAAAAATATAACACTTCAAATATATTTTAATGTATAAGGCACTCGTTGATATAATAATTATCTTGATTTATAGGAATATATTACTAGGACGCCAACCTATTAAAATTGTGCAACATTGCCTTTAGTCAAAAGTTGTAGGCTTTAGTTGCATTTATGAGTTGGATAAAAGGGATAATTTCATAAATCTCTCCTGAAGTTTTTGACAATTTTACTTGGCTCCTTTAACTTCTATGTACTTCCCCTAGCAGAGAATTGGAATCCATTGCTGATATAATGTGTGGCAAAATGGCTTTTATATCCTTAGTGTTTAGTGATATTAACCGAACAATTCCTAATAAATCACTATTAGATTATATTTGAAGGAAAGCAAAAGAAACTTTTGCAATTGTCTTCAGCAAATTGGTGCAAATTTCTCCTCCAAATCAAAATGGTAAGCTTTTCTAATAATAGTTACTTTACTATTAAAAAATTAAGCGTCCTATATCATTTAATTTTTTATTTTGGCCATTATATTTAGTTGAACTACTTTGTAGATTTAGCTATTGATTAGTCTAATAATCCAAGGTTTGGTAATTCATCTGCTACATATTTTTAAATTTGCCTGTAGGCTTTTACTTTTTGAGCTTTTTGTTTGAAAAGTTTTAATTCATTTAATAGTTTGTCAAAACAAATAGTTGCAACAATTACTATGGCGTCTTTGGCACCAAAGTATGTTCTCTCTCCAAAAATCATTTTTTTATTCAACGTTTCTTTGATTTATATAAAAGTTTCAAAATAAGGGATTTAAGTGAGATTTCAAAAATTAAGGGGATCCAAGTGAAATTGTTAGAAAGCTCAAGGGAAGTTTCTGAAATTATCCCTAAACAAAAGTCGTTCATGTGGCTAGAGTAGAGCAAGAACTTTTTGCGGCTTCGGAATGTTTTGTTTTACAAATTATTGGCAACAGACAAATTTCCAAAATTCCGTTTTCACTACATGATTGTCGTAGGCATTGGCTGGTGAATCAACTCTTGAATCGTTTCATGGTTTTCACTAGATTTTTAAGTGATTATGCATTTTATGAAATGTAGAAAATTGTAGCTGAATACCTGATCACTACTAATATACTGTTCATCTTGGCAGCTGCAGCTCAAAAAATCTATGTTAACTATCAAAGCTACATTGGAAAAATTCTCTGCAATGTCAGGCCTCAACCCAAATTTGGCAAAGTCTGAACTTTTCATGATTGGTGGTAATGTTGAACTGGGTACGGTATTTAGTTCACTTATTGGCATGCCACTTGGATGCTAGCCTGTAAAATACCTTGGTATTCCGTTGGTGTCTACAAAGCTCACATCTATGGATTGCCAACCTATTCTAGACAAAATGTTGAGAAGGATCAAAAGCTGGTCAGCTAGGAAACTATCATATGGGGGGTGCTTGATTCTGATTAAATCAGTCCTAAATAGTTTTGTTGTGTATTGAGGTAGCATATTAATTATTCCTAAGATGCTTATTAAGAAAGTGGAAAGTGATTGAATGCTTTTTTGTGGTCAGGTGTTGAGATGAAGTCAGCAAACACCAGGGTTAGTTGGTGTGAAGTGTGTAAACCAATGAAGGAAGGTGGTTTGGGGTTACAAAACTTGAAATTGTGGAATACTTGAAATTGTGGAATAAGGCTCTATCAATTAGACATATATGGGATATATACCATAAAAAGGACACTTTGTGGATTCAATGGATCCATTTTTACGTGCTAAAAAATGAGAGTTTTTGGGCAATCCAATCAAAGACTAACTGTTCTTGGTGTTGATGGTGGATGAAGCTGTTGAAGTTGAGGTTAGTAGTGAGAGGCTACATCAAGAAGGTCACTGGCAATGACAAACAGACATTTATCTGGCATGATAGTTGGCATCCTATAGGAATTCTTAAATATCTTTATTCTCCTCAATTACTGAAGCTGCTTGGAGTTTCAGAAAATGCTAAGGTTTCTGCTATAATCAAAGAAGCGAATTGGAATTGGACAATGGGTAAATGTTAGAGAGGTAAATTGATATAGTTGATAGATGCCAGCCCTTCTTATTTTCTTCCTCTTCTAGAGACTAATGATTAAGCTGTTTGGACATGTGTTGTTCATGGTGTCTATTCAGCCAAATCTGCTTTAAACTATTTTCATCTCCTAGGATTAAAGTGCCTAGGCACTTACTGGTATGGGGTAAGAGACACTATCTCAGGCATTCTTTTATATTATGGCTTGCTTGTAGGCAGATATTAAACACGAAAGAGAGACTATGTTCTTGGGGATTGAATGCTAATCCTATATGTGAGTTGTGTTCAACATATGGCGAAACTTTGGGCCACCTAATTTTCTAGTGTCCATATTCCAACTATGTGTGGGAACATGCGCAACAAAAGTGTTTGGTGTATGGCCATGCTCTTGAATGGGATAGTGAATTGCAATGGATGATCATGCATTGCTCTCAGCAAAACTTTTTGTTTCTCAAGTAAGAAGGATCACGTTTGTAGCTACTATGTATCACTTGTGATGAGCAGGAATCAGCAGGTGTTTAAGAAAATATTGCATTCTCTTGAGTATATAGTTCATATGATTCTTAAGGATATTCGAGGCCTGGTGATATGATGGAAAAAGGTGGATAGAAAGTAGGAAAATTTATAGCTATGCGCTGAACTTGATATTCCTTTGCTTCATTGATGACATTGTAGTATAGATTACATGTTTCTTTTCTTGATTTGATGTATTTGACTAAGGGCAATTCCTTCAATAGTGTACATTCTTCTTTGGATCAATAAAAGATTAGGAATTTAAAAAAAAAAAAAAAAGATATACGTAGGGAGTTTTGTTGCCATTCTTGGTATCCTAGCTTCAGATAAAAGTAATAGAGCTTCAATATAATTCTAAAATTGTTCTAAAATTTAAGTGTAAGTTTGATTTGAATAAGTGTTTGAGATTCAATTATAAGAGTTCTTGATTGAGAGTGTCGTCTTGAGTGTGCCACTATACTTGTTTCTTTGAGTTTTCACCTAAATAGTGACGAATTTAAATTGATTGGTCTAAATCACATCCAACCTACTATATAAATATACACTAATAATATTTATTGTCCCTCATATTTATGCACTTTCTCTAATTACAATTATTACCTTCCATTATATTTATACACTTTTCCCTATTAATTTTACCTTTCAAAAAATTTTAACACCTAAAATATATTTTAATGAGTTGACAGTGAACACCTATTAGATAGACCCATATCTTGTCATATATTATTATTATTTATTACTAATCAAATTTTGAAAAACAAAAATTTAAAACAACGAAGGAACATGCAGACCCAAATTATAGGAGAAAAACTAAAATATAGTCAATTAGTGATATGAAAAAGTGTAAATAAGACGGAAAGTTTTCAATGCAATAAAAGACATAGGAAGGCACATGTTTTATTAAAGGAAGGATAGAATTTATGAATGTTGAAATCTAAGAGTGAGTTTGATAAAATTGAAGTCTGAAATTTGAAATCTGAAGTCGATTCCATTAAGTTATTGACTTGTTAAGTATTAAATCTAATACATTTGAGTGCATATCACATTGATAAGTGAATAGTTTATTATTTAATTTTGAGAGCAAGTTTTGTCTAGAAAATTCGGTACCACTTAATTAATTTAGATGTTTAATTTTTTGTTATCAAATGGTTTGAATATGTTAATATCTGAATCCATTAAATTTAAGTGCTGAACTGAATTATCAAACAAGACCTAAGTCGAATTGGGAACCACAACTCTCCTAGCTAGATCACATCGGCTTATGATTATTTTCCAGGTTTTCTTTTTAAGCAAAATTTCACTTTAGACCCTTAAACCATAAAGACACTCTCATTTTGGTCTTCCAAATTTTTTTATTTTGGACACTTTGTATCTTAAAATATGCAATTCATCCAATAGAATAATCAAAACTAATGAAATTGTAGGTAAGTGATGTCAAAAGTTAAGGAGTAAAGTGTGATAAATTTCAGACTTCAGAGAATAAAGTGTTCAAAATTGAAATTTAAGGACAAAATTGGGATGGATTTGATATTTTAGGAGGTAAAATATCCAAAATTAAAGTTAAAGAGCTAAAGTGACTTAAAGGGCAAAAGGTTCATTCCAAATTGAAATTTACCCTTTTGTTATATTATAACTAGATACTTACAAATGCAAAAAGTGTACAGGCTACAAAGACTTACCATAACTTTAACGTTCGAAAAATCGTAAATGTTAAAATATTACACAGATGCATATGGCAACAAATTATTCCAATTGAACAATACTCCATCAAATTAATTACTTCGAAAGCTTATAAATTCACCTAATCATGAGCTCCAATACATACCAACAACCTCTGAATCAATTATGGATCGGCAGTTTTCTTCTGTGAAGGTAATGAAGGGATTGTGTTTTTTTATTGTATTTTCCATGATGGTTATATCTGATGCCTCAAGCAAGAAGCAGATTCCGATCAAGGAAGCCTTAAGCCGCTCAAACAAGATCCCTCTCAAGTCCATCAAGATTTCCTCACTTTTGTAGAAACAGTACATGCATCCTTTCCTCACTCATGCTTGTGTACATATATCTTAGTGCTTATGCTTCTGTATTTTGCTTTTGTTCTTGTTTTTGTTTTTTTTTTTAGGATTTATACTCACTTTTTGATTATTCTCTTCTTTTTTCGTCGGTCGCTTTTTCTTTTAATCGACTAATCTCTTGTTTAATCTGTTGAAAAGTTAATTATGGTTTCCATATTTGCGAGACTGATACATGGTTGCCTCAAATGACAGAGTCCAGATGGTGATATTATTGATTGTATTCATATTTACCACCAACCGGCATTTGATCATCCTTTACTCAAAAACCATACCATTCTGGTAAATCTTTCATTCCCACACAAGTATACGAATGAGTTTGCAAAATAATGCAATTACAAAATAAAATCCTATATAGTTTACCCAAATAGATTGGGCTAATAGTTAGGGGAAGGTTCCTAGAGTGTGCAGTTGAATGGGAGGTGCCCTGCGGGAACAATTACTATCAGAAGACACCGAAACACAAGAAACATCAAGGGACATGCAAAGGAGAAACACCGAAGTGTTGCCCAGCTTTCTTCAGTTGATTTCAAGCTTGTGCCCAATTCTAATCTTGAGGTACCACAAGCAGTTGATAGGAATTAAATGTTTGTACCTTTCTTGAATTGTTAAGTTTCGATAGACATAGTAGGCCAAATGATCAAAATATTTCTCCAAGTATTTTAATAGGGTTTTTCTATTTTGTGCTCTTAGGACACATGATAAGAGGTGGATCCAAGTGTTAGTTGTTCAGAAAAATTTAAAGTTTCTTCGTTTAAGTTTCCTAAATTTAGGGGTAGATGATAATGTTTAAAATTTGAAGTGAGATACGGATAGATGCTAATGTTTAAAATTTGAAGTGGATCCATCTCTTATATTTTGTATGATTATCCTGTCGCTTAAGGGCGCAAAATAGAAAATTTCTAGTAATAAAACTAATATCTTTATATGCTGACAATAAATCTTATATACATTGACAGTTTATATACTATTACGGTTGGATATATGATATAGATGTAAAATTTCGATTTCAAATTTAGATTATGTATCATATATTCAATGATAAAAGTATATATACTGTCAGTGTATAGAAGATTAATCCTAACTTTATAGAAACTTTGTATTGATTAGTTCTGATGATTGGACGCTAATTAAGAAGGTCTTGAACTTTATCTGACAATCTTTTCATATTAGTTGATTTTCGCATTTTTATTTGTTTAAGCGTGCATTTGGTTATGTACAAAGTGGCAAGTACTTGGGATCAAAGGCAAAAATAAACGTCTGGAAACCCCAAGTTCAGAACCATGAGTTTAGCTCGTCTCAAATTGCAATTCTTGGAGGTCCTAATTCAAATCTCAATGCCATCGAAGCTGGTTGGATGGTACTTCATCTGTATAATCTTTTATAGAGTACTCATTTTGCTGTTGCATGTATAAATATGCAGGCATTGTCTCATGCTTTATAACATGCATTTGTCTCAATTTCTAAAATGATAGGTATTCCCAGATATTTGGAGATAACAACCCAAGATTCTTCACTTATTGGACTGTAAGTTAGTAAATTTAGACTGAAGTCAGTAAATTTAATCTAAATGTATTGTGAATTTTGTACTGAATGGTGGCGATTTCAACGGAAAGATGGCTACCAATCCACTGGATGCTATGCCGGGCCCGGGCCGCAGGGGATTAGTCGGGTCCGTAAGGATTGACCCGGACATCCCTGTGTCGAAAAAAAAAAATCCACTGGATGCTGCAACTTGCTTTGCTCTGATTTGGTTCAGATTAGCAAAAAGTTATCATTGCGAGCCACCATTTGCCCCATTCCTACCTATCATGGTCCACAATTCGATATCACCTTATACATTTGGAAGGCAATGGAACTCAAAATGGATGCCAAATAAACATAGTTCAGTATTTAAAATGTTTAAGAACACCCTTTTTCTGACATCTTAATCCTTCAATTTTATTGCTTCTTCCCTATACCCTTTTTTTTTCTCTCTGAAACATACTTTATAACACATAATAGCTGTAGAAATCGATTAATGAAATTCTTTTTTGAGTTTTTTCCATTTGTATGTCTGGTGGTCACTTGTTAGTACACTTAAATCGTAGTTAATGTTAAAAATTAATTTATGTAGAACTTTTTAAATTCAGCATGTTTGATAACAAAAATGCCTTACCACTTAATAAACTAAACACCACTTAATTCGTGCACAAAATTGCAAGTGAAAAATTTTAACTAAATTTTCTGAATTGATAGCACACATTATACCTTTCACACATATAACACACTTTTGTACAGGCTTCAATACAAAATATACATTTACTCTCTTTCTGTTTGACATGCACACACTCAAACACACACAACACACAAAAATATATACGCCTAAGAACTACATCTCAATTGTTTCATTATTTTTTCTTTCTCTCTCTCTCACACACTTTTATTTCTCACTAGATACACAAAAAAGGAATTCTTTTTAAAGACAAAAATATAATACTTGTGCGATATTTTTATTTTTTTTTAACTTATATTTTTGCTATTATTTATTAATGGAAAAGATATACAAAAACATTCCTCTTACATGCGCCTAATTTTCCGAATTCAAGGCATCCCTAATCTGTCAAGGCGAATTGCCCCACAAGCTTCCCTTGGGAACGTACTAAAGCTGTCATATACCTTGACTTGTTGTTGTGGATGAGATACACCCACATTAGACAACGCAACAGCAACTGTGTTATGCGATATTTTAATTCAGCGCTATATTTCAATTAGTTTTCAAATAGATATAATTATATCAATTCAGCAACTTAATACTTTTAGCTCTTAATTTTCGGATTTCAAAGTTTAGTTTTATGAGGCGAGACAATTTGGTATGTGAATACACACACCAATAATTACTGCCCTTCTTTGCATTTATAAACTTATGTAATTTAACTTTACTTTTCTAAAAAGAAAAATTACACTTGAACTCAATCTTAACAAGTTCGCACCAAAAACTCCTTAGATGGCTCCTTTTTTTTCACTTGAATTCAAAAAATTTATCTCATGGAAGTTTTCTTTAGGACCCAAAAAAAGATGCGTGGTGGCTACAATATGGAAACAACACTATACTTGGTTACTGGCCTGCTTCCGTATTTACACACCTGGCTGACAGTGCTTCCGTGATCGGATGGGGGTGGAGAGGTGGTAAACTAGGCATCAAATGGCCAACATGCTATAACTCAAATGGGTAGTGGCCATTTTCCTGAAGAAAAGTTTGGAGGATCAAGTTATTTCAAGAATCTTCAAGTGGTAGATGAATCAAACACTTTGGGTCCTACAGGAGAGCTCAACATTACCGTTGACAAGCCAAATTGCCTCAACATAATACTTGGAAAGCATGATAATGACTGGGGAGATTTCTTTTACTATGGAGGACCAGGGACAAATGATAATTGTAGATAATGCTTAGGCACAAATGAATGATGCATTGGCTCGGTACATTACATAATAAAATTTGAATAAAGGGGGCTCACGAATTAGAAAATATGTGGTCATGAGTCAATTAAGCATCTTAATACTCAATAGGAAGTTAACAAATCAAAGCAAAAGAATGTGGCGTTCTTTTCCTTAAGGCCTTTCTAGGATGCTTCATTCGACATCTAGGAGATAGATATATGACGGGTATTTTACATACGTACAAGTTAAAAAACCGAATTACACCCGTTCACTGCAAGTATACAGGTCAACTAGTAGTTTAGGGTATATATCGGGTCGATCCCACAGGGAAGAGTGAACAATTACCGGTATTACTAAAGCTTCTCTATTATTTAGACTATCAATGAATTATAAGAAATTTAACCTACTGAAATTATACAAAATAACAAATAAAAGCTCCTTAGGTTGTGGTATCCCTAACTACTCATGCAAGTGCTACATTTGGATCATTGAATACTACATTTAGGCTAGTTATGGTGTAATTTCCTTAAACATGTGAAACCTACTTTCGTAGTGAATCAACTATACTCATAACTAATCCATACCTATTTTCATGGTTATGAAATTAGTTACAAGTTCATTTCTTCAATGAAATTACATGAAATGAATCACTAAAAACCACATAAGTGCACCTCTACTTTCGTGAGTGTACTCCCTATGTTTAGCACTTCTTGAACTAGTGTTAAATCTCAATTTTCATTGCAGAAACAACACCTTAGATAATCACAATTAATGGTACCAAATTAATCATGATTTAAGAAGCCAAAGTGCTAAATAACTTGCTCAAATCATAGCAATCAAATAACCAAATAATAAACACTAACAATCATAGAAAGTTCAACCAAACCCAAGGCTTAAACTTTAAAAACACATATTACACACGAAATCCAGAACTTGTATATTAACTAAACTTGGAATCAAATACAAAAGATAAAGAGTTTGGAAGGAATACAACCCTTGTCACATGAGCTTTCTTCCTTGCCTTCTTCATCCTCCATCTTCATCCTAATCTAGATAATAAACAAGAATGGTTGAACTATACTACTCTATACTAAGCTAAACTAATACTAGGAAGATGAAAGAGCTACATTTCTGCAGACTCCAAGCTTCTCCCGTATGTCTCTCTATCTCTTACTCTATCATCCCCTTCTCTCCATTTTGCAATGAATTTGGCTATTTAATGATGAAAGGTGGTCAAGAAATGAAGCTTTACACTTTCTCCTTACAACTGGTAATGTCTCTCACATGTCTAGCATCACATGTGAGTTGGTGGAGGTGAAATTGAGTTTTACGCGTATAAAGCAGCCTTTTCTGACCAGTGATCCGAGCTGCTACAGTGCCTCGGATCCGTATGGATGCGAGCTAGGATCCACTAACCCAGAAACAGCCGAGGGTTCGGATGAATAGTGGATCCGAGTGTGGATCACTTGCTCTGTTTTTGGCCCAACTTCAACCGATCTTTTCTTGATGTTAGAGGCTGAACCAGCTCATGTGTAAAACACGAAAGTTGTAGCCTTTTGAGTTATCTTTCCAATGCATCAAGAATCACCTCATTTGGATCTGTGTAGGCTGAGATATGACTGAAATACCCTTGTCTGCTCATTGCCCTGTTTCAGCTTCGACCAATAGCAACTGACTCTGTACTTCGGCTTTTTTGACCTAGAAAACCTTCAAACTGGATTCAGATGTCTTCACCAAAGTTGTAGATCTATCTCTTATCTTCAAATGGGTTCAAGAATCATCCTAATCCGATCATTGTAGCTCAAGTTATAGCCGAAATACGAAAATGTGTCAAAACTGTGAAAATACACAAAATCCAAGTAAAAAATGATAAAAACCTCATTTAATTGAACAAAAGCATTTTATACCAATTATAGCCAAAATGAATTATTTTCTTCCAATAATATACCCAAAGTGACTAAAAATAATATAAAATATCATACAATTATTACGTAAATTAGTCACTTATCAATATACAAATGAGCAAGAATATGAATTCAAGCAAATGGATAGGCCCGTCAATTGATTTTTTTTTTTTTTTTTGCTGACAGAGTGGGTGTCCGGGTCAATCCTTACGGGACCTGACTAATCCCACTCCGGCTCGAGAGGAGAGGCCCTTTCCCCCGAACATGATAACCATTGGGACTCGATCCCTGGTGGGAGAGGTGGACAACGACTTTCAAGGGGTTGTCGTGACCAAACGAGGAGGGGCCTGTCAATTGAATTACATGAGTTGATTTTTAACATATTCGAACTCACCTCGTATAAACTACCATTCTTTTGAGCCCAAATTCAATTCAATTAAATTCACAAGTTTGTAACTGATGCTCAACTCCCAAAAAAAGTGAGGCAATGGGTCTAATTTTGGTAAACCCAAACTCACGTGATATATCTTTCATGTTAACAAAATCTATTTAGACGAAACTACCAGCAAACTCATAAACATTCTATAATATCTAAGTAAGGTTGCAACATGAAAAAAAAATGTTTGAATTTCTTGATGAAAAATATTATAATTTATTATAACATCCATAAACTTATTGACTAGAGATTAAAAAAATAATTTACCATACAAATAGTCATCTAAAATACAATCAGTTTAGTACTTTAGCAGTGGCTACTCAAAAAAATAAACAATGCATTGTATATATGTGTGTGTATTAGTCGGACTGAGTTTAGTATAGCCTAAACTCAGCTCATATTCAAATCGGGTAAAATATTTTAATCCAAACTCAAATTATCTCATATTTTATAGGGTAAATTACATTTTACCCCCTGTGATTTATCCTTTTTTTACATAACCCCCTATGGTTTCAAAAGCTATACATAACCCCCTCATGATTTGGATTAAAGTGTCAAAGTAACGGAAATAGTCACTCGTAACGGAACTTCTAAAAATGTCGAAATTACCCTTATAAATACATGACACATTGACCCCGTATGATTTTTATATTTTACCATTTAACTCCCTTATGATTTAATATTTTATCATATAACCCCCTTATGATTTTCAAAATATACACATAACCCCCCTTGGTTAATACATAAATTTTAACTTTACATAAGGGTATTTTTGACATTTTAGGTGACGCCGTTATGAATTATCATTCCCGTCACTTTGACACTTTAATCCAAATCATAAGGGGGTTATGTATAGCTTTTGAAACCATATGGGGTTATGTGAACAAACGCTAAACCACAGGGGAATAAAGTGAAATTTGCCCTATTTTATAAGATTCAGCCCAATAAATTTAAGCATGGGTAGACTGAGTTCGGGACAACACTACCCAATTGATAGGCTTACTAGTGAATTACGTTTGAAGATTGGAAAATTTTTTTCAAAGAAGATAACTCTTCGATCGTAGATATATAAAGTGCTTGGTAGTCTTGGCAGAAGATGTATCAAGCCTGCAGGATTGTGTTGAAAGCTTTTTAAAAATGGGATTCAAATTTCGGGAAATTCTGGTTTGAAAAGTTCAAAATCTTTGTCTTCTGTGCTTCATTTTATTTTGATAGTGCTTTTCTTGGTAAAGATCAGATTAATATCTTAACAATTGAGGTGAATTAACTTGCAACTGAAATGATTTATTTGGTGCTATAACGATGCTTTCCCAACTGATCATTTTTTGTTTAATTAATTATTACAGGCCTGATGATTGTATTTTCGGATTTTTTTTTTTTTTTTTGTAGTTTGTTATACATGGATTTAATAGTTCTGTTTGCAGTGGTTATAATAGATTTAAAATTTAGGTTTTACATATAGGGGGAGAATTTCCATTTTAATTCCTGAAATTGAGGAGTCATGACATTTACCCTCGTATAAGTAAGAGAGAGATATGTCTTCTTCTTTCTTTTATTTTGTCTGGTAATTGCATAGGTGAATGAGGAAGAACCAGGAAAATTTTAGATACACAGGAAAGTACTTTTTTTTTTAAACTAATATTACGATCATTATATGAACTGTTGGTTTTCTAGCATAAGAGAAAAATACTTTTAGATCTCCAATTAAATTGTTAAAAAGCTATGAAGATGAGAATATGACCTATGAATCTCTTATATTTTTCTATTTGTTCTTCAGTTTTTCTAGTGCTGAAGTTCATTTCCCAGATTATATAGTCTTTCGTCAGAAAAATAATCACATATCCGCTCATGGATTTTAGTGAATTAAAAACAAATTTAATCACACATCACTCTACTTGGGTTTTTTTTTTTTCCTTTTGGTTGAAAGAGAAAATCATGCTTGGCAACAAATGACCAATCTAAGACTAACACAAAAACACTGTCATAAATGGCCAACACCCTACAACTAAAATAGGCAGTGGCCATTTTCCTAAGGAAAGTTCGAAGGCCAAGTTATTTCAAGGATCTTCAAGTAGTTGATGAATCAAACAATTCGATACCCCCTTGAGAGGTTAGAGTTAGCGTGGACATGCCAAATTGTTATAATCTAGTTCTTGGAACATTTGATGATTGGGGAGCTTCATTTTAACTATGGAGGACCCGGGAAAAATGGCAAGTGTTCATGATGTTTTTTATCTGTGTATTAAATGTTGTTCGTTTTGTATTCTTGTTTTACATAGCAAAATGTTTGAATGAAGGGGTTTCCTAAATGTGTCAATGCCAGAATATCTTTTTATGTTATCATTTTTTTTAATAACAACAAGAAAGGTAACTTTGTTCTGCATAATTTATTCAGATTTTTCAAAGACCCACCCTACAAGTGATACCCCTTATATTATCATAATCTAAGCCAATCACACACTTAATACAATAACCGAATTCAGGTGTTTGCTTTTAATTTTGTCATGTCTCATGTCTAAGACACAATATTAAGCCCTTTCAAACTCTTTTTTTTTTTTTTTTCCTTTTTTTAACCAAAAAAAATCTTAGATTACCAAAACTTCCAGGTCACAAATTGGATACCATTACAAACATAAACATAACAAGTCTAATGAAACTGAAGAACCATACAAGCTAGCGGAATCACAGGCTGGTTGTAAATTGTAAGATGAACTTTGGGTGGGTACCAGGGCCATAGCAAACAATTAACGCCTAGTAATGCATCACTATTCGTGCACACGGTTTTCAGTTATTTTTAGAAAATGATCATGTAATTAGGTAAATTCCTATAAATAGATGTGATTGCTAATGCTCTTTTAGGTGAGTGCAGGTTAATATGTCACTAGATCTTGTCCAAGTTAGTGTCTTTGTGATAAGTATCTTGCTGCTGCTTTTCTGTATAACCATAATAGATTCCTATGGACAAGGCATGATTAATTTTGAACAAGTGAATACGTAATGTAAGACATTCGGAATTTATTGAGAATAAAGATGAAAAGTTAAGAATTATAAAGGAACTTGCACTCCCAAAGTTAAGACCGAAAAAAAATAAATCCAAAGGGAAATATTGAACGTAATTAAGGACATAGCGTTCATATCTAATCTATCTATTAAAGTCAAATTTAAAAATACAATTAGAAAGCACAACTATTCTCGTTACATCTGCTTGGGGTTACAAACGGGGCTGGAATGGTTGCAGAAGCAACCGTTCCTGAGGGTTATGTGTATTTTGCACATGGCATAACTCTATTTGCATACGATGTAACTTACTTTTAACAATACTTAAATTTAGAACAAAATTTTATGGGTCTCACATATATTGTTAAAAACAAAATACAAGATGAAATCTGGACCTTACAATTTTTTTTAAACTAAATCTTGGCCGTAAACTGCCAGGAACGGTTGTTACCTGCAATCGTCCGTGCCCCTCAGCCCATGTGTTACACATTTTCCTGATATACACCCTGTTACATAATTTGTTAAATTGACAAATACCTCAAAATATATTGACTAAAAGAGATGTTTTAAAACCTGGATTTTTATTCATTATTATATGAAATATGTGTCAATTTGATAGGTGGTGTAACAATAGTGTAATAGAAAAAGTAGAAGTAGAAGATCCTTTTGGTCATAATTTTTTGAGTTTATCTAACGGGTGTATAATGGGAACTTGTTAACATATCTAAAATTCTCTCAATCTACCATATATACACATATATTATAATTTACTCTCTCTTACATTTATATATTTTTCCTATTTAATCTTACCTACTCTCCTTTGTATTTATTTGTTTTTCCTAATTAAACTTACATTTTAAAAAATATAACACCTAAAATATATGTTAATAGATGTCCATTGGCTGCCTGTGCCCCTTTTTTTTACAACTTTTTGGATGTAAGGCTATTAAAACTTACCATATAACGTCTGCAATGGCCATTTTCGTCGAGAAAAGCTTGGAGGATCAAGCTATATTAGGGTTCTTCAAGCAATTGATGAATCAAACAATTTGGTGATTCCTGAAGATATCATCACTCGTGTTGACAATGCAAATTGCTATGATGTAGAATATGGACCGTCTGCTCATCTAGGAGATATGTTATTCTATGGAGGACCAGGGAAAAATGATAATTGTCCATGATGTTTTTTCTCTGTGATCTTTTTTATAATTTCAAAAGCTATGCACAGTCAGTTCATCCTAACAATAAAAAAAAAAGTCAGTTCATCGTTTAAATTAAAGTGTCAAAATGACGACAGAATTTCTATTCCATAACAGTCCATACTTTTAAAATTCGAATCGTTAAATGATGAAATGACATATAAACCTTTCCAACCCGTCTTCAGCAAAGCACCATCTCTGTTGCTGCACCTAGTTATTATTCTTGTTTTCTGTAACCATGATGGTTGCCGAAGACAAGGCCAAGAAAGAAGAGACAGCTTTACATTCACAGGTTGATTTCGAAAAATAAAAATCAGAAAATGTACCAGCAGGTCATCAATGGGCTATGAATGGTGAAGGAAGCGGAGGAGAAAATCGGATTTGGAATGGTGGCGAGGAGGGCAAGGCGGAAGAAGAGCCATAATGGAATAGAGAGGAGTGGGTGATGGTCCTGGGCTCGGATAAATTATGGAGGGGAACTAGTAGCTGCTGGTGGTGGTGGTTGTGGTCGGTGCGATGGTGGTTGAACTTGAGGGAGGATGCAAGAGAAGCGGTTGGAGGTGGTGATGGTGGTTGAGGAAGGAAGACCAAAAGTTAAAGAAGATCTCTCGGGGAAGAAGGTAGTTTACCATAACTGTAATTTGACCCATGATACTTTTAAAAAAAAAATGTTAGTTTCACTTAAGAAATAAAGAAAAGAAATACTCCCTCCGTCCCACTTTGATAGTTCTGTATTTCTTTTTCATCTGTCCTAAATTGTAATCTATTTTTCAATTGAAGAATGTAGTTGTATTTTAATTTTTTTAAAATATTCATATTCAATGTAAGTAGTTGTTATTATAAACCTACCCCATTTAATGAGAATTGATTCTTTTTTTATCATCAATTCAAGTTCCCATAAAGTTGTACTATATTTAATGTGAGGGTATTTTAAAAAAATAACAATCTAAATTTACTTTTCTAACAAAGTTAACTACTTTTTCTTAAAATGTGTAAAAAAAAAAGAACTATCAAAGTGGGACGAAGAAAATATTAAATTATAAATTTGACCACTATTTAATTTTAGTTTGACAGAAAAGTTCGGGCGACAATTTAATCCAAACTATTAGAAGATACATAGTTTTAAAAGTCATATCAAAGTTATGTTAAAGAACACTAGATCAAAAGAGGTATACATGCAATTTATCATTTTTTTATTCTTGTCAATTATTGTAGACATGACAGGTAAAATTTGTTGCACAAGGCATGTCAAAATCTTCTAAGATTCATATTGTATAATTGACAAATTTAAAAGTTATTAAGAACCATTTTCTTGTCATGATTTGAACCAATCAAACCTAATTAAAGCAAACAAGAATCCAACTGTTGCTCTGCACACTCACTTAATACTAATTCAATTAGCCATATGCACTCTGTTCTCTGGATAAAGAAATTTGTGACATCTTTGCCACAGGAAGAATGTGACCTAACCAAGCTAAGAAACCCATTTAGAAACACACGGAGACCCGACTCCGACCCGGATTGGTTCCGGACTCAGGCCTAAACCCATCCAAACTAAAACCGCTGAATTTTATCGCCCTTCACCACCGGGTTTGCCTTGGCTATGGCATCCCGGCCCTGGCCCTTGAAATCGAAGGTACAATCGTGCTTTTCTGGGTATCTGTGGAGCCCACAGAAGGTACTACCACATCTGCAGGTGAACCCCATCACCCCTACTTTTTTATTGCAACAAAAGCACCTATTACTCTTCACAACCGCCGCCGGCGCCGAAACCGCTTCCTCCTGCCTCTCAACTTGCTCCGCCGCCGTACCGTAAGACTCTGGAGAACCCACATGAGAAGCATCATCGGCCTTTTTCTGAGACGTCACGAGCTTCTCCAAGGCAACCTTAGCAGCTGCCTTTTGTTGTTCTTCCATCTGGAAATCCTTGTAGCACTTTGAGCAGAGATTCATCGTCGCCGGCGAGCCGAAAAATCCGCAGCCGTTCGCGCACAAGGTCGGCTCCGATGGCTGGTAGCTGGTGCCGTCGTTCATCTTGTTTCCTTCAGAACCCATCTTCAGATAGTCAAGGATTTTCTTCTTCTGATTTTTTGGACGAAATTTTTCAGAAAACAAGGGAGAAAGAGTGCTTTCAGGTTAAGGCTGCTTCTGTTTCGTGGGGAAGTTAACTATGAATAAATAGAGGTTTGGTGGTCAAAAAGCCTATTTAATGACGGTGGATTTGGTGAATTGACGCGACTACCCTCAGACCGAGTCCACATTGGAGCCGGAGATAGGGATATAATAACCAGGGTGTAGACTAGATTGCCCTGGGAAAGAACTGCAAAATCCAACTTCGTTAACACGTTTAATTAGTGGTCAAGGATAGTCTTTACAGGATAGTCAAGGATATTCAACAAAAGTCAATAACTGGAGTTGAAAGAAGACAAACCTCCTAGGTAGATTGGGTTCTTGGGTGGTAGTATCTCACTTAGTAGTAGAGTTCCCTCCTATAGGAAGTTTATCCCACATCGATTCAGGGGTTGGGTTGGGTTGGGTAGTTAAGTCTCTGGGACTGCCTCAAGAGTTGCCGGCTTTTGAAGTAAATTCTGGGATTAGGGTTAATTAATTCAACAAAAGTCAATAACTGGAGTTGAAAGGATAGTCTTTACACTCTCAACAGATAGTTGTCAGATCAGCGTACTATACTGGCCTGCCTTCTTGTTTTTTTTTTTTTTCGGACATGATAAATTTTAATCTAGACCTACTCCTATTTAATACTAGGGAAAAGGGAGGTGACCTAAAAAGGTTAGGTGAGAGCACGAGATGACTGAACCACCATCGAACCATTGATCCAAACGGGTACCTATGCATTCGTCGACGAAACTTTTCAGGAAATTCTGAATTTTTAAGAATACAAATCATAAAATTTAATTCCTTAACCTATATTTAAATAGAGGTTTAAAACTCTCTTGGCCAAGGTTACTCGCTTCCTTGTTCACCTGGCTGCAGATAGTGCTTCAGTGAGTGGATAGGGTGGCGAGGTGGTAAACTCCACAATAAATGGGCTACACATTACAAGTCATATGAGTAGTGGTCATTTTCCTCAGGAAAAGTTTGGAGGGCCAAAATTTTTCAAGAATCTTCAAGTAGACAACCCAAATTGCTAGAATATAGTGCTTGGAAAGCATGATGATGATTGGGGAGATTTCGTTTACCATGGAGGACCAGGAAAATATGGTAATTGTCCACGATGTTTCAGGTACTGATTAATGATGCCCTGTCTCTCTATATTACATAATTAAATATGAATAATAGGAGGGTTTTTTAAAAGCATATATGATACTTTTCCTGTCCGATATGGTAAGTCAATTTTTAACCTTTTCCTAAGTGCTCAATGCTACGAACATCTTCTCTTTTTTTTTTTTTTTTTTTTTTTTTACTGCAAAATTTTTCATATTGTCACTTTTTAGAGGCATGGAACGTAAATTTGTTGCATACAAGGTATTTCAAAGTTTTCCAAGAATCAATCTGTAATTGAAAATTTTTAAAATTTTGCATGGTCCATTCTATTGCCATAGACATATGACGTAATTAATAAGCTGTGGCACCCTAAAAGAACCCTGTCGATTATTTCAAGTACCAAATTGGTGGAGTTATTTTCATCAAAATATATCTACGTCATATTATGTTTTACTTACTAAACTAATGTATAAGTTGTAATGCCAGTTCATATTATTTCAAAAAATATTACAATGAATTATAGGTAGTTATTTCAACAAATTTAACTAAATTTTTTTTATCATCCCAATGAACCGAAGTTGCATGGGGTATTATTCCGTTAATAAATAAAACAATTGATTGAGTTGATCATGATTTTGTTGGTAGATATTGAAGGGTTGCACTTCACATTAAAATACAAATCAAACCTCACCACTTTATTTTGCAACCCCACCTTTTTTCTCACATCGTAGTCCCTTTCTTTGGTGCCAAATCAATCATTCCTGGAGCTAATTGCAGTTTGTTTTCAGCAAACTACAAAAGCCTGGTAAATGATGAAAGATTAGATGGAAAAGATCAAGATGTTTGAAGGCTCGCTAGATCAAGAAACCAAGATTTATATTAGGAATCTTCTATTGCACCATCACCGTATTAAATTTTTACTTCTTCTAAAAATAGGTGCTTGCTACTTATTTGGTACATGATCATCACAGTTTAGGAGTCCATGCACCAAAGACAATCCCGGCCTCATTGACATAAAATGTTTCCCACCAAAATTCACACTTCAAACATGAAAAACCTGGATTAGCAAAGTTTTAAAAAAACTCTTGTTTGGATTGCGGTTTTCCGTCTGAAAATTACGTAGTTTTTTGTGATCACATTTCTCTATTACCTTTTTTCCTCACATACATTAGATCGCTACAGTAATTTTTCCATGAAAATTCATGAAAAATGCAATCCAAACACAACAATGTGGAGTAGTTGGCTAATTGCTTAAAACCACAAAAATATGATCTATCTTTACATCCAAGTTCTTTAACTTAACAAAAAGGATAATATCTAACTGGACTAATCTTAATCAATGGTATATGGGAATATTATACACGAGCAAGTTTAAGTGCATAACACATGTTCAAACAAGAATTTTGAATTTTGAATAAAGAGTATATAACATTCATCCGCACTTGTTAGTGTATAAAAATTTGTACATTGGTAGTTTAGGTAAAGTTTACTTTTTGTTTGGAATAAAATTCATACTTTTGATTAGGAGAGTAAAGAGACGAGTTAATTATATGAATTTAGAGTTTCCAATTGCGTTTTGATATAATTGCAATTAATGAAAACCTATACATGGAATGAGAATTGAATAAACTGCATTCAGGACTTAAACCTATGGATTTAAATTTTAATATGTTCAAACGTGTTTGATAACTTAAAAAACATTTGAATTAATTAAGTGACACTGAATTTCCTAAACAAAAGTTACTCTGAAAAAATAAGTGATAAACTATTCACTTATTACTTAATGTGATATGTACTCAAATATATTTAGTACTTAACAATTTAGTAGTTTAATGGATTCAGACTTTAGATTTTAGATGTCAAATTTCAATTTTATCAAACATACTCTTAATATATTACATAACAAAAATACGAGAATGATTTTGCAAATTAGATTAATTTTTTGCTCAACACAAATTATATATCAACATCTATAAAATGAAATCAGAAAAAGGCTCTCCAAGCTAGCTTTCATGTGTTCGTGACTGTTAACAAAAGCAAAAGGCAATCGATTTGCCAAAGATGAAAAGCGAATATTCTAACAAATGATATGCCAAGAAAAATAAAAATTGTAACATAAAAAAAAGATTAATTTTTTCTACATTGTCATTGTATATATTGACGGATCTAAATACTTGTCACGTTAGTTCAATTTAAATTTAAACACCAAACTTTTTATGTATGCTATACATATAGACTCGCAAATATATATACTAATAGTGCACGAAAAAATTTATCCAAAAAAGAAATCTTACCATTCCAAAACAAAGAACGGCCTTTTTATGCTATATATATTTTTAATTTTTTTTCTTTTTTTGGTTTAGTAAATGTCATGCAAATTTGATGGAGATGATAGAGTGATCTATCAATTCTATCTCCGAAATTTATTATTAGATTACTGGACAGTTTGATTAAGATTGGAAGTTGGATTCAATAATGTAATAATTTTAATTTGTAAATGTTAGAAATGAACTTATTTCATTTTAAAAGTAAAAGATTAAAAGAATATTTTTTTACAAAATATGAATGATGAAACAGGTGATTTTCACTTTACTTTCACTTTACTAGAGGTAATCTCATATATCCTTAATACACGCGTCATTAATCCAAAATTGGATTGAAGTATTGGAGAGTGGAGACTCTTTGTAGAGGAGCCAACTCCCACTTGGAGGGAAGGGGTACTTTTCCCGCCAAATAAAGTAGGATGCATAGCAGTTGTTGTACAGGTGGCAGCCTAATATAGAGAAGGCTTCCAGGGCTCAAGAAATGTGCTTAAGATCGGAGATTACGGAGTTCCGATCGAATTCTTGCAGCAGACACTTCTCGAACTGCCAGAACAAGCACAGATTCACGTTTCCCTACATGATTCCAAAGAGGGCTTCAATTAATCAAATGCTTAACTGCAACACACCGAAAAATGCAGGTTCTTTTTTCTAGTTTAAGTTGCCTCTTATCTTTTAGTTTTGATAGTTATTATGCATTCATGAAATAATCGATTAGTTTGAAGCCTTCAGGTTGGGAAAGATTCCTATTCCTATTTTTAGTTTTAGTATGACAGAAGATCAGAAATTTTGACGAATTGAGGAAATCCTAGTTGATCCTGAGTTGTTTTAACAAAATTGATAAAAGCCCAGTTGGTTAATTTTCAAGAAACAGTCTCCAATAATGGCTGATATTCCAGACTGTAAGGCTCTCAAAAGAAATGCTAAGACCCCAGATGGCAATGATGAAGAAATTGATAGGTTGAGTGCCCTTCCGGATGAAATTCTCTGCCACATCCTGTCATTCCTTTACAGTACAGAAGATGCAGCACTGACCTCAGTCCTATCCACCAGATGGAGAAACCTTTTTGTTCAACTTCCTGATGTTTATCTCAGCATCAATACAGCTAGGCCTTTTATGGGCGAAGATGCTGATCCGGATCTTATGTTCCCTGATTTTCTAAACTTCGGCTTTAGACTTATTCTGCGACGAAATGGAGCTCCTTTAAGGAAATTTCGTCTCTTTGTAAGACCCTGTGGTGACAATTATCGATTAGGAATTCACTCGTTGATATCCGCTGCACTTCTGTGCAAGGTCAAAGAACTTGATATTTGTCTGATGGAGGATGAAACAAGCAGATTATCACCACCGTTAATGTTCACCTGCAAAACACTAGTGAGTTTGAAACTGTGGAAGGCTGTGGATCTGATCATCCCTGACTTAGTTTCTTTACCAAACCTTAAGGTAATGCACTTGATAGGCTTCAAAATGGTAGATGAAGATTCTATTCAGAGGTTTATTGACTGCTGTCCTTTGCTTGAAGAATTGATACTGAATTTTGATCATTTAAGCAACATGGATGGAGTTCTTGATATTTCTAGTCTTTTACTTAGAAAACTCGAACTGGGATGCTTGGAAGGTGAGTTTAGTGTTGTTTTGAAGTTGACCCATCTTGAATATCTAGAATTCATGGACTACGGAAATCATAAAGTTTATCTAGATACGCCAAATGTTAAGCATTTCAAGTATACTGGTTATGCTTCTGATATCAGTTTCGTCCGGAATATGTCGTCTCTTGTTAGAGCCACGATAGGGCTAGAGTTTAATCCAGAAGAAATAACTGAAAGCAGTTTGTTGGTGCGAAGTCAGCGAGGTTTTGAGCTTATTAAGGGGTTACAAAGTGTGAAATCACTTCATTTATATGGGCAGAGTCTGCAGGTATGGTCTCACTTTTGCCTTTCACTTTGGTTTTGTCATTCCAAAGCTTTTACTTTTAGATATAGTGTAACTGAAATTTTATACTATCAAGTACAGAAGTTTAATCCCCCTCCATTTTTGACTGAAGATGGTCTATTATTGTCAACAATCATTGCCGACTTTCAGCAAATTGAAGAGTTTGGAGCTCGATACCTCTATTGATGGTGACTTTGATCATGTTCTGTTCTGGAAAGTGGTACCAAGCTTACTGGAAATTGCTCCTAACCTTGAAGTGCTCATCTTTCCTTTTGTGAGTAACTGATAAGTCAAAGTTCATATTTTCTGGTCGCTAATCTCCTGATAATGGACAAATGTTGAACCTTTGATCGTAGAATTGATAATCTTCTGCAAATGGACAGGTGTATAGGTACGAGCTATATGTAGAAGAATTTACCTGCTTTTGGCCAAAGACTATTCCAGCATCCTTCATACAACATCTCAAGGAGATAGAAATCGAACATTTCAGGGGGCAGGAAGATCAGTTCAAGCTAGTTGAGTACCTTTTGGAGAATGGAAAATCTTTAAAGAAGATGACTGTTGGTGTTGTTATAAAGCCTTGGTTGTCTTGGTCAGAAGAGTGCAACAGGATATTGTCATTCCGAAAATGTTCCAAGGATTGCCAGGTTGTATTTGTTAGGACATATGATTGGGACTGAGCATTCACGTTGTTAGCTCTAATTACTGGTCTGAGAAATTAAATTCTCTTGCTTTCATGCTTTTTTGCTTGTTTATCTTGTATTTTGTGAGGTAGGTTGCCATTTGGCTGCAAATACAATGACTTATCTAGTGGAATGGCTTACCTTGTTAAAATCTATTGAAGTATTCTTGTATTGTGATTGATATTTCTTCCTCCGGCTATTTCTTTTGGCAAAGATCAGACTAGCTATTCAAAACTGAAGGTGTATGAGCTTGCCATTGGAATCATATCGTTGGTACTATGGCTGATTCTTACCAAGTGAATGTCATTGTGGTTACACCTGTTAATATAAGAATTTGAATCTTTTGATTGTGCTATGGAGATGGGTATGGACATGGTAGTTTAGAAGGACAGTACTCTGTCATGCATACATTCAAGGATACTATCAGTTTAAAACTGAAAGAAGTTGGGGAATAATACCCTTTGATTCCCCAAAGTTATCGAGTTATTGCATATTAGACTTGTGAGTTTGTCTATGCATCCTAAGAGTGCTCTTCTGCAATTCTTTGTTTTCCATCTGCTCTTGTTTATTAGTTAAATCCAATACTAAGATTTTGGCACCCATAGGTTTTGTGTACTTTAATTAATGTTATTAGTTGCACTTGTCATTTGGAGTTCAATGAGACGAAGACTTTCTTTTTAAGCAATGGATGCTGGAACAAATCAGTTAAGTTGTGGTTCGAGTTAGACGATTGACATGCTGAGATACATGCTAAAAATTGATTCAGATAACTGATACTGCAATTGATACATTTGATACTTTAATGTTTTACATATTAATGGTTCTGTAAATATATTGTACAATCACTCTTCATGCAAATACAGCACTACTTAATCGAAGTTGGTCTCTGTGGAAGAAAATTGACACAGCACCAATCAGCCTTTTGCCTCTAGAACCTCTTCTCTCTCTGACTCCAACATTTTGCACTCATGGTACCAATAATGTTGGAGATGACCATATGAGATATTGAATATGCTGTTATAAGGCCGCGATGCCAAAGTTATTCTTGACCTCAAACGTTAAGACTGAGTTGGAATGCTGTAACATATTGAAGCCTGAAAGCAAGAAGGATATCAAGTTTGTGAAAAAAATCAAATTCAGAACCACAGCCAAAAATACAAGGAAGGCTGATATCTCTGCAAATTGCAAGGACGGATTTCAACTGGCTTATCTGCAATACCAACAAGAAGCACAGGTTTTCTTCATGTTTCTTTCCCTTCTCCTTGAATGCTGAATCATAAGCAAGGAAAGTTAATAAAAGAAAAAGAACATCTGCAAATCAGAAATGAGATATCTTCCTCAGACCTGCTTAAAAATTCAAGGTAAGACTAACTATCTTAATCACCTTTTATCATATTAAACCGGATTTTAAAGTTCAATTTTTGCTGCTGTCATTTAAATTTAGCTTCATTGCTTGCAGGCATGAAGCCGTTTAATGATTATGACAAGCTGCAATTGAGAGGCGATGTATGAGCCATATTTTTACTAGCTTGAAGAAGGCAGAGGCTGAAAATGAAGAGAAGAAATATTGAGTATTGGCCGATACTGATTCCCGTTGCTTTTTCGGTAACAGCTCAATTGTTGGACTCAGTTTGGAAGTTGGAACACTAACACTAGCATTTGTTATGTAGTCAGTTTGAGTGTATAAATTTCAGTGTTATATGGTTACTTCAGTTTTGTCAATCTGATTTCAAACTTTAATCCCTTTCCTAGGGGCGTAGATTGAAGAGATTGATGCTCAAGCCTGCTCTAAAATGGTAATATACTTTCTTTGAGTTACTTGGTTGAATTTGGCATCCAGAAATTTGCAGTGCTTTCTGTCGTAGTCAGGCTGGGTGGCTTCCACAAGTACTCCTGGAGTGTAATGATAGCAAAAGTGTTCATATCAAAGTCTAAATGCCTTATCTTCTGAATTTATTGAAATAACAGTGGTCCTAATTGAGATTAAGGTATGATCAATAATTTTTCACCAAGTCTTGGCACTCTATTTGGAGCAAACAAAGATTGGTGCTCTCTTCAAAACTTTATCATGATTCTGTCTGTACTTTTTTGGTTTTGCAATTTGTCTTTCAAGAAATTAGAAAAACTATGTGAAATATAAGGTCACTATAGCCCGGCAGAAATAGGGCTGTTAATGGAGTCGAGTCAATTCAAGCTCAACTTAGTCAATCCAAAAAAAGCCCGTTGAGCATAAGCTTTAATTGGGCCAAGAAGCACAGATTGAATCTAAATATTAGATTTGAACTAAATCTGAACGAGTTTGGACTATACTAAACTCAAACTTGATTAAAGCTACACCTATGTATAAGCAATAACAATTAGTGTCAATACTTTTTGTCATCATTTGAACTTCTAATTTTACTCTTATTAAAATTAAGTTTTACCCTAATCACCTAATCACATTTTGCCAGTAAAACTATTGATAACCACTCTAAATATTATAACTACCAAATTACTATAATCATATAAAACAAAGTTTTTCATGAAAATTTTATATAAATTTTTTGTATGTAACAAACAAAATTTATACAAAATTGATTTATTTTAAGTATTTCCTTATTGCACATACATTGGATGTGCCATTAATGCTAGTATATAATAATTTCTATAATTTATAATTATACATATTATGACATAAAATGTTAATAATTTATATATAAATTTATAGTAACTCATAATTATAAAATATATATTATATATAATTATGTATTTAATTATGAACTTAAGTCGAGCTCGATTTGAACCTAAAATTCAAATAATACTGTGAATTGAGTTTGAGCCTTTTAATTTAAGCTCGAAGCCTGAAGCCCAAAATTCAAAAATCCGTATAATTTGTGAATCGAGTCTAAACTTGCCAAAATCCGACTCAAATAGCCCAATTAATTTGGCTTAAATAGCCCAATTAACACCCCTAGGCACAAATGGGCAACATTGCACCCTTGGTTGATTGGAAGAGGAATTCTAGGGTGAGCAGGAAGGAGATGGTCTCAATCAGTGAGCAAGAAAGAGAGTGTCAATGACCGACTTAATTTGTCATCTTATCCGCATCTGGGCTAAGATAATGTGGTTGTACTCTTTATCACATTACAGATTAATCAAAATTTGGGAAAGTTAGGAAGTTTCTAAATCTGATGTTCACAACTTTTGGAAAGTGCTGGTGCTGAAAATTGGTTTGTTAATATCCTGTTCTTGAAAGGATTTGGAGACTTTAGTGTTATTCTCCTATTTCTTGAAAGGAATCGGACGCAATTCGTTTGTATTTAAATCGTTCTTGAGCCTCAGTTCTGAAAGTTACTTCCCTTCTTGTCATCCCTCGTCCATCCCACTCAGTTGAAAGTTCTCTCAACAATTCCTGAGACTCGTTACTCTGTCAAATTCGGCATTCAAGAATTATTTACAGCAAAATAGAAGCGACCCACTTGTTCAAAACGTTAGTTCTTGAGGATTGAATCAAAGAATAGCATGGAAGAAGGATCCATCGAGAGCCCAGAAAGGAGCAGTTGAAGTTCCAGCAGTTGAGGACCAAACTCAAACAAGTTATCAGAAAGAAGATCAGTATTCCTGATCAACCTGTAAAAAGTAATCATTCCTTGTGGTTTGACGGTGATTATGGTTCTTTCTTTGGACCTTCACAGTCTTCCATCGCTCCAAGATTGCTTGAAGACAACGCTTTATTAGTCGTCTTACAAAAAATCTGAAGTTGCCGTTCTTCAGAAGAATGAGAGAAACTGGGGCTTCAGGTTCTAAGCCTCTGGCTGCATCCACTGACCAAAAACCATCAACGAGCAATATTCTTGGGGCAAGAGTAAAAGCCCAGATGCTTAGAGCTATGAGGGACTATTCCTCTCTTTCGTCCGACAATACTTCTGATCAAATGGCATGTGTTTCTCCTAAGAACCCTGAGGCTCCAACTGCTCAGGTGCAACCAAAGATCATGAAAAAAATCATCACTTCCTAGTCATGCTAGGAGCAAAAAGGAGGACGGAAAACTTGCAGTTTCTGACAGGCAAAAGCAACACAGTTTGGGGACAGGAAAATCAGCTTCTACCAGTCAGCCTGCTAGCATGAGTCCTAAAGGGATCCCAGTTCCAATGCAAGATCCCAAAGAGAAGAATAAGGCAGCAATTCATCCTAGTGACAGCCTGGAAAATCATAATGGAGCAAAGAGTACAAGATTGAATCCTGCTGCAGTTTCAAAGCAAGCCTCCATAAAAAAGGGAGAATCCCCAGTAGTAAATTCTTGCTGGAAAATTCAAAAAAAGGTGCTGCCTATGCCCTCCAAAGGATCAGTGCAGTCTTCCTCCTCAACAATAAAGAAGCCTATTAATCGTGTCCAGCAGTTGAAGAAGCAACAAAAGGTGCAAATAATCAAGAATTCAAAGCCTGAAGCTAGTTCTCAACTTCGTCATCTTAAAAGGAAGAAACCTGACGACTCCGTCGATGCTAGAGCCATTAGCATTATGATCAGAAAAATGTATGGGTATGATCCAAGCAAGTACCACGACAATGAAAAGGATGATAAAGCCGTGGAGGCTACTTTTGAAGATATTCAGAGGGAGGAAAGAAGAAGTGCCAAAATTGCAAGGAAAGAGGACCAAGAAGAGCTTCTCAAGATTGTAGCTGAAGAACTCGCTTGATGAAAGAGACTGCCAAGAAACGCAAGCTTATCCACTGACCTTTCAGTCTTTACTAGAGTAACATGTATAGTACGGCTCAATAATTGTAATTTTCATGAAGAATACTTTACTAATTTTTTAAACCACGGTAAATTTAATAGAGCAATATTTATTTGGGTAAATTATTTAAAACCCCCCTATGGTTTCGTCTATTGCCACATGACCTCCCTAACGTTTCAAAATATTCACTTTACCCCTTATAATTAAATAACCCATGTAATGTCATTAATTAAAATACCAGTAGTGCCCTTACTTAAATGTTAACTCAATTGATGGCTTAACTATATTGTATAAAAATATAGGAGGATTAAGTGCATAAATGCAAAAATCACAAGGGATAAAATGTATATGTATACAAACCATAAGATAGTTATATGAAAATAAAAATTTTATCACACACACTTTTAGGGCGAGTTTGGTATAAACGCCATAACTGGTTATGCATTCCATCTATTCTTTACTTTACATAAAACCATAGAGAGGCTAAGTGGCTATTTTCAAACTATAGGGGGGTCATTTAGCATTATGAAAAATCAAAGCGGGTTATAAGTAATTTACCCTATTTATTTTGCCTGGCAATTTTTTTTTCTTACATTGGTTTTGGATTTTTCTTGAGAACTAGATATATGATCTTGCAAGTATGCCTTAAAAAAAGAATTTTGGTAAGGTGTATGAAACCGTTAATTAAGATTCCAAAATTTATGCTACAGTTTGTGGTTACTTGATTTTCAAATAAATCTTATCTACAATACATGAATTGATTGCACAACTAAAGTCTTTGATTCATCTTTCTAATATACGAATTTAGGAGCATAAAATCTGTACAGTTACATGTTGAAAGATGATCATGCTAAAGCTGGGAATTTATTGTCCGACCCCCCCAAAGATTTGGATTTGTTATATGTTAAACCTTTCGAGTTTCGCTTTGTTGTTTAGCAAGGTGTAGTCCTTCAGTTTGTTTTTCAAGTTAATGCAGTCTTTTCTCCAAAGCATACTTCTTTTTACATGTAAGTTACTTCTATTTTCGTTACACCAACAAATTAACCAAAACAAAGTACAGATGGCCAAAAAAAAAGAAGAAGATGTTATTGCCAACTGCCAAGCACAAAACTCAGTGACTAGAGCACAAGGATTAATGTTAAAAGGTAAAAGGTGACATGGTACAAGGTGCAAATTTGACATTTTGGTCACATTTCCTATTGGCCGCACCCATTTTGGTCCTTCAACTCTTCATTTTTGCATGATTTTCACACACAATTAATAAGTGACTAATTTGTAACACATTTTTTTTGTGATAATTTTTATCGATATCCCAAGTTATTTGTTAGACAAACACTAAACTGTAACCATGAATATGAAAACTCCTAATCAATTTCCTTGTATATTGAATCTTGATGTGTTTTCCTGCTTGATATGTTTTGTACATCATAATTCTTAATTTCGTTGTTGTCCTTTTCTTCCCAAAGTACAATGGGCACCATAGTTAGTAGTTAGTACATCCTTTTTTTCTTAACCGTTACCACTAGATCTACTTGCACGCTTGCCCAAACCTTACCATTCTTTTCATTTTGTCAATTTTGTCTTCGTTTGGGATCAACTTTTTGCTAAATTTTGACATATTCCTCCTACTAATTCTCTTTAAACGTACGAGTAGAAAGAAGCAAGACAAAATAGTACGGAATAATAGCATAGAGGGAAAAAAATTTTTTTAAAAAGGATGCCATATATGTGAATATTGTTGTCTATGGACAGGAAAATCATATGAAATTGCACATATCACTAAGAATTGTTCAGGACCAAACCATTAGACGTACTAAGGTAGAAACCATCTTCTTTCACCACCTAAGAACATGTTTTATGACAAAACTCAGCACGCAAACGTTCATGCCAAATAGTAAATGACTTGTTCTTTCCAGCCCAACAAAAATGGCGAAAAAAATAATGTAGTGAACCAAAAGTTTTCACGAAATGTCCATTCTATTTCTTCATTCATAGTTGGGGTATGATATCCAAGATCATCACCTTTAGATTGACAATGAACAGTTAATAGATTGGTGTTGTGGAAGAGAATTGCTAATATGAACATGAAGATTGGGAAATAGGGAATACGGGGGGGCAAAATACAATGTTAGAATTACCAAGGTCAAAAGACTATTCATCATAGTTTGTTTCATCCTAAATGATATGTGACTGTATCAGTTGAATATTCCAAACATATATATAGTGATTCCAGTGAACAAATGTGTGTTATTTGGGCTGCTCGAAAACATATCCAGTGTATTGATGATAAATCATAATGACATTTTAAAAAGAGATTTACAGACTGTGCATGCATCAACAACTTGGGAAATTTTTTAAAGCAAACGGCAATAAAGTTTTGGATAGCTAAGACGGTAGAAAACTCTATGTTGAAGCCTTCTATTTGAATTAATTACGTTGCTCAATCAACAATGGTGCGCTATCATGGCATCTAATTAATGGATCCTAAGCCAAATTCTATAATTATGCTATCTAATTGCAGTATAAATCTAAAGTTTCTAGCTACTTACCATCTATAAAGCCAACTTGTAGATTTACTTGTCTTATGATTGTCTTGAAATATGAGAGTGCTTACCACTTACTTTTTTTTGGCATATGTTTCCTTTTCTTCTGTCCAATTTTAATTCGAGATAAACTCTCGACAAGGTTTAGGATAAATCCCCCTAAAATTTTGATCATTTAGGAGGTATTTGAATTTGTAAATTGCAAATTATTGTAATGTTTAAAATGTAATTTGATAATTTGTGAACAATTAGAGTGATTTTAATGGATTTCAGATATTTCATCAAATTTCTCAAGCCAAACGAAATTGGATTTGTACTAAAATTTGCTGATTGGAACAAGGAGATGGCTATAAATCATTGGCTGCTTTCGACTTTTACTGCTCTGGCTTTGTTCAGACCAACACAAAGACAGCATTGGTGCTGCCATTTCGAATGTCTCTACCGAAAATGGTACACAATATCAATTACCGCTATATATTTGGAAGGTAATGAGAATTCAAATGATCGCGAAATCAACAGAGGTTGTTGTTAAAAATGCTTAATTACCATCTACGAACAAGACTCTTTGTTCTCATGACCTTGTTTCTGTCTCTCTATTTATTTATTTATTTTTTAGCTCTTATTTCCTGCTCCTTCCTTTCTGAAATATATTTTGTATTATATAGTAGGTTTAGAAATTGATTTTAGTGAACCTAGTGGGTTAGAATCCTTTCCATTGGATTTCTCTCTATTGTTCTCTCCATTTATTTATATTTAAAATTTTATGATTCTATAAATTCATCCAATTGTGTCATTACTTTGCTTTTGATCTCTAGACCAAGATATGATAAAATGATGTTCTTTTGCAAATATTTTGACACAGAACAAAATTTGTAACAAAATTGTAACAAACGATACAAAATTGTAACAAAATTTGTAATGATTAATCAATGGGCAAAACTTAGTCAATTTCAATGAAGTTTATGTGTAACAATTTGGTACATGAACTTAATTTTTCAGTTCAATTAAGCTCCTCTTTGGCGGCACCACAGCTTAAAACATGGTTGTCAAAATCGCGATTCGGATCGTGTATAAAATCGAAAATTGCCTTAATATGCATAGAATCGTGTAGGATCATATATAGAATCGTACGATCCTACGATCCCATTGCGATCCTTCGAATTTTTGAAAATTTTATAAATGTGGAGCTAAATTTTGAAACAAAACGAAAACATTTTGACCCAATTTGTAAATTGTAACTTATCAAAAAATTAGATCCTTTAATTATAATTTTGCAATAATTTTTGTCTAAAAGACAAAAGATACAACAAAAGAGGATTCGGGAACAAATGAATGAAACAAGCAGAGACAGAGTCACAATGGACAAAGAGAGAGAAAGCTTCTTTGGTTTTTTTTCAATCTCCATTCCAAACTTTTTCCCTATCTAGATTCTAATAAAATTTCACAAAATTTTGTCAATCCCGAATACCCGTAACTCCTAATTTGATTGTTTCTTTTAATTATGTCTATCAGCTGTCTATGTGTACTAAATGCTTTTACTGTCAAGTGTTCTTTTCATTTTGGGGTTCCGTTGCTCTATTTCTTGTCAAACTATAGGTAAAAAATACTATATGTTTATAAATAATTTAATTATTTGATATTTTTTAAATTGTATAAACTGTATATGAATTTCAAATTAATTAATTTAGTTAATTTGAGAGTTTTTGGTAGAATCTTACGATCCGATCCTGTGAAACTAAAATCTATCCTACGTAGGATTTCGATTTTGCAAATCTAGGCTTAAAAGCGATTTGGCTCTTAATTTAATAATTAAAGAGGCGTTTTGAAAATTTTGGTCACTCTCCTTCTTCCACCATCAAAGGTACTCTCCTCCATCAACCATCAAACTCCGCTATCCACCATTCACATCCTCCTCCTTCCCCCACCCTTCTCCTCCTTCTCCTCCTCCCCTACCCTTTTCATCAACATCCCACTCGTACTTCTCTCTTCCATCTCTTTTCCTCACCACCCCCTGCTTCTCCCTATCCCTAGGGAGTTTTGATCAAGGAGATAGCACATAATTAAGAAACCAATTCAGCAATTTCATGAGCTAATGATAACAGGACCATGGCAAATGTCAAATTAATATAATGGAACCTCATTTTCTCTTTCCAAGGTGTACCGGAATCGTCATGGTTTCTTAAAAAATCGTATACTTCCTTTGCATGAGTCATTATACTAAAAGACCGAAATTTTGAGCAAATGTGCAATCCTTTCTACACTAATCTCTTGACCAGTACCATCATTGACTTAAATAAATGATGGAAGATAGCTTATAAAATATAACACTATAATAACTTTGGGAAACAGATTCTTTTAAAGCCGGTCACATTATGCTAGTGATGATCACCTTCGCAGCAAGAAAATGACGACATTGATTGGATGCTGGAGTTTTCTTCTTATTGCAAATTCTTTCTTGCGATGATGAGACAGTCAAGAAAGACTTAGAGAGGGCTTATTCGGATTGTTTGTAGGACCAAATCTCCTTTGGGGGAAGAGGAGGTCGGAGTGACGGGGAAATGAAGGGGAAGGAGTAGTGGGAGAGGAATGCTGGTGAAAGGGATAAGGGGGAGAAAAGGAGGAATAGGAGCTAGAAGTGGGAAGAGAAGGGTGGGGCAGAAGAAGTAGGTGGGTAGCGAGATGGAGTTTGGTGATGGAGTGAAGAGAGTTAAGGAGAAGCGGAAAGGGTAATGGCAGGTAAGGCTGTCTAGGGAGGTGGAATGGTGGCTGGGTTGACCGAGGAAGAGAGTGGCGGAGGAGAAGAGAGGGGATGAGGTAGAGAAAGGAGTAGGAAGTTAATTAAAATTTTAAAAATACCCCAAAAAGGTTTTACATTTTTAAAATACTCCAAAAACTATTTTTTTGGTTTACTTGGTTTTATTACAATACACATATAAAATTCTAAAATAACCCTATTTAGTTGTTAAATTAAGCACCAAATCATTTTTAAATGGTGGCGCTGTTGCAAAGGGCCTTAATTGGACACAAAAATTAAGTTTATGTATCAAATTGGACAAAAATAAAAATGAGGGACTATATCGGGTACAGTAAAAATGTTTAGGGATGAAGTTGACCAATTTTCCAAACTAATATAAGTAATAAAATATATGTATTATGAAAGGTATTGATTCCTAAAAATAATTTTAAATTAATTTTATTGGAGTAAAATGCAGAGAGATCTCTCCAATGCAACAGAAAGGAACCCAATTCCAAGCCTAGCTATTCAATTTTTCTTTTTATAATTATTCTACTCAGATTAATAAATATTAATCTTGTTGGTAAAAATTTTATAGGACTTGAAAAAAAATGTGTGGTGGCTACAATATGGAGATGAGAAGGCTATAGTTGGTTACTGGTATGCCTCCATATTTACATACCTGGCTGACAGTGCTTCAATGATCGGATGGGGAGGAGGGGTGGCAAATACTATCATAAATGGACAACACACTGTAACTCAAATGGGCAGTGGCTATTTTCCTATCGAACAGTTTGCAAGTTTTATCAGAGGTATGTTAAGTTCATGAATAAAGGATTATATCTCACATTGATTCGAAAGATGGAAAAAGAGCAGTTAATATATAAATAAGGATTCAAGATTTAACCGTTTAAGTTTTTTGGTCAAACTTGGATTCCTGACTTATATATTAGGCTCTTTGATGGGCTTTCTTGACACATTTCTCCTTAACAAGTGGTATCAGATTGCAAGACTGGGTTACTCATAGGCAGGTGGATACTTCAGGAATTGAACTGGTGAAAATTCCCTTTTTAGTGGTGAATCAAAGTATCAAAGTACTAAGGAGTTTGGCTCCAATATTGGACCAAGTGCATTATGGGTTTGCAGGAGGTCCAGTTGGTGTTAGACCAAGAAGCCAAGGATTGACAAGGATCCAAAAAAATCCAATTTGGATCTTGAAGAAGAGTGGATCCGTGATTAGGAAAAGAGATGATTTTAGGTATTAAAGTGAGTTTGCATTGAACATTGAAGTGGGTTTGGAGAAGAACTTGTAAATTTGAATTTAATGTGAGGGATTATTCATGAAAGGAGAGATTTTTTAAGTTTAATGTGAGAGATTATTTATGAAAGGGGAGATTTGTTAAGTTCATAATAAAGGATTATGTTTCACATTAATTCGAGAGATGAAAAAAAATCACTTACTATGTAAGTAAGGATTCGAAACCTAACAGGTTAAGTTTTTAGATTAGAGTTGATACATAACTTACATAATGGATTTTTTAATGGTCTCTCTCGAGACATTTCTCCCTAACAAGGTATTCAACTAATCAAGGGATCAAACAAATTGACAATACCTTGGACTTTCTCCCTAACAAGGTATTCAACTAATCAAGGGATCAAACAAGTTGACAACACCATGGACTCTTTGATGGACTCTCTGGAGGCCTTTCTCCCTAACAAGGTATTCAACTAATCAAGGGGTCAAACAAGTTGACAAAACCTGTTGGTTTCAATGGTAGCATTGACACGCCATATTGCTACAATCTATCACTTCGGGAAAGGGTAAATTTTATATATATTGACAGTGTATACACTATTACTAGATTCATGATACATGTACAAAAGTTGCATTTCAAATTCAAATTTTGTATAGTTGTCATTCATAAAAAACTAACAATGTATACCATTAAATTCATGAAATGTGTATAAAAGTTATATTTCAAATTCAAATTTTACATAGTTATTATTCATATAAAATTGACAGTATATATTGTCAATGCCTTTTTCTACGGAGGACCAGGAAGAAATTTTTATTGTCCATGATGTTTTTTTATCCATATATTAAACGGGAACTAAATTCAGGTATTTGCTTTAATTTTGTCATGCTCCATGTCTGAGACATTATATTGCAAACCCTTAAAATACTTCTTATTTTACCCCAAGAAAAACTCAGATGACCAAAAACTTCGAGGCCACAAATTGGATACCATTGCCAACATAAACATAAAAGGTTTAATGAAATTGAAGAATCATAAATTAAGGAGGAAATTAGTCCATGAATGCATCTATTTTTATTAGTGTAGTAGAATTGGTAAGTTTACAAACAATCAATATAAGCAATTAACACCTGGCAATATATCACGATTCCTCCACACGGTTTTCGGCAATTCTTAGAAAATGATCTTGTAATTAAGTAAATTGTTACAAACACATGTGATTGCTAATGCCCCTTAGGTGAGTGGTTAATATATCACAGCCGAGAAAGAAACGGCGCATATAGAAGATTAGGGATCTTGTATAATATGTTTTGCTTGTAGCCCCCTCAACTTTTATTTTCTTTTTTAAAAATTTCCCCAGTCTTGTGTAGTATTATTATCATTTCATCTTTCTAGATTTACAATTTAGCCATAAATTATGTAAGAGTTCCACATTTCTTTCTCTAGTAACCATAAATTTAACAATAGAATTTGTTTCATAGCATAATATTACAAATAAAGTTGTTTTTATTTATTAAAATTACAAAATTCGCGGGGCTTACGCTCATCACGTCAGGGCTTTCACCCCACTTGGATGGAGACAGAACACCCTACCCAACACCTCTGTCATTTAAAACACTGTCTATAATGAAGGACTGCAATTAAAAAGTAGTTCCATTTTGTGGATAGTACTAAAGCTCATTATTAAATGCTTAATATTTAATCCTTGTAACTCTTCTCTACTCCTTTCTTTCTTAGCAATTACCTCTAGATCTACTCCTACTCTTGCCCAAACTTTGTCATTCAATTAATTTTCTCAATTCTCTCTTCCTATGGGATCAAATTTTGCTGAATTTCTACATACTTCCTCTTGAGAGTTCCATTTTGAATGTATGAGCTGTTGGAAGTGTGGCAAATTTGCGTGGAATAACATCACAAAGGAAATCATAAAAAAAAAGGATGCAGTATAGGTGAATACTATTGTGTACACAGTAAAATCATCGAAAATGGTACATATCACCAGGTATTCTTTTTAATCAAACCTCCAACCATACTAAGGTAGAAACCATCTTCTTTCACTACCCAAGGACATATTTTTCTACACAAATGGTTACGTAATTTCCTGTCAAACACAGCAAATGATTTATCTTTTCCAGCCCACCAAAAATGACAAAAATATAATGTAGTTTCCCAAATGTTTTGGCGAAATTCCCAGTGTATTTCCTCATTTACGGCTAGGGTGTGATACCCAAGATCATGATCTTTAGATTGACAATGAACAGTTAACAGATGGGTGTTATTAGGAAGAGCATTGCCAATATAAACACGAAGTTTGGGAAAAAATGAGACAGAAACTGAATATAAAGGGGCAGAAGACAATGCTAGAATCAGCAAGGGGAAAAGACTATTCATCACAGTTGGTTTCATCATTATGGTATGTGACTATCTCTGTTGAATACTCTATGATTTGATATATAGTGTTTCCAATGAATGAGCTGGAGTCATTTGGGCTGCATAAGAAGTGAGATTGATGAATTGATGACACATCGCAATGAGATTTACAAAGTGCACTCTACATAAATGCAGTAGATCAACTACTTGGAAACTTTAAAAGCAAACGACAGAAAAATTCTGGATGACAAAGACGGTGGAAAACTCTATGTTGAAGCTTTTTATTTGAATCCATTACGTTGGTCTATCAATAATTATACGCTGTCACAGCATTTAGTAAGTAAGTAAATATACTTGAATTTTTTAAGGGGTGGCATTTCGTTGAGGATTCAACTATTAATTTTTTTTCAAAAAATTGTGTAGTTGATGCGAAAAAAAGGGATAATTTCAGAAACCTTCCTTGACATTTCTGACAATTTCACTTGACTCCCCTCTAGTTTATAAAATTACACTTACCACCCTTACCATAGTAAAATATCTCTAATGTCCTCCATTTAGTAGACAATTTTAAATTTAAGACAATTACAAAACCAAAAAAGAAATCTATTTTTCTATTTCTTGTTAATTTTTGCTCCTCTTTTTTCTAGTTATTATAACCTTTTTTTATTATCTTTAATTTTGTGGATATTAGCAAATTGAAATTACAAAATCAATAAAGGAAGCAGATTATGTATCAAATTAGAAGGAAATGAAGAGATTCGCAGTGATAGAGAAATAAATAATGAAATTGATGATTGAAATAGGAAACAAAACTAAAGATGTGAAATTTGTCATAGTTTATTGGTTGTCAAGAAAAACTTTCATAAAATGTCAATAATTGCATAAGGATTTCTTTCATCTTTCATTGGATAAGAAATTTTTTATTATAATTTTATTGTGGAGGCAGAATTTATTTTCTACTTTTGAGATATTAATATTTAAGGCCATAGGAAGGTTGTAATGACGGTTCTGGGTTAGATTAACTTGTATTGAAAAGATATTTGAGCATTGCTATTTAATATTTTGGGTATGAAATTGGTTGTTAATGGAGTTTGTGTTTACGTCCGTGTGTGTTTTTTTTTCTTTTTTTCTTTTTAGTGTGGCAAGTATTAATACTGTATATGTAATTTGAGATCTTTTGGACGACTACTTGGTTTTAGAACTTATGTTTGGACGGTTGTTAGGCATTAGACTTGTTGATTTGTGCAAAGTATAGAAAAAAATGATTGAGTATACATTATATTTCTTTCTTAGTTTTGTAGAAAAGGGCAATTTAGGATTTTTGTAAGAAAATCTATCTTGTTGGACTTATATCGTTACTAAACAGTTAAAGTAGGGGAGGTATGTATAATTTTTAAAACTTGAGGGGAGCTCTTTGTCATTGTTAAAAACCTCAGGGGAGGTTTGTGGAATTATCCCAAGAAAGAAACCTCGAAATGTAAAGACACACACACACATAGTGATTCCAGTGAACAAATGTGTGTTATTTGGGCTGCTCAAAAACAGATCCAGTGCATTGATGATAAATCATAATGACATTTTAAAAAGAGATTTACAGATTGTGCATACATCAACAACTTAGGAAATTTTTTAAAGCAAACGACAATAAAGTTCTGGATAACTAAGACGGTAGAAAACTCTATGTTGAAGCCTTCTATTTGAATTCATGACGTTGCTCAATAAACAATGCTGCGCTATTATGGCATTTGGTAAATTGCTAGATTTAGTTTTCTGTCCGACAAACTTAATGTTTCGTTTACTGCTCTTTTGTTTGTTTTGGTAGGAAAGAATATCAAAATTCAAAGAAGATAGGATAACCATTAAATATGGGATCGTATAATGGGGATGGAATGTACAATGTCCCCAGGCACAATCTGGACCTCATCAATATTTGTGGCCTTATCTCTTTGACAATAATTCATTTATTAAATTGTATAATAAAATCATCTAATTAATGGGTTCTAACTCGAATTTTAGGGTCATGCTCACAAATTGCCATTTAAATTTGAAATTTCTACTTACTACCTTTAACACCAACAGTTAAATTACTTACCTTGTAATTGTTTTAAAATCCGAAAGTAGCAATCACTTATTTCTTTTTGTCATACATTTCCTTTGTTTATTTTCTGTTCAAATTTAATTCAATATAAACACTTAACAAGATTTAGGATTAAATGTCTACTTTGTTTTCAATTTTCAAGTAAAAGGATATGAGTATGAGTGAGAAACTAACAATTTTGTTTTTGTAAGAGAATGTTTAATATTTAGGATTTTCTCAATTTAATGGGTGTCCAAGGGATAGTTATTAAATATGCAAATTGACTATTTAAGTATATACTCACATCCATTCACCATTTACCTCAATACTTGTTTTTGTTCAACTACACTTTTAAAGAAGGAAAGAAGAAGTCATAGTCTAATTTAATACTTAAATTTAATGAGTTCATATCATAACATATTCAGACGAATTTGATAACAAAAATTAGAACATCTTAATTAATTAAATAGCATGAATTTACTAGACCAAACTTACTCCAAAAATTATGTGATAAACTATTCATTTAATACTTAATGCAAAATATGACCAAATGTTAAGATTTTAATACTTAATAATTCAATAACTTAATAAATTGAGATTATATATTTCAGTTCTTAGATTTTAATTTTATCAAATGCATCCTACGTATAGTTGGTTAGGTTTCACCACATTGCTTTTAATGTTAAAAAATAAAAAACTTAATGATCTCATTGTTTATAGTAAATAGATGTTAGAGGACTAATTATACCTTCCAAATTTCAGAAAGCATCGTTCCTAAATTGATTTAGAGTGCAAATTTATCATAACAAGTTACATAAAGTTGTTAAGTCTGTGTAGCTTCCTCGAAAATGTCGTCGCAATTGTAACGAATGTTGCACTGTTGCACCACTACTTACTTTTGAATTACAATAATAGAAGAGGGCCTTGCAACGAATTGGAGCCCGGAAAGATCTTAAAGCAATAGGAGCTCTGTGTTAATTACAACTTATTTTACCAGTATAAGTCTTTTTTTTGGGCAAATTACATTTTACCCTCCTATAGTTTAGCATTTTTTACATAATCCCCTATGGTTTCAAAAGCTATACATAACCCCTTCATGGTTTGGATTAAAGTGTCAAAATGACAGAAATAGTCATTCATAATGGAACTTCTAAAAATGTCAAAATTACCCTTATAAATACATGACACATTAATCCCGTATGATTTTTATATTTTACCATATAACTCCCTTATGGTTTAATATTTTACCATATAACCCCCTTATGGTTTTCAAAATATACACATAACTCCCCTTGGTTAATAAATAATTTTCAACTTTACATAAGAGTATTTTTGATATTTTAGATGACTCCATTACGAATGATCATTCCCGTCACTTTGGCACTTTAATCCAAATCATGAGGGGGTTATATGTAGCTTTTGAAACCATAGGGGGGTTCTTAAAAAAAAGGCTAAACCACAGGGGGATAAAGTGGAATTTGCCCCTTTTTTTTTTCTATGGTTGTGGTGTTGTGGGGCTGGGGTTGGGGGGGGGGGGCTTATAGCTACAAAATTAGTTTTCATGTTGACAACTGTGTGCCACATTCCAGTGATTTAACGAGTTAATTCTCTAAAGAAAGCAGCAAAGAAAAAGAGTTGTGTTTGGATTGCATTTTTCTAGATTTTTTGTAGAAAAATTACTGTAGCGATTTGATATATGTGAGATAAAAAGGTGATTGGAAAATGTGTTCATGGAAAACGTAGCGCAGTTTTTCTTTAAAAAATGGCTGTCCAAACAAGGCAACAAATCTGAGAAATTCTAATACCATTCCAACTAATTGGCAAGTTTAGTAGTTAATTTTTGATCAATGGAATACTGCCAATTAGACAAATAGAGAAGTCATATTCATAATCTATCTTATATTGTATTTAATGTAGAAGAAGTAAGTTTCACAAATTTATTTGGAACAATTTTCACTAGGCTGAACCGTGATAAAGTTTCTCAATTTTTCCCTGAGAGTCATATCGGAGATCCCTATGATATCTTGTTGATGGATTACTTTGTTCGTCATTTTACATACTGACATAGGCTTCGAATCCTCCGAACAACTACGACATTTTACGACAAATGATATGAATATTCGTTGCCGATTAGAAGACGGCAAATTCCAACCAATGTTGCAGAAACAACAGCCAAAGGGATATTCTCAATCGGCTGAAAGAGTTATATATAAGCCTCCCTAGATTTTCAAGGCTGTACTAGTGATATCTTCTAGTGCTAAAAAATGGCCAAATTTGCAGTACTAATATTTGTGGCATTTGTCATTTTTATTGCACTTCAGAGCCACCTTAGCAGCTGGGCTGTGGCTATGGCTGCGGAGCATTCAGCTTCAGATTCCTCTGAGAATAATGTCCAAGTCTTGAATTTGGCTTTGGGGCGCAAACTCCAAGAGATTATCTGCAATCCCTTTTGTAATGGAAGATGCATTTGCTGAATGACTTTCTGTTATTGAAAATCTTCTGATAAGATATGTGGAAGGACCATGCATGCATGCATGGACTCACCCAAGTTTCCATCTCATCGTTTGCTCTTTTTCTGTTATCATTATCCTAAATCCCGATAATGATTTACTCTTAATTTGTGATGTAGATTTTCTGTATAATTCCCGTTGTCCAATAAATGATCATTTGAGATGGTGACAGCCGAAACTCTTGATCCCCTGTAATGTGAATTAGTTGGCAAACCGACGCTTTAGCTATGCCAATGTGTAAAAATAAAATTATTTTCATTTTACTGTATTTCAATAGTGTGTGTATTTTTAATTTCTTTCTCTTGTTTTCGTTAATTTGTTAATTATGATTTTTTTTTTGTTAAGGGAATGATTATCTTTCAAGGCGACCATAGTTATCTAGATAATTTTCTAGCTCTATGAACAATATACCGTTAATAATTAGAGAAATATTATTTGCACTCCCATTTTTGTTAATTACACTCTTAGTATCATTTTAATCATACAATTTCATTTATTAGATTATGTGATAAAATAAATGGTGGAAGTACAAATAATAACAAATGAAGCACAAATAATATTTTTCCATTAATTATCGGTGCAAACAAAGCACATGAGGATTAATTTAAAATGTATACCAATTGAAGCATAATAATGCTCAGCTAGTGCTTCGTTCAAAATTTTTTTGTTTTTGGGCGTGCTTCATTCAATTCAATCCCGAGAATAATGTGTGTGCTCAAGCTGTAGCTCAAACCAATACCTTAAGAGAAGATCAAGTTTGACTCATGGTATATGTAAGATCAAACTCGACTAATGTTTGTTTGATTTTGATTCCTTGTTTTGGTAAGCGTTTGGAAAATTGTGTTAACAAGGCATGGCATTAGTCAGTTGGAAAAATATAAGTCACCTTGTCCACAATTGCCAAAAAGAAGAATTGACATAAATTTTGGAATTGGTTTTACTAGGGAGCAGCAGGCCGAGGCTGCAGTGTAACGCCTAGACTACGCTCAAAAACCCCGAATTGGGGGATATTACGATTGGCTCTCCCCCAAAAGTGAATTCACTTAATATCCCCCGGACCCATGGGTTCAAGTAGGGCTGCAATCAACGCGAGAGCCACTCGCGAGCAGCTTGAGTTCGAGTCGAGCATTAATATATACGAGTCGAACTTGAATAGTCATTTGTTAGGATCGATTACTAAATACTCGTGAGCAACTTGAGTCAGAGCTCGAGTTGAGTGTTAATATATACGAGTCGAGCTTGAACAGTCATTTGTGAGGCTCGATTGCTCGACAAGCCACTCGAAAAGCTCAAGTTTATATAAAATTACAAAAATGCCCCTACATCAATTAAAATCGAGCTAATTTCGACCTCCTCGCGAGCCAGAATGTCGAGCATAACTCGAGCTGCTCACAAGCCAGAAATCGAGCCAAGCTCGCAAGCTAGAAACGATTTGAGCTCTAACATTCCTTTTCCTAAGTCAAGTCAAGGTTGAGCTTCATTTGTTTGGCTCGACGAGCTTGAACTCGAACTCGAGCTCGCACATTAACAAGTCCAACTCGATTCAATAAATTCAAAACTGGACTCAACTCGACTCGTTTGCAATCCTAGACCCAAGTACCACATATCAAACTAATAAGAACAAATACCATACTTAGTTTTAGGGACCTTTGAGGATTTTTTTTTGAAGTGTAAGGGTTCAAATCCGAAATCTCTTACTTACACTCCTTCTACCTGAACTACCTAGACCTTTGAGGTTGTGGCGCTTTTACTAAAAAATTGCTTTTGGAGGACAAAAGTACTTTTAACATGTTTGGTAAGCATTATTCCTCGTCAATAAATTTAGAAAAACGTTAATTGCACTCCATATTTTATTATTTGTAATCCTGCCATTTGTTATATCATATAGTCTAATAAATGAAAACTATATAATAAAAATGATAATGGGAGTATAAATAACAAAAAGGGAAGTACAATTAACATTTCCCTAAATTTAGAAGTAGAGTCCTATATATATAAAAAGGAGTTGTAGTATGACTCTTGGGTGATTTTCATCCTATGTTTGAAAGGGCATTTTAGAAATGGTAAAATTGTAACTGCATTAATAAAACAAAGTGCACAGGCTTCTACTGACTAATTTCACTGGTTTACCTACTGTACCCTTTGGTGGCTAATGGTTTGGCTGCTTTGCCATTGATTTAGCAAAGTGATAGAAAAATGAATTAACTCCCCTAAAGTATGTTCAGCTAAATCGATTATGCAAATTAAATGCATTTAAGACAATATTAGTGCACTAAAGTTAAAGATGAATGCTTGAATTGTAACGGTGGAAAGCTCTGTCTTCTTCATCCTTAAAAGCTCAAGAACCATTAATTCAGTTCTTGCAACAAATGGCACTTATTTGAATCAGTAATTGCAGCATGTTGATGAGGCAATTAAAGTGTGAAAGGTGAAGAATCATTTGGGGTGATTAACTACAGGACCTCCCATCTTCTTCAACATTTGCTCATCAATTTGTAAATTAGGGCCCGTTTGGTAAATAAGTTTTTTGGGTATTTGTCTAAAATTTTATTGTAACTTACTGTACAAGTTGTAGAAAATTTTTTTGAAGTGTGTAAATATTTGGATATCTTGAAATGTATAGTTTAAAATTTTGAGAAATTTTTTGAGATTTCTGTAGCTAAAGTTATAAAAAAACTTGTAGTAGACAAACTTGGGCAAAAACTTGCTTGCCTAACAAGGCCCAGGCTACAATAATGGTTGTTGTTAAGATACAAAATCATGGATTCAAATGGCTCTATGGCATAGTATCAGAGTTGGGTTTGTAGAGGTATACTCAAATTTGCTCTTGCTTTCTGGTCTATGGGATGTATAGCTTGCATTCAACAATCAAAATTGTGAATAAGCTTTTGTGTTTGCTATTGCAGGTGGGTGGAGTATGGAGAGATCTCGCTTTTAGATTGCACTTTGTTGCTAAGGTACAAGGTACCTCTATATTCCCACTTGATGCATGTCATTTGTTGATTAAATGTGATTATGATTGTAATTGATCCACTTGAATTGTGTGCTTGAATGAATAAGTGCGTGAATGATTGTTCCACTTTGAAAATTATATTGCAGTTGATGCAATTTATTGGTTCAATAGTTAAGTGACTGAGATGTTGTGTATGGATAGAAATTGCCATTTGAAAAGACAAGTGGCTATATTTACATGCTGTTTTATTTTTGTACTAAATATCGTAGACTTGATAATTGTTTAAAGCAAGTTAGCCTCTAATTATTTGTAGTTGCATGTATTGATCAAAATAATGGTTTTTAGTTGTAGTAGTTAAGCAAACAAATGGTATATATATCTAGATTTTCTGTGTTTAGGTTTAGGGCCTATGGGTTGAAATTTAGGATGGATCAAACAAACAATATCGATAAACTTAATGCTAAGAAGCAACTTTGAAATCAAAAGGCAAGAAAAAGATATGCATTATTATCAGTGAAAGGAAAAGATAAAGTACAACAAAAATAACAAAAAATAAACATAGAGCATAGAAAATACAAATTTGTTTTGTTGAAACAACTGAACAAAACAACTGTCCTAATTGGACAACCCAATTAACTTTGTTTGAAAGATTAATTGTAGGGGAAAATGATATTATATCAGACATTGAAAAGGAAAGTAGGGGACTATGCAAACAACCTCTGGTTATTATGTGATGCCAAGTTATTTAACCATATCATAGGTATCAATCTCCATGCTTTGCATGTGACTTCCTTCTAGTTTTTAGTCAATAAAGCACTTTTAGCATAAGTTTAAAATTGGTGTCTTTAGAACAACTTTTGTGTTTCAAAATATAAATAATTAACTTTTGGCATTCTATCTTCAACCACTAGTCATATATGATATCAAGATTACTGGAAAATTCCCCTAACCTTGAAGTGCTTGATATTCTTCTGTGATAGATGATTTATCTGTTTGATAACCCAATTTAACACTTAAATTTAATATATTCAAATCTTAGCATATTCAGATGTATTTGATAACAAAAACTCAAGATCTGAATTAATTCACACTAGATTTCCTAGGCAAAACTTACTCAAAAAAAATAAGTGAAAAGCTATTCATTTATTATTTAATGTGATAGACATTCAAATATATATCATTTAATACTTAACAATTCAATAATTTAATGAATTCAAACTTAAATTTCAGGTTTCAGTTTTCATGTTTAAGTTTTATCAAATGCACCCTTACTCTTTCTTGGTCTTCAACGTAGTTCATTGCACTGTCTTGTCTTTTTTTAAAAAATTGATGAATTGGAATAAGCGGTTTTAGGAGTTAATATCTCCCTCTTTCGTGCTTCATTTTTTTTTTTGCTGCAACTGCAATGACTTGTCTTCAATAATTTCTTTCTTCCCTGCTAAAATTCATTGGACTTTCTTGTCTTTATTATTACTGTTTTGTTTTGAGATTTCAAGGAGACCGAATTAATTATTCAAGAATTGGAGTTGAATGACCTTGCGCCTGGAACAATTTATTTGGTGCTAAACCTGATGATTTTCCATTCGTATATCATTCAATAGCAGAACTGCAATCTCTGATTGTGCTTTGGGGATATTACATATATCGAGTGTAATGCAGCACTAGAGTTTCTCATGCAGAAGTTGAAAGATAGAAGAGGAAAAATATCGGAATATTTTCTGAAGTTGTACATTTGGTTCAGGCACTAACTCGACCCTCATTGAGTTGGCTAAAACCTCATTGAACAAAATCAAATTGGTTAGACTGGAATTCGATCGTTTAGCTCAATAAAATATTGAGAACTAATCGATTTTGAATTTGATAGGATCTCAGTTTTTTAATCATAATTCCTCTAATGAAATTGGGTTCATCTTCACTTTCTTTGTTTGCAAAACCTATATGGTTTTTACAGACTTAGTCTGCCAATGCGCAGAGTTTAAGTTTTTAGCTCTTTCATATTGTCAATTCTCTCTTACTTTGAATTCAACCTTTTGCTAAATTTTAACGTAGTTCGTCTGAATAGTTTTCTTGGACCGTATGAGTGGGAAGAAGAAGAAGAAGAAGGCAAATTAGTGTGGAATAACATCAAGGAGGAAATCGAAAAAGTAAATAAATAAAAGATGCAATCTGCTTGAATATTGTTGTGTACATACAGCAGAATCATTTGCTATCACACACATGACCAAGTATGCAAGTGAAGAAGATTTTCACCTTCAAAAAGATAGAAACCATCTTCTTTCACCAACCAAGAGCATACCTTATCAAACAGCTCCTGCAATAATTTGTTGAAAACATCAATTGACTTTTCTTTTCCAGCCCACCAAAAATGGCACAAAAATAATGTACTTTCACCAAAGTTCAAGCTAAATGACCATTGTGTTTCCTCGTTTACAGCTAAGGTATGAGAACCAATATTTCGCTTGGATTGCTGAATTATTTCACATAATATTTTTCTTGAATCATAAACATATTTTCTAATCCACCTTTTTATATTCCCAACTACCTTTTTATCTCACATGCATCACATAACAAAAAGTACTACAATAATTATTCCAAATAATACTCTATCCAAACACATATCATTATCTTTAGATTTACAATGAACAGTTACTGGATTGGTATTATCAAGAAGATGATTGCCAACAGAAACATGAATTTTGGGATATATATATATATATTGTTGTTTTGTCAGAGCCGCAAGCTTTGACTTGTGGCATAATTTTTCATTTCCTTCTCATCCCACATCGGAGCCTGCTGAAGAGAAGCCGGCTACTCGAGGCCTATAAATAGAAGGGTCCATTGAAGGATTTAACTGGCACCACTCAAGAGAGTTATATGGGCTATTAGTTTCTTGAGTCATCTAGCCCATTCAGTTAAATATTTTAGGCTCTCTTGTTTTGAGTTTAGGAATATTTTCTAAACTCTTTTGTAAGTGCCTATTGGCCTAGGAACCACTTTCCTACGGCTTTTGTATTTCTTCTTCATAGTAGAAATATTGCTCCTCCCTCGCCCGTGGACGTAGGTCAATTTGACCGAACCACGTAAATCTTTTGTGTCTCTTATTTGCTTTGTTATCCGTTTTTATATGGTCGGTTTTACCGCCTAATTATTATATGGCTGGTATCTACCGCCTATCTATTAAATGGTCGGTTATACCGCCTAATTTGTGCTAACTTGAGTTTGTCTATTTCCTGGCTCGGTCCTAACAAATTGGTATCAGAGCTGGTTGTTATATTTTGCAAGACAGGTTCATCTGGTGGGGCCCGTTCATCTGGTGGGGTCCGTCCATCCTGTGGGGCCCACTCACCTTGTGGGGTCCGTTCATCCCCGTGGGGCCCGCTTATCTCGTGGGGCCCGCTCACCCTGTGGGGCCCGCTCACGAGACTTGCATATTTGTTTGGCCAGTTTTTTTGAGACAAGCTTCAAGTTACAGAATTTGTGGCAACAATGACGATAACAAAGACGGTTGTCGAGAAATTCGACAGGAATGTCAACTTTGGCATGTGGCAGCTCAAGATGGAGGCCATTCTTGTTCAAGACGGAGTTGATTTGGCAATTCATGGAATCGAGAACAAACCAGAAGATGTAAAGGATGCGGATTTCGCCGATATGGATAAGAAGGCCAGATCCAGCATAATCTTAAATCTCTCCGATGAGGTATTGCGTGAGGTAGCAACGGAGACTTCGGCCAAGGCTATGTGGGATAAATTGAAAGCCTTGTATATGAAGAAGACAGTCGAGAATCGGCTATATTTGAAACAGAGTTTATACATGCTTCGGATGTCTGAAGGTACATCTATACTCTCCCATCTTGATAAATTTGATTCCATTATTATGGATTTGGGGAATATAGATTCGAAAATTGATGATGAAGATCAAGCCCCATTACTTTTGTGTTCCCTTCCCCACTCTTTTAAGCATTTCCGCGATACTATGATTTATGGAAAGGAAACAATTTCGTATCGGGAAATTAAATCTGCATTAAAATCTAAAGAGCAGATAGATAGGGATATTACTGGGGAAACTAGTGGGAGTCAAGCCGATGGCTTGTTTGTTCGGGGTAGATCTGAAAGGAGAAACACAGAAAATAGAAGTAGATCTAAGTCCAGACATAAAAATGTGGTGTGCAACTATTGTAAAAAGAAGGGTCATATTATCTCTGATTGCTTTAAATTGAAAAATAAAGAAAAGCAAAAGGGAAAATTTGTTGAGAGAAATACTGAATCCGCTGAAGCTAGTATAGCAGCTGATGAGAATGATGGAACCATTTTCTGTGCAACGGAAAATAATTTTAGGTCTAACAATGAGTGGATTTTAGATTCGGGTTGTTCATATCATATGTGTCCCAATAAGGACTGGTTTTCAACATATGAATCAACTGAAGGTGGAGTTGTCTTAATGGGCAACAACGCTGTTTGTAAAGTTGTTGGCAAAGGCACAATCCGAATTAAAATGTACGATGGTATTGTGAGGACGCTCACAGATGTTAGACATGTTCCAGATTTGAAGAAAAATCTCATCTCTTTGGGCACTCTTGAGTCTATCGGGTGCAGGTATTCAGGTGGAGATGGAGTTCTCAAAATCACTCGAGGAGCTCTTGTTGTTATGAAGGCACACAGATCTGGTACTTTGTATATTTTGCAGGGATCTACTGTGACAGGTGCTGCTGCTGTTTCAACATCATCTTTGTCAGATACAGACATAACCAAATTATGGCATATGCGTTTGGGGCACATGAGCGAAAAAGGCTTGGGCATACTAAGCAAAAGAGGACTTCTGTGTGGACAAAGTACCGGTCCATTGGAATTCTGTGAACATTGTATTTTTGGGAAGCAGAAAAGAGTCAGCTTCAGTTCACCAGCAATTCACAAGACAAAAGGCACTCTTGATTACATTCATTCAGATCTATGGGGTCCTTCTCGTGCTCCTTCTAAAGGTGGTGCCAGGTACATGTTGACTTTCATTGATGATTATTCAAGGAAAGTTTGGGTATATTTTCTTAAGCATAAAAATGATGTTTTCCTAACTTTCAAGCAATGGAAAGTTTTGATTGAGAAACAAACAGGAAAACATGTTAAGCGGTTGAGAACAGATAATGGCATGGAATTTTGTGGAGGTGAATTTAATGAATTCTGCAAGAATGAAGGAATTGTTCGGCATCACACCGTCAGGATGACGCCTCAACAAAATGGTGTGGCCGAACGTATGAACAGAACGCTTTTGGAGAGAGCAAGGTGTATGATCTCCAATGCAGGGTTGACAAATGACTTTTGGGCAGAGGCGATCAATATGGCCTGTTATATTGTCAACCGTTCTCCTTCTGCATCTCTTGATTTCAAAACTCCTGAGGAAGTTTGGTCAGGTACTCCTACTGATTACTCCAATTTAAAAGTTTTTGGGTGTCCAGCATACATGCACGTGAATGATGGAAAATTGGAGCCTAGGGCTAAAAAGTGCATTTTTCTTGGGTATGCTTCTGGGGTGAAAGGATACAGATTATGGTGTCCTGATCCCAAATCCCCAAAATTTGTAATCAGTAGAGATGTTACTTTTGATGAATTATCTATGTTATCTTCCAAGAAGGAGTCTTCTAGTCCTTGTACTACTGATAGTACACAGAAGCAGGTGGAGCTTGATATTGGCAGTTCTGGTCCTTCTCAGACCAAATCTTCTATTCAAATGCCAGTAGATACACCTGAATCTACTGTTGAAGATAGTTCTGAAGAAGAAGAGTATTCCATAGCCAGAGATAGAGCAAGGAGAGACATTCGACCACCACAAAGATATGCAAATTTAGTTGCATATGCTTTGTCTGTTGCAGAAGAAACTGATGCAGTTGGTGAGCCTTCCACCTATTCAGAAGCAGTTTCTTGTGATGACTCTGCAAAGTGGTTGATTGCGATGAATGAAGAAATTGAATCTCTTCATCGTAATGAAACTTGGGTTCTTGTAAAGCCGCCGTCAGCTAAGAAAATTGTTGGATGCAAATGGGTTTTCAAGAAGAAGGAAGGTATTCCAGGGGTTGAAGATGCAAGGTATAAAGCACGATTGGTTGCAAAGGGCTATAGTCAGGTACAAGATGTTGATTTTAATGATGTGTTTTCACCTGTTGTTAAACATAGCTCTATTCGTGTTTTACTTGCTTTAGTTGCCATGTATGATTTGGAGTTAGAGCAGCTTGATGTTAAGACAGCTTTCTTACATGGCGAACTTGAAGAACAAATATATATGAGACAACCCTAGGGTTTTGAAATTGAAGGTAAGGAAGACCATGTTTGCTTATTGAAGAAATCCTTATATGGATTGAAGCAGTCTCCAAGACAATGGTATAAAAGGTTTGATTCCTTTATGTTGGGTCATGGTTATTTGAGGAGCATGTATGATAGTTGTGTTTACTTCCGGAAGTTAAATGATGGTTCTTCCATTTATTTGCTGCTTCATGTTGATGACATGCTCATTGCTGCCAAGAATTTGTCAGAAATTCACACCTTGAAACTGCAGTTAAATAGTGAATTTGAAATGAAAGATTTGGGAGCAGCTAAGAAAATTCTTGGCATGGATATCAAGCGAGATCGAGGAGTAGGGAAGTTATTTTTGACCCAGAAAAATTACCTTGAAAAAGTTTTGGAGCGTTTTGGCATGAAAGATGCTAAACCAGTATCTACTCCTCTTGCTAGCCATTTTCGGCTATCTGCTGCTCAATCACCAAAATCAGATGAAGAGGAAGATTATATGGCACGGGTTCCTTATTCCAGTGCAGTCGGCAGTATTATGTATGCAATGGTTTGTACTCGTCCAGATATTGCACAAGCAGTCAGTGTTGTTAGCAGATATATGTCTTGCCCTGGTAAAACACATTGGCAGGCTGTGAAGTGGATTCTCAGATATTTGCGAGGTACTTCAAATGCATGTTTGGAGTTTGGAAGGAATAATAACACTTTGGTTGGTTTTGTAGACTCAGACTACGCTGGGGATCTTGACAGGAGAAGATCACTTTCAGGCTATGTATTTTGCATTGGCGGTTGTGCTGTTAGTTGGAAAGCTACTCTACAACCTGTCGTAGCTTTGTCTACTACAGAAGCAGAATATATGGCTGTGACCGAGGCAATCAAAGAAGCCTTGTGGTTGAAGAATTTATTTAGCGAGTTAAGTCTATATCAAGGTGTTACTGATATTCACTGTGATAGTCAAAGTGCCATACACTTGACTAAAGATCAGATGTATCATGAGAGGACGAAACACATTGATGTGAAGTATCACTTCATTCGGGATATCATTGCTGAGGGAAAAGTCCTTATTCAGAAAATCAATACTAAGGACAATCCAGCCGATATGTTTACGAAACCTCTTCCAGTTTACAAGTTCAAGCAGTGCTTGGACTTGATTGGTGTTCGTTTGTGATTTAAGCCCATTGGGGCTTATGTGAAGAAGGTGGAGAAAAATTTTTACTATTGTCGATGATAGAATTCAAAATTATGCCAAGGTGGAGATTTGTTGTTTTGTCAGAGCCGCAAGCTTTGACTTGTGGCATAATTTTTCATTTCCTTCTCATCCCACATCGGAGCCTGCTGAAGAGAAGCCGGCTACTCGAGGCCTATAAATAGAAGGGTCCATTGAAGGATTTAACTGGCACCACTCAAGAGAGTTATATGGGCTATTAGCTTCTTGAGTCATCTAGCCCATTCAGTTAAATATTTTAGGCTCTCTTGTTTTGAGTTTAGGAATATTTTCTAAACTCTTTTGTAAGTGCCTATTGGCCTAGGAACCACTTTCCTACGGCTTTTGTATTTCTTCTTCATAGTAGAAATATTGCTCCTCCCTCGCCCGTGGACGTAGGTCAATTTGACCGAACCACGTAAATCTTTTGTGTCTCTTATTTGCTTTGTTATCCGTTTTTATATGGTCGGTTTTACCGCCTAATTATTATATGGTTGGTATCTACCGCCTATCTATTAAATGGTCGGTTATACCGCCTAATTTGTGCTAACTTGAGTTTGTCTATTTCCTGGCTCGGTCCTAACATATATATATATATATATATATGTATATATGTATGTATGTATGTATGTATGTATGTATGTATGTGTATGTGTAAGTCCATACAGGTGAACAAAGTCGAGTCTCTTAGCAACTTGAGACAAGTTTGCCGTATTCAATGTATTAACGACAAATCGTAGTGAGATTGAAAACTGCTTTGATAGAAATGCAAAACAACTACCCAAATATTAGTGTGCAATACCCTATAGGAATTTTTACTTGTTTAAAATGTAATCATTGATTTTCTTGGAATGGTCTGATACTCAATGGGTACTCATTAATGTGGATAATATTACCATAATCGATGAATTTTAGATTAAGGGACGATATCTTTAGGTTTGGAAGCAGGTTCTTAAAACTAAAATAAGCTTCTTAAACAACTATAAATGCAGTCGCGTTATCATACAGGAGTTCATGTTGGACTGTGAGGCATTCGTCCAAGAGATCGAGAGATCGAGAGTAAATTAGTTGGTTGATAGTTTGGGACAAATGATAAGGAAAAGTGCAGGTGGTAGTATGGCACTATGAGCCAAATTTCTTTCTTTTTTTTTAAAAAAAATTTTTTGCACCGTCTCTCCCCTTTCTAAATCCTTCCTACCATCAACTATTAGCACAAGATTCGAACCCTGAACTTGACAGTTGAAAAGACTCTTAAGAGTCCTTCCTTAATCATTGGACTGAAAATTCAGTGGTTCGTTTTGAAGTTTACTATTGTTCATTAATAATAAATTTGTTTGTGTGTTTTGTTGTTTTATTTTTTATCATATAGTAGTGGTTTGATTTTTTGGAATTGAAATTATCCAGCTTTACTATGGGTGCGTTTGATAAAACTGAAATCTAAAAACCGAAATTTGAAGTCTAAATCCATTAAGTTATTGAATTGTTAAATATTAAATCTAATACATTTGACTTCATATCATATTTAGTGATAAGTGAATAGCTTATCACTTAATTTTGAGAGTTAGTTTTGTCTAGAAAATTCAGTAACACTTAATTAATTCAAATGTTTAATTTTTTATTATCAAACTGTTTGAATATGTTAAGATCTGAATCTATTAAGTTTAAGTGCTGAATTGAATTATCAAATAGGACTTCTGTGCTCTGATACAGATGTCGATGGTGTGAATTGATTGTCTGGAAAGGGGTAAGTAGAGAGAAGTGGGTCATTTAGTACAAATGGTGGTGTCGGTGGAGCAAGCGGCGCTATGGGCAGCAGCTACTATGGGGTTGATGGGAGGATTTTTAGTTTGCTAACATTCCCAATTACAATGGCACGTTGGACCTTTTACTTTACTTTTTGCTTACATCATCAATAGTTTTAACGATCATTGACAGCAGGGGTTCATTAGTTAAATGTTTGTTAATTCGAAAAGAGAGATTGTAATTTGATCAAATCTCAAGGTCTAATCAGTATTTTGACTAAATCTCAAGGAAAGTAGATATAATTAATCCTAGTTTAAGAAGATTGAGGAAGAAACAACCCTAGAAATCACAGTCCCTCCCATTCCTTAAGAGCAATCTTTGGAAAATCGATAATAGATAGGACTAACTCCATTTTGTACCTCTAAACTTGTATTACTATTTTATGTTGCATTCTAAACTTCAATTTCGACCACTTTGTATCCTAAATTTTTAATTTCGAATGCTCTGTACCCAAAATTCTCAAGTTCCCGCTTATATTTCATCAATAATTATGTTTGCAAAATTAATGAGATAAAGAAAGATGAAAATTAACGACAATATATTGTTTTTATTTTAACTGTGATTCCTTAACTTTTTTTTTATTACTTTTGACACTTTGTCATTGATTTATATAGATTCAATCACTAATATTGTTAATAAAATTAATGAGACAAATTAAAGATGATGCAAATTAATGACAATATATTATTTTTACCACATTTGACACATTTTTATTAATTTGTTGGGTGTTTATGCCAACAATTTTACTAAAATTGTCATTGATTGGATTTAAATGGAGCAAATTTAAGAGTTTAGGGGGCGAAGTGTTCAAAATTGAGAGTTTAGAGTGCAAAGTGAAAAAATGATAAGAGGTTCACAGGTGCAAAGTGGAATTAGCCCAAATAAAAAAAGGGAAACCTTTAAATTTGTAGAAGTTAAAAGAACAACAGAAAAGGTACCTCTTGTTTTAACTTTCAACCCTTTAATTTGTAGAATTAAACAACGCTTCATCCTTGAGAGATTTAGGGTTACTGTGCATTAACCTGATGGTCTTGGTTTTAAGCCTTTTAGAATCAAACTCATAAAAGTTGACGGTTATCCGAGTATATTACTCCCTTACTCTTTGAATTTTTTTTTTTAAGCCACTCTTTGAAGTTAGATTCGTCTTTTCTTGTTTTTGCCCAGATTCTTCCCCTCAGAAGAGATCCTTTTTTGCCTGGAAAAAATCACAAGCCTTCTGGCTCGTGTCTCAGTGTTCAGAAGTTGAAAACTTGACAGCAGGTAATCAGTTGAAGAAACCATCCCCAACAATGGCTCATGACCCTCGAAGTCCTAGGGCTTTAAAAACTGAAACCCCAAAAGATGATGAAAGTGATAAGTTAAGTGCCCTTCCGGACGAGATTCTCTGCCACATCCTGTCCTTTCTCCCTTCGGAAACCGCTGCAGCCACATCAGTCCTGTCAACCAGATGGAAAGATCTCTTCACCTCACTTCCTGTTATTGATCTCACAATCTCTAAGAATTGGGATGCCAAGATCGGGGAGGAGCGCAGAAGGGATTTGTGTAATTTTCAGAAATTCCTATCTAGATTGATTTTTCTACGAAACGAAGCTCCAATTAGAAAATTTCAACTTAATGTGTCGCCGCCCTTGGTCGAAGATCTTCGTCCAGGGATATACTGGTTGATATCCAAAGTGCTTTCGCGCCAAGTCCAAGAAGTTGATATTTGTGTGCCAGGAGATCGAGATTCCACCGGATTACTTTTGTATCCACCTGAGATATTCACATGTGCAACACTAACTTCTCTGACGATGACGATGAAAAGTAGTTTTAATTTCAATCCTCCCGATTCAGTTTCTTTACCAAATCTTAAGGTCCTGCGCTTGAATGAATTCGCATTAACAGATCAAGATTCCTTCGCGCGGGTTATTCAGGCTTGCCCCTTGCTCGAAGATTTGGGTTTAAGATGGAGATTTTGGAATTTTCAGTTTATGGTTGTCCGTATTTCTGCTCCTTCATTGAAAAAGGTTGCACTTTCATGTTACTTTGGTCATTATTCTCTAATGGTGGAGTCTGACAATCTTGAATATCTGGACTGCAATGTATTTGGAGTGCATAAACTTGTTATAAATGCCCCATATCTCAAGTATTTCAAGTGTCAAGGTCCTCGCGTGAGGGTAGAATTTGTTCAAGATGTGAGGAACATTGTGAATGCGACAGTAGCATTCAAGTATAGAAAAGAAGAATTTGAAAGTACCCTCGTGTTCTATCATCGGCCAAATTTGAAATCACTCGAAGCTTTTGAGCTTGTCAATGGTTTGCAATATGCGAAATCACTTCGATTCCAGTCGGGTATGAAGGTATGTCCAGTTAACCTTCTGCTAAAGCAGTTTTTTTTTTTTTGTTCGTTCCGATCGGAGTATCAATATTCTATCCTATCCATATCCTATTCTATAAAGATAGTCTCACTTTTGTTTATATGTATTTATTCAAATGACGGGCTGATTTCCTTTTGGAAGGATTGTTATTTTGTCGATTTACGAATATGCCTACATTGTTACTAAAATGTTTTAGTCGAATTTGTAACTCTGATTAGGTAAAGCCATGCATTGAAAAACTAAAAAAAAAATAACAAGTTTCAAAGAATGATTTAGTAATATGAGTCATTTACTTTGAGTAATTATCTAGTATTAAAGGAGGCCATATGAAGAAAGTGATTAGTAAAAATAATTGATTTAACTATATTAATTAACCCTTCTTAATCTGTGTGAAAATAAAAGTAGCCTTGTCTTTATGCGATGAAAGGGATTAAGTTTTTTCTATTCTGTGAGCTGGTATAATTACATTACATATCATGTAAAAAAGATATAATAACATTACAAATGGCACTAAAATCACAACTGAACCTGCCCCAGGCCCCCGGATCTGGATAGCCACACAAAAATTGTTGCCTCACCTAGGGGTTTAACATTGTAAATTTAAACTTAAGGATACAAAATATGTCTTGAACTCAGCCTTATCCTGAGTATTCTGCCGGCTGAATAGAGCAATCCATAAAAGTTTAAGTTTGTGGTTTGGGATATTGTTTGATTCTTCATCTCATTTGGTTGCAGATTCTCTATTATGCTGGAGAATTCTTGCCTACTTTTGTAAATTTGAGCAGTTTGGCGCTTGATGACTCTATTTACAGCTACCATTACAGTAGCTGGTGGTTGAACCTGATAGCAAGATTACTGGAAAACGCCCCTAATCTCGAAGCACTCGATATCGTTTCCTCAGTGAGTTTCTTTCATCTTTCGTTTGTGAGTCGATTAAGCTTGCTCTTCAATTTCTTCATCTTACAAGTAGTTCATAACCACTGTCTTGTGCAGTTCCTAATGTTTGCAAATGTGCAGGTGTTCGACCGCAATTTCAGTGTAGAACAACTCGGGATATTTCTGCGAACGGCCTTTCCAGCATGCCCCATTGGACATCTTAAGGAGCTGAAAATAATCTTAGGGCATGATCAGGAATTTGGTTTCAAGCTAGCTGAATATTTTCTGGAGACTGGGAAATCTTTAAAGACGATGGCTCTTCGTGGAAGTATAAAGGGTTGGGAGACTAGTCCTGAAGTTTACAACCGGATATTATCATTCAAGAAATCTTCTGAACATTGCAGGATTGTGTTCGAACCTTAGAAGAATCAGAACGAAAATAGATACTATATATATAACTGAAATAAGGGGTTCCACAAGTTTAATATCTGCATCTTTTGTGCTTCATTTTTTCTTTTATAGTGGTAGATGCAACTGAAATAGTTCATTTGGGTGCCATAGCTGATGCTTTTCCAAAATCAACTAATGTCAGAACAATAGTCTCTGATTGTGCTTTGGGTTCAATTTCACTTCCAGAATTAACTTGAAATTATCTTGATACACTGGGACACTTTTGTACAAGACTTTCTAATTTATCATGTAAAATTTTTGAATCACTTCATAATTTAGCAGTGGGCATTCAACTTTTCGTCTTCACAAATTCTACTCAGGCATAGTGGTTTTTTTTTTTATATACCTTTTGGTAAATAAAAATGGCAAAAGTAGCCACAGACATAGCTAAAAGTTTCATTTGTCAATTCTTTCTTCCTTCGAGATCAACTTTTTGACAGATTTTTATAAGTTGAATAGTTTTCTTTGAACGAATGAGCAGGGTGAAGCAAGGAAAAATAATATGAAATAACATCAAGAAAGAAATCAATAAGATAAAAGATGAAATATATATACATAAATACTATCTTTGGAATTACACATATCACCAAGTATGTAAGCGAAGATAACCTCCGACCATGCTAAGGTAGAAACCATCTTCTTTCACCAGCCAAGGACATACCTTACCACACAGACGCTCATGTAATGATTTGTCAAAAACAACAATTGATTTATCTTTTCCAGCCCACCAAAATTGGCAAAAATATAATGTGCTTTGGATTAGGTTCTGGTGAAATGACCACTGTATTTCCTCACCTACAGCTAAGGAAAATCCTGTTCACCATAGTTTGGTTCATCATGGTAACTTACGATTTTAGTTGAAATGTCTAGATATACATATATATACACACACACACACACACAAGAGCAACCTTGAATGAAATTGAGTCATTTTGGCAACTTAAGAAGCGACAAATTTGGTGTGTATATATGTCTATGTTAGCTCATATAAGATTGTGAAAACAGCTGTGACATAAATGCAAAATAACTAGAAGGAAGGTTATAAACACAACAATCCAAATGTTAGAAAACACTTTAAGATAACTTTCAAGGATACCAAGGTGGAAACCATCTTCTTTCACCAACCAAGGACATATCTTACCAAACAAATGTTCTGGTAATGATTTGTCGAAAAGAACAACCGATTTGTATTTTCCAACCCACCAACAATGGCAAAAAAAAATAAGATAAGCTCCAAAATGTTATGATGAAACATCCAATGAGTTTCTTAATTTACAGCTAAGGTATATGATAACCAATATCGTTATCTTTATATTGACAAAAAACAAATAATGAATAAGTTAGATGATACAGGAGGTAGGAATATAAGTGAGAAATCATGAATTCGAAACCTTTCATTTAAAAAGAAAAAAAGTGTTTAAAATAAAAGGGAGACCATTGCCAAAACAAATGTGATGTTTGGGAAATAATGAAATTGTGCCTGAATATATGGGTGCGAAGTAAAATGCAAGAATAAGAAAAGGGACAGTGCTACTCATCATAGTTTGGTTCATCATGGTATCTTATTAAACTCATCTCAATCTTGACTCAAGAAAATAGCATGAAATATACTATTTACATTTAAAATTTTTAAATTACTCGACCTCTACTCAAACTTAATTCAATAACAAATCGATTTCCTAAAACACGTGAATCAAACTTGAACACAATTTCAAATTTGTTACAACAATCAAACATGATTAAAGTTCAAATTGTGAGCATTTGGTGCAGTTTGACTCATTTACGTCTCTAATTTTTCACAATGCACACTAAATTCTACACCTTATATGTTCCCTTAAGGTTCACTACAATACTAGGGATAATTTTAGAAGCTTCTCTCAAGGTTTTTGACAATTGCATTGACTTCCCCCAAAGTTTCAAAATTTTAGATACCTTCCCTAAAACTAATTAGCTTGTAACAAGTCAACCGCATCCAAAATAAATAAATAATTGGTTTTTGGCAAAAGAAGAAATGTGGTTCCACGAATGCCCCTCATATGTTACATTAGTTAGTTAATTTGGTATAAAATCATAAATTACTAATTTAACAAACTCACAGGCGAGGGTTATAAGTGCAAATGTTAGCAAATGCAAGACATCAACTTCTCCAACTATTCGCAACTACTCTTTGCAACGACTATGTCTATGAACGCTTATACAAAAGCAACAAGAGTATAAAATATGTAATCGCATGCCATGAAATTCAATTTATGCATGATTGGACCTATTATTTTCACTTGCAAGGCCATTATTTTTTTAAACAAAAGAATTTTATTGATGTAGCAATCAACTCGTACACCAAGGGGCAGTGCTATTTTTTGGCATGATCAAGAAAATAAATTAAGAAATATGCAACTAGTAACAACAAATCCAAACTTGAACATCAAAAAAGTCTTTCCTCTCCCCTTAAATTAAGATGCTCACAATCAGCGGATTGTTGATAGGAATTAGAGAGCAAGCTTGCTCACACCCTTAGCTACACAATCATTCAAGTTCAAGCTCTATTCTCTCCAAAAAAAAATGTCTATATGTCTATTTCTTTGCCTCTCAAGCCTTATTTAATTGAGCTTTTTATCAAGCCTATCAATCAGAAAAGTGCACCTAGAATTGTCGATCTTTTCTCATGGCAAGTTATATATTTTTTAAGTTCAAAATTGTGTTTATTTTTTTAATTTGGTTAACTAGTGATTTTAATTGATTAATTCCACATAATTGTCAATATTTTGTAAGCATTGGGCTTAAGTCTCTGACAAGTAAAATTTTTAAAACCTGGAAACAGGTCAATACAACTGTCAGAAACTACAGTGGCGGTTTTGAAATTGTCCCAAAATACCACGTATTGTTATGAAATAATGATAAGATGTGGATGTCCGTTGATATTCTCTAGATGTGGCTGTCCGTTGATATTCTCAAGAAGGATTACAAGATGAAGATGTCCGTTTGTATTCTCAAGATGATAGTCTCATGTATTTTCCCTAGATTCATTGGTACATTGGATGAACTCATTTATGGATGTACTTGATGTACTAAATTCATGTATTTGTGTTTAATAGGGTTCATTTACCTTTGATCTTGGATCACCTATTTATAGGGGTGAATCCTACTTCTTTTGTAACCTGGGGAAATCTTGAAACGTGGAAGTACTTTGATCAATAAATATAATAATATCTCTTCTTCTTATTCCACTATTCCAATCCCTACTTTTGGGAGTATCTTTTATTAGTTTCACAACACGTATTACATAGTTGATAGTAGTACGCTAAATAAAAGATTGAAATAAAGAAAAGTACTGATGGCTGATCCTGCAGAAAAGAATATGCTTGAAAGAATCCCAGATGGTGATAATATCGACAGGTTGAGTGAACTTCCGAACTGTGTTCTGCTTCACATCCTTTCGCGTTTCAAGACAAAAGATGCTGCAGCAACCTCAATTCTGTCCACTAGATGGAGAGATCTTTTCGTTTCTCTTCCTGATGTTCGTCTAATTTACCGTGTGGATAGTGATGCTTCTGGCCGTGATAAATTGTTCTCTGATTTTATAGATTTTGCCAATAGAGTGATTCGACAGCGAAATAAGGCTCCAATTAGAAAGCTTGTAGTCGATGTGATGCATTTTGTTAAAAGTTACCGCCTAGCTTTTGAGTCATTGTTGATATCTGCAGCTGCTGCACTTTCTTCTTGCAATGTCCAACGACTCATTATTTCGGTCCGAATGGATAAAACGACTGAGCGATTTTCTATACCTATTCCACCTGGAATTTTTTCATCTAAAACTCTGGTTTGTTTATCAGTAAACTTTGAGGTGGATTGGAATGTTCCCGATTTTGTTTGGTTGCCAAACCTCAAGCGTCTTTACTTAATTGAATTCAGATTGGTGGACGAAGATTCTATTCAGAGGCTTCTTCAAGGTTGCCCTTTGCTTGAACATCTGATGTTAAAGGTGCATCATTTCAGCTATTGTAGCAAGAGTGAAGAAACCATTGAAGTTGAAGTTCTTCATATCTCGAGCCCCTCGTTGAAAAGTCTGGTGCTCTGTTGGAATGCAAAAGTTGAATTAGAGTTCACTGTTGTTGTGAAGTCGGAAAATCTTGAGTCTTTGGTATGCTCCCTCCAGGGGCAGCACAAAGTTACCATAGATGCCCCAAATCTGAAGTCCTTGACTGTTGAGGGTCATGTACTTGATCTACACATAAAGCAAAGTCTGGTATCTATTGACAAGGCAGTAGTACGAGCTGAATTTCTGTCAAATGTGACAAATCACAGTGACTTATTTTTACGTAGTCAGCGTGCTTTTAAGTTTCTTAGTGGGTTGGTAAATGTGAAATCACTTTATTTATCACAGACGATTCTCCAGGTATGTTTCTTCTTTTCTTTCTTTTTTAGTTTGACTTCATTTCAGAGCTTTATCTTCCACCTATAATAGGAAAATTGGAACTTCGTTCTTACTTAATTCTACTTATATGTATGAAGGCTCTGTATTTTTCTCAAGGGGTCTTGCCAAAATTCAAATACTTGAACAAATTGAAGCTCAGTCATTTTCGTTGCAATGCATTTCCTCGCAATCCTTATTCTAAAGTGTTGTCAAGCTTGTTTGAAAGTTCCCTCAACCTTGAAGTGCTTATCATTGATGAAGTAAGTTGTGATGGACAATTTTGTTGCATAGTTAATTCAATCATATTTTGCTGCCTCTGATCTACTTGGAATGGACAGGTCCTCAAGGACAGTGAAGACGGGGAACTTGATTCTGTTTTTCAAGAGGCTCTCTCATTAGCTTTTGTCGGACAACTTAAGGAAATAGAAATCAGAAGTTTTGAGGGTTGGGAACATGAATTCAAGCTGATAGAGTATTTTTTGAAGAATGGAATATCTTTAAAGAAGATGACTCTCATTAGAGACAGTTGGAAGACTGAATCAGATGGTTGTCACAGGATATTGTCATCCAAGAAGTGTGCGGAGGATTGCCAGATTCTGTTCATAACGAAACGGGATGCACTGAAACTCTTCCTGTAATGATGCTGTCGTTTATATTCTTCCTGTTCTTTTCTTTTTTCCCCCTTATGACCAGTGTTTTTTTATTTTTGTTGGTCAAGACCCAACTAAAACTTACAATAATTTCATGCGTATGTAAAAATAGTTTTAGAACTTGTTTGTTAAGTTCATCTTGTGGCATTCTTGATGCTGTTGGTGCCATGATGATCACATCATTCAGTTTTAGAGCTAGAAATTTATGGCTTGATAACTAACATCTTGTAGCAAAATATTTATTGCTTAATAGAACCATACTTTGAAAGTTAGTGTTAAAGTGCCAAAGAAAAGAATAATAGCTTGGGAAGGACCTTCACTTTGGAAGTATTGCTAAATCAGTCTGTTGCTCTTTTTTCTCGCAATTTCATTGCCCATGCTAGCAAAATGATACAAAAAATGCTCATGCTTCATAATGTTAAGTTATTATGAGATTTTAGCCTTTTTTACCATAGAGTTCACTGCTGTTTGCAGTACTTCCAAATCTCTCTCTCTCTCTCTGTACCTTTCACAAGACAATGCTGTGAAATCATTGCAATCCTTTCTACCAATTAGTCAACTTGCTGGTTAAGTGAACTCCTTTTAAGAGGAAGGGCTCAGCCCATGCAGAAAGGTCTGGTTCAGGACTGCATGAAACTGCTGGAGCATATTGAGGAGGATTAGATATGTTCTTACAGTTGTGAAGGTGAAATGATTACAGATATTGTACTCTGCAAGAAGATTTTGAGGTGGTAATACTGTTATATTACCAGTTATTTAAAGCTAACCTAAGATTGAAGTAGCAATCTGGAGACACATAATCCAAAATGGCAATGAGTCTTTGATGAAGTATAAATGTAAGATTCAAATCTTAGGAACTTGTAGATTTCAGTTCTAGAGTATACTTCGCTGAGGATTGTATCATTATGTGAAGATTGTGGCATATTCTTATCTTTGGCAAAAAAAAAAAAAAAAGAAGGATAAAGTACTCAATCGAGCCTAGGTCTTATTGCATATATTGTAAATGAACAAACAAGGATTATCAACTGTGCTTATTGTTGAAGTAGATGATAAGAATCCAGATTGGCCAAAGATTTTAGTGTTGAAAATTGTTGATAGGGTTGAAAGATATAATAAGATTGAACTCGGTAAGACCATGATCTATTTAGTTCGTCAACTAATCCGGTAAATCTTTAATAGTCTTTTGTAATCTAAAAACTTCAAGCTTAGTTAGTTTTTCAACTAATTTAGTAAAACTTGAATAGTCTTTTTTGGAAAATATTAAACTAATCTTGATCTTGGCAAGAGAAAATAGCATGTAATTACTATTTATATTTAAAAATTTTAAATTACTTGAGCTCTACTCAAATTTAATTCGATGATAACAATCGCTTGAGCTCGGTTCATTGAAAAAAGAAAATCAAACTTGAACATAATTTCAAATTTGTTGCAACAATTAAACATATGATTAAAACTTTTTGGTGTAAGTTAAGAGATCAAATTCCATGACTTGCATTCTTGTCTAGGATTTCTTGAAAATTTCACCCACATATGCATAAGCATCCATCGGGTTCGATGGCAGTTCAACTCCCTCCAAGTTCCCTTTGACCCTTTCGTATCCATCCCTTCCTCCTAGTATAAAGTGTTGCCAATCCTCTTCGATTCCTCTTTTAGGTATAGGTTAAAGGATCAAATTTCTTGATTTAAATTCTTGTCCAGAATTTCTTGAAAATTTCACTAGCAGGTGCATAGGTATTCATCTGGTTCAGTACCAGTTTAATCTCCTCCAAGTTCCCTTTTGACCCCTTTGGATCCATCTATCCCTTAGCATAAAGTATTGCTAACTCCTTCTGGGTTTCCTTTTAACGCTTTTTTCTACTGTAAAGTAAAAGTTGGGAATCACAAAATGTGGGGCCGCTTGGTTAGCGGGTATGGGGAATCACAAAATGGAATAAATCTCTTACCACTTGCTTGGGTTATATCTATTGGAATGTAATTTTTGGAATCATTCCCAAAATATTGGACTTCTCCCATTCCTGACCAAGTTGGGAGGTTTTGTGAAACCCCACGTTTGATTCCAAAGCTAATTTTTTTTTTAATTTCATCTCACTCATTGCTTCACCATCTCTCTTCTATTTTCATCACATTTTCCTATTTGCTTCCTTCCCCATATCAGACCGGCCTTTCCCTTTCCTCTATCCCACTTATTCCAATCTTCTAATTTCTCTCCTACCGGTGTAGCAGGCCTCTTTTTTTCCAATCTTCCATAGCTGACGACGGCTCTGTGCTGCAAATGTGAGAGTAATTTTTGTTGGCCAAAGAATCTCATCTTGATTGGTTGCCGACGGCTCTGTGCTCTGTGCTGCAAATCTGAGTCTTTTTTGGGGGCTGTATGGCTGCAATTACGGGTGGCAATTCGGGTCCAATCAGGTTGGCGGGTCGGGTCAAAAAATCTGTTGACCCGAATCCGACCCGTCAACCCGTGACAGGTCAGTATATTTGACACGAACCCAAAATTTTGGGTTGGCGGGTCGATCCGAAATGACCCGAAAATTAATTTTAATTTATTAATTTATCACTGTAAATTCTAATAAAATCAATTTCTCACAAAATTAATTACATCATCAAGTAATAAAAATTTAAATAAATAATTTCAAATCAAATCCAAAATAAATTAAACACCGTAAAAGTGTTTTATCCCAAATCAAATATAAAATAAATTAAAACGAATTATATTATTTGTCCAAATATAATAATTTTAACTTCATACAAGGTAAATAAATTCATTTAGAATTAAGTAATTAATACCTTTGAAAAAAAAGAATGATTTAGTTTAGTTAGATAAAATAATTTTTATTTTTATTAAATTATTTTTAATTTGTAAACGGGTCATATCGGGTCATATCAGGTCACCACGGGTTGACCCGAAATCGACCTGTTTTCTTTTCGGTTTCATCGGGTTCGACTCGATTCTGACCCGAACCCCCAAAACTTCAATCCAAATCCATTAATTTCGTTTTAGATTCGGGTCGTGTCAAAAATTGCCACCCCTAGCTGCAACGGAGGAGGAGTTAAAGTGGTGGACTATGGCTGCAAATCTTTTTGGTGGAGTATGGCTGCAATCTGATGACGACTCTCATCTTTTTTGGGGGTTGAATGGCTGCAAATCTGAGTCTTTCTTTCTTTCTTTCTTTTTTTAAAGTTGTTTAGAAACTAGATCTAATGATCTTCAAGTTACAAGTGGAGTTTACGAAAACAGATTTTGTGATCTTGAAGTCCAAGAAAAATACCGGTTGATCCATTAATGGTCACTATGAAGTTCTACAATTCGGTTAAGAAGGACGTTCTGCAATTGGATTAACAACAAAAAGGAGAGAACAAAAAAGAAATTTAAAAATGATAAAATATTCAAATTTTAATGTAATATCCATTCCTGACAAATATCTACCAAGCGCTTGTTACTGTATTGATACCTTGACCACTACCCAATCAAAATCCATACTAATTTTTTTGTAAATGATTCCAATTATAATTCCGATTCCTAAACATGAACCAAGCGGCCCTAAATGTATACATCCGTTCAGCTCGACAGCGGTTTAATCAACTCCGTTTTCCTCTTTGAATCCACCTTTAAGAGTATATTCGTGCCATGGGCGGGGGAAGATGTGCACCCTGAGCTTCACCACATGCTACATCCGCCTAGTACGCTAAATAATACTCTGCCCCCTTTCCCAAGACGAGCCCTCAGAACTCCGTTCTACAGTAGGTGCGCTTAAAACTTCTCTTGATTGGGGAAATCAGAAATGTTGGGGTTTGCAGCAGCAAGGCTCTTGGAGCAAGAGCATTTCTCATCTTCGAGGAGAAGAGTATCTCATCTTCGAGTAGAAGAGTATAAGATGGAATTTCATCAGCGGCTTAACCGCAAAATACCCACCTAAAAATGCAGGTTCTTGTTCGTCATTGGTGGTTTTAGTCATCAGAAAACCAGGTTCTTTGTTGAAGTTTCTTCTCATGCTTTCTTTATTTGGGAATGCTTCGTTAGCATGTTTTTAGAAGTTCATTATGCGATTATCCATGGAATACGTTCGATGCCCATAGTTGTCTGCCAAAAAGCAGAAATCCCTTTTACATTTAGGCTTCTTGATTTCACAGTATCTCGAGACCTGCTGTTTATGTACTGAAAGATTGAAATAAAGAAAAGTACTGATGGCTGATCCTCCAGAAAAGAAGATGCTTAAAAGAATCCCAGATGGTGATAATATGGACAGGTTGAGTGCACTTCCGAACTGTGTTCTGCTTCGCATCCTTTCGCGTTTCAAGACAAAAGATGCTGCAGCAACCTCAGTTCTGTCCACTAGATGGAGAGATCTTTTTGTTTCTCTTCCTGATGTTGATCTAAGTTTCCGTGTGGATGGTGATGCTTCTGACCGTGATAGGATGTTCTCTGATTTTACAGATTTTGCCAATAGAGTGGTTCGACAGCGGAATAAGGCTTCAATTGGAACGATTGTAGTCGATGTGATGCATTTTGTTAAAAGTTACCGCCTGGCTTTTGAGTCATTGTTGATATCTGCCGCTGCTGCACTTTCTTCTTGCAATGTCCAACAACTCCTTATTTCGGTTCGAATGGATAAAACAACTGAGCGATTCTCTATACCTATTCCACCTGGAATTTTTTCATCTAAAACTCTGGTTTCTTTAACAGTGGACATTGAGGTGGATTGGAATGCCCCTGATTTTGTTTGGTTGCCAAACCTCAAGTATCTTTACTTATTTGAATTCAGATTGGTAGATGAAGATTCTATTCAGAGGCTACTTCAAGGTTGCCCTTTGCTTGAACAACTGATGTTATTTGTGCAACCTTTCAGCTATGAGAGTGAGAGTGAAGAAGGCATTGAAGTTGAAGTTCTTCATATCTCGAGTCCCTCATTGAAGAGCCTGGTGCTCTCTTGGAATGCAAAAGTTGAATTAGAGTTCACTGTTGTTGTGCAGTCAGAAAATCTTGAGTCTTTGTTATGCTCCCTCCAGGGGCAGCACAAAGTTACCATAGATGCCCCAAATCTGAAGTCCCTGACTGTTGAGGGTCATGTACTTGAAGTACACATAAATCAAAGTCTAGTATCTATTGACAAGGCAGTAGTACATGCCGAATTTCTGCATAATGTGACAAATGGCAGCGACTTATTTTCACGTGTTCAGCATGCTTTTAAGTTTATTAGTGGGTTGCAAAATGTGAAATCACTGAATTTGTCAGAGAACATTCTGAAGGTATGTTTTTCTTTTCTGTCTTCTTTAATTTCGATTGACTTCTGAGCTTCTTCTTCAAATTTTAATAGAAGAATTGGAACTTTGTTCTTACATAATTCTTCTTCTTATATGCATGAAGGCTCTCTATTTCTCTCAACCAGCATTTATGTGATTGGGAACGACCTCCGAGGGGTGGAGGAGTTTGAGTTTGTTCTGCCAGAGGCTATTTAAATAGGCTTCTTTGAACATCATAGGAAGACAGATATCCTGATCTTTATAAAGGATGAATAGGAACTTAGGTTATGAGTTTGTTCTGCCAGAGGCTATTTAAATAGGCTTCTTTGAACATCATAGGAAGACAGATATCATGATCTTTATAAAGGATGAATAGGAACTTAGGTTAGTTGATTTTGTTGGAAAAATTGAAAATATTTGATCAAAGAAGACTTTTGGTGGAGATATAGTGCTTTTCTTAGTATTCATTAGAATTGTTACCATGGGATTTTGTCATTCAACAAAACCTGAAGTCCCTTACTGTTGAGGGTCATGTACTTGAAGTACACATAAATCAAAATCTAGTATCTATTGACGAGGCAGTAGTACGAGCTGAATTTCTGTCTAATGTGACAAATCACAGTGACTTATTTTTACGTAGTCAGCGTGCTTTTAAGTTTCTTAGTGGGTTGGTAAATGTGAAATCACTTTATTTATCGGAGACGATTCTCCAGGTATGTTTCTTCTTTTCTTTCTTTTTTAGTTTGGCTTCATTTCAGAGCTTTATCTTCCACCTATAATAGGAAAATTGGAACTTCGTTCTTACTTAATTCTACTTATATGCATGAAGGCTCTGTATTGTTCTCAACGGGTCTTGCCAAAATTCAAAGACTTGAACAAATTGAAGCTCAGTCATTTTCGTTGCCATGCATTTCCTCGCAATCCTTATTCTAAAGTGTTGTCAAGCTTATTTGAAAGTTCACCCAACCTTGAAGTGCTTATCATTGATGAAGTAAGTTGTGATGGACAATTTTGTTGCATAGTTAATTCAATCATATTTTGCTGCCTCTGATCTACTTGGAATGGACAGGTCCTCAAGGACAGTGAAGACGAGGAACTTGATTCTGTTTTTCAAGAGGTTCTCTCATTAGCTTTTGTTGGACAACTTAAGGAAATAGAAATCAGAAGTTTTGAGGGGGAGGAACATGAATTCAAGCTGATAGAGTACTTTTTGAAGAATGGAAAATCTTTAAAGAAGATGGATCTCATTAGAGACAGTTGGAAGACTGAATCAGATGGTTGTCACAGGATATTGTCATCCAAGAAGTGTGCGGTGGATTGCCAGATTCTGTTCATAACGAAATGGGATTTGCTGCAGAGCTTATTTCTTAAAAGGCACTGAAACTCTTCCTGTAATGATACTGTCGTTTATATTCTTCTTGTTCTTTTCTTTTTCCCCCTTATGACCAGTGTTTTTTGATTTTTGTTGGTCAAGACCAGACTAAAACTTCAATAATTTCATGCGCATGTAAAAATAGTTTTAGAACTTGTTTATTAAGTTCACCTTGTGGCATTCTTGATGCTGTTGGTGCCATGATGATCACATCATTTAGTTTCAGAGCTAGAAATTTTTGGCTTCATAACTAACATCTTGTAGCAAAATATTTATTGCTTAATAGAACTATACTTTGAAAGTTAGTGTGTTAAAGTGCCAAAGAGAAGAATAATAGCTGGGGAAATATAAGGTCTTAAGTAGAACCTTCACTTTGGAGGTATTGCTAAACCAGTCTGTTGCTCTTTTTTCTCTCAATTTCATTGCCCATGCTAGCAAAATGATACAAAAAATGCTCATACTTCGTAACGTTAAGTTATTATGAGATTTTAGCCTTTTTTACCATAGAGTTCACTGCAGTTTGCAGTACTTCCAAATCTCTCTCTCTCTCTGTACCTTTCACAAGACAAGGCTGTGAATGCTATGAAATCATTGCAATCCTTTGTACCAATTAGTCAACTTGCTGGTTAAGTGAACTCCTTTTAAGATTGATGCAAGGCTCATCCCATGCAGAAAGGTCTGGTTCAGGACTGTATGAAACTGCTGGAGCATATTGAGGAGGATTAGATATGTTCTTACAGTTGTGAAGGTGAAATGATTACAGATATTGTACTCTGCAAGAAGATTTTGAGGTATTAATACTGTCATATTACCAGTTATTCAAATCTGACCTAAACATTGAAGTAGCAATCTGGAGACACATAATCCAAAATGGCCATGAGTGTTTGATGAAGTATAAATGTAAGATTCAAATCTTAGGAACTTGTAGATTTCAGTTTTAGAGTATACTTCGCGAAGGATTGTATCATTATATGAAGATTGTGGCATATTCTTATCTTTGGCAGCCAAAAAAAAAAAGGATAAAAGTACTCAATCGAGCCTAGGTCTTATTGCATATATTGTAAATGAACAAACAAGGATTATCAACTGTGCTTATTGTAGAAGTAGATGATAAGAATCCAGATTGGTCAAAGATTTGAGTGTTGAAAAATTGTTGATAGGGTTGAAAGATATAATAAGATTGAACTCGGTAAGACCCTGATCTATTTAGTTCATCAACTAATCTAGTAAATCTTTAATAGTCTTTTGTAATCTAAAAACTTTAAGCTTAGTTAGTTTTTCAACTAATTAAATAAAACTTGAATAGTCTTTTTTTATAAAATATTAAACTAATCTTGATCTTGGTTGGAGAAAATAGCATGTAATTTACTATTTATATTTAAAACTTTTAAATTACTTGAGCTCTACTCAAATTTAGTTCGATAATAACAATCGTTTGAGCTTAGTTCATTTCGGTTCAGTTCATTGAAAAAAGAAAATCAAACATGAACATAATTTCAAATTTGTTGCAACAATTAAACATGATTAAGGTTTGAATTGTGAGCAATTGCCATGATTCGACTCATTCTTCACAGTGCACTAAATTCTGCACTTTATATGCACCCTTGAAACCAACTACTCCTAAAGTAGTTGGGCACCATGGAGAACTTTTGGGTGCAAGCCAATAAATCAAATTTCTTGGCTTGTATTTTTGTCTAAAATTTTTTGAAAATTTCACCCGTAGGTGCATAAGCACTCATCTAGTTTGGCAGTAGTTCAACTCCCTCCAAGTTTACCTTTAACCCTTTTGGATCCATCCCTTTTCCCTAGTGTAAAGTTCTGCCAATCCCCTTCAAGTTTCTCTTTTGGATATAAGTCAAGGAATCAAATTCCTTAACTTGCATTCTTGTCCAAAAATTCTTGAAAATTTCACCAAAAGGTGCATAGGCACCCATCTGGTTCGATGCCATTTTAATCCCTTCCAAGTTTTCTTTTGACCCCTTTGGGTCCACCTGTCCCTCGATGTAAAGTACTGCTGACTCATTTTACTAATGTAGAGTAGGAGTAAATATATACATCCATTTAGCTTGATGACAGTTCAATCACCTCCATTTTTTTTTTCCTTTAGATCCACCCTTAAGAGCACGTGTAAAATAGAAACTATCGTGTCATGGCAGGAGAAGGTATGCACCCTCGAGCTTTACCACATGCTACATGTGCCTAGTAGACCAAGAACATCCACAATGATTTACTCTTTAAGTGTAATCCACATGTCACGTCAACATTCTACTTTTTTCTCTTTTATTACACTTCCACTCACAATGGATTACACTCCACAAGGTGTAATAACAGGAGTCTACAATTAAATCAAACATTTATTTTAATAATGCATAACTCATATCCCATAAATAAATAAAGTAATTTTTAAAAATAATTTTGTTATTTTTGAAAAATAAAGTATTAACTTTCATTAAATTTTTTACCTTTTGAATTTTTTATTTTCTAAAAATAATATTATTAATTTCTAAGTTTGAACAATATATCTTTTTCTATCTCTCAAAATTAATATATTGTTATTTTTTGAAAAATAATTATGCAGAACATTAAAGAAATATGTGATACCTCAAATGCGAAGATATCATAATAATCCATACTTAATTAACAATTCTTTATGTAATTAGTTGAACTCCATAACATAACTAGTTTTGTACCTGTTCGTTAAACGGGAATCGTCTAAAAATAATAAACTATTTAGTTAATTTTATAAAAATATTGATATAAAATACAAATTTAATTTAAAAGTGCAGTAAATAGTATCAAATAATATTTTACTTTTCAAAAACTTGTTTTTGTTTTTCTTCTATTTGAACATTCTCCTCGATTTGTCCGCGCTAATCAGCATTTATTGATTTTTCATTATCACTGCATGATAGCAAAGCAGGATAACTAAGTATAAAACAATAAATGATTTATCGCATTCAAGGTTGTGTATAACAATACGTAAAGATTATAATTTAAAAAAGTAAAATAGTATATTAAATCTACCTTCTCATGCAAATCTTTTTATGAGAATTCCCTTCCTCTGTGGTTTTTGTTGAACCCTCTGATGAATGATTCATATGAAGTGCATTGAAATGTTGTTGATTAGAATCATCTGTTATACTAATTGGGATCTGGGAAGAAAATACTTCAGGTTGGTATTGGTTGTCGGTTCCACCAATTTGATAATGATTTATCAAAATTAAAGGCAAAAATATTATGTGAGATATAATATGTGAAATATAAGAGAAATTTATTGCACATTACCTGTGAAAAGCATGAAATGCGTTTCTCTCCCGAAATCACGGTGGAGCCATCTAGTCACTGTAAATCTATTACTACCTTGTTCCAAATTGTAATTGTTCAACTTGATTTGGAACACAAAAGATTTTCACGTGATTTTATTTATAATTGATGACACGATTTCATTGCTAAATCCTTACTAAAAATGAAATGCATAATAAAATTTTTTTTGTTAGAATATTCAATGACTGAGATAAGTGTCTGATTGTCTACTATTATTAAAAATATTTTAAAAAATTAGATATAAGTTTACCTTGTTAAATTCTTCAAGACAAAAGAAAGTTTGTATTCTATTATTCTTTCAGCCTCTTGATCAAATATAACAAACCAAGCACTACAGGTTGCATCACTTGCCAAGACTTTTAACATATACATGTATAAATACACATATTCTAAAAGTTATGTTTATGTAGATATTGTAGCAATTAAAATGATAAAAAATTAATACCTACGACATACCTTAATTTGGGATACTCCACATTTTGATTGCAAGTATTGCACACAAAATTAGATCCTTCTAATGTCACTTTTCTCTGACATTTTGGACATGCTTTGTAGTACAGTTGAGTTGACTGTTGAAATCAACTTTCAAAATCGTCACTTTGGAAGTGTAAACCAATTCCTAGATAAATGACCAATTTAAGCAGTCAATTTAAATAATTAATATTTTTAATTGTGAAAACTAATGTGCTATAATTGTAACTTGCAACTTTAATTGTACCTCTGTTTGAACACCGGTCATTATCTGATATATTTCTGATAATAATTTTTTATTCTTAAACATTAGTTGCTGTATAGCTTCTCGCGTTTTGGAGGATGTAAAACCTCAATAGTTTGAGGAGCAGTGCTATCAATGCTAATAACAATCTTATCTTAATTACTTATATACAATATATATGAAAAAATTAAACAAACATTTAATAAAGATATATAGCTTTACCAATTCAAATAATCTGCAAATTCGGAAATATTTAGATTCATATATATTCGTGTGGCAATTGTTGATGACAGATAGTATGAACCTGAGTAACAATTTATCGTGAGATCCATTAAGAATGCTAATGAAAAGAAATAACAATATGTTTATTATGAGAAATTCGCTGATGTTTATGTCATTACCTCTGAATTGTTTAACTGTCACTGAAGAGATCACCAACACTAATGGTTGATCAGACACCAAAATAGTCTCATCATCGAACTGATTCGATGTTGTTCCCCATAATGTGACATTAATGCTTTCACCACTTCAATATAAAGCACTCAAAATTAATACTTGAATAGAAATTACTCAAAATTAATTGTTCAAATAATAATATGAGCTGATCTTCATATTATAACTAATTTATTTAGCAGACTAAATTAAAAAAAAATGCAGCAACTACCTTTTATTAGTAATTGCAATATCTCGTTTTTTTACAGTTCCATTACTCTTCGAAACTTCATAAATTGGTCTCACTTTAGAAAGTCTTCCCACCACATCTATATTACACACAAATGAATAAGTATAACACATATAGTTATCTAGGAATCACTATTTTCAAATGAATAAAATTAAAAATAGTATTTATAAAAGTAGTATTTACCCTATCAACTTATTACGTCATACCTGATAAGAATGTAAAAGTTTGACGTCGTGAAGAGAGGTCATTGAAATCGATGAATTCAAATTTGTGAAATTTTATTGAACTCATTCGACCATCAAGCTTTTTCACTAGAGTTGTATAAGTGAAATAAATATTATGCTTATTGTGCACAACATTCCAAGATTGTTTTCTTTGTGTCACTCTAAATTTCTCCAAAATATAGACATTTCCCTCAAGTAGTTGTGGTCGAAACCTTTGTACCAAATTTTTTGGTACAATAGCTACCATATGATTATTGTGACGCCCCCACTTCTCCCTAAGGCGCACCAAAGGGTATCCGCGGAACGCCTGCCTAGCTCTCGCTAGGACTCAAGCAATAACGTTCAACCTTAAAGCGATACTAGATACCAAAATCAAATTAATACGAATACATATAGTGCGGAAACGTTCATGCTTAACAATATCCATCCATTACCCAACCTGTCAGCATATGGCTCTGATGCCAACTGTGACAGTTTTCATGGTCACATCACAAGGTACCTATCCGCTTGCCACCCGCACGTCGTGCGTTCATAATACAACTTAAATTTCAAAATATATATCACAGATATCCGAATGATACATTAAACTTCCAAAGTACAATCATAAAGGGGTCAAGCCAAAATACACCTGAAACCCTAAAACAAAATATATCCAAAAGGAGATTTCTCCGCGTTAACTCCATTTCCAGTCCTGTTAAGGAAAACAAGTCTACAGGGTGAGCAAAACGCTCGTGAGGCCAAGGACACACATGCAAGCACATTGTTCAAATAACAATCTCAACTTTATCAAATAAAACCGTGATATTTCAATAAAGTACCATTTGAGCAGGAAAAATAATCAGAAACAATTCAAGGATATAGTAGCTCTCAGGAGCTAAGTTCCACTCGCTCTGCCGATGTCATTCGTATACTTTCCCGCATTGACCCTCCTGTCAACCGGGTCGGTATTTCCATTTCCGTAGATCACCACTTACTTCCCTCCGTCCACCGTACACCCCAAGGGCCCACAAGTCTATTATAAGGCGATACTTTACGAGTATGCCAAGCAGGACCTCTTATTAGGTCGAGCTTATAATCTCATGGCTCGCCCAAGTTCCCGACCAAGCCCATTGCCGGCTCGAGTTCAAGGTCGGCCTATGAGTTTGGGCGTCCCCCATTCATTTGGAAGTCGAGGAGGTTCACTCCAACGACATATGTAACCATTACATAGCATTGCATTTCATTCATTCATTCAATACATTTCATTCAATACATTTCATTCATTCATTCAATACATTTCATTCATTCATTGGAAATCAGAACGGATGCGATAAAGTACACACCCGCCCTTATTTTTAAAATCTCTAATAATTACCACAATTAAGCAAGTATCAAAGATTCACACACTTGACACTCACCGAGCAATTTAATAAAGATTATTCGCTGGAGTTCAAGTGTCCATGGTGAAATCCTCTTGAAGGTCTCCTTGTGTGCCTGGCAGTTAATGGTGGATAATTACTCAAGTATCTCAATTATCAAGTAAGATTGTACATTAGTACGATCTAAGGAATATTTCACAAAAATGAACCTCAATTACTCGTAAATCGAGGTTCAACTTGCGTTTTATGAAGTATAATATTAGTTGAGTTTTTTATCATGAAAATCGTGGGCAAAACGTTTAGATAATATCAAAAGTGTAAAGAGTTCTTGAAAACTCTATTTCTTTGAAATTGGAAAATTTTCAGCTTTATCATGAATCTTTGAAAAATCGTAACTCACTCGGTACAAGTCGAAAATTGGAAAACTTTATACCGTTGGAAACCTCTTAGAAAGTACTATAAGTTCCTAGAAGGCACTTTTCCATGAATCGAAGTGGAAAGTGCTCAAAATGAGCTTGAAGGTGCAGGGTTGGTTCACAAGGCAGAATGAGGTTGGATTTTGGCCAACTTTGAAAATTCGGCACGATTCGTACGTTGCAAACCGGCCTCTGAATTTTGCAGCTCAATTAGTGTTGCAAGTGAAGTTTATAACAAAACAAGCGGATCAAGAATCGGAGTTTCGAGCACCGAGATACGGTAGCCCGAAGTTGAGCAAATTCAAGACTGGATGAGAATTTTCCAGATTTGAACCTCTAACTTTAGTAATTCAATTGGGTATCGAAACGAACTTGAATCGGCACCAAAATTGGCAGTATTTCAATACTATGTGGAAGGTATCTCTCTATCGAATTTTGGGGAAAAATACCTTCGGCAAGGTCGTTAATTAGCCAACCAAAGTTCAAGAAAAATCCTAAGGCAATCTGCCTTTGACTTTCATTTTCCAAATTTCCAATCGTTTAACCAAGAAAGTTATCCAACCATGGTTCATTTGTGAAATAAGGGTCTAAGATACATCCATGATACCTTTGGTAAGTGTTTAATATCAAAAACATCAACTAACAAGTTCACTCCAAGATTTTGTTCCAAACCAGTCCAAAGATTAGGGTTTTCCAAAACAGAGCAGTCCACTTGTTTCAGTCACAACTCAGTCAATATAGATCGAAATCGAGCATGGCTTACGCCGTTGGAAAATACATTCATAGAGTTAAAATATCACAGAAGAAATCGTTTCCAAATTCGGCACCCATCTGATTCAAATTCGGGCATCAAGTTGCTGCCTGAACACTTCATTCCAGATGAACAGAGTAACAGGACAGCGAACGTAAAACATTTGGTTCGGCTCGCTCACAAAGAATCAGAACGTTCATTATATACCAAATTAAAGCTAGGAATGTCTAGTTTCAAACGCCACCGACAGCACATGATTTCGACATCCGAGGACAGAGTTATAGCCAAAATACTACTGCTGGTCAGAGCATACGCGAATCAGTTTTCCAGATTTGCTGGTTTCGAACAAAAATTCATTTGCCCATTCAAACCTCATTATTTTTCAATGAAATTTTTCACACATCTAATACATCCTACAAACATCCAATTCAAGCAATTAAACCATTAAAAATTGGCCTGGAAATGGCCGAACATGGCAGGGGCAAAATCGGAAATTTTAGCTTCTTACACCCAATGAAGTTCCTACTAATTACCCACCACTAATGCATCATTATAATCACTAAACCAACAATATAATCACCATTACTTATCACATCAGCAACAACAACCCAAGTGTGGGAATTCCAAGAGCCCACAATCACATTTTTACACCATAATCAAGTAACTAAGTGCATGCATGAGCTTAATCTTGCCATATAATCTCCAAAAGATAAGAATCCAAGGGTTGATCATTACCTACTCCTTTGGTTTGCAAGGTCAGAATTTTCGGCCCTCTTGAAGCTCCAAGAAACCGTGAAAGCTCCCCTCCTCCTTAGCTAGATATAATCTCCAAGAGGTTTGCTAAGTGGTCTCCAAGTTTGGTGTGATTTGGAGGTGATTTGGGGTGGTTTTTGGGGAAGATTAGTGTGCAGAATTTTTTTTGAACAAGGAGTTAGAGAGAGAGGGTGTCTTGGCCGGCCATGAGGAGAGAGAAGAGAGAGTGTGTTTGATCCAAGTTAGCTTCCAAGAGAAGGTGCAATGTGTGGTGCAAAATCACCCAAAAGTCAACTCTCATTAGGGGCCGTTTGGTACGATTACGGCTCGATTTTTCGCGCGTTTGGTTCACTAGTGCACTAAACCTCCAAGGCATATCTACTCATGTAAATATTATTCACTCTTAATTGTCCAGGAATAAGGGTCTAAAGTCCCTCAAATGAAGCCGCGCGTGTGAAAACGCGTATCGTCAAATTTAACGCTATAACGCGAAACATTCGAAAAATTCTTATAACGATTGCACTACTAACTATCACTTGAATATTTATTCATAAGATTACCTATTTTAGGACCATAGTACAAGTCTCCAATATTCCAAGCTTATTGTGCTACTACGCGGATAAAAACTCCAAGTACTATTCACTATTTTTACTAAACGCGCTCTAGGAAATTAATTTTCGAAACGAATCCTTTTAAAAATATAACGAAGTTATATTACCATGTATTTAGGTCTAATAAGACTAGAAAATATTCCTCGTGGCAAAAATCCAATTAAATCATTTATTAAGCCATAAATTAGGTTTAAATAAAATAATAGTTTTTACGAGTCCTCACATGAGTCGAGTATTAACTCCTCAAATCTCCAATAAATTTGTATCCATACGTCTTTTGGAAAACTATCCACGCGTGAGTAGTATATGCTCACTTAGAACTTATTCACCTTTAATTCTCGATTAACTTTTCTTAATCTGCTATTGTCCGTTCTTAATTTCCCCAGGATAATCGTACTCTCGAATATAATATCACCTCGAAACACTCGTGTTCACTATCTCGCACTTAAACAATCCTTCCGAAAATTGAAATTGTTAACGGGACATTTTAAAAACACAATGAAGACATTATTCCATACGAATGGATTTAAAATGGTCGTAATAAATTATTTGGGGAAAACAGGTGGATAAATACTTAATGAAACCATTAATATTCGAAAAAAAATAAGAAATTTTTCGGGTCTTCACAATTATCCTAAAATAATTCAGACATCACAGATCAGGAAAAACTTGTCATGAAATAAACAAATTTAACTCAAATCAGTCATAGATGGATGAATGATGGTACTTAACTCAAATCAGTCACTGATCAAGAGTGAAAACCCAAAATCGATGTTTTAATGTGCCAACTGCATGCACTGAGAATACCTAACCATGAATTTGATGTTTGAAATCAATATATTAGAGACTATATGTAGTATAGGCATAATAAATAAGAATTGATAAGGATATAAAGAAATATTAATAAGAATATTAAAAGTAAGTTTATCTTGATATAAGTTGCTTAAAGTACGTAACTTTGGTTAGAAATTAAGAATCCTATAATATTAAGAATTCTTATAAGAAATAAAACCACAATCGTCCAAATAACTTTGGGTAAAAAATGAGACAATCTAGGTCTAGCGCCTCAGAATTTCCTCTAGCAAACTTCAGCCATAGGGGCCACAAACTCAAATGACAGCATCCTTTTAGATGTCTCATTTGCTCGTAAATGCATTTCAAATAGGAATTTATATTTGATTGTACGGGTTTATAGGAATTTACAAACCCGTGCTCAAATAGGAATTTATATTTGACCGTACGGGTCAAATACATATAGTTAATTGGATTCAATTAACTTTTTCTTTTCCATAAATTTCGTGCTATGCGCTATGTCTTGATAACGCATTTAATAATAAAATTTATTATTATGTCTTTTTTATTTATATTGCATTACTTTTCAGTTCCTTTTTTAGGTAGGGAATAAGAATCATATAATATTAAGAATTCTTATAGGAAATAAGAATTGATATACATCCAAACAAAAAAGGAGTAAGGCACGTAGGAAACCACTTGCTGTCTCATTAAACCACGTAGGAAAAAGAAAACATGAAAGGATAAGGATGAGAATACGACTTTATTATATAGGGCAAAAAACCTCAGCGGCCACTAAACTATTGGTCGGATTATATTTTGACCATCAAACTATTTTTTGTCAATAATTGGCCACTAAACAATCTAATCAGTAAATTCGTGACCATTTGATTGATAATTGCTCTTAATCTGAGAAATTAACAGTACACGTGGCAAAATACGGGGGTAATTTTATCTAACAACTATGCCACCGTATTCTCCTTTTAATTTCTTTCCTCAAACAATCACCGAATGGAAAATTATATGGAGGAAAAAATAGGGACTCAATTGGGAGCCCCAAATCTTCAGCCCCAAATCCAAGAAGCCGAAGAAGAAGACAAGAATGTCGAGGCGCTCTGCTAAACCTAGATGCTTCTGCAAATTAACAGCAACGATGAAGACCTCATGGACAAATTGGAACCCAGCAAGAAGATATGTGGTCTGCCCAGGAGAGGTAAGATTTTTTCTGGAAATGATGCCTTTACCAGAAGAAGAGTGAGCTCTGAAAGCCATCTTGCGGAGAAGCTCCTAGCCTTCGTCTGGGTTAAGAAATCTCATCCGGTGAATGAATCCTTTGTCGTCGGCTGATAAAGAAGCAATCTTGTCTGCAACTCCGACATCCCGAGTGGTGAGCAGCACTCTGCTGGCGGTTGGTTCTTGAGACAAAAGTGCAATGCGGAGGCACTCCCAAGCATCGGCAGAGCAGACATCATCCAAAACAATCAAGAATTTCTTGGACTGCAGGAACCGGTAAAGCTTCTGAGCCAAGTCCAAATCTGAAAATGGGGCCATATCATCCTTGGCTCGGCAGACATGGTGCAGCAGCAAATCTTCCAAAATTTTTCTGGTGCGGAAGTCCTTCCCCACCATAGCCCAAGCAAAGCAATCAAAATGGCGGCCACTTAAAACCTCCCATCTTGCTTTACTGTCTAATCCACTAAAAATTACCCGGCACTTTTGCCGCGTGTACTGCTAATTTCACAGATTAAGAGTAATTATCGATTAAATGGTCACGAATTTACTGATTAAGTTGTTTAGTGGCCAATTGCAGACGAAAAATAATTTAATGGCCAAAATATAATCTGACCAATAGTTTAGTGGCCGCTGAGATTTTTTGTCCTATTATATATATATATATATATATATATATATATATATATATATATGATATTACATAATTTAAATCAAATAAAATCAGAATAATAACATAATATTACATAATTCTTTTGTCAGACTGCTAAATTTTGATCCTGGCTGGCCCACCTATTACATGCATCATCAGAATGATGCGTGTAATGGACCCATATTTTGTCAAGCATTGCAGTCAGCCTTGTTTGGAAGATGAATTTTTTGGGAGTTTGTCTAAAATTTTACTGTAATTTACTGTAAAAGTTTTTAAAATTTTTTTTAAAATATGTAGATTTTTGAATATTTTGAAGTGTATAGTTTAAAATTTTTGAAAATTTTTTTGAGATTACTGTAGTTAAAGTTTTTAAAAAATTTATAGCAGATAAACTTGATAAAAAACTTGGGTTCCAAACAAGGATATTCCGTTGGAGATGCTCTAAATAGTACCGTACTCCCTTTTCCCGAAACGAGCCCTTAAAACTCCCTTCTTCGGCTGGTGGGTTAAAAACTTCTCTTGATTGGGGAAATAAATGTTGGGGTTTACAGCAGCCAGGCTTTTGGAGCAAGAACATTTCTCATCTTCGAGGAGAAGAGTATGTCACCTTCGAGTAGAAGAGTATAAGATGGGATTTCATCAGCGGCTTAACCGCAAAATACCCACCTAAAAATGCAGGTTCTTGTTCGTCATTGATGGTTTTAGTCTTCAGAAAACCAGGTTCTTTGTTGATGTTTCTTCTCATGTTTTCTTTATCTGAGAATGCTTCGTTAGCATCTTTTTACAAGTCTATTGTGCGATTATACATGGAATGCCTTCGATGCCCATAGTTGTCTGCCAAAAAGCAGAATCCCTTTTACATTTAGGCTTGTTGATTTCACAGTATCTCGAGACCTGCTGTTTATGTACTGAAAGATTGAAATAAAGAAAAGTACTGATGGCTGATCCTCCAGAAAAGAAGATGCTTAAAAGGATCCCAGATGGTGATAATATCGACAGGTTGAGTGCACTTCCGAACTGTGTTCTGCTTCGCATCCTTTCGCGTTTCAGGACAAAAGATGCTGCAGCAACCTCAGTTCTGTGCACTAGATGGAGAGATCTTTTTGTTTCTCTTCCTGATGTTTATCTAAGTTTCCGTGTGGATGGTGATGCTTCTGACCGTGATAGGATGTTCTCTGATTTTGTAGATTTTGCCAATAGAGTGATTCGACAGCGGAATAAGGCTTCAATTGGAAAGATTGAAGTCGATGTGATGCATTTTGTTAAAAGTTACCGCCTGGCTTTTGAGTCATTGTTGATATCTGCAGCTGCTGCACTTTCTTCTTGCAATGTCCAACAACTCCATCTTTCAGTTCGAATGGATAAAACAACTGAGCGATTTTCTATACCTATTCCACCTGGAATTTTTTCATCTAAAACTCTGGTTTCTTTATCAGTGACCTTTGAGGTGGATTGGAATGTCCCTGATTTTGTTTGGTTGCCAAACCTCAAGAATCTTTACTTATTTGAATTCAGATTGGTAGATGAAGATTCTATTCAGAGGCTTCTTCAAGGTTGCCCTTTGCTTGAACAACTGATGTTATTTGTGCAACCTTTCAGCTATGAGAGTGAGAGTGAAGAAAGGATTGAAGTTGAAGTTCTTCATATCTCGAGTCCCTCATTGAAGAGCCTGCTGCTCTGTTGGAATGCAAAAGTTGAATTAGAGTTCACTGTTGTTGTGCAGTCAGAAAATCTTGAGTCTTTGTTTTGCTCCCTCCAGGGGCAGCATAAAGTTACCATAGATGCCCCAAATCTGAAGTCCCTGACTGTTGAGGGTCATGTGCTTGAAGTACACATAAATCAAAGTCTAGTATCTATTGACAAGGCAGTAGTACAAGCCGAATTTCTGCATAATGTGACAAATCACAGTGACTTATTTTTACGTAGTCAGCGTGCTTTTAAGTTTCTTAGTGGGTTGGTAAATGTGAAATCACTGAATATGTCAGAGAACATTCTGAAGGTATGTTTTTCTTTTCTGTCTTCTTTAATTTCGATTGACTTCTGAGCTTCTTCTTCAAATTTTAATAGAAGAACTGGAACTTTGTTCTTACATAATTCTTCTTCTTATATGCATGAAGGCTCTCTATTTCTCTCAACCAGCATTGCCAACTTTCAGAAACTTGATCAAGCTGGAGCTTATACCTGTCTATTGCTATTCTTTTCCTCGTAGCTGCATCTTACAGGTGTTATCAAACTTATTTGAAAGTTCCCCTAAACTTGAAGTGCTTATCTTCAGTGAGGTAAGTTGTGTTGGACACTTTAATTTCAGAGTTAATTGCTTTGTATTTTGCAGTCCCTTATATACTTAATATGAACAGGTGTTCAAGAACTACTTTGGCGAAGACGAGGAATTTGGTTCTGTTTTTCTGCAGGCGCTTCCACTAACTTTTATTGAACATCTTAAGGTAATTGAAATGACTAATTTTAGAGGGGAAGAACATGAATTCAAGCTGATAGAGTATTTTTTGAAGAACGGAAAATCATTGAAGAAGATGGCTCTCGAAAGAGAGGCTAGAGAGGATTGGAAGTGTGTACCAGAAGATTGTGAGAGGATATTGGCATTCAAGAAGTGCTCAGATGATTGTCAGATTGTATTAAAAAAGAAATGGGATCATATAACGTGCCCAAAATTCCGACAGTTGCTGAAACTATCTCCTTAGCGTATTCTTTGGTGGCAAACTGATAAATATATAATTCAACTGTAGAATAAGAAATTTTGGTTTCATGGATATAACATCTTTGAGCCAAATATTCTGTGTAATTGGATTCTAGTCGAAAATTTAGTATTAATGCGCTGGGAAAGGGTAACAGCTGAGTAGATTTGCAGTCTTTATGAGAACCTTCAGCTTAAAAGTTTTTCTGAATCAGTCAATTACTCCTTTTTTTTAATTTGATTTTGATGACCCCTGCTGTAGAAATGTCAGCAAGTTTTCAAGAGAATGCCGGTTTCTCTCAGGTTCTTCTCGGGGAAGACCTGATTAATTAACCAACAATTGCTTGACTAGATCTGAATATGGCTAAACAGGCGATTGAGATCCGTTATGACTACAATTTCTTTTGGTTGGAGTGATTAGTTCGTTGTTAAATTCATTAACTAGAAGTTTTGTTTAATGGGATATGATGGTTGGGGATAAATTGGAGAATGGAAATATGGTGAAAGATATTATATTGCACTTGGGAAATGGACAATGATTTGGACATATAGGTTTATGTACCTACACTTTGAGATTTTTCAGTTGACAAGCATGCATTTCTTCCTTTTACTTTGCCTTCCTCAATTTGAAGCTTCTCTTTCGAGTTACATGAGTATAGGACTTCATAATTGTAAGCACTCAATTGTTTGTCTTCTTCTCCGCTGTATGAAGGTACCTCATTACTCTCAAGTTACTGACTTTCAAAAATATTGACCATTCTGTCCCTTGGAACTCATTATCATCTTTATGTCCAAAAATATTGACCATTCTGTTCCTTGGAACTCATTATTATCTTTATGTACATGCCTATTTGTGGAAGACATCCCCAAGCTTACTTCATGCGACTCCTAATCTTGAACTGCATATCTTTCATCTAGTAACTCATGATTATCTGTTTGGTTGTAGAATTAATTTCAGATTCTTTTGCACTAACTAATTTTTGTAATCATTTATGTGATTGGGAACAACCTCAGAGGGATGGAGGAGTTTGAGTTTGTTCTGCCAGAGGCCATTTAAGTAGGCTTCTTTAAACATCATAGGAAGACAGATATCATGATCTTTATAAAGGATGAATAGGAACTTAGGTTAGTTGATTTTGTTGGAAAAATTGAAAATATTTGATCAAAGAAGACTTTTGGTGGAGATATAGAGCTTTTCTAAGTATTCATTAGAAATGTTTCCATGGGATTTTTTCATTCAACAAAAGCTCTGAGACTTGTGAAATTGTGTCTGATAGGAAGAAAGAATGGGATTAAGCAGCATTTGGCGTATTGTGAATATGATGGGCTTTTTCTTTTTCTTCATTGGGTGGGGGAGGGGGTGGTTCTTGTTCTTTTGCAACTGGTATGACTTTTCTGGTGGTATGCGCTTACTTGTTAACATCCTGTGAGGTTTATGCTGCTTGATATTCTGCCTTACGACCCATTTTATTTGGGTTTTGTTTGTGAAGACCAGATTAATCGTCAGCTATACATTTATGAAGTTCTACCTGAATTCATATGTGTTGCTATTGTCAATTTTTTTTGAAGTAGTTCTTAAAGCAATACATCTGTTAATGGCAGAACTAGGTACTGATGTTGTGCATTTTCGAAATGTAAATGTATATGATGTTGTGTGTGTGTATAGGACAGAATGAAAGAATTTAAGAAAAGCACCCAATATCAGTTTTCTCAGTCTAAGAGTGGCTATACCTATCATGGTTTTTTAGCACTTCACAGCTGCAGATTTCTATTACTTGACATTGTTCATCTTTTCAGTCATACATGAGTTGACTCCTGACGTAAAATCTCAGATTTTCTGGTTTATACATGTGCATGGATGTGACATTAGGAGTAAATTATCTGGTTGAAAGGTAGCATTAAGCCTCCTGGGAAAAGAATAGCTTTGAAAATTTTGTGTCAGCTCCAAAAGTAAGGAGGTTTTTGGATATTACTCTTATATTTCTAATCTTGTAGAACTCTAATCTTATGCTTTTAGTAACTTGTATTCTTTTGTCAGAATATTTAAAAAAAACTATTCAAAAAGTTTAAGACTAATTCCAGAGCTGCAACAAGCTGCTTTGACAAGTTACAGAAATCACAAGATATGGTAGGAAACAACGTAATCTACACAACAAATTATTCAACTTGCTGGTTAATTTGGACTCTCCTTGAAGATTTTTCAAGGAATCAGCACACCTGCAGATGCTAAAAGTACTGATACAGGACTGCATGAAACTGCTGGAGTACTTTCAGGGGGCTTATTTATGTTTTTACCATCTTGAAACATGGTACGATTGTTGATGTTATATTGTGTAAGTAGGCTTTTAGCATGCCTATTGGAGCTTGCAGTCCTATCTACTTTGGTCTTCCTGTGTTGCCTTGAAAATGCTAGATCTTGATAGGATGTAAATTGGTTTAGGATCCAAGAGGCACCTGCTGTCTTGCCTGTATATTAACTGTCATGCTCTGTTTTTATGGAATACTTACCCAATCTGCTTTTTGCTTTAAATGAATCTTGTTACATGACAATTGTTGATGAAATAATTGCCCAGTGTAAGCTCTGTTACGGATCATTCCTCTCAAGAGCTCGATAGAATTTTTCCCATCTTAGTGTTAGTGTACAATTTGGTAGCAGCTGTTCAAGAGCCTTGCAGGAACTTTTATTAGATGGGCAGAAGGGTGTATCCCTTTTAGCTGAATGACATAACAGATGATCTTCTCTGCCTCTGATTCTCCCTACCTCACCTCTTCTGTTTCTTTCCATGTCAGCAACAATCCAGCCATGCAGCCAGAAGACAGCTGCAAGTAGGAAGGAAATGACCTTTAGCAAGATAGTGTAGTGTAATTGGAACTCCTCGTTTTGAAGCTGCAAAATTAGTATCCATTGGGTAACATATGCAAACCTTTTTTTTGCTTTCTTCGGTTACAAAATCAATAACAAAGCTATTCTTTGGTGCTATTTGTCCATTTGTTAAAAGGTCAAATTTTTTCTTTTATTATATCATATTACACCAGAAGCAAATCATGAGGCAGAATCTAAGATTAGCTGATAAAATGGCAATTTATCATTCCTATTGGAAACGTGTTCCAAGATTTAGTATGAATGCTTGGTAACATACTTTAAGGGCGACTTAGTCAATTCATGATTGACCTATGTGAGAGCACGAAATGCTCTAAAAGGTCCTTATTTCAGCACTTTGCAATCTTCAAGGCAACTGCTAAAAGCAAGTTTGAGTGCCCTGTTTTGACAGATAATCCCCAAGGCACTTGATTAAAACAAGTATTGCTTTTATAAGTTTCATCTAGCATACGAGTTTCATCTGCTTCAGTTTCCTATAAAACCTTGACATCTACAATTGTCTCTGATTCTCCAGCTGCATTAAATCGTAAAACAGTTGTGTAAGAAGTGAACCCATGATTCAGGTATCCACCTTCGATCACTTGGAACCCAATCTGGTGCAGGGACTCGTTGAATACCGCAACCTTCTCCTCCTGGAACCCAAGACTTGATTTTTCTACAAGGCATTGATTGGAAATTGCAGCATCAAGATTGTCAACTGGTAGGCTAATAACAGAAAAGTACCGCCACAACAAAACAAAAACAATATAGGGGAGAAGATACCTGAGAAAATGTAGAACTGAAATTGGGACTTGTCGGAGCCTAGGTTGATGAGATAAACAGTACCAAGGCCACCATCTCCTTCAAGAACTTCAACACTGCGCACTATGTTGGAAGCCATTTTTGGAAAGGCAAAGCTCATTTCTTTTGCAAAAGTCCTCCATGGTGCTTCAATTCCGACCCCAGCCTTCACTTGGCTCTTTTCTTCCTTCATCACTGGCTCGCTGCTATTGTTTAGTTGAGTACAGTTAAACTATGAACATTAGAATACCTATAAGTACAAATTTGTAATAGCTTAAAGGCACCAAATGACCCCTGTGGCATCTTTAGTTGTATGGACAGTTATTGAACCAAGATGCCTAGGCCCTTCTATGCCGTTACACCATATTTTTCTAATGCAACAAACAAATAGTGAGACAAAAAACAAAGATTGGCTGCATTCATGACCTCTTAATTTCTACACTTCCATAAAAATCTATGAACTTTTCATACAAGTCCAGTTGCATAATCTATGGAATTAGGTTTTCTCTATCCTTTTTTTTTCTCTCCTGTCCTTTCTTTCCCTTTCCTTCAATCCAAACAGTGCCCCGTTTCTCAATTTATAGTTAACATGTTTAAAAAAAATCAAATCACTCGAGGGCTACTCAAGCTAGCTCAATAATAGATAGTTTGAGTTTGGTTTCCTTTGAAAAAAAAAATCAAACTCAAATACAATTTCAAATTTATTAAAACAAACAAGTAAGTTGAGTGTTTTTGCTTGATTTAACTCATTTACATTCTTAATTCTTGGCTATGTGCACTAAATATTACACTCTATGTACCAGTGTACCCTGAGATTCACTAAATAAATTAATAAAATGTAATCCAAATGTATATTTTATACCTAAAGAATTATATATTATGATTATTTGAAACAACATCACGTTAGGTGTGTTTGGATTGAAAAAATTTGAAATAAAATAATTTGGTTGACAAATTTCAACCACTTTTTTATCTTACAAACATCACATCATAAAAAGTGTTACAGTAATTATCTCAAATAAATCATCCAAATAAACTTTTATTCAAATAAACTAGTACTACAGTGTTATAATAGTAATTTTATTTTTCACACGATGGCACATCCAATCACTTCATTATCACTGAATAGTATTCTATTCCCTTCCCCAAAACGAGCCCTTAAACTCCTCTTTGATAGGGCCCTTGAAACCCCCCCCCCCCCCTTCTTGGCTAGGAAAATCAAAAAGAAACGTTGAGGTTTAGAAAGGGGTAGGCACGGTCCGTCGGGTCCGAGTACCCGTCTCTAACATGATTTGACTGACCCGACCCTAATATATCAGATCAGTCATTTTGTGATCCTAACTCGCTCCTAATGTTTTCGGGTACCCGCTATTCGGATATCCGAAAAAAAGGGCGGGTATTTTTCAATAAAAAAATTATTTTTCATTTAATATCAACATGTTTTTCAATAAAAAAAACATGAATTTTCAATTAATATTGGTAAAGATATTGTAATTAAAGTCCATATATCACCATTCTCATCCAACAATCAAATCGATCTCATAAATTTAGTACATATTAGAATTATAATATCTAATGGACAAAACGAAGTTTCATAATAATTTTGAGTACATCACCATTTTCACACATTTTATCCTTCTATAACACAACAAACACAAGGATAATAAGTATTTGACAACTTCCCCAACTTCCTTAAGGATGTTACGGTACAAGATTGCATCCCAAAAAAGTCGATTGTGAAATCAAATTCGGAAAAGAATTGAATAGAACTAATTATTTTTGGAAAAAATATAACAAAATATAACCTTAAAAAATCTTCCCCAACTTCTTTACATCTTTGGAATAGACCTTATGGTATTAAAGGTGATGAAAAAGAAAAATAATTTCTTACACTAAATAAAAGAGACCAATTTAAGAGACATAATTGCAATAAAATAAATCAAATAAATAAATAAGTGAAAGACACAAATGTTTTAATTATATAGCTAACAGAAAATTGAAACTCCAAATACAAATCTTTGATTGAATTGATGCAAAATTTGCAGAAAAGATCAATGGAAGTAGAATAAAAATAAAAAGGATGAAATGGATATAACAGAGTTTCACAATTTTTTTTTCATTTTGTTCATTTGGTTCATGTTTCTCCGAGAATATTCGCTTTTTTCAAATAAGATGAGGAGATGTGGATCATATAGGATTAGAATATGAGACTGTGAGCCACTTCACTTGTACTTAAAATTAAAAATTACAAAGTTGTAAAATGATCTCTAATTTTTTAATATTTATAAAATATACCTTGTAGGTCGGGTATCCACATATTTTTATTTTTCTAATCCGTATCCGTGCTCAATTTTTGCGGGTATCCGACCCTTATCCGCCCCGCTAAGAAAAATCGAATAGGATATCTTATTTTTCGAATCGAATCTCGGGTTCATCCAATTTTCAAATCAACCGGTTTTTTTGCCCTACCCTAGGTTTAGAGCAGCAAGGTTCTGGGAGCAAAAACATTTCTTAACTTGAAGGAGGAGATTAAACAGAGGGATTTCATCAATGGTCTAACTGCAAAATACCCACCTCAAAAAGCAGATTCTTGGTCGACATTGATGGTTTTGTTCTTCAGAAAACCAGGTTCTTTGTTGACGTTTCTTCTCATGCCTTTTCTATTTCGGAATGCTTTGTTAGTATCTTTTTACCAGTCTATTATCCAATTATACATTCAATGCCTTCGATGCCCATAGCTATCTGCAAAAGAGCAGAAATCCCTTCTACTTTTAAGCCTCAAGATTGCACAATCTCTCCTCAGCTGCTGTGTGTATATTGAGAAATTTGGAAAGAAAAAAAGAGAACCAAGATGGCTGATCCTCCAGAAAAGAGGGTGCAAAGAACCCCAGATGGTGATAGTATTGATAGGTTGAGTGCACTTTCGGACTGTGTTCTGCTCCACATCCTGTCACTTTTGAAGACAAAAGAAGCTGCAGCCACCTCAATTCTGTCCACGAGATGGAGAAATCTTTTTGTTTCGCTACCTGATATTGATTTATGTTTCTGTGTGGATGATGATGCTTCTGACCGTGATAGACTGTTTTATCAGTTTACACATTTCTCTAATAGAGTGATTGAACAACGAAATACGGCTCCAATCAGAAAGATTCGACTCCGCGTGCAACATTTTGTTGAAAGGTACCGTTTGGGTTTCGAGTCATTGTTGATACCTGCAGCTGCCGCAATTTCTACTTACAATGTCGAACAACTTCATATTTCGGTTGCAATGGATACAGCAACTGAGAAATTTTCTATACGTTTTCCACCTGGAATTTTTTCATCTGAAACTATAGTTTCTTTATCACTAAGCCTTGACGTGGGTTGGAATGTTCCTGATTTTGTTTGGTTGCCAAATCTCAAGTATCTTTTCTTGAGGCGATTCACGTTGGTAGATGAAGATTCTATTCAGAGGTTTCTTCAAGGTTGCCCTTTGCTTGAACACCTGATATTAACAGTGCAACCTTTCAGCTATGAGAGTGAGAGTCAAGAAAGCATTGAAGTTGAAGTTCTTCATATCTCGAGTCCCTTGTTGAAGGGCCTGGTGCTCTGTTGGAATGAAAAAGTTGAATTAGAGTTCACTATTGTTGTGAAGTCGGAAAATCTTGAGTCTTTGGTATGCTTCCTCCAGGGGCAGCATAAAGTTACCATAGATGCCCCAAATCTGAAGTCCTTGAACGTTGACGGTCATGTACTTGAAGTACACATAGTTCAGAGCCTGGTATCTATTGATAAGGCAGTAGTACGAGCTGAATTTCTGCATAATGTGACAAACCTAGGTGACTTATTTTTACGTGTTCAGCATGCTTTTGAATTTATTAGTGGGTTGCAAAATGTGAAATCACTGAATTTGTCAGAGAACATTTTAAAGGTATGTTTTCTCTTTTCTGTCTTCTTTAATTTGGGTTGACTTCTGAGCTTTTCCTTCAATTTTTAATAGAAGAACTGGAACTTTGTTCTTAATTAATTCTTCTTGTTGTATGGATGAAGGCTCTCTATTTTTCTCAACCAGCATTGCCAACTTTCAGAAACTTGATCAAGCTGGAGCTTGAACCTGTTTATTGCCCTTCTTTTCCTCGTAGCTGGATCTTACAGGTGTTATCAAACTTATTTGAAAGTTCCCCTAACCTTGAAGTGCTTATCTTTAGTGAGGTAAGTTGTGTTGGGTATTTTAGTGTACGAGTTAATTGCTTTGTATTTCGCTGTCCCTTATATACTTTATATGAACAGGTATTCAAGAACTACTTTGGCGAAGATGAGCAATTTGGTTCTGTTTTTCCGCAGGCTTTTCCACTAACTTTCATTGAGCATCTTAAGGTAATAGACATGAGTAATTTTAAAGGGGAAGAACATGAATTCAAGCTGGTGGAATATTTTTTGAAGAATGGAAAATCTCTGAAGAAGATCGCTCTTGAAAGAGAGGGTTGGAAGTCCGTACCAGAATATTGCAACAGGATCCTCTCATTCAAGAAGTGTTCAGAGGATTGTCAGATTGTATTCAGAAAGAAATGGGATTATATAACGTGCCCGCAATTACGACAGTTGATGAATCTATCTCCTTAACAGTATTCTTCGCGGCAAACTGATAAGCCTATAATTCAGTTGCAGACTTAAGAAATTTTGGCTTCACGGATAGAACATCTTGGCGCCAAATTTTTTGTGTAATAGGATTCTGTTCTAAGATTTAGTATTAATGCACCAGGGAATTGAATTACAGCTAGCTAGATATCCAGCCTTTATGAAAACCTTCAGTTTAGAAGTTTTCTGAATTAGCCAATCACTATTTTTCTTTTTTAATTTGATTTTGATGAGCCCTGGCTGTACAAATGTCAGCAAGTTTTCAAGAGAATGCTAGTTTCTCTTTCAGGTTTTTCTCAGTGAAGATCTGATTGATTGCTCAACAATTGCTTGAATAGATCTGAGTATGGTTAAAAGTGTGATTGGGACCTTACATGACTGCAATTGCTGGTTTTCACCTGATTAATTGTTCAACAATTGCTTGAATAGATCTGAAGTGGTTAAACATGTGATTGGGATCTTATATGACTGCAATTGCTTGTGCTCTTTGGCTGAAGTGCTTATTACATTGTTAATTCCTTAACTAGAAGTTGGACAAATAGTGGTATGGCAATATGGTGAAAGATATTATATAGCACTTGCAAAATGAACAATGGTTAGGACATATATGTCTATTTACCTACACCTCGAGATTTTCAGTCTGCAAGCGTGCATTTCTTCCTTTTACTTTGGTTTCATTAATGTGAAGCTTCTCATTCAAGTATTGAACTTTACACTTGTAACTCTATTGTTTTAGTTCTTCTTTTAATCTGTATGAAGGTACTCCATTACTCTTAAGTTACTAACTTTCAAAATTTATTGACCACTCCGTTCCTTGAAACTTCTTGTTATTATCTTTTTATACATGCCTTTTTTGTGGAAGATGTTCCCAAGCTCACTTCATGCAACTTTTAAGCTTGAAGTGCATATCTTTCATCCACTGCCTTAAGATTGTCTGTTTGGATGTAGAATTATTTTCAGCATCTTTTCCGCTTCCTAATTGTATTAATGGGGTAGGTGTATAGGAACAACTTCAGAGGGATCAAGGAGTTTGAGTTTGTACTTCCAAAGGCTATTTCAATAAGCTTCTCTAAACATCATAGGACAGTAGATATCACAGGATAGGAGTTCAAGCTGGTTGATTTTGTTGAAAAGTTTGAAACTTTTTGACCCAAGATGACTTTTGGTGAAGCTGTAGACTTTGTAAGTCTCCATCAGAGATGTTACTGCAGGATGTCGTCGTTAATGCAATGGGATTTTTCTTTCATTTTCTTTTTAGGGTGAGGGTTGGGGGGGGGGTTGGTTCTTGTTCTATTGCAACTGGTATGGCTTGGCTGGTCAAATGGCTTACTTGTTAACATTTCTATGAGGTTTATGGCTCTTGACATTCTACATTATGACCCATTTTATATTGGGCTTTCTTTGTGAAGACCGGATTAGTCGTCAGTTGTACATGTATGAAGTTGTACCTGAATCTGTATGTGTTGTGCTATTATTGATTTTGTTAATGGGTTATCAAGTGGTGCATCTGTTAAAAGCAGAAATTAGGATATTATTTATCAAATTTTGAAATGCGTGTGTATGTGAGGTAGCATTTGTAGTTAGGACATGGTGAAAGAATAATGTAAAGAAAGCACCACTGACATGTTGCAATGTTCAAAATCCTATCAGCTTTCTCAGTCTAAGAGTGGCTCTACATATCAGGTTTTTAGCACTATCCTACAAATTTTAACAGCAGTTTCTATATCTTAATGTTCTTTACAGCGGTATCTCAGTTGATAGCAGACATAGATTCGCAGATTTTCTGGTTCATAGATGTGCAGTGGATGTGATGTAAAACGTTTAAATGATCATATGTTGAAAGATAGTACTAATGCTCCAGGGAAAAGAATAGCTTCTTCAACCGTGTCAGTTTGGAAAGGATGTTTTTACATTTTACTTTTATGTTTCTACTGTTAGTCAATTGGTTTGCTAGTATAAAGTTTTTGTTTTCAAGTAATCTGTAGTCTTTTGTCAGAATGTGCAAAAGAAATCTAAAAATGTTTACACTAATTCCGGAACTACAACATGCTGCTTTGACAAGATACAGGAATAGCAAGATATTGTTGGAAACAAGGTAACCCAGTAAACAGATAAGCCAACTTGCTACTTAATTTGGACTCTTCTTGGAGATTTATCCAGGAAAAAGTGCACCAGCAGATGCTAAAGGAACAAGTTCAGGACTTCATTAAACTGCTGAGCACCTTCAGGTGGATCATATATGTTTTTACTTTCTCGAACCATGGTGTGGTTGCCGATTTTAAATTCTGTAATTGGCTTTTAGCAAGCAATTTGTAGCTGGTAGTCATATCTACTCTGATCCTCCATGTATTGCCCTGGTAAATTTGCTGTTTTACAACTTTTTCTTTCATGAACTTTGACCTATAGCCTAAAGGGCCCTTTAATTGGAAGGATTTTGGGGAAAAAGCAGAGATTTAAAAAAAAAAGTGTCAAATTGGCTGTTGGAAAATTTCCACATGTTAAGGTTTTCAGAGTTTTAGAAAATTGGAGATAAGATTTTTGTGCTTTTAGAATGTTATGTTTTTTATTGATCAAATTCTTTTATTTTCTTTTTCTTTCATTTCTTTGGTATCTAGTGGTAGTTAGTAACACCATTAGTTTCTAGTTCGTTTAGTGAACGAGTTTTTAGATGAGTCGTTGTCTATTACATTGTTGTGCTTCTTTGCCCATGTCTATGGTTTACTCTGTTGTCGAGTACTCCGTTCTTTAGACACGAATTTTAGCATAGGAGCTGTAAAAAATTCTATATTGTTGAAATTCAGGATCCTTTGGATTAAGTTCTTAAGGTTCAAAATTGTACAATCTTTTACACTGAAAATCAGTATCTTTCGGGGATCCGAATATCATGTTCAAATTTTTTCTTTGTGAGATTTGATACTAAATCTTGTGTTAGCAATAGCAGTAAAACTGAAAATCCCAGCATTCCACTGTTCTGATATATCAAATCCCTTCTTTTCAGAAATCCTGTGAACTCCTCGAGTCTTTATTTGCGGTCAAAAGTATTTTTGTTCTTTTTATGTCCCTTAGGGAACAGAGGTTGGAGTATTCTTTTTCACTTTAACTTTGTACAGTAGCCTCAGAATTTGAGAGTTACTTTGAAGACATCCTGATTTTGTGTTACTTGATTAGTTTTGCTTGGAGAGGCCTTCTAGTGTTTGAATGACTCTTTGAGTACCAGATCATCACTAGGTTATTATGATTGCAGCAATTTAGTCTGTTTCTTTGAGTATTAGTTTTTGTTATTTGGGGTGTATAGATGGAAGTTACCATGGATGTTGTCAATGGCTGATTCCTTTGGCAGTCACGAAGTAACTACATCACCTGTGCTGAATTTATTTTATTTTATTTTATGAATTAGTTACTTTTTGCAGGGTCAGTATTTAAGTTTAACGAAGTTAAAGTGCCTCAAGTTCCTAGTCTGTGCAATGAAGACCAGGTTTAGGAAGAGATGTGGAACTCAGGAAGTAAAAGTTGATAAGGGAACAGTGAAAGCATCAGGGAGCAATATGGATGTCGTTGCTTTGAAGGAAGATGTCAACAAGCAAGATGAGAGCATTGTCATCGAGGGAAAGGCTACTTCAGAGCCAAGTGAGCAGGAAGTGCATTACAAGGTCCAGGGAAATGAAGAAGCTGAAATGCGAAATGTTGCCGGAGAGGAGCAGAATCTTAATGTTACAAAGGAGCTGAAAAAGAGAAAGCGCAGTGTAGATGTCGAATTTGCTATCGTATCTCCTACTGACAAATGTTCATCCAGACTTTGCCCAAGGAAGGAGGTACCTTCATTCCAGATGGTGGATTTGAATGAGAACAACATTGAAAGGATTGTGGGGATGAGAATAAAGGTTTACTGGCCAGAATCGCAAAAATGGTTTGCAGTAAGAATTAAATCCTTCAATAGGGAGAAGATGCTTCATACTGTAAACTATGATGATGGTGACGTAGAAGAGTTGCAGTTGAAGAAAGATAAATTTGAACTTGAGGTCAAGCCTAAAGATGGTTTTCACATAAAGCAGAACTTCACTCTAGAAAAAGCAAGAAGGATGTCAGTGGTCATGTGGTTGGGAAAACAAGTATTAGCCAAGAAAGGATCTCGGTGGAGATGTGGTTGCCAATGTGAGTTTTAGCCAGGAGCATGCTAAGGTCAAGGATGAAGCAGAGATAGAAGGAGAAAGGAAGAAGGATCTCAGTGGTGATGTGGTTGCTAACAGGATTTATAACCAAAAGTATGATAAGGTGAAAAATAATAGCGAGATAGGAGAAAGGAAGAAGGATCTCGGTGGCGATGTGGTTTCCAACACAAGTTTTAGCCAGGAGTATGATAAGGTCAAGCATAATTCAGAGATAGGAGGACAGGGTCCTAAAACTGTAGTATCAAAGGAAGATATGGAATCTAATCCAGGGGAACAACAGCCAGCTGATAACAACAGTGAGAGAGATGAGAATCAGGTAGGTTCTGCAAGGCAAAATGCCAGGTTCGCTGATGTAGATGGAAGCAGAAAGCATTGAGTTGTCAGGAACAGACGTAAGTGACCACTAAATTATTGCTGAAACTAACTGAAAGAGGTTGAACACCATTTCTAGCAAGTAAGCCTGCTTCTGAAAATTATGTCTTTACTCTTAAAGGATGCCCTTGCATGGTGGTTCTCATCCTGCTCTTTTCATTGCTTTATATTCATGCATTCAGTAAGTAATTTTACATGTAACAATTATGCATATAACACTTATCCATTGATATCTAAAAATAGCTGGGGACTGTTTGGGTTTTTGTCTCTGTCCTGGACCAATGATGCTCAATCAATACTGATGAACAATTTTTAATTGTCATATAAATGTGTCTGTGTTTTGACAGACTTTTTGTTTTGCATTTCCTATGGTATGAAAGAGAAATGTCCATCCTTTCTCTAATAAAAGATAGGAATTGAATCGTGCTATGCTTGAGATGGGTAAAAACTGTAAATGAGGAAACTTACTGGGAGAGTGAAAGCTGAAACATTAGGTGACTACCATCCTTATGAATCATTTTTGTCATCCTAAGATGTGTCCTTGTCCTAGCAGACTTGAGTTTTTGACAGATTGGCTGAAAATCAGCAGGAATTAGAGAACAATTACCATGGTTGCCTCTTCCTACTATTTCAGATGAAAGAAAGACTAATTAATTATATTATAATTATTCCTGCCATCAGAATAGATGTAATCACCTGTGATTTTGTCATCACGGAATCCTCGGCCCCATTTTGTCCAAAGAGATAGGCTGTAGCAGTTGTGCTTTGTACTGCCTTCAACTGAATCTAGAAAATGGAGTTTTTCCCTTGGTTGGACCCTGATTGCTCAGACCGCTATTGGATCCTTCATCCTTAGAAGTGTCTATAGCCAACTGTCTGTTTCACCCATTACCATAGCTAGGTTGATCAGCAAGACAAAATGGTACGTTCATGTGCACCAACAAGAGATTTGATTAGTTCGATTTGTATGGTTCTGTAATTTTAAGTGAAAATTTCACATGGAAATAGTATCTAAAGAATGCTGAAGGGCCAGAGCAAAGTGAAAGAATGGGGCAAGGTTTTGTCAACAAATAAGAGGAGTAAACTGACAAGCTTAATATAGAAATTAAGAAAAGAAATGGAGATGCAAAACACCGTCGGATTGTTGATGCTTCTTTCTGGATCCTTTTGCTGTCATGAGTTATTGACAGCTGTAAGAGCCGGAGTCATCGACCAACTAATGCTGCGACTTCCAAAAATAGAATTTGCATTGTGTTTCCAATCTATGCAGAAAAGGAATCAAGGATATTAATGTAACCAATTCTGGAAAATGCTACAGTAATTCAGGAAGTTATAATAAACACTTGTCATACACGTGTAGAGATACAATTTGTAAAGCCAAAAGTGAAAAAAGAATAAAGTTGGTCAAGGCTAGCACATGCAACATATTACAATGAAGCATGTTTCGTACTCAATGAAATTGTTGCCTATTTGTGGAACTGTCCACTCAATAACACAGTACAACTTGTCTATCTGGATCAAAGGTTGTGTGGGAAATAAGAATGAGCCTTTATAAAATCTGTTCTCAACATGTCTGTTTCTTCATGAAGAACTTCCACGATACAAATTTGGTAACTGCCAAGAGAATTACATTTGTCTACGGATAGCAAGCTTGTAGATTTCATGTAAAATATCTAGTTGACTGATCAAAATGGAATTTGGGCTACCAAGATCAAGTAGTTTTGACAAAGAAAACTGGTGAAATAAAAGCTGCATCATGACCCATTTATCGAATGAAATGCATGAGCTATATTGGCTTGCCTGATTCCTGGTCAGAAGTGAACATGTAATCTGAACGATGTGTTCACTTCCTATTTGTTTTTACCTGTGCCGTCCCCTCTCCCTGTGTTTTTTCCTCCCCCTTCTTAATTATTCCAATTTTTTTGTCTTGGTTGAGACTGAGGAATAAGACTAGTATTTGCATTTTCAAGTTCCCTATTCTTAATGGACACCAAAACTGTTCTGACTTGTGATTCTTAACATAGTTTATTCTTTACTCTTTCATGCGCGTTTTATCATGTTACTATAGAAATCAAATGCATTTGAAACAAGATTCTGATTAGGTTAGCAGCCCTTCACAATTTTTCTCATTCTCTATTGGCTGGAAGTTTCATAAATGTTTTCAACAATGTGTATTCTTATAGCAGCATTAAATAGAATTTATTTGGAAATCTGATAGAGTCCACGAACAACTACTTAGCTGAAAGAAAGTTTTCCATTTGTGATGAGCCTAGGGAACTGCAAGTTTGGAACTTAGGTTGCAGGACCTAATGTACTCCACAATGGCTTCAAATCTATCAGGAAATCTTTTAAGTATCTTGTGAGGAAAGAAAAGAAACGGATTGTCATGGTAAATTTTACTGGTCCACTGATATAAAGTCATCTATGGTGTGATAAATAATCAAGATTACTTTTGACTTCTTCCCTGATTTTATGGGGATTCCACTGCATTCTTTTTAATTCTCTGTTTCCCTGATTTTATGGTGATTCCACTGCTTTTTTTAATTTTCTGTTTGCAGAAGAATAGCTCACATAACATGGAGAAGCACCTCTAAAAGACTTTTTACTTCTGATCCCTACAGAATGCCATCCACCAGAATCCTGAATGTTGGAAGGATGATATCCGACCTAGTCCAGTCCCTTTGCTTTTTGGATACTTTTGTCTGGAAACCAGATGAAGTACATGGTTATATCATTTTGAAAGAAACCTTAGGATTAACTTTTTTATGAAGTAGACCAATTCCGCAAGTATCTATCTGTTTATGTTATAAATCTCCTTTGAAGTATGAACTATATAGTTATATTATGTGTATGAATCTACATTTTTCTTTCAAGTTACTAGTGTTGATCTCTTATATGTATCTGATACTTTTAGTTTCATAGTACACATGGAAGACCAACATAACTAAACTGCATTATATAATTGGAGGGCAGTGAAACTTTTGGTTGATATACAGAAATACCTGAACAAAGTTCTGAATTGTCTGTAAGAAATGTGCTCCCTCTGCACTTTCCATTTTATCAGCAGTAGAAAAAAATCATCATAACTATTTTGACTAGAGGATATGGTTGTCACAGTTGTAGAGCGATTTGGACTTTATATTGTTTTAGGTCCAATTATCAAATACCAAGTTGCTTTAATATGTATAGTCCTCTATTACACACAAAAAAAACCCAAAAAATAAAATATTATGTCTAGCTTTAGGCCCAATTATCAAATACCAAGTTGCTTTGATGTGTATTGTCTTTTATTACAAAAAAAAAAAAAAATCAAAAAAAATCAAATACCAAGTTTGGATGTTCAAAATGGGTAGTAGAAAAGTTACCATTACTGTGGAAAAAAAGGTAGCACTAAAAGAGTGGTTGAGTGGTAGTAAGAAAAAAAGGGGTAGCAGTAAACTCCTCTTGATTCTACTTTTGTTTTTTTGGTAATTATTTCATTTGTAATTCCTTTTGTCATCTCTATTTGTATCAAATACTATAAACAAAAAGGATATAGCCAATTGTAGTAATAATTTTTTTTAATTTTAAAACATAATAAACAAAAAGGATATAGCCAATTGTAGTAATAAATTTTTTTATTTTAAAACATAATATTAACATATTGTCAACTAACAACTGACAACATCATACAAATGCACAAATAATGGTTGCAATCACACCAATACTAATACACTGGATCTGTAGATGGATGACTGATTACCTAATTCTCGTGTTGTTACCCTCCAATCAAAAGAGGAAAAGAATGCACAAATAGTGGGATGAAAACTTTAATAATTGTGAGACTTAAAATCAAGATCTCTTACTCTTGGCACCTCAAATTTTGTAAATTAGCATCAGATTAAGGCCTAACTGGAAGCTTATACAGAAATTAGCTTTAGATACATATATAGTCTATTCATTTGAATAGTGTATAATTTTGACAAATTCACAATGAAATTGTACTATATTTTAAAATGTTATAAAATATGTTTCTTACACTCACTCATCATAGTGAAGGAATAACTCATAATTGCCTCCTTGTAAAGCAAAAAGATAATTTTAATGAACGAAAAAGAAATAAATTTCAATAATTTGGTGAAGGTAAATATATTATTCGGTGTAGAATCTTCTAAGTAACGAATAACAAAAGCAAGCTGAAAACATCAAATTGTAAGTCTAATTGCATATAAAATGAAACTGAAGTGCAAAAAAAAAAAAAAAAAAAAAAATATAGCATCAAAACTTCGAAACAAGCTCAACAAGTAAAAATATATTTTTTGCACTTTTTCCGTGAAAGATATTTTCTTAGTGTTTAATCCTATTGTATTATCTCCTTCTAGAATTTCAATACAAAATTTCTTTAGCTTTTCTTCAATCACCTATTCCAAAATTCTATACTTCCTATACCCAAAAAAAAAAACCCACAATTATATTCCTCACTATGTCTTGCATTATTGCAAAAGCACTGTAGTTTTCACTTAACAATAGACTAACTAATTTATTAATTTTGATATACATGCTTACAGGTTTACAACAATAGGAAAACTAAGCCTAATTTCCAACTTTGCAAATTCGTGAAGATTACCGTTAAGTAAACTTATAATTTAAAATTTTGATTAATCAGATTACTACCTCGAAAAAAAAATTATGTGTACCATGTGTTCCACGTGACAATATGCGAGTATCAATCAAAATAAAGTATTGTGGTGCCAATTACAAATTATGGTGATCGGTACTGATACATCAATTACCAATTATGGTGCTTGATACTAATACACCAAGGGCTGCGCGTAATTCATCCAATATCTTCTCTTACTATTATTATCCATTTATCCCTTTAATTCTAATTTTATTTGCCATTGTGTCATTTAATTTTTTTCCGTTTCCCTTTTTTTTCTATTATCCGTTTGCATTTGAAAGATGAGAACCATTGCTGAAGTTGATAACTTTGGCAATAAAATAGTAATAGACTATATTAAATTTAATCTTAGTACTAATACTTACTATAAACCCACCACTACCCTTCTCGGACTTGGCCTTAGGTGACCATTTTGCAGAGTGGAAGTTTCAGTTTCCCCGAAACTTTCCACTATCTTCTGTAAACATTAGGAAGCCACCTTCTGCAATCCTCGATTTGTACTGTAATCTTCTCAATCCTTTCTTCCGATTTTTTTCCAACAAAAGGTCAGCTTTTTTGTAAAAGTCCCATCTAATTTTTTCCCATCAGATTTGTACTGTAATCTTGTCTTTGGTTGATGATTGAATGCATAGTAGTGTCAATGTGATGTGGACAATGGATCCACTGTGGTCTTTGAACCCGAAGTTCTAAAGGCTTTTCAGAAGCCTCGTGATTGGAGTTGGATGTAGTATAATAGATGTAAATGTAGGAATTTGAGGATGGATTTACACATGTAGGACTTTGCAGAAGTTCAACTAAGGGATGCCATATTTTAGATGCATGCCATTCATTTTTTGATGATCATACTAAACAAAAAACGTATAGAAAATAATCAACACGTTATACTATTTCCTTCTTTCACATGCAGGCCAAATCCTTTACATGAATTTCTTTGTGAGCTTGATTTGTAGCGTTTATTTTTAGTGTTGGAATTATTAGGCAGATTCCGATTTGTGTACCTTTCCTGGACTGTTTTATGGTTTGTGTATTTAGGTGGTTTATTAATTGATTCTGCATATAAACTATTTTTGTTCAGCCTTTGGTTTTGGAGGGATCTTATAGAAAAGTTTTATTCATTGCGATAAGGACGAAGTGTTTCTTATCGAATAATATGCAGGCCGAGGAGACGAGTCAAGAAAATGAATATCCCTCTCTCTCTGAAATGGTAAACGTGTTCGAGATATTGTATGGGTACTAGACAACATAATGTAAGAGCTACTTTGTCAATTCATTATTACTTCTGTGAGAGCTGAATGCTCAACAGGATCCTCGTTTCAATACATGTAAATCTTCAAAGCGTTTGCTAAAAACAAGTCTAAGAGCCTTGTTTTAACAGATAATCCTCAAGCCGTTTTATAAAAGCAAGTATTGCTTTTGCAGTTTCCTCTGGCATGCTAGTTTCTTCTGCTTCAGTTTCGTATAGAACCTTAACATCCACACCAGTCTCTGATTCTCCAACTGCATTAAATTGTATAACAGTTGTGTAAGAAGTGAATCCATGATTCAGGTGTCCCCCTTCGATCACTTGCATCCCAATCTGATGCAGGGACTCGTTGAATACTGTAACTTTCTCCTTCTGGTATCCGAGACTTGATTTCTCTGAAAGCATTAGTTTAAAATTGCAGCGTCAAGATGGTCAGATGGTAGGCTAAAAACTAATTAGTACTGTATGAATGAAAAAAAAATAGCACAGGGCAGGAAATACTGGTTGAAATGTCCAACTGAAGTTGGAAGCTGGAACTCACCAGAGCCAAGGTCGATCAGATAAACAGTACCAAGGCCACCATCTCCTTCAATAACTTCAACACTACGCACTAAATTGGGAGCAAGTTTTGGAAGGATAAAGCTTATTTCTTTTGCATAATTCCTCCATAGCACTTCAATTGCGACCCCAACCTTCATTTGGCTCTTTACTTCCTTCATCATTGCTCCTCTTTAGTTGAGTACAGTTAAAATTGATCGTTGGTATACAATAAGTACAAATTTATACTATTAGCTTGGAGGGACAAAATGACACTACGGCATCTGTAGTTGTATGGACAAATATGGAAACAAGATGCCTAGGCTCCACTCTGATGTACATATATGTATTTATTGTGAATGATTCTAAAATGTACATACATTATGTATATTCATTCCTGAATATATTCATGCATGTGGAAATCCTTGAATGTAAGGATAGATTCATGTCTTTGATTTTAAGATCATGAGATGCATGAATTAAAGTGCATGAATTTGTACATAATACCATGAATCTATTCATACAAGTATTTAATAAGTTCTTTTGTTTTTTAAACAATTTATCCTATATAAAGAGGTCAAGTAAAGAGTGATTTGTTGTAGAAAATCACTTTCCTACTATTTCGAATTTTCTCAAAAAACACTCCTTAGTTCAAGAAGGTTTGTCTTACTTTGTGATAGATTGCAATTTTGTCATTTATTTTACAATTAATTCCCTCCTATGATCTTACCAAATGTGCATTATTGGGCAGATTTTATTCACTTTTGAGAATTTGTGTTGATTGCAGGGATTTGGAGTCAAATATGGCAAAAAGGCACAATTTCCTTGCTATGCTTGCTAATTGAACTGGGACATCCAAAGCTGCAGAGTGAGATTAATTCCTGTGGCAATTAGTGGAGGAATTTAAGTAGCAGTAGGAAATAGGAGCCTAATCTTGATTTTGTTTCCTTATTTGTTAGGCGGGGTGCGGCAGAAGAGGAATCCTATTAGGACTCCTCTTAACTTATTTTGCTAGATAGTTTCTCGGTGGAAAAAGGAGATTAGGCAGACTAGGAGCCATTTTCTTGGGATCCTCCTTTTTCTTTTGTTGGTAGTATTAAAAATAGGGAAATCAATTAAGACTAGGAGACTAGCTTTTGGGTCTTGGACCAATTCCTATCTAGGAATTCTTTTCTTCGTATGTCAGGGAGAGAAGAGAAACAATTAGTTATCTTTTGACTTTGTAATTTGGGACATTATCTTGATTCCATCAAATTGAATCCTCTCAAGGGGAGACAATGGATGTGACAATTTTCTCTACAATTTTGCATGAGTTCTCCTCAACGAGGATGAACTAAATCCCTTTTTCTAGTCAAAGAACAACAGAGGATTTGGTTCAACTTAAATTGTGAGATCTAATCGATTTTAATTTTCCTATTATCTTCTGGTATTTGTATATTTCCTACTTTATTGTCCTATGGTTGTTACATTATTCAATTGTCCCGGACTCGGATGTTAGATTAATTCAATAACCTAGAGTCAATTAGAATAATTAAATCCATAATTGTTTGATTGTTCTAAATTAATGGCAACTGGCACAATCAAGGTTATGGCAGGGAAATATACGGGCTAATTTGTAGACAACCCTCGTAGCGTGTTGTCTGGTTAAAACAGGATTTTTCTAAATTTTAAGACAATTGTAAAATTTAATTCTATGGTCGTACCTAGAATTATTTTGCAATTAGGGTAATAACTAACGGTCTTACCTTAACTATCGATAATTACGGAAAAATTGATTGTTATCGTTTGTTTGACAATTATAACTTGTTTATCAGTTTATATGTGGAATATTCCTGCATCGATGATCAATTAGAAGAACCATTTCTGAATTTGATTCTTGACTAGAGTTGTCTAATACTGTTTGAGTTTTTACCTCATTGCTATTTAATTCTTATTAGACTACAACATATGATTAGTATAGCTCATTGTTAATTTCCCTAAAATCCTCCCATAACTTGAACTTTAGAAGAAACGAATTCTTCTCAGTCCCTGAAGATACGACCCTACTTGTCCTATTTACAAATCAATAATTACTTATGAATAAACAATCTCATTCTGGTATATCGAATCAAGCAAATTCTTTGAGAACAAGGTGAATCAAGTAACCCATTGCACACCTAAAATCCCTGTTCTAGTACTTAGAATCGGGTTTTGATTACTTTAATTGGCAACTAGGTTTATTTTTATTATTGCACAGACATCGACAACCTGTCACTTTGTGCAAGAATCTAAAACAAACAAATTTCATTTTATCGTAAAGGATATTTGTCCAAGATTATTACATATTATACATGAAAAATAAAGCCTAAAGAAAAGTGATATTCTATCATGATTTGAAGCCAATTCTTGTCACGATATTTGCCAATTTGTTATAATATTCCCAACAATCTTTAGGCTTTATCTTGTACTCTACAATAGCAGATATCTTGAAAGAGTTGGCATCCAACATTATCATACTCAAGAGGTTTGATAGAGAAAATTTCATTTGATGGCAAAAACGTGTTCATTTTTTTCTCACTGCACTCTAAGTGGTCTATGTTTTGACCACACCAAAACCATTGATCATCAATACCGAAGAAGAAACTCTTGAAGACATTCGAAAACGTCAAAAATGAGAGAACGCTGATGAAATATATCGTGGTCACATTCTCAATATCATGAGTGACAGCCTATTTGATGTCTACCATTCAATTATTACCGCAAAGGAATTTTGGGATCGTTTGGAGTTCAAGAACATGTAAGAATATACAAGTAAGAAGTTTCTTGTATCACCTTTTAATAATTATAAAATGGAAGCTAATAGGTCTGTTATGGAGCAATTTAGTGAAATTGAAAGGTTTTTTAATCACTTCACACAACATAATCTGCACATGGATGAACTCATTATTGTTTGCTCTATAATAGATAAATTACCATATTCTTAGAAAGATTTCGAAAGAGATCTCAAACATAAAAAAGAGAATATCTCTCTTGAGATTCTTAATAATCTCTTCGAGTAGATGAGGAAATTTGCATACAAGAAAAGAAAAATACTCAAATTCTTGAAAAAAACAAAGATTCTACTTCAAAAGTGCATGTGATTGAAAAGGGACAAACTAAGAAGTCTCAAGGAAGCAAGAACGGCGAACAACCCAAGAACTGATCCAAGAAAAGGAAGAAGGGACAATGCTTCTATTGCAAGAAAGAGGAACAATACAAATTCGAGTGCAATTATCTCCGAAATCAATATGATTGAAGATGATTTAACTTGGTGGGTTGATTCTGGAGCTACGTGACACGTGTGCAACAATAAAATGTTCTTCAACTCCATGAAACCGGTAGATGAAAGTACCGTTGTTTACACGAAAAATTCTACTACAATTCTAGTTCAAGGCATTAGAGAAGTAGAATTAAAATATACTTCCGGCAATGTTGTAACTTTGACAAATATGTTATATGTACCAAAAATTAGGAAGAACTTGGTGTCGGTTAATTTGTTAAATAAATTTGATTTTAAACTCGTATTTGAGACTGATAAATTTATTTTGTCTAAGGGTGGTATGTTTGTAGGTAAAGGTTATCATTGCAATGGAATGTTTAAATTGAATGTACTTGCTATTAGAAATAATAAGATTGATATTATTTTTGTGTATTTGGTTGAGTCTTCTTTTGGATTGTGGTATAATAGGATTGGCCATGTTAATTATAAAAGAATGCATGGAATGATAAGACTTGATTTGCAGCCATATTGTGATAAAATTGAAGGAAAATGCAAAACATGCATGCTAATGAAAATCACAAGAAATTCATTTCCTAAAGTTGAAAGATCATTTAAAATCTTGGATCTTATTCATAGCGATATGTGTGGCATTGCTACTTTGGGTGGTAAAAAATATTTTTTGACTTTTATTGATGATTATACTAGATATTGTCATGTTTACTTGTTACACTCAAAAAATGAAATAATGCAAAAATTTAGGACATACAAATCTGAAGTTGAACTTCATTGTGAAGCCTTTATCAAATGTCTAAGAACAGATAGAGGTAAAGAATATTATGATATTACCTATTTTGAATCTATTGGGATAAAACATGAGGTGACTACTCTTTATACACCACAACAAAATAGTGTAACCGAAAAGAAAAATCATGTATTGACGGCAATGATTAATGCACTTTTGTTAAAGTTTGGACAAAGTCAAAAATTTTGGGGTGAAACCTTATTAACGGCTTATTATATCCTAAATAGAATTCCTAATAAAAGGAGTTCTATAACCCTTATGAATTTTGGAATAAAAAGAAGCCGAACCTAAACTATTTGAGAGTTTGGGGTTGTCGAGCTGTTGTAAAACTCCTATAACTTAAGAAAAGGAAATTGAGAGAAAGAGGTATAGAGTGTATATTTTTAGGATATGCACAGAATAGCAAAGTATATAGGCTCATGGTAATTGAACCTAATGATTCAATTTCGGTTAATACTATAATTGAATCTAGGGATGCTATTTTTGAAGAAAATAGGTTCACCTCTATAAAAGATGTTACTCCAAAAGCAATAAACTGATAAAAGATGGTGAAATGAATCTATTGAATTGAGAAGGAGCAAAAGAGCTAGAAAGTCAAAAAACTTTGGTTCGGACTTCTATATGTATCTAGTTGAAGGAACTAAAAATACAGTGAGCAATCAAATTCCATATTGCTTCAATACTGAGGCTAATTCCAAGACCTATGAAGAAACAATGAAATCACAAGATGCTCCTTTTTGGAAGGAATCTATAAATGATGAGATTGACTCGATTATGGGTAATAAAACCTAGAAATTAGTAGACTTACCACCTGGTTCAAAATCAATTGCTTGTAAGTGGATCTTCAAGAAGAAAATGAAAATTGATGGAACTATTGATAAGTTCAAAATCAGATTGATTGCCAAAGGATTTACACAAAAGCATGGTGTGGACTATTTTGACACATATTCTCCAATAGCAAAAATTGCTACAATTGGAGTACTAATTATAACTTCTATCCAAAATCTAGGGCTTGTTTGGAAGTCCAAGTTTTTACCAAGTTATTATTATACTAGTTTTTTAACAACTTGTGCTACAGGAACCCCAAAAACTTATCAAAATTTTTTAACCTACACACTTAAAATATCCAAAACACAAAAAAAAAACTCCCTTCTCCTTTTCTTCTTCTTCCTCCCCCACCACTACCTCCGTCAACTGCTTTGTCACCGGCCACCACCTCCGCCGCCGATCAAATTTTCCGATGTCGATTTTTTTTTCCCTTTTTCCCTCTCCCCCTTTTTTTTTTTTCCTTTTTCCCTTTTCCCCAGCAAGTTTTTTTTTTCTCTCTGCGTCTCCCCCCCTCCTCCCCCACCACCCTTCCCCTTCCCCTTTGGCCGATCTGGTCACGAGACCAAATCGCACCGAGGGAGGGTGGCGGGGAAAGGGGAGGACAGAGGGAAAGGGGGGATTTGCCCAAAAAAAAAAATTGCGGAGCCTGTTTTGAAGTTGCGGGGAATGGGAGGAAAGAGGACAGAGGCTTGCGGGGAAAGGGAGGAAAGAGGACAGAGGCCTATTTTGAAGTTGCGGGGGGAAGGGGGTGGCGGAGGAAGAAGGGGTGGCGGGGGAAGAGAGGATGGCGGGGGAAGAGGGGATGGCGGAAAGCGTGGGGAAGCGGGGTGAGGGGATGGCGGGGGGAGGGGGAATGCGGGGTGAGGGGGTCGCGGAGGAAGGGGGTGTGACCGGCAGAGGGGGAGAAGCAAAGCAGGGGGTGGCGGGAGGTGGCACTGCTGGAGGCAGAGGTAACGGGAAAGGGGAAGAAGAAGAAGAAAGAAAAGAGAAAGGAAAGAAAGAAAAAGAAAGAGAAAGAGAAAAAGAAAGAAAAAAAAAGAAAAGGAAAAAAAGTTTTTAACCCTACAAAAACTTCTACAAAATTTTTCTTCTTACAAAAAAATTTTTACAAAATTTTTTCAAAAACTTCTACAGTGTACTACAGTAAAGTTTTAGACAAACTCCCAAAAAACTTAGGGCCTGTTTGGAACCTGAGTTTTTTAGGAGTTTGTCTAAAACTTTATTGTAGTGCACTGTAGAAGTTTTTGAAAAAATTTTGTAGAAGTTTTTGTAAGGTGAAAATATTTTTTGCAGAAGTTTTTGTAAGATAAAAAATTTTGTAAAAGTTTTTGTAAGGTGAATTTTTTTTCCTTTTTTTTTTCTTTCTTTCTCTTTCTTTTTCTTTTTTTCCTTTTTCTTTTTTTTTTCTTTCTCTTTCTTTTTCTTTTCTTTCCTCTCTTTCTTCTTCTTCTTCTTCTTCCTTCACGCTCCCGCCACCCCTCCCCTTCCCCTTCTCCTCTCCTCTGCATTTCCCCTGCTAGCCCCCTTCCCCCCTCCCCTCTGCACGCCACCCCCTCCCCCGCTGCCGCGCCACCCCTCCCTTTCCCCTTCTCCTCTTCTCTGCATTTTCCCCGCCAGCCCCCTTCCCCCTCCCCCTCCACTCTGCACGCCACCCCCTCCCCCCGCCAGCCCTTCCCCCTCTGCACGCCACCCCCTCCCCTCTGCACGCCACCCCCTCCCCCGCCTGCCCTTCCCTTTCCCCCGCTGCCCTGCCACCCCTTCCCCCCGCCACCTCCTCTGCCTTGCCCCTTCCCCTTCCCTCGCTGCCCTGCCAACCCCCTCCCCCCGCCACCTCCTCTGCCCTTCCCCCTCCCCTCTGCCCCGCCACCCCCCTCCCGTTTCCCCCTTCCCTGTTCCCTTTCCCGTTTCCCGCCACCCCCCTTCCCTGTTCCCCTATTCCCCCGTCACCGAGGAAAGTAACTGCTGCTGCTGCATAGGTTGGGGGAATTTGGCCAGGGAGGGGAGGGAAGGAGAGAGGGAGGGAGAAAGGAAGGGAAAAAAAATTTGGGAACGCTGGCGCCGGAATAAGTGGCCGGCGCCGGAAACGGCAGCGGAGGTGGTGGCCGGCGATGAAGGTACGGTGGATGGGGTGGGGGAAAAAGAAGAAGAAAGATAGAAGTTTTTTGAGTATTAGATATTTGAAGTGTGTAGGTTAAAAAATTTGATAAGTTTTTTTGGGTTCCTGTATCTAAAGTTGTTAAAAAACTTGTAGCTAAAAAACTTGGCCAAAAAACTCACTTCCAAACAGGCCCCTAGTTATTCACCAAATGGATGTTAAAACAGTATTCTTGAATGGTGATTTGGATGAAGAAGTATATATGGAACAACTCAAAGGGTTCTAGTACCTAGTCAAGAGCATATGTTGTGTAAGCTTATAAACTTTTTATATGGACTAAAACAAGCACCGAATCAATACCATCAGAAATTTGATCAAGCTATTATTGCTAGTGGATTCAAGATAAATGAATATGATAAATGCATTTATAGCAAGTTTAATGATGAAAAGGGTGTTATAATTTGTTTATATGTTAATGACATATTAATTTTTGGGACTGACTTGGAACAAGTTAAAGTCACCAAAACTTTGCTTTCAAGCAAATTTGACATGAAAGACATGGATGAGGCATATGTCATTATTGGTATAAGAATCTTAAAAAATGATAACAATATAAAGTTATCTCAATCGTATTATATTGAAAAGATTCTTAACAAATTCAACCAAAGTGATTGTATTCCAGCCTCAACACCTTTGGATCCCAAGATAAACTTTGTGAAAAATGAAGAGGATCCAAAATCTCAATTGGAATATGCCAAGATTATAGGGTGTTTAATGTATGCAATGACGTGTATTAGATCTGATATTACATATGCAGTTGGTATATTGAGCAGATATACAAGCAACCCTACTAGGTTACATTGGCAAGGTGTAACTAAAATTTTAAAGTATTTAAAGGCCACTACGGCTATGGTATATGTTATACCGGTTATCCTTCAATTTTAGAAAGATTTTCAAATGCTAGTTGGATCACTAATAAAGATGATCACTCATCGACAAGTGATTGGATCTTTATGTTTGGTGGAGGTGCAGTTTCTTAGGGTTCTAAGAAACAGATTTGTATTATCGATTCAACAATGGCAGCAAAGTTTATAGCACTTGTTTCAGCTTGTAAAGAAGCTGAATGGCTACGTAATTTACTTTGTGATATACCATTATGGCCAATACCTTTATCACCTATCTCAATACATTGTGATAGTACAGCTACACTTGCTAAGGCATATAGTCAAGTAGATAATGGTAAGTCAAGACATAATTATGTCAAAGATTTGATCACAAATGGAGTCATATCAAATGATTGTATGAGATCTAATGAAAATTTGAGTGATCCTTTGATAAAAGGGTTATCAAGGAATTTGATGTTAAGGACATCAAGGGGGATGGGTTTAAAGTCCAAAATCCTTGATCACTAATGGTGGAACCTCAATTCAAAGCTAGATACAATGTCTAATCTTGGATTCAATGAGTGAAAGTACATCATTCTAGTGGTTGGTGCACTATGTGAAGTTAGACATCCCAATGTAGAATAGTGCATGTTATTCTCGCTAGTGCAAATGTAAGGGTGGGTGCTCCGAATAACTTGCTCGTTTGGGTTGCTAGTTTTTTGAAAAAAAAAAAAAGAACAAGAAACTTTTGGAATATTCCCTCAACACATTGATTTCGTTTTGCTAGTTTTTTGGAAAAGCTTTTCTGCCGCGTGCTCTCTCTTGCTTCTGCTATCTCTTGCCTTCATCGTCAGTTGTTATCTTTTATGTTTTGTGATAATAAATTAAAAAAATTATATTTTTGGGTTCAGGCTTGCTTATTGTAATCCCTGGAAGCCTTTCCAAATTACTCAGTGATCAAAAACATTAACCATCTTCTTGGGTTAGGAGAATAATAATCAAGCTGATTAACAATGACTGATTATCATTGTCATCATCCTTTAGAGCCCAAGAGAGTTTTTAAAACCCCAGATGATTGGTTGAGTGCCCTTCCTGATGATATTCTTTTTTATATTCTGTCATTTTTCCGTATTAGAGATGTTGCACGAACATCAGTACTGTCCACCAGGTGGAGATACCTTTTTGTTCGGCTTCCTGATGTTGATCTTACTTTCTCTAAAGCACATAAGTGTAATTTCATGGATAAGCATCCTACATTGTGCTATCATGCCAGAAATAAGAGTGACATGTTACTCTGTAAGTCCATAAAATTTATCAATTTCGCCAATCGAGTAATTATGCTATGAAAAGGGGAATTTAAACTCGTTTTGAAGCCTGTTATCCCGAATATTAATATGGCAATCGACTCGTTGATATTTGCTGCACTTTCGTGTAAACTCTAAGAACTTGATATATTTATTGGTAGCGATGAAATTGGAATTCATCTTGTGCTACAATATTCTCTTGCAGAACGTTAGTTACTTTGAAAGTAGCAAATGGTGAGGTCGATTTGGTTCTGCTAGATTCAGTTTATTTACCATAACTTAAGGTACTACACTTGCTTGAATTGGCGCTAGTAGATGCCGAGTCCATTTCCAGGCTTATGAAGGCTTGTCCTTTGCTCGAGGAACTGAAATTAACTTTATGATCTTCCAATTTGATTGAACATAGAGCAGTCGATTTATCTAGTCCTTCACTGAGAAAACTGATACTCAGTGGTTTCTTGGACTTGTGTTCTTTGGTTATCAAGTCAGAGAGTCTTGATTATCTGGAATATTCTGCCTGTCAAAGGCAAAAGTTTAGTCTTAATGCCCCAAATCTCAAGTATTTTATCTACAATAGCTATGATAGCATAAACTTTGTTCAAAATTTGAAGTCTTTTGTAGAGGCCAAAATCAAGCTTCGCTTTGATGGATTGGCAAGTGACTTGTTATCATTGAATGATTTGCATGCTCTTGTTAACAGGCTACAAAGTGTGCAGTTACTTGATTTACATCATCCTAGTCTGCCGGTATGTGTACATTTGATTTCACTATTATTTTCTCATTTTTGTGGCTTTGTTATAGAATTTCATAATGTATTTATTTCTTTCTCTGATTTGCATGAAAGATTTCTGTCGTGCTCATGATTTGTTGCCGACTTTCAATAATTTGACCACTCTGTTGCTGGAAGCTTTTCACCATGAACATGTTTACCATGCCTCTTTCTGGAAAGTGATGCCTTGCTTGCTCCAAAATGCCTCCAAAGTTGAAGTGCTGATCTTTGATCAAGTGAGTTATTCGAGCTTAATTTTGTCTATTTGAATGAATTACTTTGGATTTTGCTGTCCCTGATCTTCTTTGAATGTACAAGTTCGAAAAAACTTCAGATCGACTAACGGATTTGAGTACATTTTGCCTGAGGCTATTCCTGTTGGGGAAATCGGGTCATTTCCCACTCAAAAAATTCAACTAGTGATTTAAATCGATTCAATAATTTTCAAGAAAGATCATTAAAATAATATCCCTAGATAGAATTATCATTCAAAATAAATTTCCAAGAAAGGCTGGAGGGGTCACAAGCAATCCCACTTAAAACCCAGTCTCCTATGACAGAATTTTTGTGCACGGTGTATTATCACAACTAAATCCGTATATACATAAACAATACGTACATATGAATAAAAATGCATCTAAATGAATCGTATAAAACACTACAAATAAACTCGACAAATATATTGAATACTGCACTACAATTGAAAAGAAACTACCAAATAAATGTGGAATAAATAAAAGAGATAAGGAAAAAACGCACCCGAAAAATTGATAATGGAATTCGGCCAATTTTACCTAATCTCCGAGCACTGCCAAAGCAGCCCGCTTTTATAATTTAGGAGAAGAAAAAATTACAAAAGAATTCTTTTTCAAATTCTTTGTTGGTGTACCTATTGGGAAGGCTTGAGAGTTAATTTATAACTCTCAAGCCTTGCACCTACAACTAATCCCACCGATGTGGGATTTGGAAATTATGCCAAAAATTCAAAGTCAACAATTATTGGTTTTGAATTTCAACAAATTTTCACCTTGGTATAATTTCTAATCCCACCTCAAAAAATACAAACTTCTCACTCAAAAATAACAAATGGTCCTTGCGGTACTTCCAAATTTACGCCCTCAAGTGCCAATTCAAATGTGCAGGATGTTGATCATGTTTAAACAATGTTCAAACTTGGACCTTGTGACCACTTTGGTCAACATATCTGCACAATTCTCTGTAATCCGAATTTTTTGGAGAAAAATCTCCTCTTCTTTGAGAATTTTTCGCACAAAGTGATAGCGAACATCAATGTGCTTCGTTCTTGCATGTAAGACCTGGTTCTTTGCTAAGTAAATAGCACTCTAACTATCACAATACAGGTCAATGTGTTTTTGACCAACTCTCAAGTTTTCAAGCAATCTTTGAAGCCAAATTGCCTCCTTCACAGCTTCTGTAATCATCATATACTCTATCTCTGTTGTAGACAAAGCCACCGTTGACTGCAAAGTAGACTTTCAACTAATTGGCGCCTTGGCAAATGTGAACAAATAGCTAGTTGTAGTATGTCGCTTATCGAAATTACCTGCATAGTCAAAGTCACAATATCGAACTACACATTGACCAAGTGATTCATCTCGCTTGAATACTAATCCAATATCTACAATATTTTGAATATACCGTAGAATCCATTTCACACTTGCCAATAACCCTTGCCCGGATCATGCATAAACCTACTTACCACATTAACTTCCTGTGAAATGTCGGGTCTCGTACACACCATTGCATACATCAAGTTACCAACTGCATTAGTATACGGGACTTTCGCCATGTATGCTCGCTCTTCAACTGTTTTTGGAGATAATAGGTTGCTAAGTTTGAAATGAGGAGCAAGCGGGGTACTTACAGGTTTTGAATCTCTATTCATACTAAAACGTTGTAGTACTTTGTTCAAATATTGCTTTTGTGTCAGACAAAACTTGCCTCTCGTTCTATCCCTGCTTATTTCCATGCCGAGAATCTTCTTGACTTCTCCCAAATCCTTCTTCTCGAACTCTTTACTCAACTGAACCTTCAATTTGTCAATTTCAATTTAGCTCTTTAATGCTATTAGCATATCATCAATATACAAGAGTAAATAGATGTAGGAATCATCTCGTAACTTATGCAAATACACATATTGATTGTATTTGTTTCTTGTATACTTCTGATCCATCATATACTGATCAAATTATTTGTACCATTGCCTCGGTGATTGCTTCAATCCATACAACGATTTGCTCAGTTTATAAATCCAATTCTTTTTACCGACAACTTTAAATCCATCTGGTTGAGACATGTAGATTTCATCCTTCAAGTTACTGTGAAGAAACGCAGTCTTCACATCAAGTTGAGTTAGCTCCAAATTCAACTATGTTACCAAGGCCAACAAAATTCTAATAGAGAAATGTTTAACAACTGGAGAAAATACCTCATTATAATCAACTCCCTCCTTCTAAACGTAGCCTTTGGCCACCAATCTTGTCTTGTAGCGAACATCAATCTTGTCAAGAAATCTTTCTTTCTTATAAATATCCATTTGCATTCAATTACCTTCTTGCCCTTCGAGAGTTGTGTCAACTTTCACGTCTTATTTTTTTGAAGAGATTGTATCTTTTCTTCCATAGCATTCTTCCATCTATCATTTTCTGTACTTCGGACTGCTTCAAAAAAAGTGGATGGAACATCATCAACAATTGGAAATGCATAAGCCACCATGTTAGCAAAACGTGCAGGTTTTTGAATTTCTCGTCTTGGTCTATTGACGGCAATTGACTCTTGCTGCTGTTAAGGTTCTTGGGTAGAAACTTCTTCCTCATCTGACTCCTCTTCTGCCATGGGAGAGTCACTGATGGTGCTGTTTACTGGGCTCACTACTATTTGCTCAAACTCCATCTGTTTCGGCGTACACTCCACCTGTTGCGGAGTACTACTGATTCCATCTTGTGTTACCTTATTTAACATGACAGATTTATCAAAGGTAATATTCCTGTTGATAATGGTTTTCTTTGTTTCTAGACACCACAAACAATATTTCTTAACTCCAGCATTAAAACCCATAAAAGAGCCTTTTTTGCACGTGAATCCAAATTTGATTCATTTACATGATAATATGCAGTAGAATAAAAAATACACAAAAAATTATAATATGTTGTAGGTTTTTCAGACTATACCTCTAATGAAATCTTGCCACCAATTGCAGATAATAGCACGTGATTGACGAGATATTGAGTATATGTCACAGTCTCAACCCAAAATTTTCTGCCTAACCCAGCATTAGACAACATGCAACGTACTTTCTTTACTAGTGTCTTGTTCATACGCTCTGACACCCCATTCTGTTGCGGTGTTCTTCTAACTGTGAAGTGCCGAATTATGCCACACTCTTGGAATATCTTCTGGAAGGAATCACTCTTGTATTCTCCACCATTGTCTATTCGGAGAACTTTGATCTTTTTTGCCGTCTGATTTTCAACCTGAGCTTTTCATTTAAGGAAAACCCTAGCACATCATCCTTGTTCTTCATAATAAACACCCAAACTCTTTTGAAAAAATCATCAACAAAAGTGACAAAATAGTACCTGCCTCCAAAGGACAGAGTCTTAACAGGTCCCCACATATCTGAATGTACATAATCCAAAATACCTTTGGTATTATGGATGCCAGTACCAAATTTCATTTTTCTTTGTTTTCTCAGAACGCAATGCTTACAAAATTCTAATTTGCAAGTTTTCGTACCTTTCAACAATCCTTACTTGGTAAGATTTTACAAGAATTTTTCACCAGTATGCCCCAATCGCATGTGTCACAACTTTGTTGCCTCCGCATCCTTTTTGCTACTGGAAGATGTTGCTGCTGCTGCTATCCCAACAATTGTACTACCTTGGTAGTAATACAGATTATTCTTCCTCACACCTTTCAACATCACAAGTGCTCCCGAAATTACTTTAAAAATTTCATCTTGCATCTTCACTTCCAGGCCTTTTGATTCCAAGATTTCCAAGGAGATGAGATTCCTCTTCAAATTCGGCACGTACCGAATATCCTTCAAGATTCTAGTGGATCAATTATGATTACGCAGTTTGATTGAACCTATCCCACCTGTTTTACATGGATTGTCATTTCTTATATACACAAACTCTACCATCAAATTCTTTAAATTTAAAGAGCCACTCCCGCATGGTAGACATATGATGTGTACAAACTGAATCCAAAATCCATTTATTTGGATGGGATATTAAATGTGATACAGTCAAAGAGAAATCTGATTCCGTATCACTTTTGTATTCTGCAACATTTACGTCTTGCGAAACTTTCCCTTTCTTCTTTAACTTTAGACAGTCTTTCTTCCAGTGCCTTTTCTCACGACAGAAAGCACACTTATCTTTGGCAACTCTGCTTTTCGATTTGGACCTTCCTTTTCTCCTATTTGATTGGCTTTGTTGACGACCTCTTGTCACTAACGGTTCATCTGCTGTAACTACTTTCTTTTTCATTTTATCCTGCCATTTCAATTTATGATTATACAAAACAAAACATACAGCATCTAAAGACATATTCTCTTTCCCATGAAATAACATAGTTTTCAAATGTTCAAATTCATTAGGAAGGGATGACAATAACATCAAAGCCAAATCTTCATTTTCAAATTTCACATCTAAATTTAATAGATATGCTATTACTAATTAAATATAATGATGTGTTCATTCATAGTAGTACTTGATTGGTAATCGAATTGGAACAATCTCTTCTTCATAAGGAGTTTGTTTTGACCACTCTTCTTCAGAAATTTCTCCTCCAATGCTCTCTACAATTTTCATGCAGAAGTCTCGTTCTTAAAAATATACTTTTGCCCTCTGGACAAATACGATCGAATTATTCCGTATGCCAACCGATTTATGGTACCCCACTCCTTTTCTATGTCATCTGATTTCTTTTCTTCAATGGCAATATCAAGACCTTGTTGGAAAAGAGAGTCTATGATTTCGCCTTACCACATGCCGAAATGGCCAGTACTGTCAAATATCTCCACCGCCAGTTTCGAACTTGATATTCGAGTTCTAGACCATGTAGACAAGGAAGCCGATGACTCAGATATAATTCTTCACGTGAAATCATCTGATGCCATTACAGACTCAAATAATAATATTCAATATAAAAAAATTACAAACAGGCCAAAGGACGAACCTTCTGCTCTGATACCACTTGTTAGGAAAATCAGGTAATTTCTCACTCAAAAAATTCAATTAGTGATTTAAATCGATTCAATAATTTCTAAAAAAGATCGTTAAAACAATCTCCTTAGACAGAATTACCATTTCAAATAAATTTTCAGGAAAGGCTAGAGGGTCACAAGCGGTCCCACTTAAAACTCAGTCTCCTATAACAGAATTTTCGTGCACGGCGTATTATTACAACTGAACCCGTGTATACATAAATAATACGTACATATGAATAAAAATACACCCAAGTGAATCATATAAAACACTACAAATAAACCCGACAAATATATTGAATACTGTACTACAATTGAAAAGAAACTGCCAAATAAATGCAGAATAAATAAAAGAGATAAGGAAAGAATGCACTTGAAAAATTGATAACGGAGTTCGACCAATTTTGCCTAATTTTCGAGCACTGCCTAAGCAGCGCTTTTATAATTTAGGAGAAAAAAGAATTACAAAATAATTCTTTTTTAAATTCTTTGTTGGTGTACCTATTGGGAAGGCTTGAGACTTTGCACCTACAACTAATCCCACCGACGTGGGATTTGGAAATTATGCCAAAAATTCAAAGCCAACAATTGTTGGCTTTGAATTTCAACAATTCCAACATGCTTCATTCAACATCTGAGGGAGATTGAAATCAGAAACTTCAATGGGATGGAGCATGAAGGTAGTAGAGTATTTCTTGGAGAATGGGATTTCTTTGAAGAAGATGACTCTTTGCAGAGTTAAGAATCCTTTTAAGTTTTCATCAAAAGGTTGCAAAAGAATATTGTCATTTAGTAAATGCTCTGCAGATTGCTAGATTGTATTCAAATGATCTGAATTCGAATACATTTTAATAAATGCCTATCTGATGTAATGAAAACCTCCCAGTAAAAGAATATCAAGTTTCACTCATTTAATCTTGCTTTTACGAAATTAATTGTCAGTTCTAAATTTATTTTATTTCAGCTCCTTTTAATAAAATACAAGCAGGAAAACATATTTTGTTCTTGTCATTTTTGTGTTCAAAATTCTAATCATATATGTGATGCCGTTGTTGAGGCTATTGGGGTGGATTGAACAGCCGATCCTTTAATTGCAGAATTGGAATTTTCAATTCATAGTGTTCAGGAGCAAACATTGATACATGAATTTTCGCCCATGGCTTTTATGGATTCCCAATAACATTCACTTGTAAGGTGAAAAAACATTGATACATGTTCAACATTGGGAATACATTATATTCATGAACATTGGGCTTGAAGTATGAAACGATTCTGCTACAAAATTGGGCTACGGTTAGATATATTGGTGTTATCCATATGGTGCCTGCAGATGAAAGATTTTGGTGGAAATTGACTTGTTGATATCTACTGTACTTTTTTGTCTTGTCCAAAATCGTGGTAGTCGTGCTTTAATAGATTTATACTGACGGATCATCTCTTCAGGAAATCCCTACATGTGGAATGCAAATTATGTTCTTAGGTTAACCATGACTGATTATCATTACGATCATCCTCAGAACCCAAAAGGGCTTTTAAAAGAAAAATGCCAGATGAGGGATTAAGTGCCTTTCCCGATGACATTCTTCTTCATATCCTGTCATTCTTCTGTACAAAAGATGCTGGAAGAACCTCAGTTTTGTCCACCAGTTGGAGAGACCTTTTTATTTGGCTCCCTTATGTTTATCTTACTTTCTCATAACCATGTAAGTGCAATTTCACAGATAAGCGTTGCTCATTGTGCTGTCGTTCCAAGAATGAGCGTGACATATTAGTTTGTAAATCCATGACATTTACCAATTTCACCAATCGAGGGATTATGCTACGAAAAGGGCTCCTATAAGGAAATGGGTAAAATACCAAAAAAATTCCTTGTGATTTATCAAATGTTCAATTTAACTCCTTATAGTTTGGAAACATACATTACAGCTCCACGTGGTTTTGATTAAATTAAAAATTAAAAGAAAAACATCCAATTTAATGGTTGTACGTGAAATGTCATCTATAAGTGCCTAGCCAAACTAGTCCATTTTGACTGAACAACCAGTCACATAAAAACTGCCAGTGGACAGAGGAGAAGGAAGGAAGCTCACATTCTAGCTTTCATTAAAATCGTTTTGAAAAAAAAAAAAAAGAGTTTTAGCTGGAGTAGTATCAACTGCGATTGAAGGAAAAATAACCTTATAGAACCTGCCCCAAAATTTCGGATACAAATTTCATCTTAAAATGCATCCAAAAGATACCAATTAATCTAAATCAAGAACTTCATCTATGGTGTGAAGAGGAGATCGAATGACAGAATGCATGTACGAGGTGGATTTGGAGCAAGAACAATTACAACCATTTTTGAACAATGCAACTCATTTTGAGCAGTTTGTTACTCCATGTAAATTACTTGTACAACTTCATAATAGATACATAATTATTATGTATAGGATCACATGAATAGTACTAGAATATCATACCTTTGTTGTAAAGTTGTACAAGCAGTTAAGAAGGAGGTACAAAATATTCAGATAGAATTACACTGTTCAGCAACGATTGACTAAGCAACTGCTTCTACCCAAGTCCGTAGGAGGTAGCATTAGTGAACTTTTGAATAGTAAGTTTTGTCTCTCTACAACACCACCACAATCTAGCATGAACAGTGGAACCCGGAAGTGCTTCTTATATGCAAAAGGATATAGCATTTTGATAAAGAATATTTGTTAGGTTTGTGCAGTGTTTATGACTTTTTTTGTCAGGGTGTAAACAATTTTATGATGTTTTAATGCATATTCATTAGTGAGATTTGATTAATGTGGCTCAAAGTTGAATTGAATTTGTATCAATGAATTACCATTTGTGGTTCACGGCATGTGATTGTTTGTTTGGCTTTGTTGATTTCATGTCCCTCTTTTTTCAAGACAAAAAGGTTCTTGGTTCTATTAGAGTGTATCTCTAATGTCTGTAGTCGGTGAAAGGGACAATAAATTTTTTTTTTACTCAAAATCTATCATGGTGGGGTAATTGTGGAGGAAAATGACAAAAAATATGTTGCCGAAAATGTGGAGGATTTGTGGAAAGTGATTAAATGGACTCTAATCCAGCTTCCACAGATGTTGCTTAAAAAGTTGAAGTTTAAGGGTCTGTTTGTTTCGACTGAAAATATTTTTCCAGAAAATATTTTCCCTGATTTCAGTTATTTGGTTCGTTTAAGATGTAGGAAGAAGTTTTCTCACCAAAAATGTTTTAAGGTAGTGGACTGAAAACAACTTATCTTGAGAAATTACGGAAGTTAATTTCCTCTAAACACGCATCTACCTCTCTTCCTTTTAACACGCATCAAAACTTCATGGTTTCCTGCTTAATTCTTCACTCTTGACATAGCAAAGGAGGAAAATCTAACCTACCAGTTACCCACTAATCATTGGCTAAGAAAACACCATATAAAAAACCACTATAACATGATGCTGACTATTTTGTTGATTGCCTATCAACTCTCTAATCGCCAACAATCTTTTTCTGATAATACATATCTAGGCTATCTTCACTTTCAATTGTAGAGTTACGAGTTGGAAGTCAGTTTTTTTTTTTTGCATTAACTAATTTAACTGAAATATGCATCAGAGGAGGGTCGGCCTTCAGGCAGCAAAATTCCTTTCATCTCGTTTTGATCTCATGTTTATTGACCAAACCACTGTAATATTTTTGTTTTAGATCATTATAATATTGGTTCCATATGGGTTTTTGTTTTCTTGTCGAGAATTCTTCTTCCATAGCTTACCAAACACTAGAAAATTAGGATCGGAGCAAATAATTTTCCTAGGAAAGATTTTCCTAAAGAAAACCTTTTACACTGTACCAAACTGACCCTATGGGGACATTTAGTTTTGACAAGAAACTTATTGTAATTGTAAACTTTTGACATATATTTGTGGCCTTATAACTCCTCATAGTTATGCATATTTTTTGTGGCTTTTGATTGAAATTGAATGTAAACTTTATTTTGATGGCATATAAATTTGTATTTAGGTAACTAGATTTTATGTTTTATCAATTATTTTATTGTTGAATGAATTACGTACCAAATTTGGTGCTTGATGCAATTATTTTTCATAATTGTTGTTAAATATTTTAATTTAGAGACATTGTGTGTTGGATTGTTATCTTGGAATGCTTGTAATACGGACCAAACTTTGTCAAAACTTTCAAAAAAAAAATTTTGTCCCACCAAAAATTTTTTCAAATTGATTTTTAATGAGGGTTGGTTTGTGGGTTTCCTTTTTTACCCCTCGATCCACCTACAATTTTTTGTGAGATCCGTGGCTCAATCCAAAAACAAACTACATTGACTTGACATATATAATTGAGGGACTAAAATTGGTCACAATTAAAATTTAAAAACTATATCAACTTCTGATAAATAATTTAGGGACTATTTTGGGGTTTTGCCCGCAACGGGACCTAAATATTTTCTCACTAGGATTATTCCCTGCGCTCCAAATTGGGCAATGGGGTACGGGAAAGGAAGGTAAGAATAGGCAGTTTTAGATTTGAAAAATTGGGAATTTAAAGAAAAGTAACCATTTGGGCATTCGGTATTGGGTATTGGGTTAGCCCTTGTAGCTTGTACTCGACATTTTGCTACTTTCTGTTTCTCCAATTAATTTCTCCCATATTGGGAATGATAAAAGGGTATTTGGAATGATTTGCCCAAAACTGAACTCCCAAACGAACCCTTAAGGCTTGAACACTGCAAATGCAAGAAACCTTGGGACAAGTGCAGGCCTTTTAATGGGGTGGAAAAGCTTCAGCCCTGCAGGTATTTGGAAGCAACAGCATTTCTAAATTTCTAATCTTCATGGAGAAGAACATCACAACTCAGTTGATGCTTACAGAAGCTAGATTGTAAGGAGGGTGTTCCAGAAAACCCAGCAGAAAACCAGGTTTTTCTTGATCTTTTTGGTGTCAATTTTCTTTAGGATTGCTTTGGTATCTTTCTGCAAAATTGTGCATTTATAGACTGGATAATTTTGGTACGTGTCTTCTCTGAATAAAAGAAAAGATCCCTTCTGGTTTTAAGCCTCACAGTTTCATAATCTCTGGGAAACTTGAAAAAGGGAAAAGAAAAGATAAACGCCCAGATGGCTGATCCTCCAGACAAGAAGGTGCTTAAGGCCACTCAAGAAGATGATGGTAACGTTGATAGGTTGAGTGCACTTCCGGACTGTGTACTGCTCTATATCCTCTCACGTTTCTGTTTCTACACAAAAAGTGCTGCAGCCACCTCAGTATTGTCCAAAAGATGGAGAAACCTTTTCGTTTTGCTTCCTGAAATTGATCTATATTTCTTTGCGGACGAGGATGTTTCTGACCGTGATAGACTGTACTCAGATTTTATAAATTTCACAAACAGGGTGATCCGACAGCGAAATGAAGCTCCAATTAGAAGAATTCGACTCGTTCTGAGCCATTTTTCGGAAAGGCACCGGATGCTCTTTGAGTGGCTGTTGATATCTGTTGCTGCTGCATTTTCTTTGTCGATTATCCAAGAACTTGAGATTTTAATCGTGATTGATAGAACAACTAAGCCACTTTCAATATCTGTTCCGCCTGAAATTTTTACCTGTAAAACACTAGTTTCTTTATCACTAAAACTTGGGGTGTATTGGACGGTTCCGGATTTGGTGTGCTTGCCTAATCTCAAGGTACTTGGCTTGGACATGTTCAAATTGGTAGATGAAGCTTGTATTGGGAAGTTTCTTCAGGGTTGTCCTTTGCTTGAACAGTTGGAGTTATCTATGCGACCTTTCAACCATGAGCGTGACGCTGACGAACATATTGAAGTCAATTTTTTTAAAATCTCAAGTCCTGTGTTAAAGAGAGTGATCCTCTGTTTCCAGGGAGTTGAATCCGAGTTTACTACTGTTGTTGAGTCCAACAGTCTTGAACACTTGAGTTTCTTACTTGATGGACAGCATAAAGTTGCTATAGATGCCCCAAATCTCAGGTCTTTGAAACTTCATGGCGATTTACTTGAAGTCGATATCATTCAAAACTTGATTTCTCTTGACAATGCATTACTGGAAATTGATTTTCTGTGTCATATGAGAACCAGAAGCGCCATAATTTCATGCAGTGAGCGTGCTTTTAAGTTTTTTAGAGGATTGCAAAATGTGAAATCAATTTCTTTCTCAGAGAGCTTCCTTATTGTAAGTTTTATTTTATTTATTTTTTATTTTCATACTTCTTCATCTGGCTTCATTTCAGAGCTTATCCTTCAAATTATAGTTGCAGAATTGAACGTTTATTCTTACTAAATTCTTCTCTATGAAGGCTCTCTATTTTTCTCAAAGGGTTTTGCCAACATTCAGAAACTTGATCAAATTACAGCTTGATCCTTTTGATTGCCCTGCTTTTCCTCGCGAATGCATGTCTAGCATATTATCAAGCTTATTTGAAAGTTCTCCGAACCTTGAAGTGCTTATCTTCAGTGAAGTAAGTTACAATGGACACTTGTATTGCACGCTTATTTCAGTTGTATTATGCAGTCCCTTATGTACATCAAATGCACAGGTGTCCAAGAACTACTTTAGCAAAGATGAAGAACTTAATTCTGTTTTCCATGAGGCTCTTCCACTAGTGTTGGTTGAATGCCTTAAGGAAATAGAAATCGGAAATTTTAAAGGGGAGGAACATGAATTGAAGCTGGTAGAATTTTTTTTGGAGAGTGGGAAATCTTTAAAGAAGATGACTCTCTTTGGTTATGCTGGTGTGTCTTTATCGAAAGGTCTAGACAGGATATTGTCATTCAAAAAGTGCTCAGACGATTGCCAGATTGTGTCAAAAGAGCAATGGAACTGGTTATTTCGCTGAAGCCTACAGAAGGCGCTGAAACTCTCCCTTTAAATAGTATTTTCTTGGATGTTCCTTCTGTTCTTGTTTTATTTTTGTCTAATTAGTTATTTTTTGCTTTATGACCACCTGTTTCTTATTTTTTGGGTGAAGACTTGATTAAATCTTCAACAGTTTCTTGAGTACGTAAAGACGGTGCTTGTGCTTGTACTGCAAATCATATCTGATGCCACTGTTGATGCTCTATTGTGACTGGTAAGCATATCAATTAGTTGCAGAATAGGAAGTTTTGGCTTCATAAAATAGGATATTGGATAATAGGATCATATGCCAAAAGTTGGTATAAATGCACCCAGGGAAATAAGAATAGCTGGGGAGATTTACAGTTTTCAGTAGAACCTTCGTTTTGGCAGTTCTACTAAATCAGTCATTATGCAGCAAAGCTTGCCAGAAAATGCCCTGAATCTTGAAGTGTTCATCTTATGTTATGCAAGTAATTATGAGCTTGAATAGATGTTAAAGAGGGTTGAACTCATGATTAGCACCTCTTTGAATGCATTTGGTAGTGGTTTTCAGTAGAAGTGATTAATAGATAATTCAATTGCACAACTATAAGTTTTGGTTTTGAGGATATGATAGCCTATTGCACAACTTTAGAGGTACCAAGGAGTTTTATGTATATTTTGTCAAAGGCTATTACAGTAGGGTTCACTAAAAATCATATGGAGTTGGAAATCAAAAACTTTGACAACTATGATTCCAAGCTGGTAGATCATGTTTGGAAAATTAACATTCTTATTAAAACATAACTTTTGGTGGAGTTTAGAGCCTTTCAAGTCTTCATGAGAAATGTTACAACAGGATATTGTCCTTAAAGAAAAGCTCTAAGAATTGCTGAAAAGCATTGGATAGTAAGAAACATCTGGATTGAATCATTACTAAAACCAATTTGAGCTTGATGGTCCTTTTTTTCTTTTTATGTTTCATTTATTTATTTATTTTGGTGGGGATAGGGTGGTTCTTGTTCTGTTGCATTTAGCCTGAATGATATGCCGGAGTGGCACACTTGATGTCATTGATATGAGGTGTATTATCCTTGATATGCTTCTTGATGACCCATTTATGTCGGTTTTTCTAATAAAATTGGCTTTTGTGGTGCTATCTTTGGTCTTTTGAAGTGGATGTTAAACTGGTACAACAATTAATAGCAGAACTAGGATAATATTGACAAATTTCAAAACCCACATGTGTATGATAATATTCTGGTCACATTACATTTGTAAATTGACATGTTAAAAAATGTTAATAAAGCACCCCTACAATGTTTCAAGGTCAAAATCCTACATATCAATTTTCTACCCAGAAGGTATCTAGCTTAATGGCCTAAGCAGATTCAAGGATGTTGTGTTTCCAAGAAGAGTGCGGGTGTGACATTAGAAAATAATACTTGAATAATCTTATGTTGAGAGATAGCATTAAGGAGTAAAAGGTATGAAATGATCATATATTGAAAGGTAGCATCAAAGCTCCATAGGAAAGATTAGCTTGGAAAACTTATTTTATCAGTTTCAAAAGGTAATTAGGAAGTTTTAATGTTTAAATCTTGTATCTCTAGACATGTTTATTTGGTTTAGTTGTATAAGGTTTCTTTGCAAGTAATTTGCAGTCTTCTTTCTGAACATTGGAACATTTTTATTCAAAAAGTTTACTGTAATTGCAGAACTATTACAAGCTGCTTGAACGGAGATGGAAATCACAAGATGTTGGATGGAACCAGTGCAAACCATTCAACAATTTAGTCATCTTGCTGGTTAGTATGGACCCTTGTTGAAGATCTATGCTGGAACCAGAACACCTGCGGAAACAGAAAGTACTAGTTCAGGACTGTTGAAACTGCTGGAGTATTTTCAGGAAGTTCAGATGTGTTCTTGCCATCAAGAAAGCGAAATTTCGACAGATTTTGTACTCTTATCAGTGGACTGTTACGAGGCCTTTTGCAGCTAGCTGTCCTATCTACTGTAGTCCTCTGTGTTTTGCTCTGGAAATGCTAGATGGTTATAGGGATGTGATTAGTACTAGGACGAAAAGGGTACTCCTGACTTGTTGCGATTATGTAAACTCTTACGACTGTTTCTGTACAATGGTTGCTAAATTTGCTTTTTGCTTCCTAAAGAATCTTACAACATACCACATTGTCAAGCTCTACGCATGGATGATTCTTTCTAGAACTCAACCCTTTGGCTGCAACCTTAGGATATCAGTTCATATTGTATTAGGTTATATTGGATCAATTCAAACTCATAACCTAAATATGACTTTACATGGCATTTTATACGTTTTGATACATAGCACTCTTTTACATATATTTGCACAAACAAAAATTTTTTTTAACACATATAAACACATTTTCATGTACATAAATATATTTTGACACACTAAATTACTTCTTACAAACAAATAAATACTCACTTTCTTAAGTTTCTTGGATAGAAATGCATCATTTTCACGCATATAAACACACTAAAACATACACTAACATACTTTCATACACACAAACACATACATATTGGCTCTTTCTATTGCTTGGATGGACCAATTAAGAGCAAAAAGTCCTTTTGAAAAAGCAAATGAAATCATCTAAAATGCAATTAAAGGAATCAAATTGAAGAATTAAAGAACTCAGGGAAATGGAATCATCCAAACAAATGTTTTTTCTTTTTCTTTTCCCTCTAGCAACATCTAAATCGATGTTAGGTAGTAAAAACACTTCCGTTCAACTAATAAAACAAAGGTTCAAATCCTCTTATCCCTTTCTATTTCTTAAATCTAATCCTTCCCTACTAGAATTTTTTTAAAAAAAATCAAATATTAATTTAAGTACAATACTTGCATGCACACCATATACACATGATTAGACTACAACATTTTTTTTTTTTTTTTATCCTCTGTAGTGGGCTGAATCCTTATTTAGATTTAGGCATTGTTTGGATCGAAGGAAATGAATGGTAAGGAAAGGAAAGGATACCAATAATAAAAAAAAAGAAAGTAGCGAAAAGTGATTTCCATCCATTTTGTTTGGATTATGGAAATAAAAGAAAGGAAATACTGAATTTTTGTTTAGATTGAAGAAGGAAAAGAAAGGAAAAAAAAAGATCAAGTGTCAATTTACTATAAAAAATTGAGAAAAATGACCCTTTAAAAAAATTCAAATTATTTCAATTAATTTAGTTTAATTTCCCACCGTTTTCGCCCATTTACTTTCCATCCTCGAAAGTCCATCCAAACAATAAAAACTAAATCCCTCCAATTCCTCTCCTTTCCTTTCCCTCCCATTCCCTCAATCCAAACGGTGCCTTAGGTAATGCAAGACTTGGGCCTTTTATTGGACATAGAAAATTTGGGCCCAAGACTCGCCCTTCTGTCAAAGTAAACGGGACGAAAAGAATAAAAAGAAGAAAAACCTAATACATTCTAGTATGGAAAGGGAAGCAAGCTTGAGAAATGTTGATGATTATCACAGAATATCTAGGCAAATATAAGCAAAACCCTGATTGTAGTTAGTTTTCTAATGTTTTTTTTTTCCCTTCTTCGTTTTGGGATAGTGTTTTGTTTTCGTTCTGCCTTCGTTTCTTTTTCTCTTTTATTTGAGCCATTGCAGATTATGATCTTGCTCCCCTGCTCATTTTGCTTCTGTGGCTTTATTTCCTAACATTCTCTCGGACACATTGATTTTGTTTTGTGAGTTTTTGGAAAAGGTTTCCTGCAACGCAGGTTCTGTTATGCTTCTGCCCTTCAGTCGTTTTGTTTTGTGCAGGCTCTCTAATTGTAATTCCTTGAACCCTTTCCGAGTTATTAGTGAAAAAAATTAACCATCTTCTTGGGTTAGGAAAATAGTTATCAAGTCGATTAACGATGACTGATCATGATTATGATCATCCTTCGGAACCCGAAAGGGCTTTTAGAAGAAAAACCACCCCGGATGACAGATTGAGTGCCCTTCCTGATGACATTCTTCTTTATATTCTGTCATTTTCCCGTACTACAGATGCTGCAAGAACCTCAGTTCTGTCCACCCGGTGGAGATACCTTTTTGTTCGGCTTCCTGATGTTGATCTTACTTTCTCTGGAGCATATATGTGTAATTTCATGGATAAGGGTCCTACATTGTGCTGTCATGCCAGAAATAAGCGTGACATGTTGCTCTGTAAGTCCATAAAATTTATCAATTTTGCCAATCGAGTGATTATGCTACGAAAAGGGGCTCCTATAAGAAAATTTAAACTCCGTTTGGCGTCCGTTATCCCAGGTAATAGCGTGACAATTGATTCGTTGATATTTGCTGCACTTTCGTGTACACTCCAAGAAGTTGATATATTTATTTATAGTGATAAAAATTGGAAATTAGCTCGTGCTGGATTATTCTCTTGCAAAACGTTAGTAACTTTGAAAGTAATCGGTGGTGAAGTGGATTTGGTTCTGCCAGATTCAGTTTATTTACCAAATCTTAAGGCACTGCACTTGCTTGAATTGGCACCAGTAGATGCTCAGTCCATTACTAGGCTTATCAACGCCTGTCCTTTGCTTGAAGAACTGGAGTTAGGTGTAGAATCACACAATTTGAGTAAAAGGCTTTTAACTAGAGCAGTCGATTTATCTAGTCCTTCACTGAAGAAACTGATACTCAGTGGCCGCTTGGCTGGGTGTCCTTATGTTATTGAGTCAAAGAATCTTGAGTATTTGGAATATCGTGCCCGGCAAACGCAACAAATTAGTCTAGATGCCCCAAATGTTAAGTATTTGATCTACAGTAGTCTTGACAGTATAAACTTGATTCAAAACTTGAAGTCTCTTGTTGAAGCCAAAATCAGAGTTCACTGCTCCAGTTATCCAACTGAAAGAGGCTTCTCATTGAATGATTTGCATGCTTTTGTTAATGGACTGGAAAGTGTGAAGTCACTCTATCTATATCATTCTAGTCTGCAGGTAAGTTTACATCTCATCCTACTATTGGTTTCTCGCTCTGGAGCTTTTCCTTTGAGTTGTAACAATATGGAACTTCATGTGTATTCACTTACTTTTTCTGATTTGCTTGAAGGCTCTCTACCTTTGTCGTGAGTTGCTGCCGACTTTCAAAAATTTGACTGATCTGTCTCTTGATCCTTCCAATGATTTGTTTCTTACGAATTATGATCATACCTGTTTATGGAAAGTGTTACCTAGCTTACTGAAAAACGCCCCTAATCTTGAAGTTCTGATCTTTGATCAAGTGAGTTGTTTGCGAGCTTTTCTCTTATTGAACGAGTTACATTCGATTTTGTAGTCCCTAACTTTCTTCGAATTGGCACAGGTGTTTAGGAACAGCTTTAGTGCATCTGAGAAATTTGAGTGTGTTCTGCCAGAGGCTATTCCAATATGCTCCGTTCACCATCTTAAGGAGATGGAAATCAAAAAATTCGACGGCGAGGAACATGAATTCGAGCTAGTACGGTACTTTTTGAAGAACGGGATTTCTTTGACAAAGATGACTCTTTGCGGAGTTGTGAAACCTTCATCAGAATGCTGCAGAAGGATACTGTCATTCTGGAAATGCTCTGAGGATTGCCAAATTTTGTTCAAAGAACTCGATTCAAACAGGATTTGACGATTGCCAATATGATAGGGTGATCATCTCTTGTTAGTTTTGCATCTAAATGTCTAATCATATGTTTTGACGCCATTGTTGAAGCTATTGGGATGAATTGATTCTTTCTGAAGTTGATAATTCAATTGCAGAATTTGAATTTTTTTCTAGTGTACAGGAGAAAGATATTTGCACCAATCAGTTTTTCTTTCCTTGTTGATTTAGCATTGGTATGGCATTAGAAGAAAAATATCCAAATGATCATAGTTTGAATAATAGTATATTGGAAGATGGCATTGAAACTCCCGGGGAAAGAATAGTTCAGTAAGATTATTGTCTCAGCTCAAAAAGTTACTGAGTTTTTTACAATTATATTTTTACAGAAATTTCTTTGCAAGTCTGTACTCTTCTTTCTGAATACATTTGTGTCCCTTTGCGTTTTGGTACTTAAGCCAAAATAGGATTCAGGTATGATGGTTCTGACTGGTCAGTTTGGTAGTTTTATTCCGTCTAGAATTTAGGAGTTTGCTTGGTCTATTTAAAGGGCCTATGGCTCAGTTCTGTTCCTTCTTTTCTTTTCTTCATTGTTATTTTGTCTTTCTTGCTTGCTATCTTGTTCACGACCAATTTCCTTTTTTTGTAGCTTTATTTGTTAATTTAAACAGGTTAATTTCCTGCATTGATCCCTCAGAGAACTGCAACTCAGGATTGATTCTGCAGCACAGGTTCTCTTCTGTTTCTGCTCTCTCTATTTCTGGCCTTCCTCTTCAGTTGTTCATACTTTTATGTTCTGTAATAGTTATAAACAAATGGCAAAATTACACTTTACCCCTCTAATTTAGTTTCTTTGTAAATAACCCCCTATAGTTTCAAAAGCTATACATAATCATGTCAAGGTTTATATTAAAGTGTTAAAATAACGAAATTTGCAATCCATAATGAGGTTATCTAAAATGTCAAAAATATCCCTATGTAAATTTGAAAATTATTTATTAACTACACGGGGGTTATGTGTATATTTTGAAAATCATAAGGGGCTTATATGGTAAAATATAAAATCATAAAGGGTTAGTGCGTCATGTATATTATGTTTATATATTTTAGTCATTTCAATCTTTTTAATTTTTAAACAAGGATAATTTTGATATTTTTAAAGATTTCATTACGAATGATTATTTTCGTCAGTTTTACATTTTAATCCAAACTATGAGGGGGTTGTTTATAGTTTTTGAAATTATAGGGGGATTATGTACAAAAATTCTAAATTATAGGGGGATAAAATGTAATTTTGCCCTAAACAAAAACCGATTCTTGGTTCAGCCTTGCTAATTCTAATCTCTTGAACGATTTCGAAATTATTTGGTCAAAAACCCTTTTTCTTGGATTAGGAAGCAGCAATCAAACTGATTAACAATGACTGATCCTTCAGATTATTGTACTGATAGGTTGAGTCCCCTTCCTGATGATACTCTTCTTCACATTCTGTCGTTCCTTTACTACACAAAAATGCTGCAAGAACTTCAGCCTGTTCACCAGGTGGAGAGGCCATTTTATTTGGCTTCCTGAAGTTCATCTTCAATTCTGTATACAATGTAGGGGCAAATTTATCAGTTTCACCAATCCAACCTGCATAACCAATTCAACATCTTACACCATTAAAATCGTTCTAATATGACTCTCAATGTTTTATAAGATTACCCTATTTACCTATGCTAGAAAAACTCTAACATCTTAATTGCATATTTTAAGCCATTTAATCATGTATCTATTCAATGTTGATGTTGTAAAATACAGAACAAAGCCTCCAAATCATAAAACAAAGTCCAAAAATTCAAAAATTAAAAGTTTTCGTTAAAAAAAGTTTAATAATAGTGCAATTCATAGTAAAATACAAAATTTAGAGTTTTCAAAATCTTCGAAAGTATAATACAAAGCTTTTCAAGCATGGCATAAATTACAAATCTCATGTATTTTACAGAAACACAGTCTAACAATTCCATATACGATTAGATATGAAACTTACACATCTTTAAAATTTCTCATTGAAATATTCAAGCCAAATTTGATCATTTTTAATTGTTGTTAATTACTCAAAATGGGGTTTGTAATGTTGAGCTACTATAAGAAAAAAGCTACTTTTTCCGGTTAGTGAGTCAATCGGCAAATTGATCCAACCAAATAGAAATGTGATCCATTAGTGTTAGCCCTAAGGATGAAAAGTCTATTATACCCTTACACATGAACTAGGTCGAGTACCTATGGCTCAAAACAAAAAAAAAAGGGGTGAATCACAACCCAATCTTATAATTGAGCAAGCCAAACCATTACCCAACCCAATCGAAACTGGTTCAATGCTCTAGTTTTTTCGACCAAAGTGGGTTAGTTTATTCTATTTCCCTTTGTTAGTACAGAAAATCATGCAGGTTAATTCAACAATCCCTCGTTTAATTGATCCAATCAAATCCGTTTATATTATTAAAAAAAAGTTGTTTTTTTATTATTATAAAGAAAAGCTATTTTATTCGGTTAGTATGTCAATCTACAAGTTGATCCAATCAAACTTGTTTATATTCTTGTCACTAATGCTAACAGGTTGATTCAACAATTACTCGTTTAAATTTGGATTGTATTTATACTTCTTAATTATAATCGTGTTTGAGTTGTGTTACAGCGTCATATTAGAAATTGGCATCTCTAGCAAAACCATTACATTACATCACCATCTATTCGTTAATAGCACCAAGCTATTACATTACAATCACCAACAATTTTCGAATTGGAAAGATTCACAATAAGCAATAGAGCACCTAGAAAATATTAGACAGCAATTTCAGACAAATAGAAATGGAACCCATTGGTGTTAGCCCTATTAAGGATGAAAAATCTATTATACCCTTACACATGAACCAGGTCGAGTACCATTTAAAGGCCCTATGGCTTAGGTCCGAATAAAAATCGTTCACTCGTGTATACATTGACAGTATATTAAAAAATTACTCTAATTTTCCTACATTGATCCTCAGAGAATAAATCTGCAGTGCAGGCTCTCTTTTGTTTCTGCTCTCTCTATCTTTGGCTTTCCTCATCAGTTGTTACTTTCATGTTCTGTAATAGTTATGAACAGAACTGATTCTCAGTTCAGCCCTTGCTAATTCTAATAATTTCTTGAACGATTTTGAAATTATTTGGCAAAAAAAAAAAAAAAAACCCATTTTCTTGGATTAGGAAGCAGTAATCAAACTCAGTGACAGTGACTGATCATCATCATCATCCTTCAGATTATTGTACTGGTAGGTTGAGTTGAGTGCTCTTCCTGATGACACTCTTCTTCACAGTCTGTTGTCACTTTTCTGTACACAAACAGCTGCAAAAACTTCAGTTCTGTCCACCACCAGGTGGAGATACCTTTTTATTCGGCTTCCTGAAATTCATCTTCAATGCTCTAAACACTGTACGACAGGTGGGATCTGCTGTTAGGAGCCACGAGTTGTGCTGTAACTATTTTGTGTTTTACCCTTCATATGATTACACTATGACACGGGGCTCCGATAAGAAAATTTGAACTCCATGTGTGGGAATATACCCCATCTGTGTGTTTGGCGATTGCCTCGTTGACATTCGCTGCACTTTCATGTAACCTCCAAGAACATCATCTTTTGGTGGCTAGTGATGAAAATTGGAAATTATCTCGTGCTAAAATATTCTCTTGCAACGCGTTAGTTACTTTGAAAGCAATAACGGTAAGGTGGATTTGGGTCATCAAGATTCAGTTTATTCAATTTATTTGCCTAATCTTAAGGTGCTGCACTTGCTTGAGTGGTCACCACTGGATGACCAGTCCGTTTCTATCTTAGCCTTGTCAAGGCTTGTCCTTTGCTCCAAGAACTGAATTTAACTTTTCAGTCTTTTGATTCGGCTCAACAGGTAGAGTAGTCTGGATTTATCTAGTCCTTCACTGAAAACACTACTGATAGTACTCAAGAACCTGTGGACTGTGTGTTCTTTTGTTCGTGTGCCTGCCTGGATAGGCAACAGTTAAGCCTAAACGCCCCAAATCTGAAGTATTTTATTAACGATGGTCATGACAGTACAATTTTTTTTTACAGAACTTGAAGTCTCTTGTCGAAGCCAAGATCAAAATCAAAGTTAAAATGCTTTTTTTTGAATGATTTTTCATGCTTTTGTTGACGGCCTGCAAAGTGTGAAGCCACTCTATCTATATCATCCTATTCTGCAGGTGTATGTCTACGTTTCATTAGTAGTGTTCTACGACTATTGATCTCTCACTCATTCTGCAAAGTGTGTCGTTTCATTCTTTGTTCCCCTGAGATTTGGCTTTGATTTGAACTATAAGGCGATTCTGCTACAAGTTTTGGCTTACTTTTTGAAAATTTCAACTCTGCATAGTGTTTTTAGCCGATAGACTTCGGCACAAATTGAGTTCTTGTGTACTTTAAAATCTTGAGTTCTTAATTGGGTTCTGATACAAATAGGATTATTTCCATGAATGACCCTTATTTTGGAAAGCTATGGTATATTTGGTCATCCTTTGTCTGTTTTGTTTTCCATAACTAGCAATATTACATCAAATTCTGATTTTGGCCATCCCAACATGTCAGGTGTGCTGAATTTGCACTTTATTCAATCCCATCTTCACCAAGAAAATTCAACATAAGTGGTCAAACAATATAAACCTCTTAAGAATGTTGTCAAGCCATTCCACCATACAAGTCAGACCAGTTGCAACAGAATAAGAAACAAATGCTGGTTGAATCCTATTTTTTCTTCCTATTGAACACTATTGGTGATCCTTAGGGCTTTTCTTGAATGGTAATACCACATGCTTATGGAGATTTAAAAGGCTTTACTAGCATAATAAGTTCGTGTTCCCTTCTCTAGATTTGGTCATTTCCATCTCCCTATGAAGTTTACTGAAGCTCTGTTGATATAACCATTGGCAGAATAAACTCAAAAACTCCCAGGTCCCTCTTGCAGCTGCTCCTAATTGCCTTGGGCACTGGAAAACGTACTAAAATTGATTCTACACCAAAACAGATAATCATACTCACCAAATGAAAGATAAGCACTTCAAGATTAGAAGTAGCATGAAGTGAGCTTGGGAATATCTTTCATAAATTGCCTTCAGACAGATGAGAAGAAGATCTAAGACAACTCAATGCTTATAATCATAAAGTTCATTAACCCAATAATTGAAAGAACAAGCTTCAAATTGAGGACGGCAGAGTGAGAGGGCGAAATACATATTTGCAGACAGTAAAACATCTCAAAGTGCAGGCAAAATGATCGTTCACGGCTTAGCCGTGATTCTTTTGCCTGGTGCTTTAGTGCTATCTTTGACCACAAAACCATATTAATGTTTGCTCCTAACTATCATATCCCAGAACCAAAACTTCTACTTATGATTAACTGATCTACTACTCAGTTCAACAAAAAAACACCAGCAATTGCATTCAGATATGATGCTAAGCACGAGTTCAACCGTCTTTAGATTAGAGTTTAGGGACGGCAGAATCTGGAATCAACTCTATGATGTTAAAAACTCGTTGTAACTTACTTGATGAAAGAAAGATTAGCAATTCAAGATTAGGGGCATTTTCTAGTAAGCTTGCTAACATTTTCATAGCCAGGGATCATAAAAAATCGTGAAACAAGAGTAATAGACTGATTTAACAAAACTCCCCAACTTGAAAATTCTAATTGAGACCATAGATCTCCCCAGCTGTTATTCTTTTCTCCGGTGCATTAATACTAACTTTGAAATCACAATCCAGTTACACTACATATTGCTGCACGATTTTATATACATTAAGCCAGAACTTCCCTGCAACTAAATGATGTGCTTATCAGTGCATCATAACAGCATCAAGAATAGCATCAGATTTAATATCATAATAAACAAGTTCAAGCACAAGAGATAGGTAGTCATATAGTGAGGAAAGAAGAAGATTATATCCAAGAAAATACGGCTACACAGAGAGATTCAGCGCCTTTCGTAATTGTGGGCACTTTATCCAATCCATTTTCTTTTTGAACACAATCTGGCAATCCTCTGAGCACTTCTTGAATGACAATATCCTATCGCGACATTCTGGTACAGAGTTCCAAGGCTCTTTAGCTATAGTCATCTTCTTTAAAGTTTTAGCGTTCTTCAGAAAATACTCTACCAGCTTGAATTCATGTTCCTCCCCTTCAAAATTTTTGAATTCTATTTCCTTAAGATGTTCAATGAAAGTCAGTGGAAGAGCCACTGGGAAAACAGAATCAAGTTCCTCGTCTTCACTAAAGTAGTTCTTAAAGACCTGTGCATATGAAGTAAATAAGTGACTGCAAAATTTAATGCAATTAACTCTTACAGTATTAATGTCCACCATAACTTACTTCCTGGAAGATAAGCACTTCAAGGTTAGGGGAACTTTCAAATAAGCTTGATAACACTTTCCAGACACACATGCGAGGACAGTCATGGCAATAAAAAGGTATAAGCTCCAACTTAATCAAGTTTCTGAAAGTTGGCAATCTCCGTTGAGAAAAATAGAGAGCCTTCATGCATATAAGGAGAAGAACTGAGTAAGAAAAATTTTTCTATAAAGATTCGATGGGAAAGCCCTGAAATGAAGCCAAATTTAAGAAAAAGAAGACAGAGGACATACCTTGAGAATCTTCTCTGACAAACTAAGTGATTTCAAATTTTGCAACCCACTCATAAACTTAAAAGCATGCCAACCACGTAAAAATAAGTCGCTTTCAGTTGTTATATAATAAAGAAAATCAGATTGCACTCCTGCAGTATCTAGAGACATCAGGTCTTGAATGATGTTTACTTCAAGTACATGACCGACGATGTCCAAAGATGTAATTTTCGGAGCATCTATAGTAACTTTATGCTGTCCCTCAAGGAAGCATATAAGTAAAAAATGATAGAAGAAAATCCAACATAACAATGGAATATAACATGAAGAAAGATGAGAGTTCAAAAATAGAGTTTTTAAAGTTTTAATCACCTACTTCCTCCGCTATTAGAAATTTTTTTTTAAAATGACATGAAGAAAAATAAGTTTAGTGAATTTTTTAATAAAAAAGTTGCTCGCAGTTATAAGGACTTTAAAATTACCGTGTCAATTAAGAAGCAATTTCTACATGACCATTTGAAGTGGCAACTTTAAAGCTACCATTTCTCAACGGACGCTCTCAAGAAGCAATATAATGCCGTTTCTAATTCTATACATTGGCCTGGTCCAAACGGTATGATTACCGGCTTACAATCACCCGCTGATCCAGAGCTGTTATTTGTGTTAGAACGTTTGATCTTTTCATCTTTTGTTAGAGCAACCAATCTTTCTATTACACAACGGGGTATAATATCTATGTTACACACTCTAATATGTCGATATCTGTCATCTTTAGAATTTTAATTAAGTTGAACTTTTGAGAAGGACATGATGTCTATTATAAGTGTTACATATTAGTGTGTAACACAAGACTCATAGTCTCTAATATGTCGATATCTGTCATCTTTATAATTTTAATTAAGTTGAACTTTTGAGAAGGACATGATGTCTATTATAGGTGTTACATACTAGTGTGTAACATAAGACTCATAGTCACTTATTAAACATCGTTGTGTGCATGTTGTAACATGTTTATAACGTTCCTTTGCAAAAGAACTAAAAGCAAGATGGCCATCATCACTTGAATTGAACTTCTTGTCTCCATAACCTTCTTTTTTTTTTTTTTTTTTTTTTTTTGTAAATATTGTCCCAATATCTTTATTTATCTTTCATAATTAGAGAACCTTTATTGGTTGGAGAAGGACTGGGCTTTTAGCCACCTGCATGGTGAACAAAGCCTTCCAATTTCCATAAGAGAGGCATTGCAAACGGATCATTGAATGTTTCATGATGATGATCTCAATTTCAAGGTTGCTCACTTGCATCCACTCACCGAGCTAGTTGAGATGGAGAAAGCCAAAAAGAAAAAAAAAAGTGTTTGATCACCTTTTCCCGTAATTATTCTGAATTTTAGTTCGAGGCAACTATTCTACACCTGCACGACCAATTACTGATACTACTAAGAGATTGTCATTTTGTTATTTTTTTTTCTCTTCATGCTCAAACTTCTTGGAACGTTACATGCTTGGTTGAGGCTGCATAAATGCAAAAGGGTTCTTAACAATGTGTAGGAATTGGTCAAATTTTTAAGGGTTGAACTCGAACTAGTATTATTCAACCTTTTGTTAGTATCAAAATTCCAAAAAAAAAAAAAAAGGTTTTAAACCACCTGTCTGTGCGTTAACACTACTTTCAAAATAACACACTGTTACACTGTAAACTATGTTGTGTGCCAAGATGTTATATGTCAATGGAGCCAAAACTTTCCTACTTCTGTGACTAAATGATGTGCATCAATAAGTAAAGGAAGGAAAAATGGAGAGGGTCAACATCAACAAATATCATTCTTCCATGTTGGTGACTGAATTAGACTGCTTGAAGCTCTCACAACCAGGACAATTTTGCAAGCTCTCATGAATGTAGATATCGCAATCAAGGCAGAAGTGTTGTTTGCATTTGGGACAAGCAACACAAGGCCCTGGCAGATTACCTGCACGGCAAACAAATGCTCAAGTTTCAATGGAATCTGATAAGTGAGATTTTGAGCAAGTGTTTACATAATCTTCTTCTGTCTCGAAGGCCTCCTAGGGATACGAGACATAGGGCTAAAGAGAGAGCCAAAAAAGGATCTTTCAATTGATATGACCTTCACAACTCATAAAGAAGCTTGCAAATTGTAAAGCAGTACCAGTGGCTGTGAGTTTATCTCAAGTGCAGCACAAGCCATAAAAAATAAGTCCAAAAAAAAAAGAAAAAGGCATGGGCATGGACCATGCTAACCCATGCCTTAACTGACTGCTTAGCCAATTCACAACCATTACAGTCTTAAGGTCAGTGGTCACTAACTTCAGCTTACAATTCTTGGGCATAGTCCATGTCCATCCATCAGACACCAAGAATAGAATCATAATGACCAGGCTCCCAAAAACATGGAACAACACATGATCAATATTCTCTTCTCAGTGTTTTTACAACACCTTCAATCATAGTTTAAAGTTGAAAAGCCAAGTGGGAGTTGTTATGTCTATCAATCAACAGTAAAATGTTCGAAATTCTTCCTTTCATATAATGCGACTTAAGTTGTCAAAGTTCCCAAAGTTGTTCAATACAGTATTTTCCTTAACTTCTATCAATCAACAGTAAAATGTTCGAAATTCTTCCGTTCATATAATGCGACTTAAGTTGTCAAAGTTCCCAAAGTTGTTCAATACAGTATTTTCCTTAACTTCTTCTTGCTTTGGTGTGGAAATGAGTGGAATTTGAGAGTAGTTATAAATATTAGTTCTATACAGGCTTCTAATCTTCCAACTGGAATTAAAGTACATAAACAGTCAGTTTAGAAGATCACGTGAAGCTCAAACAGTTCATATCAACAAAAGCCATCATGACAACCTGGAAAACTCATGAAAGAAAAACAGTAGTGCATTCACAGAATGCATCAACAAAGTTTAAGTTCTTACCAGGATTTAGTAGACTTTGCTGGCAACCAAAACAACTCTTTGGCAGCTTTTGTGGAATGTTTGTAATTGATGGCGACACATCATCAAAAGGTGTTATAGGAAATAAGTGATGGTATGACCTTGCCAAATGTGGAGATGAAACAAGAGTCAGCCCACATATACGACACTCAGTAGGCAGCTCACATACACGGGCTTTGCATCTTGGACAAGTGTAGCCTCCACCAAACTTAGCCTCTTTATGACATGAACAGATTGAGATGACACCTTCTGCAGCCCTCTGGGGAAAACCCATCTTGATTAGATTGGCAATTGCAAATTCAGCTATTGCCGGAGGTGGTGGTGCATGTTCCAATACTAACTCTTTCAAGTGTGGCTGGCACAGAAAGGAATTTATGTATTAGACAATGACTAGTTTTTCGTTCAAGAAAAGGCTCCAACCCTTACAAAGGGGAAGGGGGAAAAGCGGAGGGCATGAGAGTTGAACCAGGGGTCTCACTGTCTCCTGGCTAATGTCCCTGCCAGCTAAACCAGGTCTTGGAGATAATTGACTAGTTTCATACTTGACATGCTCCTCATTCAGCAGATTTAACTATGAGTTTCCTTGACTATCAGTACAATTAGAGGAATTAGAAATAAAGTTTTGAGCTTTATTCCCTGTTCCATTCTATGCTTCAAATTTATCATTTGCACTGACAGCAGGTTTTAACAATTATGGTGATGTACTTCAATATGTAATGGCAGATTTTTCAAAATAATTACTCACCTCATCCAATGCAACTGAGTACAATCCACCAGTTTCTTGACATAGGTATTTGCATATATACAGTTCAGCTGATAGACCAACGATTGAGCACCTTATCTTGGCACCTTTGCATTTCTGGATGGTTTCCATAATATCCCCTGGATCACAAGTACTAAGAGCCGAATACAAAATAAGAACTTCGCGATGACCATATGATGGGATTTGGTTTAGAAGGTCATGCACAAGATCAAGCCCATTCTGGAGAGAAGAGTCACCCGAGCACTCCAACTTACCCATCAAAGCTTTGATATGAGACTCAGGACTGCCACCAAGATCAGTCAAGCATTGTGCCACCCCATCTTTTAATGTTACCAAGCCAATTTGGCTCAAAGGATTCTGATCAAAGAACTCCCTAATGAAAGCCTCCACTTGTCGTGCCACCACAACCATCCGGCTTGGTTTATAATCCATCTCTCCAGCTGCCTAGATAAGAGAATTTAAACTGTTCATTAATCAGTGAAAGTCAGTCATCAACCGACACAAGACCAATGAATGAGCTCTTAACTTTCCAGTTGTTTGGACTACCAGGTAAACAGGTGTTTATAAAGCCTTCTTAATTACTACAATCTTATCTAGGATAATTAACTTTCTGAGATCATTTGGATATTGTCAGGACAAAAAGAACTCTCTGAACTCCACTGAAGGTCATTCATTAAAGGAATTATTTGATCCCAAAATTAATGGATTTGTGATGGTGCCTTTAACATGTTAACTGTGTACAATTCTTTTACTATTTCTGTTTCGCATCTTTAACTAATAAATATACTACTAAAAGCTTTCGTCAATGTTATAAATATGCTAGTAAAAGCTTTCGTCAATGTTATCTTTGAGAACTGTAAAAGGAGGTAACCAGTAAAATGTGAATATTACACCTCTTTCAAATTCATGGCACAATTAAAGATTTCATTAAGAAGCACAGGTCCAACACATGTAAGTACAAAATGATTATAGCCTTACTCGGGAAAGATCGATGACAATGTAGAGATAGCGAATAAGGCCCTTCTGAATTCCAGCAGTAGTTGCAGTCCGAAGGCGTCTGCGATATTGAGCATGGTGGAGAGCTTTGTTGTCTATAGGCCTAAGAAGGCCAGATTCATCCTCTTGTAGAGACTCCCATGACCTCTCATCTGCATAAGCCCTCTCCCACGCATCACGGCCCCTCCCACTTTCCTCATCTTCATCTTCCTCCTCTTCTTCTTCACCTCTATTCAATTTTCTCCCTTCACCATTAATGTCCCTATTCATCATGTCATATATTCTTCGTCCCTACATTCAGAAAAAAACCGAAGCGTTTCAAGATAGAAATCTGTAATCAACTTCCTAGTCTACCAGCTATGACCAGACCAAATTGAACCACATCCTTGGCGTGCGATCTCAAAACAGAGAATAAAGTACCATGTGAATTGCATTATCGAGGGAGAGCTTAAACAGAGTCCTCCTAACTATTTTCCCTATCAAAAAATAATTCTAATGAATCCAGTCCATCTGTTCTGCCCTCTCAATGGACTTCACAATATGCTTGTTTCTTACACTAACTATGTTATAACTTAAGATCACTGACTTATCCAAGCAACTAAATTTCAGGGAGAAAAAACTTCTATCAAAAAAATTGATTTTTTGAAGAACGATCATGTAGTACCGTCCACATAACCACTAACAACCCAATGCAACTCAAACTAAAAAAACAAAAAATAAATCCCAATGCAACTCAAACTAAAAAACAAAAAATAAATCCCAGAATTACAATTGTCACCTTGACACGTCAAGATTGCATAAGAACTACAAATTCACTACATCCATGATGCAAAAAGTTATTGAAAACTAGCAATGATTAGAGCTTCTGGAATTGGGTTTTGGCCCTTTATTCGAGAATATATATTGCTTTGCAAGAAAACCTGATCGGCTATTGAAATACTTTTCTGTTTTTAACTTTTTGATCAAATGCAATGAAAAGCTAGTAACTGGACAAATCAACAAGACAGGATCTTTTACCTGATTATGATATGCAATAGAGGAGCTAAAAGTGTTGCTTTGCTTCTCCCTGGAACTTCAACGAGAGGGAAGAGGCGGCGGTGGTGAAGGCGGTGGCGGGGGAGCAGAGCTGAGAGGTTTCAGACTTTCAGTCGCCGTACTGTCTTGCAGGATTTGGCTTTGGGTTCTTTTTCAAAACGACGTCGTTGGTAAAGAGATCACTCTATTTTCCGGTGATTGGGCTTGTTTTGAACTAACTTCCGGTTACAGAAAGTGTGTTTAAGCAAAGAGATAATTCATGGGCTAGTTCTGTTGCCAACCACTTAGCCCAAGTTTGTGAAATTATTTCCCCAATTTGGGCCGGCTAATGGGTAGTAGTTGTTTTAGAAAGATTTCTGACAGAGCACGCCCTCTGGGTGTGCAAATACAATTTTTTTTTTGAATTTCATAAAAAAAATATATAAATTAATAGTTACAAAAAGAAGTTATTGGAATATATTTTAAAAGTAGATTCCTATTATTACGGGAAACATTCGAATTTGGATTTGAAAAATGGTCAATATTTTCAATTTGTCTTTCTCCAAATTACTAATTTGTTGCTCAAAAAAATTATTAATTAATCACAAAGTTGCATCTTTAATATTACCCAATAACTATGCAATATTTTCGTTTCTACAAACAAGTAAATTTGTATGCTGAAATCTTGAAACATAATTCGTGGTAGAATTTGTAGATACCAAATTTTTGTCAATTTTTAATATTTTCTCAGAATTTTTCTATTTAATAAGTTATTTATTTTATTGTATTTTAATGTATATTTTCTCATTTTTGCAGGTTTGCTTTACGAAAAGAGAAAAAAAAAAAACAACAAAACAACAAAAATCAAAAAAAAAAAAATCAAAAAAAAATCAAAAAATCATTTTGATCATTTTGTTTCACCAAATTAACTATTAACCCATTTCACACTCAATGGCCATGGACTTGTCTTTTCATTAATTGAGAAATCATCATTTTGGAAGATTCAGCACACAAGCTCCATTTTGGCTACAAGACATCTCTCGGCTCTCTCCAGGACAGAAGAAGGAAGAAAGGAAAAATTTTCCCTCCCTCTCTCGGCTAGCTCTTAACAGACGAGAACAAAAACCAAACAAAAAAAAAAAAAACTACTTCCTCAATCTCCTCTCTCGGCTCTCACGGACAGAGGACAAGAAAAAAAAAAAGACTCCACCCTTTTGGCTCAATTTGCTCTCTCGGCTCTCTCCCTCATCAGACAAGAGGAACAAAAAAAAAAGGGGCTCCCTCTACACATTTTCTTCCACAAAATCCAAACACATTTGCACACAACAAGGCAGCAATCGGTTGGATTGGAGCTTGGCAATTTCATCAAAAATCTTGGCAAAGGGACCAAACTCTTCATTGAGGTATTTATCTCCCTTTTTTCCAGCTTTTCTTTTTTTAATTAACTAGATTGAATGTATGTGTGGTTACTTTTTTTATTGCTTATTTTTGCTGGTTTTTGTTGGTGTTGTATGGATGAAATTTTGGGATGGGTCATGAACAAAATTAGGAAAAAAAGAAACGGTGCTGTGAATGCATGCCAAATGTTTGAAAAAATGTTTGAATGAAAAAATGAATCAAAGGAGTGAATTTGGTGTGTATGTTTTGCTTAAATGGATGACCATTAGCTAGCAAAGATCTGAAAATGCTTGGTTATCCAAAATTTTGGGAGTTTTTGAGCCTTAAAAGCATTAGAATAATTTTCTTCATTTTTGGGGCTGTTTTGATTTAATGCATCCTTTTGTTGTTGTTTACTTGTCAAACTAAGATGATAGTTGTATTGTAGAAGTTATAAGGAGGGTTTTGGCATAATTTTCATGATTTTTGGTGAAGATTTGGGTGTTTTAAAAAATAAAAACCGTGACTGTTTTTTGGCCATTTGACCACTTTTCTTTCCTTTTTTTGTAAAAACTAACTCCGGAAATGGAACCTACGCGAAAAATCGAGTGAGGGGGTGTATTTTGAGAAAATTTGGTAATCGGAGTGACTACCGGCGACAGCGGTCCGGTGGCGGCGGCGCCACTGGCGGCCACCATGCCCGCCAACTGAAGTAAGCTTCATCTGGCCGAAGAAGAAGAAAAAGAAACGGCGGGAAGAAAGAAGAAGAAAGGAAAAAGGAAGGAAAAAGAAAAAAAAGGGGATTGGGCTAATGCTTATTTTTCGGTTGGGCCAAGGGCTAGTTTTGTTAGGTTTTGAAAATGGGTTTTGGTTTATTTTCTTTTGGGTTTCTGTTGGGCTAAGAGTTTGGAGTCCATATATTTTGGTTGGGTTTGAGTGATAAAAGACGGGCTGGCCTGTGTGTTTGGTCTTGGATTTTCGGTTGGGCTTAGGTAGGTTTGGCCCAAGTAAAATAAAAGAGCGGCCCGATGCCCTTGTTCTTGCCCAGATCTGGTTACGATTTGCACTTTGGCCCCTGATCTTTGGAGTAGTTTTATTGTGGCCCAGAACATTTTAAATTCCTTTCACCTAGATCCTTAAATTAATTGCACTTTGGTCCTTGAATTTTATCTTTCATTTAATTTTGACCTCTAAACTTTGGAAAATATAATTTTTGGCCCCAAAAATTTTTCAATTTTTGCAATTCAGTCCCTAGTGAATTTTGACTCTTTTTATTGTGATTGTTTCTTTTCTTTAATAGCTAATTATGTTACTTTTGAATATATTTAACTTGCAATTTTTTAGATGTTCTTAAATTTCTTTGCGTTTGACATGTTAATGTGAATTTAGTATTTTAACATTATTATTTTCAATTAAAGTGGTGCCATGATTCTTTTGTTCATTGTGAGTATAAATAGGACAATTTGACTTCATTTAGTCGCCACTTCAAACGGGAGGTACTCTTATTTTTATTATTTCAATGTCAATTACGTGCTCCTATGTGCTCCTACGTGTTCCTATGTGTTTATATATTTTATAGGCTTTTGTTTATTTTGATTTGAATGTTCATTTAAATTTTCTTATGTTTGTTTAGTTAATTTTATAATTATTTGATAGGCATTTAAATACATCAAAAATGTAATAGATAGGATAACTAATTTTATTTTATCATATCTTTCCCATTTTAGATTGTAGTTAGATTCCCCAATGTAATAGATATGTTGCATGTTTATGTGGCTTATGTGTTATGTGTTTTATCCGTTTTTTTTAGGATTTTGGCATCTAGATATTATGTTTACGTGTTATGTGCCACGTGCCCCTATGTGTTTACTTGTTTTAATTTATGCTTTATTTGTTTCACTATGAATTGTTAATGCATGACGTCACCACACTAGTCCAACGCTAGTTGTGGCTTTTCCCTCCGCTTACTTGCTAGTCCAACGCTAGTAAGGATTTTTAGAAATGGGCTAGTCCAATGCTAGACCCTTTAGGTCGTCTTGCGCTAGATTCATTTTTGTATGCTATTCACTACATTTTCATGCATATTTTTATTTTTAGGATCTTTTCTCATTTGTATGATATTCCTATTATATTATCCCTTACCCGCTATAGGTGCTAATCATGTCATTTAGAATTGCATTTCATTTAGGACATTGTATAATAAGTTAGCTCATTTGCTTGTGCATATTAAGAGAATTATTTTTTTCAAACATGGGAAATGGGCGATTATAACTTTTTAGTTTAAATATCCCATTAATCCCTCTATAAGAAAATTACGTCACGAGTTTTTTGTCTCCCGTACCCTTTATGTTGCATCCCCTCTTTCTTTGATCACTTATATCTATGTATATGATTTAATTTTTTTTTCTTTACTTTAAATTCATCATTTGCATGCTCGTGACACTTTCAAGGAATTATTTTGGCCTTCGTAATTAATGCGATTGGTTCAATTAAACCCTTGAATGAACATTTTGTCCCTTTCGATATTTAGATTTGCATCCATGTAGGAAACATCCAAATATGATAAAATTAAGGGTTAGATTAGGAAAATTTTGACTAAACCTCGCAACTACCTTAGACTAGGTTGAAAGGGTGTCTTAGGTTTGAGTCAATTGAACCTTTGCCTTCCCTTTCTTCAACCGTGATTCCCGAACTCATTTTTTCTTGTTTTCAAAGACCTGGAGTTGTCAAAAAGGGTTTTATTTTATTTTATTTTTGGGTGACTTGGTACACCAAAATTCCATATCAAGTGGTGACTCCTATTTTTTCTTAAAAATCCTTTTAGACTAAATTTTGGACCAAAATTGTCGCATTCTTTTAAGTCCCATTCTAGGTCCTTTTTCATTTATTATCAATAAATCACATCTTTTTATAAACACCTTTCTCCTTTCTTTTCTATCGCGAAAAAATGGGGCGCGACAGAATCCATGGCCGGACTCTAAGCCGAATTGAATCCTACCATAAATCCATGGCTGGATTCTGGGTTGGATTCAAGTCAAACATTCCATTTGTAACTTGTTCAATTTGCGCAACTTGCTCAATAATTTCACCTCTTTTGATGGACAATTTGCAGACATTTTGACAGTAAATTTGAGATTCTAGAATTGTACGCCAAAAGAAATGCCAAACTTATCTATTATCATGGGTATAAAGCAAAGTAGTACCAGTATTCTTCTCACATAAAACTCAAAAAATGTATATCTGTAGTTGCCTCTAACAAAGCTAGTCAAATTATTCAGGTTCCCCAAAGAGCTATCTATCTAGCATAGCATGAATAATTGTACAACAAGAGAACATTAAAACCTAACCCACAATATGGTTTTTTTAATGTCTTTCAACAATCAAGATAAATTGCAATCTTTTTTTTTTTTTTTTTGCTGACCTAGTGGGTGTCCGGGTCAATCCTTACGGGACTCGACTAATCCCACTCCGGCTTGGGAGGAGAGGTCCCATCCCCCCGAACACGATAACCACAGAACTCGAACCCTTGCAAGCACTGGACATCAGATCCTAAGGAGGTTTGTTGAGACCAACCGAGTTGCCCATGAGGGACAGATAATTTAACCCTTGATCTCCCACCCCATCCGGAGAGGTGTTGGCCACTGAGTTAAAGCTCAGTGGTTAGATAAATTGCAATCCAGTGCACACTTTTCAGTAGTGACTGCAGGTTCTCTTGTAAAAAAAATAAAATAAAATAAAAATTAAAGAAGCTACATATACTTCGTTCTAATTGGCTTTTATTTTGACAAAGTCAAGGGATTTCTTTCCATCATGCGCATGTCCAACATGATTGCTCATGTACTCTTCAAACATAACTTCTCGGTAGACAGCTCCACCATCAACCTCTGCAACATGAGGGAGCGGACCTATCTTCTCACTTGGCCTTGGAAGATTGAAAACTGGAATAGAAACTCTTGATTGTTTGCTTGTGGTACGCACTCCATGCTCAGCACTTCTGTACCTTCCATTGCTTAGGATCTAAGGTGCAGCAAAAGATAAGAAGGTAAAAGTACAAAAAAAAAATGTTAAGATTCTTAATCAAGATAGCAATCGAATCGTTGTTTGTTTTAACCAACCTCCAAAAAGTCATTGAGTTGGGAAATTTTGCGAAAATGGATCTAATTTTGATCAAGCAAATGAATACCAGTTCAGTTTTACTGCATACATTGCTACATCTTGGTCGTCTTATAGTACTTCTGCTTCAATAACGAACTAAAATTTCCATTTTTCTACATCTCAATGAAATTTAGAGCATAATAACAAGCAAACATACGAGCAATACTATAATAGATAATTGTGCAAACATATATGTTCGGTTGATCCAGGAAAACAGCCAACTTAACCTAATTAGCTAACTGAACAGCAGATTTTTGTGAATCGTATTAATTTAAGGGCAAATTACAATTCACCCCCATGTGGTTTAGTGTTTTATTACATAATTCTCTTATGGTTTCAAAAGCTATACATAACTCCATCATGATTTGGATTAAAGTGTCAAAGTGACGAAATTTGCAATTCATAACGAAGTCAACTAAATTATCAAAAATACTCCTATGTAAAGTGAAAAATTATTTATTAATCACAGGGGGGGTTATGCACATATATTGAAAATTATAAGGGGGTTATATGATAAAACATTAAAGTATAAGGGTATTATATGATAAAATATAAAATTATACAAGGGTTAGGGTGTTATATATATTATGTTTATATAGTTTGGTCATTTAAGCCATTTTAGTTTTTAAACAAAGGTAATTTCGACATTTTCTTAGGTTCCGTCACGGATAATCATTTCCGTCACTTTGACACTTTAATCCAAATTATGAGGGGGTTATATATAGTTTTCAAAACTAGAGGAGGTTATGTAAAAATTAGAGCAAAGTGTAATTTGCCCTTAATTTAACATGCTCTAAAGAAGTAATGAATATGGTCATCACTGACTACGAACTAACCTGTAATGAATCCCCAGCATTAATAACTAAAGCACCTGGGATTGGTGGAATCTCTATCCACTCTTCTTTTCTGCCATCAAGTATATCTTCTTCAAGCTTTACATATAAACCTCCAACATTATCTTGCAAAAGCACAGTTAAGATGCTCATATCAGAGTGGCGCCCCACACCAACAGTCAGTTCCGGATTTGGGCAAATTGGATAGAAGTTCATGTTGACTATCTTATTGCCAATTAGTGATTCCAGTCTAGAGTCATCAAGGGTCACCCCAAGATTTCCAATTAAGATTTCCAACAGCCTTCTCACCAACTTAGAAGATAACTTCAAGTATTCAAGTGCCTCTTCCCTGAGGAAATAATCCCAAGGCCAAAAGATATATAAGTACCCTTTAAATATAATTAACAGGGCGACAAGTAATATTTAAAGAGTGACTATGGATAGACAAAGTATATGGTGAATCCTTTATTGAGAAACTAAAATCATGCTGATACTACTAAAATTGGTAACATGTAAAATCCACCATTATAAGCCAGAGAGCCCTAGCATTTAAATTTATGTAACATCAATTCAAAGTCGATCTATAATTGATGACGTCTTAAAGTAATAATGTTTCAATTTGTAGTTCTTAGCAAGGTTTTCAAAATCTATCTAAATCCCACCCAAGCTAGTTTTGAGGTTTATACTTCTAAATTGATTCTACTATAATTCTATTCCTTGTGCTATAGGAATTTGAACCCCCCCCCCCCCCCCACCAAAAAAAAAAAATCTTGGGGTCGTAGCTCTCTCCCTAATTGGCTAATTGAGATAATCAAGAAAACTCACTTGCACACTTTAGGCCAATGCTGTTGTGCATCACCATCATTGGTGTAAACCATGCTAACAAAATCTTTCCATTCCAGAGCCTTTTCTTGCTCGGGTGCAAAGCTTGTACCATACTTCACAAAGGGACTGGGACTGACCCTCTTCAGATAAACAGCTTTAGCATCTGCTGGCTGTGCAAAAAACCGGTGTGCAGCATTTTTCAGGGACTCCAGCAGGTCGAAAGACACACCATGGTTGATCACCTGAAAGAACCCTAGTGTCTCAGCAGCTCTAACAATGGCCTCGACCACTTGATCATGGTCGGGACCATCAAGCTTTGATAAATCAATTGGGACTGATGAGAAGTGATCTTTGGAGCTTTGGACAACTTTCACAATTCGCTCAGATGGTGGTTGGATGAATCTTTCTGGTACTTTTGTAATTCCTGAATCCACCAGACCCTTGACTCCGTTGCCATCTTTCACAACAAAATCGAACAAAGAGTTGCCATCATCAAAAGTTGGTGCCATTTTGTTATGAAGGCTGTTTAAGAAGGTGGTGCACGGAATCTGATTAGTGGTAAATGAAATTGGGTCCCTTGTGACTTCCATTAAATAGGCAAGGTCCATATGGTGCTGTAAATTGATAGTGCTATTGAATAATTCAATATTTTACTGAGGAGAGCAAATTATTCAATATTTTAAGGAGGAGGTGAACGATGCCTTTTTTCACTTACGAGTTTGAATTTCTGTTTAATTTGTTCAGTTGTGTATAACTTTGATATAAATTAGTACAATTTTAGTGGAATCGTGAGTTTTACATCAATTTAGTATAACATTTACATTTATATTCAAATTATACACATTTATACTGAATGTTAAGCCCATTACACAACTGGAGAGGCCCCGTTCCAAACTAAATTGTGATTTTTTACAAAAAAAAAATTGTATTTTTTCTTAACATATTTTTTTAATTAATTTTTTATTTCATGTATATTAAATTATTAATTTACATTTTTTTTAAAAAAATCCTAAAAATAACAATACAATCAGGGCTAAAGGCGTGAAAAAAAATTGTTTGATATGATAGCTTAGAATTATTGGTGAAAAAATGTTGGCTGATGTGATAGCTCGCAATTATTGGCAATTGGATACCGATGGAATAAATGGGCACCGTAAGATTTACCAATCCGGGGACAAACAAGTGCCCTATCCCTACAATGCATTATTGTTTCCTCCCTCCCAGTATGGCCAGCGTATAGAATTTTGCAACCAAGAAAGCAATGATGCCCTTCGAATAGAAGGAGGAGGACATTGTTGATCTTTCATTTTGCTGTAACCAAGATTCCATACGATTAACACGATAACTATTACTCCTTACAAACTGTCAAACTGCAGCATCTACAACATCTTAGTCTAAAGTATACCTGGTAATTGGACGCGTTTGACAGGTTTTGGATGGGTTGATATTAGATTTTTATTTAAATGAATTATATTCAATTCGTCCAATTTTAAATTGGATTGATTTTGGGTTGATTTATATTAAGTCATTTTAAACTCATGATCCAATATATTAATTAATACATGTTGATATATAAACTTTCGCACATGTATTTTAATACACAAAATAATTTTTCACACACATAAACATATTTTCACACACTTTTACACACACAAACATACACTCACTTCTTACACTTCTTGGAAACACATCATAAATAGAATAATATTTTATATTGCTTGTATTGTGAATTTTAGATAATAAACTGTAAATTTAAATATATTAGCTAAAAAATTTGTTTACTTTATACTTTTTAATACTACTAATTGATTAAAGCTTATTTTCATCACAACTTATTTAACACTTTTACTATTCATATATGCTTTTATTGTAAGTTGTATTATTCTATGTATTTAAATTATTGAATGCTAGATTATATTATGCGTGAAAATGTAATTTAGAGACATATACTTTGTTGTGAGGAATTATTAACAATAAAATAAACCAAGTCAGAAAAAAAAAGGTAAAAAAATGCAATTAGAACAAATTTAAAACTCTATTCTATGTACATGAAATATTAACAAATAGAAGCAAGTAGCAACTTGAGAACAATAACCAAAAGGAAAAAAAAAAGGGGAGGAAAACAAGCATAATAAATCATTATAGAAGTCGAGCAAGTTTAACTATTGTTGTAAAAGTAAAATAAGTATGAGCTTTTATTTCAACTTTCATTTTTTCTTTTAAATAAAAATTATTGAAAACATATATATGAGAATTGTGAATACAAATTGGTCAATAAATTGTTAACACATGTCCAAATGCACGTGGTTGGCATATGTGAATCTTGTATTTATTATTTTGAATTATTTTTAAACAAATTGGGTATTGAGTGCCCAAATAAAAAATTCAATCCATCTAATGAATAAGTTAGATTGTTCTTACCCAACTCAACAAAACCAATAATCCAACTGACCCATCCCATCTTTTAAAATTGGTGGAGGAGTTCGGTGGGTTGTTGGGTTTATTTGCCAACTTTAGTTTAGAGGGAAGCAACGAGCATTACGTTTTAGATCATTTATCAAAATCGACATTTCATTGATCCCATAGTTAGACACCAAGTTGGCCAAAATGCTAAAATATATCTGTACATGTATTCTAATTCTAAGGTCTTGTGCACATACACTGAATGTATGTTAGTTCAATATTATCAAATTTTAATTTAGCATGCAAAATTTTGCTTACATGAACTAGTAACTAGAACAAGAAAAATATAGTTATTCATTTAAATGCATTTTTGAATAAGGTGAGTTGCTAGTTTATTTTAATTCTTCACTTAGTGAAAACTAATTCATTTACTAAGAAAGTGGGTCAACATCAGACCATGAGAGGATTTTGAATTAGGAGGGGTAAATTTGATCATTTTCTTTTTGGTAACAAACACATTAATAAGTTTACAAATCGGTTAATTAATCCACTTGAATCATATATCTATGAACTTTTACTTGTTCTAAGATCTCTCTTATTTTTTAAAGTACAACAGAAAACTGGTATCTGTTCTTGGACTTAATTAATTGAGAGGGAAATGCCGAATTTGAGATAAATTTAAATGCAGTCAAGGCTAAAAGGAGAAGATAATATGGGCCATAATTAAATTCCATGGATGCCCCTACTTCGTTGTGTTTGCACCAAAATTGGTTAAATGAATCAAGAGCAGATCATGGCACAATTGTTCATCAAAACAACCAGAAAGCAATTTAGAGTCAAACTCATGATACGAATTATAAAAACCTACAAAAGGCATCAATAGAGTTCCTTTTTTTTTTTTTTTTTCTTTTTGGTGTTTGTGATAAGAGGAAGATTGGAATTTATCAATAACCCCAGTAGCATCGGCTAATTTCTTATATTATAGCCGAAAAAAAAAATCGGTGAAATATTGTTATGACAAATGCATATTCTCATACTATACCTATCGTGTTGATTAAGGACAGCAGATGACCCACACATTTTTAAAAAAAAAAACAGGTCAAGGCTACTGTGCTTAGTCAGTATGGTAACCAATAATTGCAACAACCAGGCCTGCCATGCTTACAAAGCACGGTAGCCTTAATTTATTTTTTATTTTTTATTTTTGAAAGGTAAAGGCTAAGCACGGCAGGCAATCTTCCCATTTGCTAAACCTTTTGCAAAGGCTTCCCAATTGCTAAATTGGAAAGAATGGGCAACATGTGTTGGGAACCTAGGAGTTGAGAATGTGCGAAAAAACCTGGCTAAGCTATTCCCAAATTTTTTTTCAACTAATGGATTCCAAAACAAGCAAACAAATTCTATTTTTCTTGTAATGTCATGCAAGAGTTTAGCTTATTGCTTGAATATTTCAAATTTTACATGAAACGTTATCAATACTTATTCCTTTTTCATTTTGCAAAAATAGTTTGAATATTTATATATTATCTATCAACATATTTCTCACATTTTCAGTAGCAAAATTTAAGTACTCAATTTCTCAAAAGATGCTATCATTTCTTATTAAGTGAGCCAACATGTGTTGACTTCTGGTACTTATCCAATGGCTTAGTCCTTATTTGGATTGTTAATTTTTGTGAAAAAAATTTACATTTTCTTGAATATTTCTTTTACATAATTTTTTAATCATTTTTTTATCTTGCATATATTACATCTTAAAAAGAAGTATTTTAGTAATTATTTCTCAAACTTTTTTTATAAAAAAATCTAAATAAATATTTGCTAAACGTTATATTTAAAATGGAAAGAAAATACTTACTTACAAAAAAAAAATCTACCCCAAATAAAAGGGTATAGCTAAAGATTTGCTAAATTGTTTCAGGTAAAATGGAAAAGAAATACTTGTATTTTAATGCGAAGTACTACCAGGATTAGCCTAAGAGAGAGAAAGGGCGGACATGGATGGGGAGAAAGGCACGTGTTTTTATCCTACAAAGCTATCCTCTTCTATCCTATACCTGCAAAACAATGACAAGCTTTGCAAACAACCGTGCAGCCGTTTTTTTTTTTTTTGACTGACAGTGATAGTTTTTTAAAAATTTCTGTGCTGCCGTGCTTAGTAAGTTAGGCAAGCATAGTTTAAGGAAGACCAACTTGTCAGAACTACAATCTAAGTAATTATCCAGTAGCATTGCTACTAAGCAAATTGTAATTCCTTTTCTTTGTAGGTAAAAAGAGGTTAAGAATTTGTGCAAATTGCAAGCTGTAAAAGTGAAGGCCAGGCAACCCGTTGCAGTGAAACACAATCATTTTCTTTGCTTTTTCTACTGCCCAAATATTGGGAGTGTTTGGATAGCAGATTTTTTTAAATAATATTTTACTTATATCATAAACATATTTTTCAATCCATCTTTTTATATTTTTAGTTATTTTTTTTATCTTATATACATCACATCACAAAAAGTGCTACAGCTACAGTAATTATTCTAAATAATATTTCAAATAATACTTTATCCAAACAGACTGATTATTATTAGAAAAGATTCCTCCCGTCCGCGCTTGCTTCCGCTCTTATTTTACAGTTTAAATCCTCTATCCGTCTATCCCGCTAATTTGTTTGAATTATCAATGTATCAATGTACGTGACAACTATATAAACACAAAATAGAGAGGACAAATGGTGATTTTGGAACAAAGGATTTGAAGGCTTATTTTTTTGCCTGATTTGTAATAAATAAATTCTTTTACAACTTTATCTATAGCAATCTTTTAAAAATATTCTAAATTTTTTTTAAAATACCCCAAAAATATGCAAACTTTTTTCTTTCCTTTCCTTCTTTTTTTTTCCTTCTCTCCTATCTCAACTCACCAGTCACCACTACTAGTCGATAACACCGCCGGTTGGCATCTTTTGTTTTTCCCCTCCCTATCCTTTCCCCTCTTCTCCTCTTTCCTCCCTTCTTTTCCTAACCCCATCTCCAACCCCTTCCCCTGATTGACGACTAGATCTCTTTGCATGCGATCAGATCTTTGGTTGCCTACTAGGAAAAAGGGTAGGAGGATGGGATTAGGGAAAGTGGGACAAGGGAGAGAAGGAGGAGAAAGGAAAAGAGAGGAGGAGGATGAGGAGAGGGAAGGAGAGGAAACTTTTTTTTTTTTTTAAAAAAAAAAGGGGAAGGTATGGTGGCAATAGTGGGGGATAGGAGAGAGAGAGAGAGAAGGGGAAGGAAAAGCAGTGATGGTGTGGAGAGAAAGAAGAAGAAAGGAAAAAAAAAAGGAAAAGAAAATAAGAAAATTTTCTCCAAATTCTCTACTACATAAAAGTTTTTTTTTTTTTTTTTATAAATTCTACAATAAGCGAAGTAAAGTTTATTACAAACTTTCAAAAAACGCACCGTCCAAAAAAAGACAAAATACAGTGTTTCAATCTCTTCAAGATTGAATCAATTTGGAGACAAAGTCTTTAATATTTTTGTCTGAACTTCCCCCTTCATCAAAAGCCTGTCTTGCTAAATCCTTCCACTTTTTTGCATGCTTACTAATCTCTTGTCCTTTCTTCCCGTCCATCACTAGGTTTATGCATTGACTAATCGCATCTCTTCTGACAATTCCAGCTTCATCTGGCCCAGCTTTGATTCCCGTTTTCCAAACGTCCATTACAAACTTGGCATTTGTGCTTTGATCTGTCCATTGTGGCATTGCTATCATCGGGACTCCCAAACTTAAGGCCTCCAATGTTGAATTCCACCCACAATGAGTTACAAAGCACCCTACAGATTTGTGGGCTAAAACGTCAAGCTGAGGGCACCATGAGATTATTAGTCCTTTGCCAAATGTTTCTTTAACAAAGTCTTTCGGCAGCTTCTTTGACTCTGATTCTCTAACCACCCAGAGAAAATTATAGCTGCTAGCTCTCAAGCTCCATGCTAATTCTTCCATCTGCTTAACTTCAAGTTCTGCCAAACTTCCAAATGATACATAAACAACTGAACTGATTGACCTTTCATTTAGCCATGACATGCAAGCATTAGTCATTGGCTTAAAAAGATTGAGACCATACTGCTTGTCATCTTCAAGGCGCTTTTCTAAGTACATGGATGGAATAGTTGGTCCAATTGTCTTTACCGGTAGGATTTTTGCCATCCAGTGAATCGCCTAAGCAATATGTAATACAAAACCAATAAAATTCATAGAAGTAGACAAAATGCCACTTTTTTAGATTTTAGTTAACAAACACCTAAATGGTCATTCAGGACTTAGGTTCTCGACTGTAATATGTGTAGGCATTATTAGATATATTGGCCGGAGGGAATCTTGATCTAGTGCTTAAAATTCAGCTCTCAAAAATTAGAAATCTTAAATTCAAACTCTCCTTTTCTCTCCCGGGCTTCTTAAATCTAATAATTTCCCTATTAAAATAAGAAAATAAAAAAAAAAGACGTATTGAAGTACGCTTACCTCTTCCTCCAACCCGTAAAATGTGTTGAAAAAGATCCAGTCAGCTTCTTCAAAATTTTCCATTTGGTCATGTGCAAACAGCTGTGTACTTGCTGGATATAGACCAGGATTGGACACAAAAGAGGGCAGATCTGAAGCTAATAATGGTGGCAAACCGGGGATGTCCACTCCACTCTCCTCTAGAGGAAGCTTCAAAAGTCCTTTGTGGACATGATTGTAGATGTTATTGACAGCACAGGATTGAGTGAAGAACACACCCGCACGTACGCCAAGATCCTTGGCTACATCTAGACACCAAGGCAAGAATGAATCATAAATGATACAATCAACAGGACAGCCCGAATCTTGAAGCTTCAAGATTAGCTCAGTCAGAGTTTCTGAGCCAACCTTTTGAAACCTAGGCCAGTATATTTCCATTACAATTCCATTTGCTCCCTCATCATATCCATCAGAGATGGTCTCCACTGAGATAGAAGCTGAGACTTCATCCAAGGTTTCAAACAAGAACTTGGTTATAGCAAACGTGATTTTGACGCCCTCATGTTGCAAACGCTTAGCAAATTGGAGCATTGGGTTTAAGTGACCTTGGACGGGATATGGCAATAGCAGGCAATGAGCTCTGTGAGTTTCCATCAATTGCTGTAACCAAGAAATTTGAGTATGCACTGTTTGGAGGTTCCACAACCTTTGCGTAGCACTTGTAGCAGAAAACACGACATTAGAATTTAATGCATTAGAATTTAATGCAGCGCAGTAGGTGGTGCTGTCCATCGCTATGGACCAATGGAAAGTTTTTCGGATAAGGGGCACAAACAGTCATCAGAAGAACCCTTTAGGAGCGGTCCTCTCACATTACGAAACAAGAGATCCAGCAATAGCCACTTCACCAAGGAATAAGCAAAGCCAAAATGACCTCGTTTCAGTTAGTTAGGCCAATAAAAATAAATAAAAGGGATTGCTTACCCTAATAGGCTCTGTTAGAGCCAAACGGGCTTTTCAAATTTTCAAAATTTGAAATGAATTTGTGATTTGGTTCGTGACTTTGAAATGAAACCCGGGAAAAATCACCTACCGTAATATTGAACAAAACACCATTCTCTGTCTAGCTAGGAAAGGAAAAAATCAATAGAAAAATAAACTTGCATACATTAAGTTTTGGGGAGAACGGCAGAATCTATTGAAAGGAGATGTGTGCGGTAATTTGAACTGAAGAAGGAAGGTGCACTTTGTCTTTCTTATGTTAGTGATGGATTTCAACTATGGAATCATCGAGAAGAAAGGTACAGTAACTTTGTACCATACAATATTCTGACCACCAAGCATAATGAGGGTGATATGTGTTAGGTCTGGCCCTAGGAAATTGACGAAAGAATTTTCGGCAACCCCAAAAGACAAATAACAAAGCAGAAATAAATAAAACAGAAACACAAGAATTTATGTGGTTCGGTCAAATTGACCTACGTCTACGGGCGAAGGAGGAGTAATATTTTACTATGAAGAAGAGAGTACAAAAGATGCCTTAGGAAAGTGTTTCTAGACCTAAAACACCTATTACTAAAAATACAAGAGAGCCCAAAGATATTTAACTAAACAAAAGGCTTAATGACTTAAAGGCCCAAATAGCCCACTAATGCTCTCTTGGTTTTGGTGCACTTAACCCCATCACAGGCCCACTATATTTATAGGCAATCAAGGGAAAGGTTCCCTTATACAAAAGCCGATGAGGGACAACGCCACACTAACAAATCTCCATCTTGGTGTGTCCCCAACATCAACAGTAGCAAAACTGCTCCACCTTCTCCACATAAGCCCAATGGGCTCACCAACAATGAATACCAACCGAATTCAAGCATTATTTGAACTTGTAAATTGGAAGAGATTTCGTGAACATGTCAGCAGGATTCTCCTTGGTACTGATTTTCTGAACAAGGACTTTTCCCTCAACAATAGTATCTCGAATGAAATGAAATTTCACATCAATGTGCTTCGTCCTCTCATGATACATCTGGTCTTTAGTCAAATGAATGACACTTTGACTATCACAGTAAATAGTAGTAACACTTTGATACAAACTAAGTTTGCCAAATAGACTCTTCAACCACAAGACTTCTTTGATTGCCTCAGTCATGGCCATATATTCTGCCTCCGTAGTAGATAAAGCTACAACGGGTTGTAAGTAGCCTTCCAACTAACTGCACAACCGCCAATGCAAAAAACGTAATCTGAAAGTGATCTTCTCCTGTCAAGATCCCCATCATAGTCAGAGTCTACAAAACCAACCAAAGTGTCATTATTTCTTCCAAACTCCAAACTACAATTTGAAGTCCCTCGCAAGTATTTGAGAATCCACTTCACAGCCTGCCAATGTGCTTTTCCGAGACACGACATATACCTGCTAACCACACTGACTGCTTGTGCAATATCTGGACGAGTACAAACCATTGCATACATAATGCTGCCAACTGCGTTGGAATAAGGAACCCGTGCCATATACTCTTCCTCTTCAACTGACTGTGGTGACTGAGCAGCAGATAGTCGAACATGACTAGCAAGAGGAGTAGTCATAGGTTTAGCATCTTTCATGGCAAACTTCTCCAAAACCTTTTCAAGATAATTTTCTTGAGTCAAGAATAATTTTCCAGCTCCTCGGTCTCTTTTGATCTCCATGCCAAGAATTTTCTTAGCTACTCCCAAATGTTTCATGTCAAATTCACTACTTAACTGCAACTTCAAAGTGTGAATTTCTGACAAATTCTTGGCAGCAATGAGCATGTCATCAACATAAAGCAGCAAATAAATAAAAAAACCATCATCTAACTTTCGGAAGTAAATGCAACTATCATACATGCTCATTGAATAACCATGACTTAACATAAAAGTATCAAACCTCTTATACCACTGTCTTGGAGACTGTTTCAACCCATATAAGGATTTCTTTGGCAAACAAATATGGTCTTCCTTTCCTTCAATTTCAAATCCCTAAGGTTGCTTCATATAAATTTTTTCTTCAAGTTCACCATGCAAAAAAGCTGTTTTAACATCAAGTTGCTCTAACTCCAAATCATACATGGCAACTAAAGCAAGCAGAACACGAATAGTGCTATGCTTAACAACAGGTGAAAATACTTCATTAAAATCAACACCTTGTACCGGACTATAGCCTTTTGCAACCAAACGTGCTTTATACCTTGCATCTTCAACTCCTGGAATACCTTCTTTCTTCTTAAAGACCCTTTTACATCCAACAATTTTCTTACCTGGAGGCGGCTTCACAAGAACCTAAGTTCCATTTCGATGGAGAAACTCAATTTCTTCATTCATCGCAACCAACCACTTAGCAGAATCATCACAAGAAATCACATCTGAATAAGTAGTAGGCTCATCAACTACATCAATTTTTTCTGCGATAGACAAAGCATATGCAACCAAATTTGCATATCTTTGTGATGGTCGAATATCCCTCTTTGGTCTATCTCTGGCAATGGAATATTCTTCCTCTTCTGAATTATTTTCATCAGTAGATTCAGATGCATCTGCTGGCACTTGTTGAATAGAAGAACCAGAACTACCAATCTCAAGCTCCACCTGCTTCTGCATGCTATCATTTGTTTGACAAGAACTAGAAAATTCCTTCTTGAAAGATAACATAGAGAATTCATCAAAAGTAACATCTCTACTGATTATAAATTTTGGAGTTTTAGGATCAAGACACCATAATCTGTATCCTTTCACTCCAGAAGCATACCCAAGGAAAATACACTTTTTAGCTCGATTCTAATTTTCCATCATTTACATGCATGTATGCTGGACACCTAAAAATTTTAAAATCAAAATAATCAGCAGGAATACCTGACCAAACTTCCTCAGGAGTTTTGAAATTAAGAGCAGCAGAAGGAGCACAGTTGATAATATAACAGGTCATAGAAATTGCCTCAGCCCAAAAATTCTTTGCCAACCCTGCATTAGAGATCATGCACATCGCTCTCTCCAAAAGTGTTCTGTTCATACATTCGGTCACACCATTTTGCCGAGGCGTCATCCTGACAGTGTGATGCCGAACAATTCCTTCATTCTTGCAAAATTCATCAAATTCTCTTTCACAAAATTTCATGTCATTATCTGTTCTAAGCTGCTTGATCTGTTTACCTGTCTGTTTCTCAATCAAAACTTTTCATTGCATGAAAGTGAGGTAAACATCATTCTTATGTTTAAGAAAATAAACCCAAACTTTCCTTGAATAATCATCAATGAAAGTTAACATATACCTGGCACTACCCTTAGATGAAATGTGACGCTCCGAAAAGAATGAGTGTGAGAACCCGGAAATTTTCTAATTTTCTAAGGTTTATTTTATTTAATCGCCCGCCTTTTCTATATTTTCTTTATTAGAAAAATTTTCCAAATAAAGTTTATAAGCAAAGATAGTTTTAAAATGATTTTTCTAGTATCGGTTAGTTTTTGAGAAATTAAGAGCGTATTTTGGACGTGGGACCCGCTAGTGCGGTAAGTGCATTATATTTTTGACAACTTGTTGGAATTTTGTATTAAGTGATATTATTTTACAAGGTGTTAAGATATTTGTATTGGAGAGACAAAAAGATAAGTTTTACACCTAAAAGTGACAAGTGTCACCATAAGATTAAGTCTTGGACTTTGACTACACTATTCCCTACTTTACCAAATAAATCAAAAAATTGCCAAAAAACATCCTTATTTCTAAAGCTTCATAGCCGGCTCTCTCTCAAAGGAAAAGAAAGAAAAGCTATCAATTTCTTCCTTCCATTTCTTGCTCAATCTTCAAATCCAACCAATAAAACTCCAAATCATTCCATAAAATCTCTTTGCTAAGTGGTCTTGAGGTGTTTTGTGGAGTTGTTTGAAAAGCTAAGGTGGCTAGTTGCTCTATCTCTTGTACTGCTAAGGTGAGTTATGAAGGACCCACCCCTCTCCTCCCTCTAATGATGCTTAATTGATGATTAGTGGTGGTATAAGGTGCAACTTTATGGATTATATTGTGATTTTTGGTTGAATTGGTGAAATTTTATAATTATTGGGGATTTTTCTGTTTTAATATGAACATGATTGTGTGGCCATATATGATGATTGGAAATGATGTTTAAGGACTCTATGAGGTGAAAAAAGTGATTAATTGCAAACAATTTCTGTTTTGGAAGAAATCTTGGAAAGTTAGGGTTTGATGTTCTTCATTCTGCCTGAATTTGTAGCTCATAGATAGAGGCCGAATTGACCTTAGTTTAAAACATAAAAGTTGTAGAGAATGGTATTTTATAGGTGCCTACAAAATTTCAGGTCAATCGGAGTAGCGTAACTTGAGAAAAGTCGAAATTACCCTTGCTGTCCTGGTTTTACCCGAATTTGGGAATTGCTTCTGTAATTGGTTGTTTTGGTCAGGAATACTTCCGAATTGGTTGTTGAGGTCTTCTGATGAAATGTAGCCCTATTTATTAGATTTCAGCTGGTTTTGGAATTTCTGGATTTGGACTTAGGTAGACTGATTTATGATGTTTCCGCTAGAATGCGTTCTGTGAATCTGTTTTTGTGATTCTGGTGTAGTATCTTGCATTTTTGACCTTGTTACACTCGAAACTGGGTTGAGTGACCTTCTGTAATATTGTATCCCTATCTCTTAGCTTCGAAACGGTATATCTTCCACCTTCATCCGACAATCGTAGTGCCTTTGGTGCCATTATCGCAAAAGGATATCAAAAACTATTTTTCTGATTTAGAGCTTATCTTTCATTTCTGAACTTTTCCCTAGCTTGACTTGTACTAGTACTACTTGGAGCTTGCTGAATGGCTATTGGATAAACTTGTTGTTGTGTGTGTACCTTTGGGACTGGCTGAAGAAATAATGAAGCCATGATGGCTGGAAAGTTAGCAAATTTAGGGGAAGCGCTGTCCGAACTTTAAAGGGACTTGTTTGCATTGAGTTTGTGATCTAAGGCTTGGATTTGAGCAAGGCAATGTTATATGATGGATGATTTCTGAGCCATGGAGGTGAGTGACCCTAAACTATTTCCAAAGTACTTGTGAAATGCTTCTTGCATTATTTATTCGATTGCATATCATGCGTGCTTGCATGTGGATTCATGACATGATTTGGCTTCAATGAGTTCTGGGAAAGTCTAGTGCTGGACACCAACGTCTCCGCCTTGTTTATGGTTCATGTTCATATTTATCTGGAGCTCAAAAAGGGACTCCCTCTCAATGTTAATGTTAAATGATCTATTTAAGCGTTGGGTGTTCAAGTGCAATGATTTCACCGGCTCATGAGAGCAATAAACGTACATTTGATTTTTGAATCATGACATCATCGAAATGATCGAAATGCATTATTGTGAAATATATTTGATTTCTGATTTTACTGGTTACTCGCTGAGCTTCTAACTCACCCCAAAACTATTTTATTCCCCTCCACAGGGCTCGTGGCGAAGGAAGGATTGTTGTGATTTTATTGTTGTGGAATTTCTCTTGTATAAGAATTAGGATCATGGATCAGAGTGGCGCAGTGGAAGCGTGGACGCTTCGCTTTTGATATGTAAATGTTGGAACATTTGAGTTATATTTGAGATTTATCTTGTATTTATTTGAGAACTATAGTGAACGACTGAGTCCCGGCGAGAGTTGGGCAGGCGGTCCGCCGAACCCTCTGGTTCGCCTTAGGGGGAGGTGGGGCTGTCACAGTTGGTATCAGAGCTTAGAATTCAGATCTCTGTAGTGTATCATGGGTTTGAAGTTTAGGATGCCGGACTGTGGGTTTGGTTTGCAATATTAGTGATTCTTGCGAGATATCTCGACTTGATTGGTACAAGATGGAATGTCCAGGACGACATTCTTTTAAGGAGGGGAGTTTGTGACCCCCCGAAAAGAATGAGTGTGAGAACCTGGAAATTTTCTAATTTTCTAAGGTTTATTTTATTTAATCGCCCACATTTTCTACATTTTCTTTATTAGAAAAATTTTCCAGATAAAGTTTATGAGCAAAGATAGTTTTAAAATGATTTTTCTAGTATCGGTTAGTTTTTGAGAAATTAAGAGCGTATTTTGGACGTGGGACCCGCTAGTGCGGTAAATGCATTATATTTTTGACAACTTGTTGGAATTTTGTATTAAGTGATATTATTTTATAAGGTGTTAAGATATTTGTATTGGAGAGATAAAAAGATAAGTTTTACACCTAAAGGTGACAAGTGTCATCATAAGATTAAGTCTTGGACTTTGACTACACTATTCCCTATTTCACCAAATAAATCAAAAAATTGCCAAAAAACATCCTTATTTCTAAAGCTTCATAGCCAGCTCTCTCTCAAAGGAAAAGAAAGAAAAGCTATCAATTTCTTCCTTCTATTTCTTGCTCAATCTTCAAATCCAACCAATAAAACTCCAAATCATTTCATAAAATCTCTTTGCTAAGTGGTCTTGAGGTGTTTTGTGGAGTTGTTTGAAAAGCTAAGGTGGCTAGTTGCTCTATCTCTTGTATTGCTAAGGTAAGTTGTGAAGGACCCCTCTCCTCCCTCTAATGATACTTAATTGATGATTAGTGGTGGTATAAGGTGCAATTTTATGGATTATATTGTGATTTTTGGTTGAATTGGTGAAGTTTTATAATTATTGGGGATTTTTCTGTTTTAATATGAACATGATTGTGTGGCTATATATGATGATTGGAAATGATGTTTAAGAACTCTATGAGGTGGAAAAAATGATTAATTGCAAACAATTTCTGTTTTGGAAGAAATCTTGGAAAGTTAGGGTTTGATGTTCTTCATTCTGCCCGAATTTGTAGCTCATAGATAGAGGCCGAATTGGCCTTGGTTTAAAACATGAAAGTTTTAGAGAATGGTATTTTATAGGTGCCTACAAAATTTCAGTTCAATCGGAGTAGCGTAGCTTGAGAAAAGTCGAAATTACCCTTGCTATCCTGGTTTTACCCGAATTTGGAAATTGCTTCTGTAATTGGTTGTTTTGGTCAGGAATGCTTCCGAATTGGTTGTTGAGGTCTTCTGATGAAATGTATCCCTGTTTCTTAGCTTTCAGCTGGTTTTGGAATTTCTGGATTTGGACTTAGGTAGACTGATTTATGATGTTTCCGCTAGAATGCGTTCTGTGAATATGTTTTTGTGATTCTGGTGTAGTATCTTGCATTTTTGACCTTGTTACACTCGAAACTGGGTTGAGTGACCTTCTGTAATATTGTATCCCTATCTCTTAGCTTCGAAACGGTATATCTTCCACCTTTATCCGACAATCATAGTGCCTTTGGTGCCATTACCGCAAAAGGATATCAAAAACTATTTTTCTGATTTAGAGCTTATCTTTCATTTCTGAACTTTTTCCTAGCTTGACTTGTACTAGTACTACTTGGAGCTTGCTGAATGGCTATTGGATGAACTTGTTGTTGTGTGTGTACCTTTGGGACTGGCTGAAGAAATAATGAAGCCATGATGGCTGGAAAGTTAGCAAATTCAGGGGAAGCGCTGTCCGAACTTTGAAGGGACTTGTTTGCATTGAGTTTGTGATCTAAGGCTTGGATTTGAGCAAGGCAATGTTATATGATGGATGATTTCTGAGCCATGGAGGTGAGTGACCCTAAACTATTTCCAAAGTACTTGTGAAATGTTTCTTGCATTATTTATTCGATTGCATATCATGCGTGCTTGCATGTGGATTCATGACATGATTTGGCTTCAATGAGTTCTGGGAAAGTCTAGTGCTAGACACCAACGTCTCTGCCTTATTTATGGTTCATGTTCATGTTTATCTGGAGCTCAAAAAGGGGCTTCCTCTCAGTGTTAATGTTAAATGATCTATTTGAGCGTTGGGTGTTTAAGTGCAATGATTTCACCGGCTCATGAGAGCAATAAACGTACATTTGATCTCTGAATCATGACATCATCGAAATGATCGAAATGCATTATTGTGAAATATATTTGATTTCTGATTTTACTGGTTACTCGTTGAGCTTCTAACTCACCCCAAAACTATTTTATTCCCCTCCACAGGGCTCGTGGCGAAGGAAGGCTTGTTGTGATTTTATTATTGTGGAATTTCTCCTGTATAAGAATTGGGATCGTGGATCAGAGTGGCGCAGTGGAAGCGTGGACGCTTCGCTTTTGATATGTAAATGTTGGAACATTTGAGTTATATTTGAGATTCATCTTGTATTTATTTGAGGACTGTAGTGAACGACTGAGTCCCGGTGAGAGTTGGGCAGGGGGTCCGCCGAACCCTCTGGTTCGCCTTAGGGGGAGGTGGGGCTGTCACACGAAACACGAGATGGACAACATAAATCTGAATGAATATAATCAAGAGTACCTTTCGTCTTATGAATTGCTGGAGAACTGAAGCTAACTCTTTTTTGCTTCCCAAAGATACAATGTTCACAGAATTCCAGTGACCCAGTACTCTGACCGCAAAGAAGTCCCCTTTTGCTTAGTATGCCCAAGCCTTTCTCACTCATATGTCCCAAACGCATATGCCACAATTTGGTGATGTTAAAATCAGACAAAGATGATGATGACGAAACTGCAACTGAACCTGTGACAGTAGATCCCTGCAAAACATATAAACTACCAACCCTGCAAGCTTTCATTACAACAAGAGCACCTTTAGAAACCTTCATAACGCTATTTTTACCTGTTTATTTGCACCCAAGAGCCTCTAGGGTGTCCAAAGAAATGAGATTCTTTTTCAAATCAGGAACATGTCTAACATTAGTGAGCGTCCTCACAATACCATCATGCATTTTAATTCGAATTGTACCCTTACCAATAACATTGCAAGCGGCATTATTGCCCATCAAAACAATTCCACCATTATAAAATTCATAAGTGGAAAATAAATCTCTATTGGGACAGATGTGATAAGAGCACCCCGAATCTAAAATTCATTCATTTTTAGACCTTGTCCTGTCATCAGTCACAAAGAAAATACTTCCTTCATTCTCATCAGCTGCAACACCAGCTTCAGCAGTCTCAAAATTTTTCTCACCAGGTTTCCCCTTTTGTTTCAATTTATTTTTCAATTTGAAACAATCTGCCTTAATGTGCCCCATTTTATGATAATAATTACACTCCATATTTCTATGTCTGGATTTAAATCTAGATTTAGATCTACTTTTATCAAACTCTCTTATCTCAGTTCTGCCCCTAACAACCAAACCTTCTGCATGGCCTCCATTAAAATTTTCAATAATATCCCTATCTATCTGCTCCTTAGATTTTAATACAGATTTAATTTCTCGATATTAAATTATTTCTTTTCCATAAATCATAGTATTACGAAAATGTTTAAAAGATTGGGGAAGGGAACACAAAAGTAATAGGGCCTGATCCTCATCATCAATTTTTGAATCTATATTTCCCAAATCCATAATAATGAAATCAAATTTATCAAAATGTGAGAGTATAGATGTACCTTCAGTCATGCGAAACATATACAAACTTTGCTTTAAATAAAGCCGATTCTCAACTGTTTTCTTCATGTACAAGATCTTAAGTTTGTCCCACATGGCCTTTGCCGAAGTCTTAGTGGCTACCTCCCGCAAAACCTCGTCAGAGAGATTTAGGATAATATTGGACCTTTCCTTCTTATCCATCTTAGCAAAATTTGCATCTGTCACACCCTCTGGCTTTTTCTCAATTCCGTGTATCGCTAGATCAACTCCGTCTTGAACCAAAATGGCCTCCATCTTGAGTTGCCACATCTCGAAATTGACATTCCTTTTAAATTTTTCGACGACAGTCTTTGTTATTGCCATTGTTGCCACAAAATCCAAAGCTTCCGAAGAATCTCTGATACCAGTTTGTTAGGTCTGGCTCCAGGAAATTGACGAAAAGATTTTTGGCAACCCCAAAAGACAAATAACAAAGCAGAAATAAATAAAACAGAAACACAAGAATTTACGTAGTTCGGTCAAATTGACCTACGTCCACGGGCGAAGGAGAAGCAATATTTTACTATGAAAAAGAGAGTACAAAAGATGCCTTAGAAAAGTGTTCCTAAGCTTAAAACACCTAATACTAAAAACACAAGAGAACCCAAAGATATTTAACTAAACAAAAGACTTAATGACCCAAAGGCCCAAATAGCCCACTAATGCTCTCTTGGTTTTGGTGCACTTAACCCCATCACAAGCCCACTATATTTATAGGCAATCAAGGGAAAGGTTCCCTTATACAAAAGCTGATGTGGGACAATGCCACACTAACAATATGAAATAGAGAAGAGGCCAAATATAGCTATATCCATCTCTGACAAATTGGGTAAAGTGCACAGCGATTTGAAGCAAACCATATACAGCATGGTGGTCAAACGCAATGTCGGAGTCCGACGAAGATAATGGCACTAACCCATTTATTGAATTGTGGTTACTTGTAGGCTCAAAAATAAACAATCATAATCGAAGAAAGAAATTATTTGTAAAGTTTGTATATGAGGACTATATGATAAAATGATGAGCAATTATGTGATGGCCAATCATTGTGTTTATGTGTTTGTACAAAAAGCAATGCAATAGTTACATTAGTTTGGTATGAGTGCACATGTGCAAATTTCGTTACTTTGTCATCGGGTCTTAGAGAGTATGCATTGCCTAGATATGATTTATGAGTAAATCACACTACAAGAAAAAAGGTCATTAGTGACAACATTTCTTTGTGATGACAAAAAGTCGTCACAAAATGAGGTTGTTTAGTCACGACTTTGAAGGTTGTCACAATTGACTCAAAGCAACTGAGTTTTTAGTGACAACCTTTAATTGTCGTCACAAAACTACTTCGCGCCACGGGACTTGGAAGGCTCGAGTTTTGCGATAGTGACGACTTGATAAAAGTTGTCAGTAATTCTACCACTTTCTTTGACAACTTTACATTGTTGTCACTGTTTATGTTTATTGACGACCAATTTTTGTCAATAAAACTATAGTGTAGTTAGTGACAACATAAGTATCATCACTAACTTGAACATCTCTAATGCATTTATTTAATTGTGAGCCTCAATATTAATTTAATTTTTTTAAAATTTTATGATTTATTAACTATGACTTTATTTAATTGTGAGCCTCAATATTAATTTAATTTTTTTTAAATTTGATGATTTATTAAACTAGTCAGAGTTACTTAAATATTAATTTAATTTTTTTAAGTTTGATAATTTATTAAACTAGTCATAGTTACTCAATAAGTTTTTAACTGAAAAAAATTAATGAAAGTTTTTAATTAGAACAACTATATAAACTATTACAATTAGAACTCAAGGCCTCTAAATTCAAATACCTTAATTTTGGGTACTGTCAATGCCTCCTTGACATCTAATTGGTCGAATGTTGAAACTCATTAAGTACAAATTCATTTTGATGAAAAGCGGAATTAGTTGTGTTATATAAGTTAATTAATGAGATCAGGACTACTAATTACTGCAATTCCTTCAAATTTAATGTTGATTTGCTAAAAGTCAAAACGAATACATATTTTTCTTACAAATCAATACGTATACTATAGTTTCGTGCAAGTTTACATTCATGATTCTTCAATATAAAACATCTAAAAAAATATAGTACTATTAGACAAAACTAACAAAATTTTCTAGAAACTGATAGAAAGTTCTTAACACATAATTAAGATTTTTCTTTTTTCATGTTTAAAAATAATGAATTATTTCTTAAAATAATATGAAAGTAGATTCCCGATTTAGTATACTTAATTAAAATGTTTAATTTAATACAAAGAAAATAACCTTTCTTTGAGAATCTAAATAAAAAGATAAAACTAAAAATTGGATCAAATTTTTCGTTCAAAATGAAAAAGAAACAGCGGGAATTGAAAATTGGTGGAGGCATTCTTTAAAAAGCAAATTTCAAAATGAAAGAGTGCAAGTCTACCACTTTTGGGCTAAGTCTGATACACTTCTAATTCTCACATTTTCACTCGCTGGCCTTCTCACTGTCTCTCTCGGTCTCTCTCTCACTTCGACCCCTCTCAATTTCTTTCTCACTAATGCTCGAGTATTCCTCCTTATTGGGCTACTGATTTTGATATGTTTCCTCAGAGCATGTGCTGTAAAAAGGCAAGTTTCTCTCTTCTTGCTTAGTAATCAATTTCCCCCAATTTTTATTGACCCGATTTTGTGTTCCCAACATTCAATTTTTGGGTAAATTCTCTTCTTCTCTATCATTTGTCTAGTTTCCCCAAAGTTTCTTACCCTAATTAGCAATCACCATCATTTGCAATCACCTTTTCTACCCTACTTAGATGATCAATTGTTTCAATTTCTCCCCAAATTTTATTGCCCTAATTTAAAAAAAAAAATTTTCTGCCCAGGACAAGGAGGGCATCCCCGGGACCAGCAGCACCTCATCTTCACTGGCAAGCAACTCGAGGACAGCCGCACCCTAGTCGACTGCAACATCCAGAAGGAGTCAGCCCTCCACCTTGTCCTCCACCTCGACGGTGGCGCCAAGAAGCGCAAGAAGAACACCTGTACCAAGCCGGCGGTGACTGAGGGAAATTCTCCCCCCCTTTTTTATAAACTTTATTGTTACTAGTCTAATTGAACATTAGCAGCATGTTCTTATTTTGAAGATTTGGGTATGTTACTGCAAATCGTTGAGTTATTGAACCATTTGCATCATGAGCTGTGCCTCGTTAACTTGCTTATTTGTGAGTTGTGTTATAGAGGTTTCTGTGGGAAGCTTGTCGAGACACTACTTTAATCATCTTGATGGTAGCTGCGGCTGCTTCTTTGGCCCTTGGGATAAAGACAGAGGTAAGCTTAATTTTTGAGTTTGCTCTAATTATTATTATTATTATTTTAATTTTAAGGATAAGTTCACTCTTAATACTTATTTTGAATTGAGAATTGTAAGCCCTATAAAGTTTTTTCTATTTAATAATTTTGTTGTACTACTATATGTTTGAGATCATGATTTTGTTAGTTGTATGAATTTTAAATCTTGTCTTTTGATTTTCTGACAAGAATGGTATCTGTCCCTATCAAATTCTTATAGATTAAAGTATTTTTTAATATACTTGTGATTTACTAGCTAATCTGAGTGGAAAATGGAAAATGCTGACATGTTTTGATTGGTTAATTTTGATTTGGTCTTGCCATAGTCTAATATGTTGTTTTCCAGGGTATAAAAGAAGGATGGTATGATGGTGGAAGTATTGCGTTGGCTGTCTTTATCGTCATTGTTGTAACAGGTATTATGACAAGTTTAGCAAAGAAAGTTGGTACAATGTGTGGTTAATTAATGACCAGAAATGCAGTTAATTTCGATTCTGTGGAGAACTGAATGAAATGTATTACATCCCCCCTGTTGGAAGTGCTCTATCTTTGTGTAAATGTGCGCACTCACAAATCGACTCTCATTTCCTTTGTTTCCATTTATTTATTTTTTTAGAAACCTGGACAAGTTGCTCCAAATCATTGCATTTGTACTTTGCCTTAAAAGCTGTATATTAGCTATGGATGTAGTCCTGCAAGTTAAGATACTGTAGACTTTTTTTTTTCTGCTAACTTATAAATTCATTCTAGAACACAAACCTCTAAGGTTGCATCTCAAGTCTAAGGTGTTGCATCTGGTGACTGAGAAATCTGGTGATAGAGTTCTAAGGCTGCATCTCAAGTCAACTTAAGGACTTGTACTAGTATCATTTTGGAAGAGCTTGGTAAGAGGACCAAAACTCATCAATTAGTTTTGATGTGAAAAAAGATCTTCCTCCGTAAAAATTCATGAACTAGGAATGTTATTAGAACAGCATGGACAGCTTCTTATGGTATGTTTTGAGAGTCCATGATTCTCCAGAATATACTTGTTAGCCTTACTTGTGCTGAATTTCACATGTTTCACTATTTTTTAAGGGCAAAGGTGCTTTGGCCAAAATGTTTTGCTTGCAAATGTGTTGACCACATTTACTTCTCTGCCTAGTATGTTCCTTTTGTTAAGTTTACAAGGGAGAGGTCAATCCTCTTAAACAGAAACAAAACATAGGGTCGCAGCCCCTAAAATATTTGCACCACGCAATTCACTAAGTTCCTGTGGCGGTTCTGCTATAATCTGCATCCCAGATTCTTTGTTGACACTACTTTTAGCTAGCTAGTCTGCACACTTACTTCTTTCTCCAAACATGTTGTAGCCAGGATTCCCGATCCCTGCTTAAAACATTCCTGATCTGACATATTAGATTGTATAGTGGTGAGTCCTGTCCTGCTCCTTGTATTAGTTCGAAAGCTGCCTTGCAATTCGTGTCCAGAATCACTCTTCTTTCTCCAGAGTTCCAAGCCATTTTTATCCTTTTGAGTACTCCCCACAGCTCTGCTAAGTGCTATCATATTATCTATTAGCCCAATATTCACTATAAAACCTGTTTTCCATCTCCCCCAGCTATCTATATGTCCGTTTTCAAATTAATATGGCTTTGCCTCTTCTACTTGGAATAATGCTAAATTGAGAAGTGTACATCTTGCCACAGTTAATTGCTAATTATTGATAGTTTCACGTCTTACATGGTAGTTTGTTCTCCATATAGCATTATTTTATACTGTATAATCACAAACTTTTTGCTGGATGTAGGTTGGATTTTCTGTTAACGGAGTAATAATACTAACTTTTATGTGGGTTTTGAAGGCATTCCTTGAGGTAATACCTTTTCTTTTCACATGAATGGTTCCCATTTTTTGTGCCATTCTTGAAGTAAATTTCACTGTGAATGTTTTGCAATGTCCCGCCACTTGCCTAACTCACTAGTTTGATTGGAATACAATATTAAGGGGTGCTGGTTTTCTATGGAATTAATACACCATGACAAACAACAAAAGTAATTTCAGAGATCTAGAACAAGAAAGTTGTTATTTGCTTTTAAATGGCAAAGAAACATTCTAGTTATGTTGGTACACATTGCTCCTACTTGACATCTTATATCATGATCGACATTACTTTGGTTATCATACTTGACACCTTGTATCCTCTGTGGTGCATTAGTTTGGATTGTTTTGGTTTAGTTTAGTTTAGTTTACTTGAATGTTTTAGCTAAGCAAGTGAACTGAAGTTGCTTTTCCTTTAGTGTTGTGCTTATCGTCTTATCAACTGGTTATATTGTTCATAGCAGTACTTATATCAGTACTTGTTATAGTAGTGCTTGTTGCCTTATCAACTTGTTATATTATTCCTTTGAGGCTGAAGTTTAATAGCAGTACTTATTTCTTGAGCTAATTTGGTGCATTAGTTTGGGGCTGATTTTGATTTTCTTTGGGGCTGATTTTGATTTTGATTTTGAATGTCTTAGGACGATGGAAGGTAACTTTGGTCCGGATCTTCTTGGTTTTCTTCTTAAAAGTTGTCCCAGATTTGACAAATTTGGCAACCTTGGCTGCTCGAGCCTTTGTATCAAGCTTTTTTGTGGTGTCAGCTTTAGGAGCCATTGCTGAAAACTGCCTTACAAATCTTTTACCTGAGGGGAGGAGCGGAGTGTTGAGGGGAGGAGCTGAGTGTTGCTGAAGCGGCTCTGTGTTGAAATTTGGGACTTGGATTTGTTTTGTAAAGCTACCTCGAGTTATATGTGAAATTTAGGCCAAATACCACTTATCAAACTATCTATAGGGTGTTGTTGAACTTCATTATGATATTTGAATGCTTATATGATATTTTGACATTTCGTAATGCAATGGATGCATTCATTTGCTAATTATAAATCATTGTCATTTTTTTCCATTTATAGATATAATTGTTGTAGGAAAATTTTCAATTTTCATGGTGATAAAGAGTTATCATTGAATCAGAATTTTCCATTAATAACAATCTGCGGTCATAGAATTAAAAAGTGTTTAGTGACAACAAAAGTCGTCAGTAATTAGTCTATACCAATAACAATTACATATCACTTTTAGTGATGACATTTATTTGTACATCATTGACAAGATACTATGTCATCACTAAAATTACAATAATTATTGACGACATCAGTTGTCACAAAAGAGTTCCATTCACTGACGACTTTTATTGTCGTCACTATATACTTTTACCGACGGGCCTTCAGTGACGACTCTGTGACAACTAGAAAGTTGTCAATAAAAGTTATTAGTGACGACTTTTTATTTTTTTGTGACAAAAATGGCTTGTCACTGAAGACCAAATTTCTTGTAGTGTCATAAGCTATTAACTGGGTGGCATGACATATATAAAGAACTAAGTGATATACTTTGTGTCTGTTAGAGTGTGTAATTTGTTACTCATCGATAAAGAACTAAGTGTACACATGGTGTGTGGTTGTGTACAATATGTTTCCCATAGTGTACTTCTTGTTAGGTGAAAATTATGGTATGTATATTGTAAAATAGAGGGCAGTGATATGCACACCTTTTTACTAGTTGTAGAAGTCTCAAACTCGTACAACATCTTGGATTGGATTTGCTTTTGCATAATTTAGTGCTAATTTACATGATATACCTTATGAACATGGTGTTTTTAGAAGTGTAGACCTTGTGAGTTGCAATTTGTTAATTTGTCAGTATGAGTTTAATTAAGCCTTCACCTTTCTCTCCCTTACATAGTTTGTATAGCGCAGTGAATGTAGCTATGTGAGCTAGATTGCATTTTAGAAACGTTGGTATAGTTGATATTTGCATATATCTGTAAAGTGTGCACATTGTTAGTGGGTATGGTGTAGTGCTGTATGTTTTGTATGCTGGCGTAGTCATAAATTTATAGCAGTTAGCCTATTACTTAAATTTGCATTTGGTTATTAGTTCTTATTGATAGGGCATAATTTGTTGTTAATTTTATGGTTAATTTCCCTCTTTGTCCTTGCCAAATATTGTTTTAATTGTTGAAATGTACTTATATTTGATATTTGGCCCTAATTACAAGAAGTGGAGCAAACAAGTGCTAAAAAGGAGACTTTATTGAGAAAAACACTCCACATGGGAAGTTCTAAAAGGAAATACAAGCCGGGCTCCACAGGATGCTACAAAAAGGGATTTCCTATCTTTATGCTGAAAAGGGTGAACTTGTACTAGGAGTCTTACGGGTAAAGAGGAAACTAAAAACAAGGACTTTGGCAAATCTCCAATTCTTTGGCACTTGGACTCTCAATTCAGTGGGGACCACTAGAGATAGCATTAGATTTTCCTTTGGCTTTAAAAGAAGACAAACGTACGGGAGGTTTTCTTATCACTAGTTTTAGGGCTTTTAGCATAGTTTAGTTTTATTTTTTCTTTGTTCCTTTGATGGCTTGGACCTCAATTAAATTACGTGGAGATTTTCTCATGAGGCGTGACTAAGTTTTTCTAGTCAAGGGGACAACTGACGATTTGGTTCGACAATTACTGTGAGATCGAATCTGTTTTAATTATTTTCTTCATTTATTGGTATTTATATGTTCCCTGATTTTAATTGCTATGGCCTTGTGTATGATTGATTAGTGCGCAATAATTAATTATTCATATAGGCTATTTTTGCTAAATAGGGGTAATTGAATCCGTAATTGTTCGTTATCTCTACCTCAGTAGCAACTGGCGTAATTGGGTTTATGTCAGGGGAGCATACGATCTAGTTTAAACAAACCCTCGTAGCGTGTTTGTTGGTTAGAATTGGGCCTTTCTAATTATTAATGCAATCTAGAAATTAAATCCTACGGTCGTACCTAGGGTTGTTTTTGGGTTAGAGAAATAGTTAACGGTCGTACCTTAGCTATCGAGAAATTAAGGAAGGGTTGGTTGTTTATCGCGTGCATGACAACTATAACTAATCTATTACTAAATGTTGGAATTATTTCTGCATCAATGATCAGTGCATGAACCATTTCTGAAGTATACCCTTGGCTAGAGCTTCTCTTAATTATTTCTTTGAATTAATTACTTCCTGTATTTAATTTGTTTAATTGGCACTTAAAACCCCCTATACTTTGAACTATAGAAGAAACGAATTATCCCCAGTCCCTGTGGATTCGACCCTGCTTATCACTATCTATAGAAATTAGATTTTATTTAAGCAGGTATTTATTATTGCACAGGTTCGACACCCTGTCAATTTTTAGCGCCGTTGCCGGGGACTGGTGTCAGATTAATTTGTTTCTTTTTGAGTTCACCTTGTTTTCATTTTTAATTTATTTTTCTTATTTTTTTTATATAGCTTATGGCTTCTAACACTCCGTATTTTGGTGATATAATGGATTTTGCTTCCAGGGAAGGCGATGAGACTAGTTTTTTTGCTAAGTCTGCATATTCAGAGGCACTAAACTCTATTAGAAAAAGAATGGCTGCTGCAACCTGTAAAATTTGTTATGCCAGGGATCATTCAACCGGTATGTGTCCCGAATATCAAGATAATCTGAGTGTCCCATTCAATAATTATGGAGATTTTTCACCCTGGTCTCAAACGTGGTATAACCCTATTCCAAACGGGTACGATCAAGGATGGTGGGATAAATCCAATTATAATTATACAACAGGGCCAATGAATTTTCAGCAGTATGAGTCTCAAGAATCATCATCTATGTCAGGTATGTCTCTTGAAGAAATAGTTGAATCAATAGCTACTAATACATATCAATTCCAATAGAAGACACAAATGAGAAATGGGATGATGAAGGATGCAATGAGTTATCTGGCAGATCAACTATGTCTATTGACATCCAGAATGAATCGATTGGCTTCTCAAATGGAAGAATTGCCCTCGAAAATCATTGTTGATCTAGAAGAAAATGAGAGTGCAATTTGCTTGACTAGTGATGAGGAGATGCAAGAGTGTCAAAATGAGAAATCTACAGATGCAGTTGGAAAAGAAGCCAAAAAGGAAGAAATGGAACCCCAACCGCAACCCATTCAAGTGAAAGAATCCAGTGAAGAATCATCAAATGTGGTGACACCACCTCCATTCCCTAACCCGCATTTTCTTAACTCTGACTCTTTGATTTCTGTTAATGAGATTGATTTTGTTATACCGGAAGTTCTTGAGTCTCATGGCAGGAATGAGTTAAGAGTAGCTATGGTCAAATATCTTGAACCGTTGAATACTCTTGATGGAGGAGTGGATGAAGAATTGCGATCAATGCTTGATTATTTGGCGCCATCAACTAGTCCATGGAAGACCGTAACTCGTGTGTTCAAAGATTACTCCATCTATGAGGGTTACCAGGATCACATTGAAGATGAAACATTGAAGCGAGCCACAATATTTTATCTTCCATGAGGAAAACATGATAATGTCTAGTCAAACACATTAAAGAAATGCTCTTTTTGGGAGGCAACCCAATTGTTAATTTTATTGTTTTAGTGCTTAATTATTTAATTATGTCGTTTCTCACGTGGGTACTAGTCACTCTTGATGTTTTCTAACTCTGATCAGGATAGGTAATCCTGGCGTGCCCACACGAGGAGAGCACGCGTTAAAGTACGTAAGGTAATTCTCGAAGTCAGTGGATGCTCTCTAATCTTGGCGTGCCCACGTGGTGTTTGACGACCCAAAAACAAAGCAAATAATTTTTCACTTTCAAAAAAAAAAAAATTTAAATAAAAGTAACTTGCTTTTTCATTTTCAGTTTTGGTATTAAAAAAATCGAATTTTCCAATCTCAATTCAATTTAAAAAAAAAAATCCCAAAAATTTTTTTTTTCTTTTTTCTTTCTTTCTTTCTTCCTTCTTCCCCGCTGCTTTCCCTTTCCCCCTGTCCTTTTCTACTTCAGCCGCCGCCTCCATGCTCCACCGCGCCTCCACGCCATCAGATCGCGGCCTCACCTCACGGTCCACCGCCCGCTTGTGGCCAAGCCGTACCTCTCCTCCACTCTCACTTTCCTGGACCTCCACCTCCAACAACCGAGCGCTGCAGCTCCGCCATTGCCGCCGCCTAGCTCCACCGCTGCCTCCAGCTCGCTTCTCTCTCACTCTCGCTCACCTCGTGCTCACCACCAGCTCCACCGCTAGCCCTCTCGCCGCTCGTCCGCCACACCAGCCTCTCTCCACTTCACCTACAGCCCACGACCATGCCTGCCTCCCTACTGCGCGCTTCCACCTCAGGCCGTCCACCCACAGCTCGCCGATCTCCTCCGTTCCAAGCTCCATCCCCGCCACCTCCACTCACCAGTGCCTTTGACCACCGCCGCAACTCCACCACACGTCGCCGCTCGACCTCTCTCCATCAGCTGGCGACCGCCACGTCGCGATCGTCCACCTGGCGCGACAACCGTGCGCCACACCTTTATTCCTACCGCTCTCCATCCCGCAGCTACCACCGAAGGGCGCGGCTCCTCCTCGTGCACCTCATCTCACCCCGCGCACCCCGCAGCTAGCAACCGCGCACGCCAACAGCTCCTCCCTCGCGAGCCTTTCTGTCCAGCCACGCCGTCACCACCTGTCAGAAATCGACAGGTGGAGGTATTGTAATTCCTTCTCCAATTAGCTTAAATTTCTGAAATTTGTGTCTGGATTTCTTGACGGATAAAAGAATGTGTTATTTGGGCATTTTCTAGGGTAAATTTTGGACAGATTTGGGTTTAATTGATGCCATAGGTGGGGATATTTTCAGATATTTATTGAATTGTTGGCCGTTTGATTTAATTCCGCCCTGTGTATACACCAGTGGTACTGGTTGCGATGTTGCTTACAATTCTTAAACTTTCTCGAATTCTAATCGGTATTTGCTGGAATTGCTTGTTTGCTGGGATTCTTAAAATTCTTACGGCTTGGTATCTTGAAGTGGGTAATTGAATGTCCAATTGGTGACATTTGTTGAGTTTCACTTGCTCCAATTGGTTGAATTCATTGCTCTGTTGGGGTCCCTGTTGGTATCACTTGACTTCTGCTTTGTTAGTTTCTGTATCATGCCCCTTGATCTTATTTTGACTGAATTGGAGACTCAGTGCATATTCATTCAATTTGCTGTGTTGTTGGGATATTTGTCTAGTCTTTGGGTGGCTAACTTGCACATGTTGTTGATTGGGTTGGCCGTTTGAGTTGTTTTATTTTTTGTGGAGTGCACCAGTGGTGTTGATTGGAGTATTCAGTCTACAGTTGTGGATTTTATTTGGTTGGCTGCCTGTTTGATTGCTACATAACGAACCTTGTGATTCAGTTATTGTTCGACTTTTGAACTACTATTGCTGGCGTTGCCCATTTCTTGGGTCATTAGCTAATTTTAGTTATGTCTACTTGCTGAAATTTGTTGATTGTGTCCAATTGGGCACTATTTGGGTCTAATTGCTGTGTTTGGGAGTCTTCTGGCAAGAGATTTCAATTACTTCGTTCATTGGAGCACTTGCTGCGATTCTGGGCTACATTGACCCTACTTTTAACTAACATTGGAACCACCAAGACTGGAGACTCAAGTGGCCCACGTTGGCGTCAACTTGCATTGCCTGGAGCAGAATTTGACAGCACTTGTACACCATGCGGGTCTTGCTCTTCAATTCCTGCCTGACCCGCCCCTGTTTTGACGACTTCAGGGAAGTACCGTTGCCCTCCTCCTTCCTTTTGCTGTTAGATTATCACATTGAGGACAATGTGTCATTTAAGTGTGGGGGGGGGAGATCAGTTTGGGTACTAGTATTTTTGTTTTTAGTTTCTAAAGGCTTTTCCTTTGTTTTAGTTTGATATTTATCTCCTTTTTCGTTTATTTTCTTTTCTTTTTTTCTTTCTAGTGGTCAGTCTTCATATGAATACCAAGTTTGATGCTGGATTGTTATCTCTAATTCTGCTATTGCCAAGTTTATTAATAAAAAGGTATCAAGTTGATGTGGTTGAGTTCAGGAACATCCCTCTGGTGAATATCAGTAATTGCTTGACTTTTCTAATTTTTGGTTAACTTTTCTAGGCATAGAGAATGATAGTTGGCATTTTTCATGTGAATTGGTCCAATTATTAATTTTAGTTCTCCATATTTGGAAATTTGAGGCTGGCTACTGTTATTTTTATTTTTAGTTATTGTGCTGTATGGTTGTAAATAAGAGTTGACTGTACTCCGCTAGTTATTACTACTGAGTAACCGGGGATCTTCACCTAAAGTGTCAATTCTCGCGTCAAAAGGTAGTAATTGCTATGAGTGCGTGGTCGCATAGCGATTGGAGCTGAGTAACCGAGCTCCTCCATCTGTCAAATGTTGGAGTTCACGTCAAAAGGCTCCAAGGGCTATAGACTAAGTCTTTTGTTATTCCAAAAAAAAAAAAAAAAGAAGTAAAGTAAAGATTGTATTAGTATGTGAATAAGTCAGCTTGTCGGTTTGTGATCTTAATGTCGAGATTTTGGTTAATAGTTGGACCATTTGCTGATAAATGTGAGCAACCATTCCTTTTTCTTAGATTAGTTTGCTTTAAATTGGAGGAGTTGGTGGTTGGGAAGCTAACCGGGGCGGTTTTTCTTGGACCCTGACCCGTGATGCTTGATATTTGTTTTTCTTGGGTATCTTGGCAATACGGTAGTTGGAGCAATAGTCATTGTCGAATTTTTGGTGTTCAATTGATGTTCCCATACTTGAGGACAAACATGATTTAGGTGTGGGGGGAATTGATAGGGCATAATTTGTTGTTAATTTTATGGTTAATTTCCCTCTTTGTCCTTGCCAAATATTGTTTTAATTGTTGAAATGTACTTATATATGATATTTGGCCCTAATTACAGGAAGTGGAGCAAACAAGTGCTAAAAAGGAGACTTTATTGAGAAAAACACTCCACATGGGAAGTTCTAAAAGGAAATACAAGCCGGGCTCCACAGGATGCTACAAAAAGGGATTTCCTATCTTTATGCTGAAAAGGGTGGACTTGTACTAGGAGTCTTACGGGTAAAGAAGAAACTAAAAACAAGGACTTTGGCAAAGCTCCAATTCTTTGGCACTTGGACTCTCAATTCAGTGGGAACCACTAGAGATAGCATTAGATTTTCCTTTGGCTTTAAAAGAAGACAAACGTACGGGAGGTTTTCTTATCACTAGTTTTAGGGCTTTTAGCATAGTTTAGTTTTATTCTTTCTTTGTTCCTTTGATGGCTTGGACCTCAATTAAATTACGTGGAGATTTTCTCATGAGGCGTGGCTAAGTTTTTCTAGTCAAGGGGACAACTGACGATTTGGTTCGACAATTACTGTGAGATCGAATCTGTTTTAATTATTTTCTTCATTTATTGGTATTTATATGTTCCCTGATTTTAATTGCTACGGCCTTGTGTATGATTGATTAGTACGCAATAATTAATTATTCATATAGGTTATTTTTGCTAAATAGGGGTAATTGAATCCGTAATTGTTCGTTATCTCTACCTCAATAGCAACTGGCATAATTGGGTTTATGTCAGGGGAGTATACGATCTAGCTTAAACAAACCCTCGTAGCGTGTTTGTTGGTTAGGATTGGGCCTTTCTAATTATTAATGCAATCTAGAAATTAAATCCTACGGTCGTACCTAGGGTTGTTTTTGGGTTAGAGAAATAGTTAACGGTCGTACCTTAGCTATCGAGAAATTAAGGAAGGGTTGGTTGTTTATCGCGTGCATGACAACTATAACTAATCTATTACTAAATGTTGGAATTATTTCTGCATCAATGATCAGTGCATGAACCATTTCTGAAGTGTACCCTTGGCTAGAGCTTCTCTTAATTATTTCTTTGAATTAATTACTTCCTGTATTTAATTTGTTTAATTGGCACTTAAAACCCCATATACTTTGAACTATAGAAGAAACGAATTATCCCCAATCCCTGTGGATTCGACCCTACTTATCACTATCTACAGAAATTATATTTTATTTAAGCAGGTATTTATTATTGCACAGGTTCGACACCCTGTCACTTATGTACTGTCATGTCATGTGTATGACACATAAAGTGAGAATGAACTTACTATACTGTTGTTCATTGGCTACATGGAGTTCATATAGTTGTACAATGGGCGGCTGATTGGATATACCCTATATGTAATTGATAATCATGTAAAATCTTTTCGCACAACTTGTACATTAAATGGATCATATTGTGATAACTAACGTACATGCGTAATTTTAGGAATTGGCATTATGGAAAGCAGCAAGTGGACAAAAGGTGGAACTCCACAATTAGGAATGGAGTTTGACATAGAAGATAATGCCTATAAATTTTACAACAACAATAGTTTTGTCAAGGGTACTATATAGCTTTCTTTGCAATCATTCAAGGTACTTGTTATAGTTGATAAGTTGTTGTAAATGAACCTTTCTCACTCACAATATTTTTGTTGCATTTTGTGAAAAGATTAGAACTCTTTGGCAATTTCACCAAATTTACATGAAAAAGCAAGCAATGCAGTCTTATTATTAGTCCAAGTAATCTATAATTGTCTTTGTTGAAGAAAATTTGAGTACCATTGCTATGCTTGTACAACTCTACTTCTTTGTCATGTTTAATTGACAGTGATCTGTTTAATGTGTAGGCTAGTTTATTACTGTCATTACAGCCAGGAGACAACAGAAATCGCATCCAGCTAGCCATAAGAACAATGTTAACATTGTGACATCAACCAATAAGTTTTTATGTATCTTTGTTTGTGGCACCGACAAATCAATTGTGTAAATTTTTAGAGTTTAAAGTGAATTACAAAACATGAAATTATTTATATTCATCTTAATCAGATTTGCAAATTGTTCATAGAGGGCGAGGAATGGATGTAATGTTCTTGAAATGGCTTGTAATATAGTTTCCACTATTTGTATAACTTCATAATAGAAACACAATTGTTATGTTGCTAGAACTTAGGTTGTCCTAAATTTATCACACTTATGTTGTGAGATTGTACAAGCAATTAATAAGGAGTTACAAATTGTGCAGATGATGTTGCACCGATTAGAAACGGTTTATTTTCATGTTATGTTAGGAATCCTAAATTGCTAGAACTTAGGCAGTGCTAAATTTATGACGCTTATATTGTAAACTTGTACATGCAATTAATAATGATGTACAACTTGTGTAAATAGTATTATACTGATCAAGAAAGGTGTATTTTGTGTTATGTTAGGAATCCTAAATTGCTAGAATTTAGGTAGTTCTAAATTTATCACACTTGTGTTGTGAGGTTGTACAAGCTATTAAGGACATACAAATTGTGTAGACAATGTTACACTGGTCAGGTATTGTGTCAGGAATCCTAAATTGCTAGAATTTAGGTGGTGCTAAATTTATGATGCTTGTCTTGTGAAGTTGCACAAGCAATTAGTGAAGATGTACAACTTGTGTAGATAGTGTTTATAGTAATTAGGAATCGTTTATTTTGTGTTACATTAGAAGCCCAAAATTGCTAGAATTTAGGTAGTCCTAACTTTATTAAACTTGTGTTTTAAGGTTACACAAACAATTAATAAGGAATTACAAACTATGTAGACAGTGCTATACCGATCAGGAACAATTTATTTTCATATTGTGCTAGGAATCCAAAATTGCTAGAACTCAGGTAGTGCTAAATTTATGATGCTTGTGTTGTAAGGTTGTAAAAGCTATTAATAAGGATGTATAACTTGTGTAGATGGTGTTACACTGATTGAAAATAGATTATTTTGTGTTACATTAGGAATCCCGAATTCCTAAAACTTAGGTAATTCTAAATTTATCACACTTGTATTGTGAAATTGTATAAATAATAAATAAGGAGTTACAAATTGTATAGATGGTATTACACCGATCAAGAATGGTTTGCTTTCGTGGTATGTTAGGAATTCTAAATTGCTAAAATTCAAGTAGTGCTAAATTTATGACGCTTGTGTTGTGAGGTTGTACAAGTGATTAATAAGGATGTATAACTTGTGTAAACGGTATTACACTGATTAGGAACACTTTATTTCCTGTTATGTAAGCACACAAGCACTAAATTTGACATGATCAATTTGTTTTCATGTAAAAGTACTACACAGTGTTCAAAATGTCGCCGATTAATTTAGTGTATTAGAAGAACTTTTATTTTGTTTAATGGAATCGATTGAAATCCAATAATTAGTCAAACATATGTGCCGGACAATAACTCTAATAATTGCCACAAAGAGGTACACAACTACAACACTATTCATTTTTATTGCATTCACAAATTTACAAAAAAAATGCTATTATTTTTCTAACATGGATGAACTTTTTCCATCTATTGACCTTAACAAAAACAAAAACTATTTGAATATAGTCATTTGTTTATTAACTTGCAAGTGGTCATTTCAGTGTACATTCAACTTCAAGCATTGGTAAGAGTTAGTCTCATTCTATTTAGAATCTGCAAGGTCATTATGATTTCCTTGAAGTTAGCATTGTGCTCTGAAATATATAGCTAAACTGTGTATAGCAACCAATACTTGGTATCATTCCTGCAAAAAAAATTTTCCACAAAAGGTATTCAGTATATAAACAACTAGCTTTGCAGGTTATGGGATATGAGCAATTTCAATAAATCTAAATGATGCACAACCAACCTTTCGCTCCGGTGATCTTGGTACTTCATCACGAATATTAAAGTCGCCATAAAATTACACGTCATTGGGTGATAGGTGAGGAATATCGACAATATTGAAGGTGAAACTACTGAAGTCAATTTCCCTTCGAAACTTTGTCGCCATGATCAACCTAAGTGCAGAGTTCTATTTATCACATTAGTAAGCAAAATAGACAAATTGTTGAATTGTTTAGGAGATGGCAGCTAAACCAAAGCAGTAAATGCCAGTACTTAATCTAGTGAGCGATAGTTTAAGCCAAATTGATTACAAATGGAAAATAAAAAGTAATTGCAATTAATTATCACACAGAATGTTTAAATTCTCAACTTACACTAACCTTTCCTTTTTATGCTTCCCAAAGCCAACTATGCTAGTGTTTGTGCCATTTGACCACTATAAGCATGACCACTAGAATGTAAGGCTAGTTATAATCGTAGTGGGATCTCTGAAATGCTTTTCAGAGCCTTTAATTCAGCTACATAAATATCTATCACATTGCCATCAATAGTGATTACTTGATCAGACTAGCTTGCTAAGGTTAATTGTGAATCAAAATCACCTATGGTGGACTTTGTTAGGGGTGCTTCACCAGCCACATCTCCCTCAGTTGCTATGGGATGCTGCTGCTTATGCTGTTATAATCAAATACATTCTAAATGCACTACTAAGTATGATATAGCATATTCGGAACACTCAACGTCAAGCATACTCAGTCTAACACATACATACTATAATCCACACTCATACCAATCAAATTTTTAACTTCATGAAATTCAAATACTGGGTTGCTACTATACAAAGAGGTATCAAGTGACAAATATTAAGTAACAACTATTAATAATTCATAGTGTTGCACTTCCCTTCCCCCTCCTCCTTGATTTTGCTTAAATATAATTATGCTAATGGATTACTAATTTACAAATGTATGAGAGTATTGCTACACTGTCACTCTTTGTTCACACAATAGGTATTCAACATGATATAAAGGAACGCTACTAAAATACATTGTAACCATTCTTTTCACTGTGTCATGTATACTGAATAATATGTACATTCGAACTAATACACATAACCTAGAATCTATACTCATTGCAATCAATTTTGAAACAACCCATTTCAACTAGATTGCTACTATATGAATAGGTACCAACTCAAAAACATGAGATAACAACAGTTAATGCTAGTATATTGTGTGCACTTCCCTATCTCCTTCCCCCTTTCTTTTTAAATTTTTGTCCTATTGTCAATCTTCCATACATTGTTTTAATATTGTTATGCTAATAGATTATTGATTTTCAATTGCATCAGAGCATTGCTCCAATGTCACTAATTAGACAGATGACGTAATATGTAACCAACAAAATGTATAGGCACGCGTAATAATCTTGTAACCAATTTTTAACAGTAGGTGAGGTACATTGAAAACTGTGTAAATTTAGCATAACACATGCAAATCCTAATCAATAGTAATGGTAATCAATTGTAAAGCAATTAGTTCCAATTACTGATTTACATTGCATCCCACTATTTCTCCACTATCATTAGTTCATCTAAAAAAATATTTGCTATCCAACATAATATTAGGACATACTTATCTAAACATCTTCTCCTATATATATCTACTTTTGACGAGCCATTTTGTTTACTTTTTCTCTTCTCATGTGTCTCAATTTATCTCAAAGTGATCACTCATAAACACCTAATAATAGTATATTTACCATAAGATTTGCTTGCTTACCCAAAAAAATACAACTTTTAAATTTTCCTATTCTTTTACTTGCCCAAAACCTCCTCACTTATTGTGAAATTTTCTCATATAGTTCGTATAATAAATATACCATTCTTATTATTGTGGAAACTCATGGCTTATGTTTATCCTCTACTAACAATTCCTACCAATAATTGGTTGGATAGTTGTCCTTTACTTTTTTCACAAACACTTGTTGTGCAAAATTATCTTCCACTTTCCTCCTTTATATGGTCCATCAACATATTTAACTCCTAGTATTCATATAGTTTTCTGAACAAACTTTCTATTTTATTTTTTTTATAGTGTTTCAATCAAGTTGTGTGCTTAAAACAAGTACAAGTAAAATTGTTCCACATCATTGTTAAAATATGCAAATTATGTGATAAGCTTGTAGTATTATTACTTGGCTATGTCTCTGCTTAGTCTTTGCTCCGGATCCCCCATCACCCATTTTACAATTCGGGTTCATCTTCCCTAAACTTTTTTAGATTTCACACTTCTGAGACTATCCCTTTTTGCCATTATTTCTTCCTTCTCCTCATTGTAATTTCTATTAGGTGACAGTGCATTTCCACCATTTTTCTTCTTTGCCCTTGGTCTGCCACTTTCCTATTCTACGATGTTATTTTACCATATGCTATCTTGCCCTATTTTCTAGAGTCGTGGATGAATGAATATTGGCAATTATTTTGGAGGGAATGCAAGGGGCTTTTTTTGTTTCAATGACTGCTTCTTATTCATTTGGGCCAGATTCTATGGAACGGAGTCCTAAAGCTTTGTGACGGAATCTGTTAAAGTAAAACATCCTTTTTTTTATTTTTTTTTGGCCTTACTAATTGAAATGAGGTCGTTTTGTCTCCTACTTATTCCCCTGCGACGTGGCTCTTACCGAGCCTCTTGTTGGAGCAGGTGAGAGGACCGCTCCTGAACAGTCCAGCTGATGACCGCTTGTGCCCCATCTGGTGAACTTGGCTCTAATCTGGACAGTCTCACTCTGGGCCATTTTGCCTTATCTGCTATGGGTTTGCCCCATGAGGATTTTAAGCTAGAACTGTAGGGGGATGGGTCAACCCCTTACAGTTCAATTTCTGTCAAACTTGACCCGGGTTCATGCACCTAACGTTTTATTTCTCATGGAAACCAAATGCACGACTAAAAGGCTTGTTAGTTGGTTAGATGCCTCTTATTTCTCCTTTTGGGATTTGGTACCTCTCACTACTAAAGATGGTAGCGGTTTGTGTTTAGCTTGGTGTGACTCAGTTAAGGTCCAAGTTATTTCAAAGCATGTTAATTATTTCTGTGTACAGGTAGCTGAGCTATCTGGCCTCCAATGGGTCCTGTTTCTTTTTTATAGTCGTCCTAATTTGCAAAAAAGGCACAATGTCTGGCAAGAAGTAAAGTCAAAACTTTTCCCTTGTAGTCAACCGTTTGCCATTGTGGGGGACTTTAATCAGATTTTAAATGATCAAGATAGACTCAGCTTTTCCAAAAGATCTCCAAAGGGTTCGCACCAATTTCGCTCCTTTTTGTCCGACTTGGGGCTGTCAGAGTTACAACACCTGGGCGTCTGGTATACATGGACAAATTCAAGGCCAGGTTCTCATGCCACTTAAACCCTCCGTAAATGGTGGGAATTTTATGGGCTATCTGATTACGGAACAACACTTTAATCAATGACTCCCTCCAGTCTCTTACTCAATTATTGTTAATCGAAGACATTTTATGTATTGGTCAGTTCTTTCTTGCAGTCCAGATTGTTAGGGTTGAGAGAACACTAGTAACGAAAGCTCATGTACTGGCGTGCGAAACTAGATCATTGTAACTTATGACTTAGCAATGAATTTCATTTCGGATCTAAAAAAAAAAAAAAGAAGAAAATGCAAAGTTAGATACATAACTGAAAAGAAATTAGAAAAAATAAATGATATATGTATGTGCAGAATTAGATAAATTTTGATTCATTTAATTACATAAATTGACAAAAGAGTAGATAATTTAAATATTTTGAAAGAAATTTTGGAATAATATGTACAATTAATTAAACCAATAATAGGAATTAATAATTGTAAAGGAGTAAATGAATGGTTAATTAATTAGTTGAGATGGAATATTTGTAGGAGAAGTAATATGTTGTTTTATTATATGATAAGTAATTAATATGATTCTTTTATTATATTTGGGGGTAGAACATAAAGAAATGTTTAAAAAATGCATTTGTAATGGTATTAGTCCAAATTAATAAGAATGAATTGATGACATAATAACCGGAGTGCAAATATGTGAAATTTAATTAGACCATACTTGTCACTTTTAAATTTTCAACATTATCATCATAATCACTTAATTATACTTTTATTATTTGATTAGCATATTTTCTATCTATTGTCATCCAATAGCACAACTAACTTTCATCGATAACCAGCCATAAATTTTCTCTCAAATTTTCTATCAAAGTTTTTTGTTTATTAAAATTTTATACCAATTTCTTCCATATAAACAGTGATTGTTTTAAATTACACATAGATTGAGTGTGCTCTTTATCACTAGTAATACTAATGGTATCTGTACTAATGTATACATGCTTGAAATCAAATATTCGTATTGATTGAACTATGTAGTGATACAATTAAGAATATTTTTAATAAGAGTAAATACAAAAACATAATTTCTCATTGTCTATTCTAAAAGTAAGACAACAAACAATCTTCACATTAAAAGTATTCCATATACTTTCATTGATAATATAATACAAGATGACATGTCCGAATTTACTAATGAATGAATAATTTTCTTTCAAATAACATAAAAAACTTTTACAGTTGGTACTCCCTAACTTGAACATATTTTTAGGCAAAAGGAGATAAAAATTTATGAAACATAAGTCTATATATTGTTGTTTGTTTTATCTTGAAATTTAAATCCATCCAAACCTCATTCCTAATTGTCCTTATTGTATCTAAATGTTTTGGACATGAATTCTCATATTGCAATAAATTATGAAGAGTTAATAATGCTTTAAGTGCTTCTTTTTGTGTAATAGGCTCTAAAGTTACTATATCATCTCTAACTTTCATCATTAGCATGAATTTCAGTAATGCCAACAATAATCTCTTTTAAACTGGAGACCTCTAAACTTGTCTCATTTTCATCATTGGATATTCCAATAGGTAATTTGCATATTTAGACTTTTAACATCTTTTTTATTACTAGAATTATTCATATGTTTATAAAAATAAAATAAAACTTTAGTTGATTAAACGAGTGTTTATTTGAATTGTAAGCTCACTAAATAAATTAATAAATTACTAATTTATTAATTAATTTTAAATTAATAGAATTTGTATAACTCTTGGATTGTTAATTTATATAGGATTTATTGTAATTTGTACTAAGAAAACTACATAGCATTCATTAAATTGAGAAATTAGTATTTTCATTCAATAAGTTCAAGGCTAATTAACTATCCAGTTATTATTATTGCTAGTTATGATTGCATAAAAAGAAGAAGAAGAAAGTATCATACCCAATAATGCTGCACAAATATAGTATTGATGTATACATGCTTAAATTTAAGAACTGGTATTGGTTAGACTATCATGACATAGTTAATAACAATTTTTAGTAGGGACGAATACAAAATTATAACTTTGCATGTTGGACAAACAGAGTCATGAATAGATAATTTACATTTCTTTTATAATTTTAAAAAGTATTGCAAATATATGATAAAATTAATAGAACAAGATATTGTAAGGAAATGACCATGTATCAGGGCTAACTTTTCATTTTCTAATGTATTGCTGCTTATCACGTAACTTCATCCTATAGTATCAGGTATAGTTGCAAAGAAAAGGACCAAGAATCATTGCAAAAAAAAATCAAATATTGTGTAAGAATCGCAAAAGTGTTAACAATAAGTGGTAAGAATAATTACAAATTCATGGATTCAATATGTAGTTTTGCGGAGTAGAAAGCAAGAACTCTATTCATGAATCATGAATCATGAAATATGAACTCTTTTCATGATTTATGATCTAGTTGCTTGAGTATACAGTAAAAAAGGGCTAAGAATATTTGCAAAATCTTATTAATCTTGTTTTCAAATTTATGAATTATAAATCGTAAGAATTGTGAAAGTGTTAAGAATAGTCAAGAAATGGTAATCTTATTCATGAAGAACCCCAATTTGTCCTCTGGTACAATCAGAAGATATATAAAATCTGTAGCAAACTACTAGTCTAAGTAATAGACTCCTAGACATACTGGAGTATTATTGTACAACTAGTTTTATATAAGAACACAAAGACTAATTCAGATGAGGTACGCTAACAGCCCCCCTCAAGCTGGAGTGTGGAGGAGCGAAACACCAAGCTTGCGTAACAATCGTTGAAAAGAACTAAAACCAAGCGCTTTGGTGAACAAGTCAGCAGGTTGATCCTCTGAACAAATGAAATGGGTACAAAGCTCATTGGACTGAATCCGTTCATGAACAAAGTGACAATCCATTTCAATATGTTTGGTACGCTTGTGGAAGACAAGATTGGCAGCAATATGAAGTGCAACTTGGTTGTCACAAACAGATGCATCGGCTGCGAATGAGGAATGGTGAGATCAAATAATAAAGCTCGTAACCATAACAATTCACTAGTGGTACCAGCCATGGCAAGATATTCGGCTTCAGCAGACGAGCAGCTCATAGTTGGTTGTTTCTTAGTACGCCAGAAGATAGGAACGTTTCCAAGAGAAATATAATAACCTGTGATAGAGCGTCGCGTCATAGGACAAGCACCCCAATCAGCATCACAATAACCTTTGAGTTGGAAATTGTTCTGAGAAGGAAAAAATAATCCCTGGCTTGGAGAATTCTTAATATATCGAACAACCTTCATTGCTGCATCATGATGATCTAATGTAGGAGAATGCATGTACTAACTCATAATATTAACAGCATACAGAATATCTGGTCGTGTGATAGTGAGGTACAAAAGTCGACCCACAAGACGACGATAAGACGAGGGATCAGCCAAGGGTGTACTGGTTGAATGCCCCAATTGATGTTGTTAAGACATTCGAATTGAACTAGGTTTTGCACCACTGAAACCAATATCCGTTAAAATATCTAGAGCATATTTCCGCTGACTTAAAAAAATTCCTTCAGGATTCCTAGCAACTTCAAGGCCAAGAAAGAATATAAGGGGGCAAGATCTTTCAAATGGAACTATCAATGCAAGAATTGTTTAAATTTTTGACATTGAAAGGAATCATTTCCTACAATTATCATATCATCGACAAACACCAAAACTGCAAGAAAACTGGTATTAGTCTTCAGGGTAAATAAAGTAGTATCTGTTTGAGACTGAATAAAACCATATTGTTTGAGAGCAAGAGTTAATTTAGAAAACCACTCCCTGGATGCCTGTTTAAGACCATTGAGAGATTTACGAAGTCGACAAACCTTCTTGTCACCAGATGATAAATATCCAGGGGGAGGGATCATGTATATTTCCTCATGTAAATCACCATGGAGAAAGGCATTATTCACATCAAGTTGATGTAATTCCCAACTTTTAGCCGCAACAACAGCCATTAAACACCACACTGTAGTTAGCTTTGCTATAGGAGAGAATGTTTCAGTGTAATCCAATCCCTCCTCTTAAGTATATCCTTTGGCCACTAACTGAGCTTTATAGCGCTCCACAGTACCATCTGATTTATATTTAATTTTATACACCCATTTACAACCAACTGCTTTCTTTCCTGTCGGCAAGAATGCAAGATCCCATGTATGATTTGTAACTAAGGCATCAAGTTCAATTTGCATGGCAGACCTCTATTTTTCATCTTGACTAGCCTCAGAGTAAGTAGAAGGCTCAGTCTCGGATAAATAAAGGTGCAAGAAAAACTTGATGGGATGGAGAAAAGCGATGATTGGAGAGATAAGAATTAAGAGGATAGGGAGTACCTGATGCTCTGGAAGTGGAAACTGAATTGGAGTGGCAGGAACTATTAGGGTAATCACAGACATAGTCTTTTAGGTAACCAGGTGGTCTTCAGATCCTCTGTTCTTGGTGTGGTGGAGAAGTCTAAATCTCTTCAACACGATTATCCGTAGCAGAGAGCTTATGATTGGGAATTGAGGGAAGAGTGACATCAAAATTATGCACTTCAGGACCAGAATTATAAACAGAATCAACACATTGATCATCATCATCAAGAACAAGTGAGGGAGTATTAGGTGTTAAGGTGGAAGACAGCGTCGAAGATGATGTATTAGAAGGAATTTTGAAGGGAAAAAAGGTTTCATTAAAGCGTACATCACGGGAAAAGAAAAATCTTTTTGTCTCTAAATCATAAACTTTGAAACCCCTTTTATTTTGAGAGTGGCCTACAAACACACAAGGCCTTGACCTAGGTTGAAACTTGTCCAAAAGTTGTAGAGGATTAGCAGCATTACACAGACAACCAAATACTCTAAAATGATTATATGTTGGTGGCTTGCCAAAAAGCGCTTCAAAAGGGGTTTTACTTCCAAGTGCTGATGTGGAGAGTCGATTGAGAATATATATAGCTGTTAAAACACATTCACCCTAGAATTTAATGGGCAAGTTACTCTGAAATCTAAGAGCACGAGCCACATTAAGGATGTCTCTATGTTTTTTTTCGACAACCCCATTTTGTTGAGGTGTACCAGCATAAGAAGTTTGATTAACAATCCCTTTATTTCTAAAGAATAATTTCATGTCACCTTCAGTAAGTTCTAGTGCATTATCGCTTCTGACTTGTTTAATTTGAAATCCAAATTGAGTTTGAATCAAAGAATAAAAATTTTGAAAAAACATGACAAGCTTCATTCTTATGTTTTAATAAATATGTCCAGACTGTTCTAGTACAGTCATCCACAAGAGTTAAGAAAAAATGAGCCCCAGAACTTGAAGGTGTTTGATAGGGTCCCCATATATCAATATGAACCAAATGAAAAAGAGTCACAGATTTATGAATGCTTGGAGAAAAAACTTGTCTAAAAGCCTTTGCCAAAGGGCACACAGTGCATTCTTGGCAAATTTTATCAAAACGAATATGGGAAAAGTTGGGTATTCACGCCAACCGGTTGTGTGAAGGATGTCCAAGCCTTTAATGCCAGAGAACAGCGGATCCTGCAACCGTATTAGCTTTGCCATGACGTGGCTCAGCATAGTCTGTGGTGAAGTAGTAAAGACCATCCCGTTCCTTACCTACCCCAATCAGTTTCTTCAAGCGTAGGTCCTGGATAACACAAAAATCAGGAAAAAATAGGGCAACACAATTGTGTTTTTGGTGAGACGACTAATAGAAATAAGATTACAATGAAAACTCGGAGCATGCAAAATATTATGCAAAGTAATCAGGGAGTTCAAATGATGACTACCATATTCGCAGAGTTGTTTCACAGTGTCATCAGGTAGGAATATATTAGTGAATTTTTTTTATTTAACTAGATCAAACAAGAAAGTTTTATCACCTATAAAGTGATGAGTAGCACCTGTGTCTAGTAACCAAGTGCAACAAGAGGACGAGGAATTTGGAGTTAAAGGATGGGTTATGTTACCAGTAAAATTAACCGAGCCAGAGCCAGAGTTTTTGTCACTATTCAACAATGACAAAAGTTGCTCATACTGTGCGGTTGTCAAACCATTAATCGAAGTAGTGGAAATTGAAGAATTTGTTGTATCATCCGAGCACACATTTGCAGCGGTGGGATTTTTCCTTGAAGACTGCCAATTATTTGGATACCCTATAAGCTCCCAACACCTATCTATTGTATGGCCAGCCTTATTACAATGATCGCATCGTAATTTGGGCCGTTTCAAAGATTGATTTCCTTTCTGACATGATTTCCATTCTGACGTGGTTGGCCTTGCTGTCGCCGAACATGAAGCATCTCAAAACCATATTGAGATGGTTGCTATCTAATAGAACTAGATCATGGTTGCTGCTGCTGCCGAACATAGAAGGCTCCTGCCCCATCAGAGTCTTGTGGGCCAAGAAGACTCAGTTGTTTCTCTTCCATCTTAACCATGTTGAATATACGATTAAGTGAAGGGGGAGGCTCAGTTGCCAATATTTGAGATTGAATGGTTTTAAATTTTTCATCCAATCCTATCAAAAATTGGTGTGAGCGCTCTTTGTCCCTTTCAGCAAGCCATTCTTTCAATCCCCCACATGAGCAATTTGGAGGTTTTGAATAGGCACTCAACTCATCCCACAAAGCCTTAAGTTTGGAGTAGAAAGTGGTCACCAAAGCTGTTCCTTGAGTAGACAAAGCAACGTCCTTTCTTATTTCATAGATTATGGGTTTATTGCTTTGACCAAAACGTTCTTCCAAATCCACCCAAAGTTCCCTAGCCGAGTCATGATAAGTGATTGAATCATGTAGATCTGGACTAATTGAATTGATAAGCCAGGAAAGAACAAGCCCATCACATTTACTCTAAAACAATGCTTCACGGCTTCCAACTTTCAGTTGCGGCAATTCTCCACTCACAAATGGGATTTTATTTTTGCTTCTCAAAGAAATCAAAATATTTCATTTCCACCGTTTATAATTGTCACCGTCAAGCAACGTTGGGACTAACGAAGCATTGGTGTAATCGGCAGAGGTCAAAAAATATGGGGAGCTTGGATCACGGAACAAATCACCAGTCGAGGAATATCCTGGATTCTGTGAATCGATTTGCTCCGCCATTATTCCTAGACGTAACAAGAAGAAACAAAAAAAAAAAGGTCAAAATATGGAGAGTAGAGCAAGAAGGATCATTGCTCTGATACCATGTCAAGAAACGGTAATCTTATTCATTGAAGAACCCTAATTTGTCCTCTGGTACAATCGGAAGATATAAAAATTTATTAGCAGACTACTAGTCTAAGTAATAGACTCCTAGACTAATTCTCCCAGACGTACTGGAGTATCATTGTAGAACTAGTTTGATATAAGAACACAAAGACTAATTCGGATGAGGTATGCTAACAATAATTGGTAAGAATAATTACAAAGAGAAACAAATATTATTTTTGGATTCGTTTTGTAGTTGTGTGAAATAGAAAGAAAGAACTTATTTCATGATTCATGAATCATAAAGTACGATTTAATTATTTTTCATAAAAAAAAAACACTGAAGCATGTATATAGTATATGTTATAGGACTAAAAAAATTGACCAAAGAAAGTTATTCTTTCCATGATGCATGAAGTATAAAACAAAGTATAATTCATTTGCAATTGAAAGTGGGAGTGTAATTAACCATGGGTCTCTTATTGCGATGGGAGTGTAATTTCTCTGGAGATGGACTTGCTAGTTCTTCCCACTTAACTTTACTTTCCATTTCATGAAAAGTAAAATAAGGCTTAGTTTTTGTTTCTTCCCACTCAATTTCGTCTCCAGGGATGGCAGCCCAACTTTACTTTCACGTGATATATCTACTTGTTAATTAGGTTGCCAGTAAATAAACTTTTCCTTCAATTTCCTTTTTTCCGCTTTATTGTTACTTTATACTTATTTGTCTCCACAATTTCAGACTTGTCAGCCTCTATAATTGCTTTAACTTTCAGTTCAATACTTGTGTCAGACTAGGCCGTCTAATACCAATTGAGTGGTACTACCCACTGTACCATTTTGAAGACGCTTCGATGGAAAATAAGGGAAAACAAGGAAAAGGGAGTGTAGGATTTGAAGTCTGAAAGAAACTGTAGTACTTAAAAAGTGATATGGAAGTACCTTGCGTTAGAGAGGCCTCAAAAGCTTGTTCAAGTTGGTGCTCAAATCCTTGTCTTCGCCTGTCTGAGGTCCCTATTCCCACTTCCGAGTTTACTAGAACTGCCACCACTCCCAAGCAAGATTTCTTTTCTACAATTTGTTCCTCAATCTGACCAGACACCTTGTTGACTAATCATGAATCTCTCCCTCCATTGAGAGAATTGTATTCCAACCTTAAAAATTCCTTCCCACAGTACTCAAATACAAATTAGGTTGAGCAACTTAGACTTTTTTTTTTGGCTTTTTGATCAAATATAGATTCCTTCCCACAACCTTAAAAAGCCATCTCCTGACTTTTTTTTTTTTAGCTTTTTGCTGACACAAATCTGTTTTGTTTAAAAAAAATCTTTGCTTTTGCTGTCAGGCCTGACAGCAATAGTTTAATACCACACCATTGTCAGAGCCGTAAATGTCCGATTTTTCTTTTTTTTGGCAATATTATGAGTAATTAGCCTACTTTAGAAAATAAAAGATTATATGTCAAAAGACTGGTCACATTCACATTGATGTATGTGTTATGGATGGTCACATTCGCCTAGATGCAAGTGTCTGTGGTCAGCTAACAGTTATTGCTGATGTTGACTGTAAATGCACTTCGTGCCGTTGCAATGAACTCTATGGATCCAGCTACATGTACATGGTTGATTAACAGTGTCCGGAGGGCACCATTAAGAGAATTTCATATTTTAATTTTTGGTAAAAATTAAATGAATTTGAAAAAATATCCAAATGTAGTAGGTGCAATGGATGCGGATGTGTGTATTTATATAATAAGTTTGGTATATTAAATAAAACTTTAGAAAAATTTATGATTAAGAATACATGTTTAAGAATTGGTTCTAATTGTCCACTGAAATATATATCGAATATGACCTCCTGGAAGTTAGTTTCTTAAATCTAGTAAATGTGTTTGGAAGGAGAGGTGAATTCATGAAATTTATTTCTATCACAGCCAAGTATATTTCTGCTACAACTCTGTTTACTCCGTCAGTATATCCATCGGAGATGTTCTCCACTGAGATAGAATTTGAGACCTCTTGCTCTGTTTTAAACAAGAATTTGGTTGTAACAAGTAATTTTGGTGTCTTCATGTTGCAAAAGCTTAGAAAATCGGAGCACTAAGTTTATGTGGCACTGGATGGAATGGGACAATATCAATCAATGAGCTCTGCAAGTAGGGGTGCTGAAAAAGTATCAAAAAGTTGGGTAATCGATAAAACTAAGGCCTTGTTTGGATATCAATTTTCCAAAGAAATATTGCTACATTTTTCGTGAACACATTTCCCAATCATCTTTTTACCTCATATATATCAAATCGCTATAGTAAAATTTCTACAAAAAATCTAAAAAAATGCAATTCAAACATGGCTTAAATTGATCCAAATCGAAAGATAGAGTAATCAATCTATAATTTTTGAAATAGCTAGATTACCCGAACTTGCTAAAAAATTAGGTTAGAATATATTTTTCAGTTTTAAAAGACTGCGCTAATCGAAACCCACTAGCATATGTGTAGGATATGCAGTTGTTTAGGGTAACCAGTACCCAAATTTCAAACTATAATTATTTAGTCATCTACTAATAATTTGAGTTAGAAGAATCATTATATTTTGTTTTTCAAAACTTCAAAATGATCTACCTAACTCTATCTCCTATTTACCTATTCCACTTCCTACATTTATTGTCACTAGTTTTATTTTTTTTTAAATTAACTTTTTCTTTTTTACTCTTCACTCCTACCTATACCCTATCCACCTCTGTCTATCAGGTATAGATTCAAATCCTGAATCTAATAGCTAAAAAGACTAATAATCCTCTTCTTACCACTAAGCCGACCTCGGTAGTTCATTTCACCTACTCTGCCACTCTTTTTCTCTTTTGTCTTTATTTAAAAACTTCTTTTCATTTCTCACAAATTCTATGCATTTCGTCACTCTACTAATATTTTTATTCTCAATATTTAAAACTTACATGTTTGGTTATGGATAACCTATCATCTTTATTAAAAAAATAAATTGATAGCTTTCAAGAAATAGAGAAAATGAAAACAAAATGTTTGGAAAATTCAATGTTTTAAATATCTAACGTGTTTTGATTTTCTATTTTGTTGATAGTTTTTTAGAGTTGTAGGATTGAGTACTCTCATCGATTTGAAAAAATGTTTTATCATTTGATTTTGTTAAGAGAATATAAGTATTCTTATAGATAATAAATTAATAAGAGTATTCTTGTAAATCGTTTGTTAGGTTTGTACTCCTATAAATACTAGTTGGTCACTCATAATATGGTGACTAGATGTTTTTCGTCAAAAATACCTGTTAATATGGTATCAGAGCAAAAGTCTTAGGGTTAGGGTTAAACATCTAGCAAAAGTACTGTTCAGCTGCACTGTTCATCCCGGCACTGTTCACAATGTTACTGTTCATGCGCAGCACTGTTCATCGTGGCACTATTCACGCCGTTACTGTTCACGGCATACTGTACACGGCGCACTGTTCAAGCGTCACTGTTCATCTCGAGTTTTGACCCTTTCTTTGGTTCAAAGTGCTATTCGCTATGGTCGAAAGGTTTGTTGATGCGGTTACCACTGACCAATTTGAATCGAATTCCCAGAAGACTGTTACTATATCCGAGGAAGATTATGTTAAATTCCTACAGTACTAAGTTACAAATCACGCATCTCTTCCCTCTGCTTCTTTAGTATAAAAAGGTAATGACTCATGGATTATTGATTTCGGAGCTACTGATCATATGTCAGGTACCTTTAAAAACTTTTCTAATTTTCAAGAGTCTACTTCTTTTTCTCATGTTACTTTAGCTGATGGATCTACCACTAAAGTTAAAGGACTAGGTACTGTAGAAATTAATCCATATCTTCCACTGTCTTCTGTTCTTTACGTACCCGATTTGCCCTTTAATCTAATGTCTGTTAGTAAACTCACTAAATTTCTACAGTGTTCAGTTATTTTTTCTCCTGATTCTATAGTCATTCAGGATTTGAAAGTAAAAAGGACGATTGGTGGAGGGCATGAGCATAATGATCTTTATTTTCTCAACTCTAATAGTCCGATTGCATGTCCTGCTACTGTTTCTCCTCTTGAAATTCACTGTCGTTTGGGTCATCTGTCTCTACAAAATTTGAAAAAGTTGGTTCCTACTTTGAGTCAGTTGTCTTCGTTAGAATGTGAGTCCTGTCAGTTTGGAAAGTATCATCGTGTTTCTTTTGCTCCTAGAGTCAATAAACGGGTTTCTGAACCCTTTTTGTTAGTTCATTCTGATGTTTGGGGTCCTAATCGAGTCATTTCAAAGTTAGGTTTTAAATATTTTGTAATCTTTGTTGATGATTTTTCAAGAGTTACATAGGTTTATTTAATGAAAGATCGTTCAGAACTATATTCCATTTTTTATGCATTTGTTACAGAAATAAAGAATCAATTTGATGTGCCTATACGTATACTTCGCAGTGATAATGCGAAAGAATATTTTTTCACTCCTTTTAATACCTTTATGACTAAGTCTGGTTTTATTCATCAGTCCTCTTATCCTCACACTCCACAACATAATGGAGTTGCTGAAAGAAAAATTGGACATTTAATCGAAATTGCTAGAACACTGTTGTTGCACATGAATGTGCCCAAATAATTTTGGAGTGATGCAGTTCTAACTGCATGTTATTTAATTAATCGCATACCATCTAATATTCTTGGAGGTCAATTACCCCACTCCATTCTTTTTTCTCATGAACCTGTGTTTAAATTACCCCTCGTATTTTTGGATGTGTGTACTTTATTCATCAGCTTGCTTCCGGGGTGGATAAATTAGATTCTCGTGCTATTAAGTGTATTTTCTTAGGATACGCATGAGCGCAAAAAGGATATAGATGTTACAATCTAGTTTTAAATCGATTTTTTACTTGTGCTGATGTTACTTTCTTTGAATCTACTCCATATTTTATCAAACACATTATGTCTTGTGAGTTAGACCAGTGTCCCTTTTTTTCCTCTCCTGTTTTATCAGTTTCTTCCCTTTTATTACCTGAGTTATCTAGTCTACCAAATTCCATAACTCGATTATCTCATTTTTATCTTCAAGTTTACTCTCGTTGTTCCATGGTTGAGAAAGTTCCTGATATGCCACGCATTTCACCAATGAATTCTCAATTTTCAAATCCAAGTATGACGCTCTCCTCTGAGTTAGATCTTCCTATTATTTTACGCAAAGGTAAGAGATATTGTACTTCCCATCCTATTTCTAATTTTATTTTTTATTCTCGTCTCTCTATATCATATTCTTTTTTTGTTGCTTCCCTTGATTCTATCTCCATTCCTAAGTCTATTACCTATGCTCTTAATCATCCTGATTGGAGATTAGCTATGCAAGAAGAGATGTCTGCTTTGAAACAAAATGGTACTTCGGATCTTGTCTCTCGTCCTTCAGGTAAGCCTATTGTTGGTTGTAAATGGGTGTGCACTATAAAAGTGCAGCCTAATGGTTCTATTGATAGATTGAAGGCTCGTTTGGTAGCTAGAGGATTTACTCAAGTGTATGGAGTAGACTATTTAGAAACATTTTTTCCTGTTGCAAAAATTACCTCGGTTTGTCTTCTTATTTTTTTGGCAGCAACCTATTGGCCATTGCATCAGTTGGATGTGAAAAATGCATTTCTGCATGGATATTTGAAAAAAGTATATATGGAACAACCTCCTGGATTTGTTGTTCAGGGGGAGAATTTGCAGTTGGTTTGTCATTTGAAAAAATCCTTATATGGATTAAAACAGTTTCCGAGGGCCTGGTTTGGCCGGTTTAGTAGTGTTGTCATGGAATTCGATTTGACAAGATATAGAGTAGATCATTCTATATTTTATCGGCATTCTAATGCTGGTAAAATTTTATTAGTTATTTATGTGGATGATATTGTGATTACAGGTGATGATATTATGGGGATCCAGAAACTTAAATCCAATTTGCAGGCAAACTTTCAAACAAAAGATTTAGGTCATCTACAGTATGTTTTGGGTATTGAGGTAGTTCGATCTAAATATGGAATTTATTTAAGTCAAAGAAAATATGTACTCGATATGCTAAGTGAAGTTGGAATGTTAGATTGCCGATCTGTGGATACTCATATGGATCCTAATGTGAAATTAGTAGGAGATCAAGGTACATTACTAGATGATCCTAGGCAATATCGAAGACTTGTGGGTAAATTAAATTATCTCACTGTAACGAGACCTGACATTTCGTTTGTAGTGAGTGTTGTGAGTCAATTTCTTGATACCCCTCGTACTAGTCATTGGGATGCTGTTATACGGATTCTCAGGTATCTTAAGAGTGCTCCTGGAAAAGGATTGCTGTATCAAAATCATGGACACACTGATATTGAAGGATATAGTGATGCAGATTGGGTTGGTTCTGCTTCAGATCGAAAATCGACCATAGGATATTGTGTATTTGTTGGTGGTAATTTAGTGTCGTGGAAGAGTAAGAAGCAAACAGTTATCTCCAGATCAAGTACAGAATCTAAATACCCCGCTATGGCTCATACTGTGTGTGAGTTGGTTTGGTTGAAGAGCATGTTACTTGAAATTGGATTTGAGCATAAACAGCCTATGAATTTAGTGTGTGATAATCAGGCAGCTATTCATATTGCGTCTAATCCAGTGTTTCATGAAAGGACAAAACATATTGAAATTGATTGTCATTTCATTCGAGAGAAATTACTTGACGGAGTCATCAAGACATCTCATGTACCGTCTGTAGATCAATTGGCTGATGTGTTTACCAAGAGTTTAGGGAGTTCTAGGATGAAATACATTTGTAACAAGTTGGGTGTTTATGATATATATGCTTCAACTTGAGGGGGAGTTTTAAGAGAATATAAGTATTTTTATAGATAATAAATTAGTAAGGGTATTCTTGTAAATAGTTTGTTAGGTTTTTACTCTTATAAATACTAGTTGGTCACTCATAATACGGTGATTAGATGTTTTCCGCCCAAAATATCTGTTAACAGATTTGTTAACCTAATTTTTTTTTTATAAGTAGAAGAAGGTTAGATTATCCTATACATCTGACCTTATCCTATAGATTAACTGATCATTGATTAACCGATTGAATTCGATCAAGGTATCGAATGCAATTTTACTAATCAATACATTCAGTTAGGATTTGCAAAATTATAAATGGGCTAGTTATGCAGTTCATAAATATTCTATGTGCAAGTTTTCGTCAATTGCTCTTACCGGCAGACTTCAGTGGGGCAGCCTTTAAAGAGCTCATGGTAGGTGTAGTTGCAACTGGAATAAGTGCACAAAAGAACGTGTAAAGAAATGTGGTAGGACTGTTTGGAGGTACCATAGCCTTTAAGAGCTCGCAGAGGGGGCAGTTTCTGGCTTGTATAAGTGGACATATGAACATGTAAAGACATGTGGTTGGGTGGATATGGCATGTTCTATGATATGAGTCAAGTTATATTTTCTTTGTCTTGGACTTTTTTTTTCCATAGGATAGGCCGGCCCAAGAACAAAAAGGTTAGAAAATATTTCCTCCGTCTTATTGTTATTGTCATAGTTCATCTTTTCTCATGTCCCAAAATTTGAGTCACTTTACAATTTTTTTTCTCAAACATTCTATTTGTACTCTTAAAAAAGCCATTGATAAAATAAAAAATAAGTATGATGGTACCCACAAAAGCAACAAATAGGCATCCAAAAGAAAGTTGAGTGGAAAGTACAAAAAGTTTTGGTGGCCATAAATAGGTGCATGCTTGGTAACAACATGAAAAATAGCCTTCATTTTGCATGGATCTTGATAGGTTGCATTTTTATCATTTAATTTATGCTTTTTTTCTTTGATTTCGGCCAAAAATTGCATTAATTGGTGGATTTTGCTTATATTTGGTGATTGAGAGTAAATATAATCGATGAAATCATAAGAGTTGTGATGGTGAGATTAATTCGATTATAACCAAAGTTTATTCTTAAATTCCTCTAGTCAAAGTATTAACAAGAAAGGGTATGGTTAATACAGTTAGACTAGCATATATTATGCTACTTCTATTTGAAAAGTAGTAGATCTCATCTACTATGGTATGTGAGACACCTAAACTAGTATATGGGTGCTTAATAAAATGATCAAACTCACTAAATTGATCCACATAGAGATATCCTTTAAGTGCCGAAGGATTAATCTCTAAGTGATATTTGTGTAAGTGATCCTTAGATTTAAAATTATCATGATATCTTGAGTACAGACGCTTTTTTTTTTTTTTTTTTTTACGTAAAAAGGGATTTTATTGAATAGAACATGAATGTAAACAAGAGCAAAGGAATCTGTTACACAAAAGTACTGCTAAAACCAATTAGGCTATACAATAATACTGCTACAATGAACTAAACTCCGATTATGCTATCAACATTTAAGGAAAATCTCTTAGGGAAAATCCCAATTAAGGTAAAATTACCAGTTGTCTCTTGTACTCGATACATTCCTCCATTTTGCTACATAGCAATGAGTCTCCTTTACCACTATGTGTACAATAGTTTCAGCATCAGAGACTTCATATTGAAACACCCTATAATTTCTCTCCCTCTATATATAATATACAGCTGCTCCTAGCGCCAACTTCTTTACTTTGTTTATAAAGCATTCTTTCTTCCATTGGCAACTGAGCCATTCAATTTTAGTATTCCACTCATAGGTCCCTCAATATTGCAAGCAGCATTACTGTATTCTTGACAAAATAAAAGCTGCATACTCATATTGAAAAAGAGATGATTACAAGATTCATTTCCAATACAGCATAATATACATTTCATTTCAGTCATAATGCTCCATTGAACCAACCTATCCTGTGTGCTTAATCTGTTCTTGCGCAACAACCACAAGATAAATGAATGTTTTGGGATATATTATTTGAACCATACAAGATGATGCCAATAGACCTTAGTAGCGAAATGATTCAACACTTCATTTGCAGATTTGATAGAGAACAAACCTGATTTACTAGGCAGTCATTTCACTACATCTGACATTCCCTTGCTTAATGACTATCTAGAAGGAAGAAAGTGTGCAAAATCATCTACTTTAACTATTCTTCTCCTACCGGTGGGGATCTTCCACTCTCTATTTTCAATGATAGAAGAAACCTTAGCCTGTAGCGTACTTCCAAACTATCGTACCATATTGGGCCCATATGCTGTCAACAACGGCCCTCTATGTTTCCAATTATCATACCAGAAAAAATATTTTCTCCACTTTTGCTCACCAAGACAATAAAAGGCTGTATAATAGGTCTGATCTGAAAGAGTTCATGCCAAACCCAAGAACAAGATTGAGGCAATGAAATAGACTAGAAACATTTATTTTTGAGTTTCATAGTGTGAACCCAAGCAATCCAAAGAGAATCTTTTTTAAGTGCTATGTGCCAGATATGCTTAAACAATAAAGCCTTATTCCAATTATACTTTGTTTGTTATATGATTGCTCCCATAACAGGGAATGTTCACATCATTAACCGAATGGGTATATACTTAAAGTATGAAAAGGTAATGAATAATCTATAAAGATTTACCACCTCTTGTGGAAGAGGAGATATCTTATGTCTGGCCACTTGTAGAAGTATAATTCGAAATTCTTAATGCTAAGTGGAAGAATCTTAGAAAGTGTTTCTAAGTACTTCTTCATTAGAATTACATTTTAGTTCAAGAAATGAACATTAATCACATGTTGGACTAGGTATGACTTATTCCAAGATTAATATGAGATAAGTGTGGTAAAAGAATATTAATTACATGGCAAATATTCATTGTAAGCCTGTAAGTTGAAGCCATCCACTTAATATTTCTCATTACTTGGGTAATCATGATGCATTGTTAGATGCCAATCTTGATCTATAAGTATGAGTTGATTGATTAGTAGAATTAATGATAAATTAAAAGGAGTTTTAATTATAACTCATACTTATTACCTACATATATGAGAATTTAATGGGTCATACATATTAAGAACTTCTGTAGGTGAATCAAATGAATTTCAAGTAGAGACTTGATAGATAAGTTTTTATAACTTATAATTTAATTTGTGAGACAAATTAAACTTGAGGGACTTATAGTGCAAATAAGTTTAAATCATCCAAATACAAGTGCTGTGTTGGAATAAGGAAGGTAAATCCTATTGGAAACTAGATTCAGGTTTTCATAAAGATATGGATAACTTATTTATCTATAAATGCTAACTAAGATTTTGCTAACAAGACTAATCAATACACAAATTATATCGTGAGATTTTTGAGAAAAATCTTGAGAGAAAAATTACCCAAAATTCACCAAGAAACTAAGCAAAAATTCACATCTTTTATTTTTCTTATTGGAGCAAGTTTTTCATGTTGAAAAATTAGGGTTTCTTTGCAATCAATTTGTAGAGGTTTCTTAGCAATAGGTAGCACTAATCTAGTTTAAACTAATTCGACATAAGAAGGTACTAGTTAAGAAGGTTCGTGTGGCTCACCATTAGAGACCGGACACTTGTGTAGCTACATAGATCACTTCACCATTGTCGCGCCATTTTTTGAAATAAAAGAGAAATGTGTTAAAAATGAGTATTTGATTTTATTTTAGAAAATAAAGAGAAAAGGGCCTAAAATAGGACTTAGAGAATATGCGACAGTTTGGATCCAAAATAATAGTCTAAAAAGGATTTTAAAAAAAGAAAGCCATCACTTGGTATGAAATTTACGTATACAAGTTACCCAAAATTTATTTTAAATGAAACAAATAAAACCCTTTTTAGACAACTCTAGATCTTTGAAAATAAGAAAAAAAATTCGGGAATCACGGTTGAAAAAATGGAAGGTAAAGATTTGATCGATTCAAATCTAAGGCGCCCTTTTAATCTAGCCGAGGCTAGTTGCAAGATTAGTAAAAAAAATTTCTAATCTAAGCTATAAAACTTATCACATTTAGATGCTTTTATATGAATGCAAACCTAGACCTAGGGGGTATCGAGAGGGGTGAAATATCTCTTCAAAATTTAATTGATGTAAATCACATTAATTGTAAAGTCCAAGAATGATCCCCTAAAGAGGTCAGGAATATACAAAAGATGAGACTCTGAAAAAGAAAATTATGACATATAGAAAAAAAATATATGAACTAAAAGAGGAGAATACAACATAACGGGTACGAAAAACTAAAAATCATAACACAATTTTCCTTTTTATTTTTGGGAGGGGGGAAAGCGTGCTAAAGTTAAAAAGCTATACTCACCCATTTTTCACATTCGAAGGGTGACTCTTGTAACTTAAACAAGCAAATAGACTAGCCCATTTTTTTTTAACTATCTAAATAAAATGCAAGTCTAAATAATATGATTTGTGCACATAGGGATAATAGAATAAGATGACATACCATGGAAATAACCTAAAAAGGAAAAAAATGCGTGAAATACAATAAATGTCATACAAAGTATGAATCTACCGTGAAGATAGTCTAAAGGGTCTAGTATTAGATTAGTCTATTTTTACAACCTCTCACTAGCATTGGACTTATAAGAAATCGGGCTGAAAAACCACATCTAATATTGAACTAGTGTGGTGATGTCATACACTCATTATAAATAAATAAAATATACAGTGTATAATTAAAACAAATAAACACATAAAAGCACATAGAGCATGTAGAGCACAAAAAACCTATCTACATATCTATTACATTTATCTAACTAATTATATTTCTTGCAAAAAAATAAAACCTATCTATTACATTGGCTATCTAATTATATTTCTTGAACAAGAGAATATTACCTATCTATTATAATTTAGGCATTTAAATACTCTCCAAATAATCACAAGACTTAAATTAAACAAGAATAAAATGAATAAAAATTTAAAATAAATAAATGAAAGATAAAACACATAAACATATAAACACATAAGAGCATATAAAATAATTTAACTAATAATAGGTATACCTTCCTTTTAAAGTAGCGGCTAAATGAGGGGAAGGGAGAGTTATCTACTTTTTCAAAATCAATACATGAGTCAATGCACCAATTTAATTGATAATTTTAAAAGAGAATGTAAACATATACTAGACTCCCCTTTTATTGTGAAAAATGTAAATAAACATAAAGCAACAAAAATTTACAAATTAAATGCATTTAAATGAAACACAGTTTGCAATTAAAGAAGAGAAACAATTGTAATTCGAAAATAAAAATAATAATAAGGACTAAATTACAAAAATTAGAAAAGTTTTTAGGTCAAATTACAATTCTCATAAAGAATAAGGGTCAAAATACAATTAAATTAAGGACCTAAATTCAAAGAAATTTAAAATTTTAGGGCTACAGTAAATTTACTCAAAAGATCAAGGCCAAATTGTAAAATTTTTTTATTACATTAAAAAAAATGTTGGGCTATGCCATTTCGATTGAAGAAAAATAAGCAAATCCATCTTATTTAAAAGACAACCCAAGCCAATTCATTTTTACAACCTTAAACCTAATTAAGACATTGGGTTCGAACTTCAAAACCCATGTCACAAACCTAACAAAAAACAACACATGAGCCTATTTCTTATCTAAATCATTTGCATAAATTTCTAAAATTGTCTAATTAAAAACCAACAAATTTTATTCAAAGCTCCAATTATATTCTAAAGACCAAAATTAATTTACTCAAAATATGCATAAAACATAAGAAGAGAAATCAAGACTTTAAAGGGGAAGAAATAGATCTATGTTTCATAATTTTGGGTCCTAGTGTAATTATGTAAAAATTGGGAGGCCAATTTGTAAATATATTTTCTCATGGATGCAAATCAGCAAATAACATACTATTCACTTAATCGAAATTTCAGAACACATCAAAAGTGCATTAAACGACTAAAATTACCAAAGAGATAATAATCAAATGAAAGAAAGGAAACAAAAGTCTCGATTTAGATTACACAGCCCATGCCTTATTAACTAGGCTAGATTTGGGCTTTAGTGTCCTAGCCCAAACAAAATAGTGAGTAGCCTAGTAGATAAATATCACAGCCCACACATAGAAAGAAAAATCAAAACCCAAAATAAAACATTAGCCCATTTTTTTTTAACAAGACCCAATAACGAACTCCAACGCCTAAAAGATCAAACAAAGAAAGACATGCAACAAAGCAAACGAAGAACTATGAACCAGCTCCCGCTGGAACCAAGAACAGATCCATTGGAAACTGGAAAATTTCTTGCCGAAAAAAAACATCCAAGAGCACGTAGGGTCTAGTTTTCGTCAAGCATGATCCTTGCAGCTTTATGAACTCGTTCAAATCATTAAACCAGATTCCCAAACATCACAAATCATGCAAAAATGAGATTTAAGGCTTAAACCCATGAAAACTCATGTGAGGGCTTAAAAACTTCATGCAAAGCGTTAAATCAACCAAGAAAAGAAGCTAGAGTTACCTATGGATGCTTGCGGACTCGAACAATGATAGGATGCATTTTAGTGGGATATTTTGATATTATTGTATAATTGTTTGACTAAATATTGCACTAGTTGGGTGGATTCTACTCAGGTTTTGTGTTGGTGTTGCTTGCAGGAAATGGTGAAGAAAAAGTGCTAAAAATCAACATTTCAAGAGACTTCCTGATAGTTAGGCGTGCCCACGCCTAACTCCAACCTTTAAAGCCGGATTCTTGTGATTCTTCGCACGTGGGGAGCTTAAAAAAGGGAGTGAAGTGGCTGGCTACAAATTTGAAGATCAGTGGGGCCACTCCAGAGCTGAAGAAAGTAATTTGTAATAGGATTTCTATTATTTAGGAAGTTTGGTATTCGGATACCAATTTGAGATGAGAAAAACTAGGACTAGATATATGGTTCTTTCTCTGGTGGGCCTGGCCGAAAAGGAAAAAGGAATTCCTTCATCTTTTTGGTGGCTACCAACGTCTAGAAAGGAGATTGTACTTTCTTTAGGTTTTTTTTTTCTGCAACGGTAGATTATGTATTGATTGGCAAAACATACACTTATATGAGCAAAGGCTCAACTAGTTCTATACAAATGTGTTAGACACACTGATGATTGATCTATTCCTCATCTTGAGATATGCCTAAAGCATAATCACTAATCCATTCACATCTAGAATCTAGATTTCTATCTAAACAAAAGGAGTATTTCTGGAATAAAGCTCTGAGGCTATTAATATCATCAGTCAAAGTTGCCATTTTGATATCCTTGGCCAACCCATTTGTAATCATTTTGAACAGCTGAGGGCTGAGGAGATGGACTGTAATTTTCTGCCATTGCAGCTGTCTAGCCTTTATAATGGCCATCTTCACAGCTTCCGCACTTGTCTACAAATGGCTTCCTGCGTACCTATCAGTCAGTGCCCAAGTAGACAGCAACTGATGGTTGAAATTAGTAGCTATAATCCCAGTCCCAACTCTATTGGTTTGTTCTTGCACATGAGTTGATAATCTGATCTGCATTTCATCCCTTCCACCCTCATCTGTTTCTGCAGTCTCTCTATCTCTTTCAGCTTCCACAGGTGTCGATTTCTCCTCCCTCCAAGCTGATGCTTGCTCTTGCCATTCCTGTAGGGCCTTTTTAATTGTTTCCCAAGGATGCCTTCGTTTGGCATTGAACTTCCATTCATTCCTTCTTTTCTAGATTTGCCACAGGATATTCACAGTTAGCTCTATATGTTCCCTTCCTTCTATCCTGTTTGTTGCTTCCAGCATAGTATTCCACCATAGTAATATGTTCCTTGTCTGTTCCGTTAATCCATCCCATTGAATTGGGGTAATCTTCCACACTTCTTGGGCTCTGCTACATTGAAAGAACAAATGTTCAATTGACTCTTCCTGTTCACCACAGCCATCACAAATTGGATCCCCCTGGTGTATTCTTTTAAACACCAGGTCATTAACTGGTAAAAGGCCATTTAGACACCTCCAAATGAAATGCTTTATCTTGCTTTTGACCTTTAGCTTCCACAGCCACTTCCATTGCTTTTCATTGGAGTTTGCTGAGCTTGTTCCTGCCTCATTATCTCTTCTTCCCTTGTGTTGAGATGTTTCCTGACATAGAGCTTTATATCCTGAATTGACCGTGTAGGTACCACTGCCACTATGTAACCAATAATTGCTGTCCTCCCTTCCTACAATACTGATAGGAATATCAAGGATTTCTTTCGCATCCTTCCTGTTGAATATCCGACTCACTAATGGTTTCCTCCATCTAAAGCCACTGATCAGCTCTTCTACCCTTCTGATATTGCAACTCTGAGGCATCGCAGTGGTGACTTTCCCATCCTTATTTCTAGGGATCCAATTATCCTCCCAGATATTTGTTGCTTTGCCATTACCTATCTTCCTTCTGGTTCCTTTTCGCACAAACTCCCTCACATTCATCAGGCTTTGCCAGATCCAAGAAGCACACTTGGGGGTTTTACACTTAAAGATTGATTCCTTATGAAAATACTTGGCCCTCAAGACCTTACTGACTAAGAGGTTTGGTTTGGAAATTACCTTCCAGACCTGTTTAGCCAGCAAGGCTTTGTTGAAATTCTGCAACTCCCGGAAGCCCAAGCCTCCCTCTTTTTTATCTCTAGCCAATCTCCCCCATGAACACCAATGCATCTTATTTCTTCCTTCAGATTCTCCCCACCAGTAATTAGCAAATATGGATGTCACTTCTTTACACAGTTTGTTAGGGAGTTTAAAGCAGGACATTGTGTAAACTGGCATCGCCATGGAGACTGACTTCAATAATACTTCCTTCCCCCCTTGGCTAAGCAACTTGTTCTTCCAGCTATTCATTCTTCTGCTAATACTATCCTTTATGTAACCAAAAACTTACTGTTTGGATCTTGTAATCACCATAGGTAGACCCAAATATTTCCCTTGAGTAGCCACCTGAATTGTGCCTAGGCTTCGTCTTATTTCCCCTTTATTCTGATGGCTTACATTGCTACTGAAAAAAACTGAGGACTTTTCCAAATTTATAACTTGGCCTGATGCCTTCTCATACTTCCTAAGAATTTGACAGAGTTCATTGGCTTCATCTCTGTCAGCTTTACAGAAGACCAGTGAGTCGTCAGCAAAAAATAAATGGGTCAAGCTTGAACCATTCCTGCTTATCTTCATCCCTAAAATCCTTTTTCCATCTTCAGCCTGCTTCAATAAATTGGAGAACCCTTCTGAACATAGAAGGAAAAGATAAGGTGACAGTGGATCACCTTGTCTTATTCCCCTTTCTGGAATTACAAACTCCTTTGGTACACCATTTATGTTGAAGGAGTATGTAACTGATGAGAGGCAGCTCCATATCCATTTCCTCTAGACTGTGCAGTAGCCCATCTTGTCCATCATGGAATCCAGGAATTTCCTCTCCACTCTGTCGTAGGCCTTTGACATGTCCAGCTTCACAGCCATAAAACAATTTTGTCCTTGTTTCTTATTTTTCATGTAATGCAAATATTCATGGGACAAAATGACATTATCGAGAATTTGCCTGCCTGGGATAAAGGCTGCTTGGTTTTTACTAATGCAAAGGCTTAAAACTTTCTTGAGTCTATTGGCCAATATTTTTGAAATCACTTTGTACACTACATTACAGAGACTAATTGGCCTATAACTCTTCAAGTTAATGGGATTTTGTATTTTGGGTATAAGGGAGATGACAGTATGATTCCAAGACTTAGGCATGTTGCTAGTTTGGAAAAAATGTCTAATGGCAGCAATTAAATCTGGTTTAACAACATGCCAAAATTTTTGGAAGAACAAGGGAGTCATACCATCTTGACCTGGAGCCTTATTTGGATTCATGGAGAAGAGAGCAGATTTGATTTCTATATCACTCACCTCTTTAGTTAGCTTGTCATTCATCTCAGTAGTGATTGTTAGAGGTATACCACTTAGAATCTCAGCAAGACCCTCACTCCCAGAACTAGAGAAAAGGACTCTATAGTAGTCAGCTACTTCCTTTCCCAGCTCCTCCTCATTTTTTGTCCAAGTTCCATCCTCCCTCTGAATGTTGAGCATTCTATTTTTCCTTCTCCTCCCCTTCACACATGGATGGAAGAATTTGGTATTCTTGTTCCCTTCTCTCAACCAGTCAATTCTTGCTTTCTGAGCCCAATACTGCTCCTCTTCTGAATATGCCACTTTCAACTGATTCTTCAAATCTGCAATCTTATCCTTGGAGCCTGCATCCTTTGAGTCCTTAACCTCCTTAATCTGTTGCTTCATTTGGTTGATTTTTATCAAAGAATTCCCTGTGAAATTGTTTTTCCATTTGAGGAGAGCCACTCTACAGTTAGCAACCTGTCTTGTAATCCTATACATCCTATTTCTTTCTACTGTTTGGTTCCAAGCTTGCTCAACAATCTGATTGACCTCTGACCTTTTGAGCCATCTCTTATCAAAGAAAAATCTTGATTTTCTTTTCTCTATTCTTGGCCAATTGTCTATGAGCAGCATGCTATGATCTGATCCAAGAGTATCCACATGTTCACATTTAGCCTTGTCAAAAATTTGGCCCCATTCTATTGTACTCAAGCCTCTATCCAGTCTTTGCCTTATCTCTCCCTCATCTTCCCAATTATTGCTCCATGTCTAGGGGTTACTAGTAAAACCAAGATCTACCAGTCTGTTGTTTTCTACAAAACTATTAAATTCCTTGAAGCTTCTCTCTTCTCTTACTCTGCCACCCCACTTCTCCTCATTAAAGAGTATATCATTGAAGTCCCCTGCTAGAAGCCATTTATCCCCCCACAATTGTTGTCTCAAAGTCAAAACTTTCCATTGTTCTTTCCTGATATTAGCATCACAACTCATGTAAACACCAATAAACCACCACTCAACCTGGGTGTCCGGATCTATAACTAGAGCCTCTATAGTTAGAGCAGTTGTTACCATCTTCCTAACCTGTATATCATGATTCCAAAACAAGGCCATGCCTTCTTTCCTATCCATAGCTTCCACGATTACACTTTCATCATACCTCAACATATCTTGGACCTTTTTCATATATCTGAACCTGTTTTTGGTCTCACTCAGAAAGACCATGTTTGGGGAGAGGAGGTTCTTAGCCTCCCTCAACTGGGGAACTGTCAAGAGGCTCCCTGCTCCTTGGCAGTTCCACACCAAGACCTTCGTTGTAACTTGACGGGCCAGTTAAGGTTGGCCCCTTCCCCCTTAGAATTTTCACTCAGATTCCCCTCCCTAGGATCCAATTTGTTCCTCTTGGGGACAATCTCATTCACCTGCACTTCCACCATATCCTCATCCACCAAGTTAAGTTTCCTTTTGCCTTGTTGAGGAGACAGATTCCTATTCCTGCTCAATTCTCTCAGTGGCTGTCTAGAGATTTTAGGAGATCTCAATTGTTTCTTCATCTTCCTGTTATGTTTCGGAACTGCCTTTGTCCCCAAATCAGAGCTTTCTGGATCAATTTGCATTAATGTTGTCTCCGGACTAACAGTTTCTTCCTCTACTACTGTTACTTGCATAATCTCCTGTGCTATTTGCTCAAGTCCAGTTCTTTCCACTTCACCCTTGAATGATCCACTTTTCTCCTTCCCTTCTGATAAACTCACAAATCCTACTTCCAAAGCACAGTTACTTTTTCCCCCAAGAAGAGGTTCTGTATCCTCCCTGGTACAACTTACCTTTTGGCTATAGTTGGTGTTTGAAGCTGAACCTCGTATTCTCATATCATTGCAGCGCACCTCATCTCTTGTCTTCTGCACCTCATTAATATCAACCTCTTTGGCCCTTCCTTTATCTGTCTGTTTCTCATCATTACCCTTCCTAAGATCTTCCTTTCTCCCTGACGAGAATTCCTTATGTCTATGTTCCAGACTCTCCTTAGCCTTGGGATTTAAAAGTACCATCTCTCCATCTTTAAAGCCCCAATGGTTCTTCTCAGAGTTGAACTTTCTTTGCTGTTCCTTTTGGGGTGATGCTTTTCCTGTATTGGCTCTCAACCACGGACCATACTGATGTTCCTGCTTACCTTTACTGATTTGTATAATTGCCTTGCATGACTTTTCTCTATGTCCAACTACGCCACATTTGTAGCAGAAATTTGGACAGCGCTCATATCTGAAATTCAACCATTTCAATACTCCATTTACTTTAACAGTTGTTCCCCTAAGTAGAGGTAGTGAGGTATCTAGCATCACCAATAGCTTTAAGTGTCTTCCTTCCTTTCCTCCTACTTGAGGCACTAGAACATCCCTTACTTCATGAAACACTGCACCAATTTTCCTCCCCGTTTCTTTTGTTATCCAGTGCACAGGAAGATTCCAGACTTGCACCCATATAGGGGCTAGGTCAAAGGCAGCTGTATCATTCTCTATACCTTCAAACCAGTGTTTCATAACCAGAATTTGGTTGTCCATGACCCAAGGTCCTCCTCCTACAATCCTATCTCTGTCCTCCCTGCTTGGAATATAAAACTGAAACAAATTTGGGCCCAGTTCTATGATCCTCAGATTCCTTGGGTACCCCCAAGTTGAGTTCACGAAGTTCTTTACTGCTACAAAGTTAACCACTTTCTCACCTCTGATTCTCCCCACTAGACTTAACTGGCATTCATGTATACCTCTATCTATCTCTTCGCATCCTAAGTCTGTACCTTCCAGTTCTTTCTCTGAGAGAGCAAACTTGCTGATCGCATCTGCCGGTTCTTCCGCCATAAGGTCTATACAGATTCTAAGGTTAACTCCTACTGTCACTACTGAGATCAGGACAAGTCAACCAAGGCCAAAAGCAAAAGAGACCAAAACAGACAGGCGAGACACTCAACACAGAAGAAAACCTACCTCCCAGTTTTTGAAAAATTTCCAAATATTTAAGGAGAAAAACACTTTTGTCCCCCTATTTTTTTAAGATTTTTCCTTTTTATAATAAAAGAGAAAAAAAACAAAAAGGTTGACTGGGGCAAGATCCCAGAACCTTTAACAGAAATGAAAACCGCAAATGAGGACTGTGGGATTAATGGCTATGAAGTTACCTGCTAGCGCACTTACGTCTTCCATGGAGTCTGTTTCCTCGGACCAGACAAACTAAGATCACTTCTGCATGCAGAAATCCGACAAAGTAGCTAACACTGAGGCGTGAGCTTTCCACTAGCTGGGGGACAAGATTATCTCACGAATCACTACTTTGCTGTTGCACTCTAAAAAGTTCACTCATCTTAACTTATTCTCAGCACTAAAATGTGGGGATTGTCTAGATCTTGGGATTGTATGTGTGTGTTTGCGGAAATTTTGAAGGATTTTGAAAAAGTTTGAAACTCTCAAGATTGAGAGACTCGCGCTCTTATCTAGAGAGAGAAACTCTCACTTTGGAGGAACTCGTACTTTCTTTAGGTTTGTCTTTGACTTTTCTTACTTTGGGAGAAAACAGATGAATTGGCCACCATTGTTGACTTGTGAGATTTGCTTTTTCCTTTGGTTTTGACCGAATTGACAAAGAGCATCAAACTCTCTCGTATGATTTTGTAGGAAAAACAATAGAAAGCAACAATTTTTCTTGTTCTTTCCTTTCTCTGTTGACCGAAATTGAAAGAGCAAATTCGACAACTTTTTCCAATTCTCTACGCATGGCTTGTTCTCCATTGATGGAGAACTAACTCCTTAATTCTAGTCAAGGGAACAACTGAAGATTTGGTTCGGTAATTACTGTGAGATCTAAATTATTTTAATTGTTTCATTCATTTATTGGTATTTATATGTTTTCTGCTTTTAATTGATATAGCTATTGTGTATTATTGAATAGCGCGCAATATTTAATTATTCACATGGGCTATTTTGCTAATTATGGGTAGTTGGATCCGTAATTATTCGATTACCTCTGTCCCGGTAGCAACTAGCATAATTGAATTTATGTCAGGGAAACATACGATCTAACTTAAACAAACCCTCGAAGCGTGTTTGTTAGTTAGGATTGGACTTTTCTAAATCTTAGTGCAATCTAGAAATTAAATCATACGGTCGTACCTAGGATTGTTTTTGGGTTAGAGAAATAGTTAACGGTCGTGCCTTGACTATCGAAAAAGTAAGGAGAGACTGATTGTTTATCGCGTGTATGACAGCTATAATCAATCTATTAATAAATGTTGGAATTATATGTGAATCGATGATTAGTGCATGAACCATTTTTGAAGTGTACCCTTGGCTAGAGTTTTCCCAATTATTTTTGTCAATTAATTATTTTTCGCATTTGATTTATTTAGTTATCCATTCATTAGCATTTAATCCTAAAACCCCTAATTTGTCTTGACTCGAAAGGAAACAAATTTCTCCCCAGTCCCTGAGAAGACGACCCTACTTGCCACTGTCTACTAGTTAGCAAACTCTTCGGGAACATGGTGAATCAAGTAATTCATTGCACACTTAGAGTCCCTACTCCAGTACCTAGAATTAATTATTGACTGTTTTTCGTGGTAGTTAGGTTTTATTATTATTATTACACATGTTCGGCACCTGTCAAACAAACATGAGGAGTCTCAAGAAAATGCACCCAAATTCTTGAAATGAAGCAAACAAGGTCCTGTCATGTAGATTCAAGTGTTAATGAAGCAGCAAATTTGAACCTTGATTTGAAGGACTTGGAGACGTTTTCTCTAAAAATTTTCAAATGAAAGTTGTTTCCCGAGGATCCTAGGTTGTGTAGAAACAACGTTCTCTCTTAAAGGACTACTATCGAAGTCAGATTTAGGTGAGGAACAGGGTTGATTCATCAACCTTATTCACAGCTTTCTTCTGGAAAAAAAAATTTGTCTTCCCGTTTCTTTTCTTTTTCTGCCTTTTCTTGCTTTTGCCGATTTTCCTAACCCTTTTCCTCAACCCTAAAGACCCACTTTTCAGCCTTTTAAATGAAACCAACGAGCTAAAACCCTAGGAATTATGGTTGAGATGAAACCAAGTTTTGTGGCAATATTTGTTTCCTTCGATCCATTTTGCCAGCTATTTTCTTGATAAATTTTTTATGGTAAGGCATCTAGGTACGAACTAATCTTGGGGGGAAAGAAATAGGAAGCAAAAATGAATCTGAATTGTTTAAAAAAAAATCCAGCTATTTTCCTTCTTGTACTGCTGCGTCGTTACTGGAAAATTGAAGAAGAAATGCACCTGTGGATACATGCGCGCGTAAGGCAGCATTTTTTTTAAGGTAGAAAGAAATGGGTCAATAGGCCTTTTTTTTTTTTTTGAAGCCTACTTTTCAGGCTTTTGCGTCTTGACTTGGGTTGGGTTTTTGCATGGATTTTGGGTAGATTTTTGCATGGATTTTGTTTGAGTTTTGAAACACAAGAAAAAACTTCTACTAAAAATTTCCAATTTTGAGTATCCTTTTTTTTATTTTTCTCTTTTTGCACAAACCTACAAAACAAAATTAAAATAATTATTCAAGAAATTTAAGTGAAAAATGAAATACTATACTTAAAATTAAGAAAAATTTGGTGTCTACAACCATCTGCATCAAATCTCCACAGATTCAAGAAGATTTCTGTGGATTGAAGTAATCTTCTTAAACAATTCTACATGATGTGGATTTAATCAAAGATCGATTTATTAAAGGAATCAAAATTTTTAAATTTTCTGCTATGCATGTCTCTGTGATTCCTTACGCACATACTGCCTCTTTGTGAAAGATAGGGAATAAAGCACTTTTAGTCCCAAAGTACGAGTAATATACCAACGTGGTCTCTAAAGTTTTAAATAAAATTAGTCTTTGAGATTTTTAACTTTGATCATAAAGGACGTTTGACAAAATTTATTAGTGAGCCGCAAAAAAAGCAATCCCTTTATTTCTCTCACTTGAGTCTGAGAGTGTGTTTTTCCTTTTCTTTTTTGTGTTTAGTTCGCTTCATTTTAGAGATTTTCTTGAAGTTTTTAAGATAAATGAACTTATCCTTAATTTGATCTTATTTTTTGCATGAAGGCACATTGTCATTTTCAATCTATATTCCAAATTTCAACAATTTGACCATCCTGGAGAAGGGGCAATTCCTTAGAATATCGTTGTTTTGAAAAAAAATCGATCATTGCGTCCTAGTTACTTTGTTCATTTGCCAAACTCATTTCTCATCTCCCCTTTCTCTCTCTAAACTCAAGTTTTCGTTTGATCAGCCTATCAGGTTTCTCCTCCCCCCACTCTCTAAACCCGCAGCGATTGTTGTAATTAACATAACCTTCAGTGTTGGTTTCCCGGCGACTGTTTCAGGCAGCCATGTTTGCAAGCCCCGAAAAAGACAGTCATTGTAGACACCATCGCCGTGCTTTGATGTCTCGACGAGCCAGTTCAGCAAACAATAATCAAGTGAAATACATCATTAAATTTTAAATTATTTGGTTGTGAACACTTTATTTATGTGATTATATTTGATAGTTATCATTCATAATTATCAATTACTTTATGTAGGCGCTTGTGCTTTAATGCTTATTTTCGTTTTGTGTTTAACTATTGCTATACTAAAATACTTTATTGTATTGATTGTATGTATTATATTAGTGTTGTTAGATTAACATTATAAATAATTAGCCAAATAATGTAGTATTAATCAAAAAGTAATATAAATAATTAGCCAAATAATGTAGTACTAAGTATTTTAATTGGACATGCGAGTAGTTAAATTAGCATGTTTCTACTTAGGTAAATTAGTTAGTTACTAAATAAATCGGCCATATCACTAAGTATAGGATTATGAATGGATTAGTTTAAGTGTTATTAACCAATTAATGTAGTTTTATCGTGTGATTAAAGTAATTAAGCAGAAGATTATACTTTAAATAATAGGTACTTATTTGTGAGCAATTCAAAAGCTTAAATAGACATAATCAATGTAATTAACAATGTAAATATGTGCAGATAATGTCGTTAATAATGTACTTCAAAGCAATTCAAAATTTTAAAACTCACAAATACTCCAAGTGGTCGATATTCTTTATTTGTTTTGTAGGTTGCGTCGGATGTGACTACGTCTCCAAAAAAGTTGTAGTCAATTAACATTCCTGCATCAGTCCAAAAGATATTTGTTATCTGCTCTTCACAGTCTAGCTGTACGGCATGAAAAAAGGATAAATTCTTGAGTATTTGCTTTTGAAAATAATTCAGCATGCTACCTGCTTCTCCATATTTCAAGCTCTTTTCCCATCTCGTTTGAAGATATTATTTAAAATCATTCCGAGTATATCCCGCATTACCCATTCCACCTGCCTCTTTTCCCATAAGCTCATTTCAATGAAAGCCCAGTATTCTCGCTTATTTTAGTTTGGAATCCTTGAGTCTCACTCGCTTTTCTTTGTGATAGCATCATGTGCGAACATTGAGCAATGTCCAACTCACGGTTATGCTTTAAGACAAGGTCATGCACACGGTACTTCATTGTCCTTCTAAGCAACACGATAACCATTTTATCTCCACACCCTATTTTCGTCAGCGCTCGTGTCCTCTTTGGCATCACATCACCTTCGTACTTGCGCTTCACACCTTCCTTGCAACATCTATATCTCCTAGACGTGGTCACGTTGTCTTTGTATTTATTTAGATAGTCTTTGCGTACACTAAAATCCATTTGAAAGGCATATTTGTTGTAAAACTTGTACGCATCCTTTTCACTATTGAACTCCATTCCTAACTCAGTGATCTCATCTTCTGCTAATTTGTTGCAATCCATTACTTTTGCTCTTACCAATTATGCATCAAACACCCTAATTTGCAACATTTCATGAATAGTATGTACATAAATGACAACATAAATATATATTACCACTCATAATGTGTTATGAATCACACATTACTCGTATACCAAATCCTATTATTATGTTTATCAATATGATTAATGATTCACATCACTTTACTTTTACTCTAAGACAACGACATTATTTATGTACAAATACAACTCCATGTACACTAAGTAATATGGACTGTAATGTGTTGGTCACACTATGTAAGTCTATTTTAACTGTAGGTACATCCACTCTAGTGATTATATTTACGTTCTAGGTTCCTTACCTCACTGGACCTTATGTCATTCGTTAATGACAACCGCCTAAACCAACTCTGCATTTTCTACTATTTCTACATTTTGAGGGCCAAACAAGCATTTTCTACTCATTGTAATATATTTCTTATATCATGTAATTTATTTACAATACCAGGTACACCCATTTATTATTCACATCTATTTGCCTTTTTTCCTCTACTTCACCTCATTCAACTCTATACCTCCATTTTATACACACTGCATGGTCCGGAGAGGGGCAAACTAAGATTGCGTGATGAGCATAGACCAACTACTAGATGCATAATGATTCATACCAATTGTAATGCGGTGGCTATAACCTGTAACTTATTTACAACAGGATGTACATTCATTCACTTGTTAAATGTGACTTTGTTACTCTCATCTTTCCCTAATTCCACTCGACACTTTACTTACATACCCCTGGGTTTTCGGATAACTACTATCCCATTATAGTCCATCACTAAAAAGCTGAATGCTCACACACACACATACGGTACAACTTCACTATTCTTCACAACCAATATTATGTTTTTAGTGACTCTAATTTCATCCTTCATTTAACCGATGTACATTGGGTGACAAATGATTGGCCACAGTTGCTGATATGGTTCAGTCACGTTACCTTGATCTGTTAATATGCTTTATGTTTCACCGAACTCGGAGAGCGCAATTTCTTCTGCTATTAAGTTGCACGACTGAACCAAGTTCGTGAGATGATGAATTTCCTTTGTTTGCTTCTACCTTGCTGCCTGCCTTGCACACATTCAAAATGGATACAACACTCTCATACACAGCTTCAAAATGCATACAACACTCTCACTGCACTGTTTGCTTCCTTCCTTATTAACGCAACACCATACCCCAGCTCTCTTCACCCAATTTTCTGTCAATTGCTACCTTCAGCAGGAAGCCTACTCTCTTCCCTCAGTTTTGTTTTGTGTGGTTAATTCAAGTTCTCTTCCCTCAGTTTCAACTTTCAAAAATTTCAACTCTTTCGTTTGCTCCGTCTGATACTATTTGGGCTACAAATTTTTTTTTTACGCCAGCATTTTTTACCTCTACTTAAGGCTTCCTGACGTGGATCATTTCTCGCCTCACGTTTGTGCTTGTGAGGAGACTGTTCAGGAGCGGTCGGTCTGATGACCGCTCCTGCCTCTAATCCGTTCAGTGGCGATGTAGTCATTGCAGCACAAACTGCTTTGACCAGAGTTAAAAGGCTCGCTTTTGCTAATTGCTATGGCAGTCTACTTTATTTGGCAGGCAAGAAACAAGTGTCTTTTCCAGCATTTGAGATCATCTACTCTGGGTGTGGTTGCTGCGGTGATTAACACCATGCAGCTAGTTGATGCTTCTTGGAGTAAGATTCTACGCACTAAAGGGAACTGGGAACTGGCAATAGAATTGGGTATAGAGCATAGCCGTTTTCTTTGATAAGTACTACTCGCTTTGTTTTTCTCACTAATCTTTTTTTGACAAGTAAAATGTATAGAATAACGTAGTGAATGTAGATACAAGGATTCTCCCTCCTTTGTGAAGCTTTCATAGTTGATCAGTAAATGAAAAGTTTAATTTTGCTCCAATAATTTTACTTTTTTTTAATCACCTTTACATCTCACATGAAAGATTACATCTCACATGCAACAGCATTACAAAATGCATTGGACAGTGTTGTTCTATAAAATTTTCCAAATAATCTAGAATTTTGTTTTTGGTGAACAAACTTAACCAACACTCCGTTGGCCCCATAACGATGGACAATACCACTTACCAGTTGTGTTTTCTTTTGTTTTCTTTACATTTTCTTGATCCACTCATACAAGGTACAAGTACAACCCCGCGAGCTCACAAAGCAGTCCATACTCAAGAGTCTCTTGGTCATAGCAATTAATGGAAACTTACAGAGCTCATTGCTTGATATTGCCATTCCCCATCCAAAGTCACATAAACCCAATGCTCCAATTTGCTAAGCGTTTGCAACAGGAGGGCACCAAAATCACCATCGTTACAACCAATTTCTTGTTTAAAACACTCAATGAAGTCTCAGGTTCTATCTCAGTGGAAACCATATCTGATGGATATGATGAGGGAGCAAATGGAATTGTACCGGAAATACACTTTCCTAAATTTCAAAAGGTTGGCTCAGAAACTTTGACTGAGCTAATCTTGAAGCTTCAGGATTTGGGCTGTCCTGTCGATTGTATCATTTATGATTCACTCTTGCCTTGGTGTCTAGATGTAGCCAAGGATCTTGGCGTACGTGCGGGTGTGCTCTTCACTCAATCTTGTGCTGTCAATAGCATCTACTACCATGTCCACAAAGGGCTTTTGAAACTTCCTCTAGAGGAGAGTGAAGTGGACATTCCTGGTTTGCCACCACTTCTAGCTTCAGATCTGCCCTCTTTTGTGTCTTGACAGGTTGTCAGCCTGTGCAATAATAAAAACCTGCTCAAACTAAAAATAATTTCTGTAGATAGTGGTAAGCAGGGTCGAATCCACAGGGACTGGGTGTAATTGCTTCTTTCCAAATTCACAGTGACAAGGGGGTATTTTTATATCAGGGGTGACAATTTAAGCAATTCAACTAAAAGTAAAATAATAAAAATAAAATAGCCAACTAGAAATTAAATAGCAATTTACTAAAATCAAATGAGTGATAATTAAGGATCTAGCCAAGGAATAATTTCAGCAATGGCTCACCTAATTGATCATCGATAAGCAAAGGCAATTCCAATTATTTACCAATAAATAAGTTATAACTGCCAAACAAGCGATGACAGTCAACCCCTCCTTACTGTGTCGGTGATTAAGGTACACCCGTTAATCACTACTCTAATTGAGAAATAATCTTAGGTACGCCCGTAAGATTTAATTCTCCAATTTCTTTACGTATTAGAGGAGCCCTATTCTAACCAAATAACGCACTACCAGGGTTATTTTAGATTAGCCCGCGTATCCCCCTGACACAAATCTAATCATGCAAGTTATCACTATTTTGAGACAATTAAACAATTACGGATTTAACGTTCCAATTGACAATAGATTATCAAATTAACTAATTATCCGGATCCAAGACAATCAATTAATTAAACAATCATAAGCACTGTAACCAGGGAATATGCGAATATCAATAAATAAAAGAAAAAAATAAAATTAAATCGATCTCACAATTTTAGGCGACTCAAAGCATTCGTTGTCCTTTGATTAGAGTGAGAAAATTAGTTCATAATTGATGAACAAAATCCACGCAAAATGGAAGGAATAACTGCGGCCATTGTACTTCAAAACTAGGAAAAACTCAATTCGCCTAATTGGTGAAAAGCTCCTGGCATGTGCAGGGGCAGCCACAAAAGACGAAAGGAAAAGTCCAAGCTACTCTATTGTTTCTCCTCACCTCCGTGGAGAATAACTACCACCAGTTAAGAAGAAAAAGTGAAAAAGTAAGGCTAAGCTAAAAGACGAAAAACTAAGGAAGCAAGATAGCCCCCTGTCCTCTGCAATATTTTTGGTTTTTATCCCCTGCTTCCCTCAGATGTGCGGCGGCTCCTACCAGCAAGAAGAAAAACCCTTCAGCCGTCCTTCCTTCGCAGAATTTACCAAAATGGGCGTAACATCTTCTTTTCTAAAAATGCCCCTGGACTAAGCTCTGTTATTTGGACTCTTTTCTTATTAAATTGGCACTTGTTAGCATATTTTCGTTCTACTCCCTGAAATAAATGCAAAGTACTAAAAGTGAGTAGAATCCCGCAATTAATCCACATCAAGTCAGGTAATAGGAGGAATTAATAATAAAATAAATGATAAAATTGCAACCTATCATGTCTAATCCGGGTCAATATCCAGCAAGTTCTAAGCTGGTTTTACATGACCAATTGGAAAAATTTGAAGAAGCTGACTGGATCTTCTTCAACACATTTTACAGGTTGGAGGAGGAGGTAAGCGGACTTGAATATATCTCAGTTTTGCTTGCATAAATTATGGGCTGGCTCGTGGCAAATCTAAGTCCTTAATGACATGCCAAGATAGCTCCTTCTCAAATAAAATCTAAAAAGAATTTGTTTGTAATACTGTGAATTTTATTTGTTTTGTATTGCTTAATTAGGTGAATGGTTGGATGGCAAAAATCCTACTGGTAAAGACAATTGGACCAACTATTCCATCCATGTACTTAGAAAAGCGCCTTGAAGATGACAAGCAATATGGTCTCAATCTTTTTAAACCAATGATTAATGCTTGCATTTCATGGCTAAATGAAAGGTCAATTAGTTCAGTCGTCTATGTAGCATTTGGAAGTTTGGAAGATCTTGATGTTGAGCAGATGCATGAATTATCATGGGGCTTGAGAACTAGCAACTATCATTTTATGTGGGTGGTTAGAGAATCAGAATCAAAGAAGCTAAAGATTTTGTAGATGAAACATTTGACAAAGGGTTAATAATCTCATGGTGTCCTCAGCTTGAAGTTTTAGCCGACAAATCTATAGGGTGCTTTATAACTCATTGCGGGTGGAATTCAACATTGGAAGCCTTAAGTTTGGGAGTTCCAATGATTGCAATGCCACAATAGACAGATCAAAGCACAAATGCCAAGTTTGCAATGGACATTTGGAAAATGGGAATCAAAGCTCAGCCAGATGAAAATGGAATTGGTAGAAGAGATGTCATTGGTCAATGCATAAGCATAGTGATGGAGCGGGAGATTGGACAAGAGATTAGGAAAAATGCGAAAAAGTGGAAGGATTTGGCAAGACAGGCTTTTGAAGAAGGGGGAAGTTCAGATGTAAAAATTTAGGAAGAGTGACTGAAATTGACCTTTTTGGTTGCCATTTTGGCTGTTTTTTGTTTTTTGTTGCCATTTTGCCAAACTAATAATTTTGCACAACCTAGCTGTTCTCAAGATCATGTGCATTGATGGTTCATAAAAGTTATGGAAGCTTAATCATGAAATACTAACCTCCCAAAAAAAAAAAAAATGAAGTTATACATCTTCCTAGATATGGGACTTGTGCAATTGTCCGTATCAATTACACCCCGCGATGTGTATACTATCAGAACAAATATAAATATTAAAAAAATAAATAATAAATTTAGACACTAAAATTACATACATGTACAACAAATTTTGTCCTTTTTAAAAAATAAACAATAAATATAGACACTAAAATTACATACATGCACAACAAATTTTGTCCTTCTTTTAAAATTTTTTTCCCAAATTCAATCTTATCACTTCAATTTAAAATTGAACCTTGCCCATCATGAGTTGTACTTTACAATCACAATTATTTAATCACCGTCATGAGTTGTCCTTTAATTTTTCTACTATGAATGTCCTTCCGTCTTTTTATTTTTTCGGTCGTTGGGAACAGTAGGGAAAAGGACAGCCAGTCTATGATTAATTAATAAAAAGAGCTTATGGTTAATTCATAATTGACTCGTTATAAGGACAGAAGTGCTAATGTTTTAAAATTTGCATTCATACATGTACACAATCAAATTATCATAACGGATCTTCTGTCTCACTTTTTATTATATTATTATTTTTTATTTATAAACATCATATTTTAGTTCTTTTTTGTTTCCTTAAAATCTAATAAGATCCAATAACTATTAATTGAGTAATATACAAAATTTAACAAACTCAAAATATCAAAATGCATAAAAAATGAGATTTTTTTAATGAATTTTCTGATGTATTTTTTAAAATTTTTTATTATATATTAATTTTTTCAAACTGTTGTTTTTGGTTATTACTCAATTAATAGTTATTGGATCCATATAAAATAAAATGAACTAAAATATAATATTTATGAAAAAAAATAGTAATACAATAAAAAAATGTGATAGAAAGTGGCACAAGAAGTGAGACAGAAGATTCGTTACATAAAACTATTTACATACTGACCACAAATTAATAAACATGACTTCTTTTATTTTATTTTTTGGGGCAATAACTTAGGTCAATTTTAAAATCCGAAGAGCCGTGCTTCTTCCTTCATTCTATTTTTAAGGTTGTCAGGAACAGTAGGGAAACGGTCAGCCTTTGATTAAACAATAATGAGAGGTTATGTTTAAACTATTCATCGTAAAGGACATATGTATTGATTTTATAAAATATGTATTCATAAATGTACACAATCAAATTATTTACATTGCCTTGCTTTTTTTATTTTTTATTTTTTTATAAAGGGGATAATTTCATTCTGGTATTTGCACGAATGACAGCAAATACATCAGAACATGACACGGATACATAGATAAAAAAAATCAACTTATACAACAAATTTAAAATTATAATATGCTTTTTTTTAATTTTGATTAAAATTATAATATGCTTGATCATAATATTGAAACTCCGAGAGCAGTTTCAGCTGTGTGTAATGCAGCAGGGCTATCAAGAACGATGATTAGAATTCTTTACCTCTGATTAGATTGATAAAAGGAGAAGATCAACGTTGATTTCTTATTAAATGTCGACATTTGTTGTGTTAGTACCGATTGAGAAGAATCCAACCCGATCCAATCAATAGCTATTAGAGGTTAGCTAATTTGAAGATTGTAATTTATAAAATAGCCATTGTTCTATGAAATAGCGGCAAGGAAGCAACCGCTCAAAAAGGTTTTTACTAGTGTGTTTGAATAGTAAATTATTTGAAAATTTTTTTTATGTTGTATTATAAACACATTTTTAAAATCTTTTTAATTTTTCAACCAATTTTAAGTATCATATATCTTGCATTTCAAAAAAAAACTATAATATTATTATAAAACTTTTCCAAACAGTCTTCAATGAAAATAATCTAAAATATTGGCTTTCGGTGAATGCTTCATTGGTTTCTCACGGTCCCTCACATACGAGGAAAGTAAAAAAACCACTCCAGACTAAGAAAACCAAAGTCAAAAGAGAAAAGCTAATCTAAAAGTTGTCCTAGTTGTCCACGTTCCAGTCCTGTCTAAGTTTTTCCTATTCTAATTGCTACCTCCCCTGTGCGGCGCTAGGAGGGATTGGAAGAGGAAGGCTCTGCCCTCGTTTTGCTGAATTCTGCAAATTACCAAAAAGGAGTCCCATTTTGATGTTTCAAAAATGTCTCTGGCTGCTTGTTACTTGAACTCCTTCCTAATGACTGTCAAATTGGCACTTGTTATGATATTTTCGTTCTATTCCATGAAATAAATGCAAAATATCAAAAGTGGGTAGAATCTAGCAATTAATCCACATCAGGTCAGGAAATAGGGAAAATTAGTAATAAAATAAATGATAAAATTACAATCTATCAGTGAACACTACTATTCCAACTTTGGATATGGGGCACAACTTTAAAAATAATGATTTGATTGTGATGTTTATGCTTTTTTTTTTTTTTCTAATTTTACCTTTACAAATTCAAAATTTAAATCTAAATGGTAATATGCATTTGATTAGAAACAAGGGTTATATTAAAAAAAGATTAAAAAGTGTTTTGTCTGTTTTAACATGATAAATATTTTAGGATATCTTTAAATAAAAATATGACATTTTTAATAAGAATGAGGGAGTACGATTACGTGAGTTGGTGGCCGAGCATCAAATATATTATCCTTGTAAATTGGTATGTGTACAATGATATGACAAAGTAACTACTTTAGATGCCAAAAAACAAAGCCTTTGTACAAGAAAGACAACATGGGAGGCAGGTCAAGAATTTCACAGATTCCCTATGTAAATGTCACTAGCACAAGAAAGATTGTACGCTTGAGGATATTTCTTGCTCTCTATTAAAACTAATTTATTCAAAATTCAAAATAAGTTCAGAATAGCTGACAATTAACTTTTACGAAAGTGGTACAATTCAGGGGTTGAACGATAATTTTTGAGACTTTAACGGCGTATCCACCTGCATTTAAAATGTGTTTCTTATGGGCCATTAAGCCAAAATTGACCAAAATTGACCGATCAGATAAAATCTTATATACATCACAACCATCCCAACTTTGTCCATAGCGATGGCCAGCAATTCTTTTTTTTTTAATGCAGCCATAGAAAAGAATATTTCTCTCTAGCACACTGATTTGTGTCGTGTACCACTTATACCTTCCCTGAATGGGACATGCTAATGTTTAATTAGTTAGGGAGGTATGATCTCACTCGTCAGTATGATGTTTTACAACAAGTTCAAATGGATTCTGAATTCCGATACTCCAAATGGCTGCTGGTGTGTGCACACCCAACTTATACTATGTGTGTTCACAAACTAACAATTATTACCTATCATTACCTATTATTTTAATTAACTTTATTTCTCAAAAAAAAAATTAATACATAATTATATCTTAAACAAGTGCCTTTTTTCAAAAAAAAAAAAATTCTACTAGGAAGGATGGGATTTAAGAAGCGGGTGGAGAGGAGGGGATTAGAAGTACCCACTAAACATATCACTACGATAAAGAGGGTAATGACATCTACATTTACATCTGCAAAGGTTTTGGAACCTCCAAACAGTGCATTCTCAAATTTCTTGGTTATAGCAATCGATGGAAACTCACAGAGCTCATTGCCTGATATTGCCATATCCCGTCCAAGGTCACATAAACCCAATGCTCCAATTTGCTAAGCGTCTGCAACATGAGGGCGTCAAAGTCACGTTTGCTACAACCAAGTTCTTGTTTGAAACCGTGGATGAAGTCTCAGCTTCTATCTCAGTGGGGACCATCTCTGATGGATATGATGAGGGAGCAAATGGAATTGTACCGGAAATATACTTTCCTAGGTTTCAAAAGGTTGGCTCAGAAACTCTGACTGAGCTAGTCTTGAAGCTTCAAGATTCGGGCCGTCCTGTTGATTGTATCATTTATGATGCATTCTTGCCGTGGTGTCTAGATGTAGCCAAGGATCTTGGCGTACGTGCGGGTGTGTTCTTCACTCAATCCTGTGCTGTCAATAACATCTACAACCATGTCCACAAAGGACTTTTGAAGCTTCCTCTAGAGGAGAGTGGAGTGGACATTCCCGGTTTGCCACCATTATTAGCTTCAGATCTGCCCTCTTTTGTGTCTAATCCTGGTCTATATCCAGCAAGTTCACAGCTGTTTGTACATGACCAAATGGAAAATTTTGAAGAAGCTGACTGGATCTTTTTCAACACATTTTACGGGTTGGAGGAAGAGGTAAGCGTACTTCAATACGTCTTTTTTTTATTTTCTTATTTTAATAGGGAAATTATTAGATTTAAGAAGCCCGGGAGGGAGAAGGAGAATTTGAATTTAAGATTTCTAATTTTTGAGAGCTGAATTTTAAGCACTAGATCAAGATTCCCTCCGGCCAATAAATCTAATAATACCTACACATATTACAGTCGGGAACCTAAGTCCTGAATGACCATGCCAGTTAGGTGTTTGTTAACTAAAAACTAAAAAAGTGGCATTTTGTCTACTACTATGAATTTTATTGGTTTTGTATTACATATTGCTTAGGTGATTCACTGGATGGCAAAAATCCTACCGGTAAAGACAATTGGACCAACTATTCCATCCATGTACTTAGAAAAGCGCCTTGAAGATGACAAGCAGTATGGTCTCAATCTTTTTAAGCCAATGACTAATGCTTGCATGTCATGGCTAAATGAAAGGTCAATCAGTTCAGTTGTTTATGTATCATTTGGAAGTTTGGCAGAACTTGAAGTTAAGCAGATGGAAGAATTAGCATGGGGCTTGAGAGCTAGCAGCTATCATTTTCTATGGGTGGTTAGAGAATCTGAATCAAAGAAGCTGCCAGAAGACTTTGTTAAAGAAACATTTGACAAAGGACTAATAATTTCATGGTGTCCTCAGCTTGACGTTTTAGCCCACAAATCTATAGGCTGCTTTATAACTCATTGTGGGTGGAATTCAACATTGGAGGCCTTAAGTTTGGGAGTCCCGATGATAGCAATGCCACAATGGACAGATCAAAGCACAAATGCCAAGTTTGTAACGGACATTTGGAATATGGGAATCAAAGCTCGGCCAGATGAAACTGGAATTGTTAGAAGAGATGTGATTAATCAATGCATAAACCTTGTGATGGACGGGAAGAAAGGACAAGAGATTAGTAAGCATGCAAAAAAGTGGAAGGATTTAGCAAGACAGGCTTTTGATGAAGGGGGAAGTTCAGACAAAAATATTAAAGACTTTGTCTCCAAATTGATTCAATCTTGAAGAGATTGATACAGTGTATTTTGTCTTCTTTTGGATGCGTTTTTTGAAAGTTTGTAATAAACTTTACTTCGCTTATTGTAGAATTTATTAAAAAAAATTTATGCAGTAGAGAATTTGGGGAAATTTTTCTTTTTTTCTTTTTTTCTTTTTTTTCTCTTTCCTCTCTTTTTCTTTCTCCAAAACCTCACTGCTTTTCCTCTTCTCTCTCTCTCCCCTGTCCACCACTACCGCCACCGTACTTTCCCCTCTTTTAAAAAAAAAATTATTTTCCTCTCCTTCCCTCTCCCCATCCTCTTCCTCTCTTTTCCTTTCTCCTCCTTCTCTCCCTTCTCCTGCTTTCCCTAATCCCGTCCTCCTACCCTTTTCCCTAGTAGGCAACCAAAGATCTGATCACACGCAAAGAGATCTAGTTGTCAATCAGGAGAAGGGGTTGGGGGTGGGGTTGGGGAAAGGAGGGAGGAAAGAGGAGAAGGGGGGAAGGGAAAGAGAGGGGAAAAACAAAAGATGCCAACCAGCGGAGCAGTGGTGAGTTGAGATAGGAGAGAAGAGAAAAAAAAGAAGAAAAAGAAAGAAAAAAGTTTGCATATTTTTAAGTGTTTTTGGGGGTATTTTAAAAAATTTTAGAATACTTGTAAAAGATTGTTATAGATAAAGTTGTAAAAGAACTCTTATATATTACAAATCGGGCAAAAAAAAACTTCGCACTTAAACATAGTCTTGGGTTTAAGCCAATCATGGCTGGTTAAAATAAGCACTTCAAATCCTTTGTCCAGAAATCACCATTTGTCGTATCTATTCCATGTTTATATAGTTGCTACGTGTATTGATACATTGATAAGTTAGACAAATTAGCAAGACAGGCAGATGGGCCAAATATTATTATTAGAAAAGATTCCTCCCGTCCGTGCTTGGGGCCTTTTATGAATGGTGAGGAGGTTTTTTCGCTTATGCAAGGCCTTCATTGGATAGTTTACAATTACCTTTTATTAGGACTTAATGCACCTAGGACTGCAAATGAATTGAGCAGCTCGCGAGCGGCTCGAGTCAAGTTCGAGCTGGCTCAAGTCGAAATCGAGCTCAAAATATTAAGCTCGTTAGCTCGCGAGCCGGCTTGCGAGTTCGAGTATATATATATATATATATATATATATATATATATATATATTATTTTAAGTATATATATTTTTTATTTTAAATATATATATTTTTTATTTTCTTATTTTAATAGTAAAATTACATATATATCCTTAATATTTTATTATTTATTAAAAAAATATTATTTTATTTATTTTTTAAAAAATAAAATAATTATTTTTTATTTTTTTCGAGCTCAAGCTTTAAATTTGCTGGCTCGTCGAGCTCGAGCTCGAGTTCGAGGTTGGTAAAATTTAATCGAGACTCGGCTCGATTAGCCCAAAACTCGACTCAACTCGGCTCGTTTGCAGCCCTAAATACACCATCCGCAATTGGACACATCTCAAAGAATACTAAATTATTCACTGTTTTGGTCAGACTGGATGAAAGCGTGATTATAGGCACATGATGACCATTAAATAATGACAAGATCGTCTACTGCCGACCTAGACTTTTCTTTTTATTGGATTATTTTAACGGATTAGACGCCGGTTAATATATTTAAATTATAATTAATTTACCATGTAACTGTACATAATTACAATTATTGCACATTTTCCATTTGAATGCCTTTTCAAATTAACTACACCTTTTTTTTATAGAAAATTTAATACTTAAATCTTCTATTAATGATGCTTATTGGACATGCATTAATCAAATCATATTTTATTTTGTGAAAATAAGAGGGTAAATAACATTTGACCACATTATATTGTAGGCTAGTTAGCCTCAAAAAAAAAAAAGAATTGCAGGCTAGTTTAAAAAAATTACACTCAAAGAATCTGCAAAAACTTTAAAAAGCTAGCTGCTGGGCTGAGACAGCCCGGTAGCAAGCGAATTTTAAAAAAAAAATTTGTTTTGTGCAGCCCGACAGCGTTTAAAAAAAAATTTAGTGTTAGACTTTAAAAAAAAAACAAAGCCTCTTATGCTGCCTAGCTGTGTAATTTTATACGTACCCATTGACAGATCCATACATGTCCGACTTTTCTTTTTTTCATCGATATTCTGACTAATTAGCCAATGGGTTTGCCTAGCATTCACTTTTACAGCTTGCAATTTGCACAAATTTTTAACCTCTTTTCACCTACAAAGAAAAGGAATTACAATTTGCATAGTTGCAATGCTACTGTGGCCAATTCCTTAAATTATAGTTGAAAAAAAGGTCCGCCAATTATAGCTCTGACAAGTTGGTCTTCCTAGGATATGGGGCAGAAACGGTCATCAGAAAGAAGGACCGTCCCTAAATGGTCCCCTCACAAGCCTCAATAAGAGGCTATAAAAGAGCCATGTTGACATGGATAAAAATGCTCCCGTTTTACTTAGTGAGCATGAAAAAATATTTTAAAAAAAACTTATCTTAACCTAATAGATTCCACTACTGTCAAAACTCTGTTTCAAAAAAATCCCGCCCAAAGTAATTGGGTGTGACTGTTCATTAAAATTTGAAGCCTAAAACTCTCCTTCCAAAAATTGTCAATATTCCTCCATAACTCTAGACTGAGGGCAAAATAACATTCAAAAACAAGAAAGTTGCAGACGAGGAGTGTCAAAGAAGAGCCATGGAAATATATTATCACCCATCAGTCATTACACTGGGGAAAAGGAAGAACTACTTGCTGAAGGAAAAGGTGTTGGGGATCTAATAATAGAAGGTGGTGTGATCTGAAACAGAGAAACACCCAATTGCATCCACATAAACCTTTCAGGTAACAGTGTTGCAAACCAATGACTTAATTTCCATTTTTTGGTGATTGGTATCCATTTATTTTACTTGTAGTCTCCGTGAAAACCTTTTGAATAGTAGAAGTTAAATTAGTTGATGGACTACACAAGGGAGGAGAGTAAAGAAAAATGTTGCACACCAAATGTTTGCAAAATAGAAAAAAGAACTTTCGAACCAATTAGTAGAAAGAGCTTTTACTAGGGATATGCAGGGGTATTTGTCTACAATAACAATAACATAGCAATAATATAGTCAAGGTTTTAGGCAGATAAAAGAAACAAAAATTTTCAAGTTATATTTTTCATTTGTGTTGATTAGTAGGGACATTTAATGGTGTAGAGAGAATTACACGGTGTTTATGGGCGATTACAACCAAGTAAATTAGGATGTACATTAAGAATAATAGTAAGGAAAGTGAATGATTAGGATGAATATTATAAGATATTCCAGTAAATGTGCCTTTACATCAATGTTGGATAGCAAAATAATATTTGTAATTAATTGGTCATAGTGAAGAAACAGTTTCATGCAGTTGTAAATTAATAACCATTTACATTAAAATGTTAAATCTGCTTAGAGAAGTAACAATGGAGGAAAAAGAGAAGGAAAAGAGGCCAACAAAAAGAGGGAAGTGCACACATTATTAACCATTAATGAGTGGTACCTCATGTTTGAAAATTAGTACTTATTCATATAACAGTTGTCTAGTAATTGAAGTGAATTACTTCAAACTTAATTGGTATGAGTATTTGAAATAATTTATATATATTAGGTTGAATATACATGTTGTTCAGTATGCCTTATGTAGTGCAAAAATATAATTATAAGATGTCTTAGTAGTGTGCCTATACATTATGTTAGATAACTATTATTTTTTGTGAATAAACAATGACTGTGAAGAAATACTTTCATATAGTTTTAAATTAATAATCAATTAACATAATGCCCCTGTTAAATAAAGGTGTGAAGGTTTGATAATAAAGGAAAAAAATAAAAGAAAGTGCACGCATCAAATATTAATGGTGGTCCTTGTTTGTATAATAATAGTATAGCAATTGAAGTGGATTGCTTCAAAGTTGATTCGTATTGATGTAAATTCTAATTTTTATGTGTTTGGTTGAATGTACATATTATTCAGTATGCCTTACTTACTGGTAGAAAATGGTTACAGGATGTCTTAGTTAATATGTCTGTACATCATGTTGGATAAGTGTTATTATTGGTGAACAATTAGTGATACTCGACAAATACTTTTATGTGGTTGTAATTTTGCAATGAAGTAATAGGATGATGTTAAAGTAAGATCTAAGGGATTTATAATGAAAGGAAAAGAAATAAAAGGAAGAGAAGTGGGGTGAAGTGCGCACACTATTAATTTGACAATTTATTATCGCATGTTTGTAACTTGGTACCTATTTGTACATTCCTAGTCTATAGGATTAAACTTGATTGGATAAGTGTATGTTGTAATATGTATGAATTAGGCTAAATGTACTAAATGTTTAGTATGCCTTACTCAGATTTGAATATAGTATATCATATTTAGTTGTGATTTTATAATGTCATATGAATGCCAGGACAAAACAGAAGCATATCAACCGTCCCTGAACAATGTAACATTTTTTTGAACATTTTATAATTCTATGTAAACTTCTTGTACATCCTTACAATAGAGGTGTGATATTTTGTTACTGTTCATATGGATCCCATATGTAATAATTGTGCTTCTATTGTTAAGTTTTACTAGTAGTTCACGTAAAGTTACGTCTTGTTCAAAAAATATTACATCATTCAAAATGGTTGTATTGAACAAAGTAAATAGCCTTTACAATTTGCATGAGCAGTGGCAAGATGGCAAGGAAAAGGACAATGAAGAATCCAAGTGAAAAGAAAGAAATATAAATAGGAGAACTACTGAGCTTGCAGAACCAATCCCATCATTTATAATTAGAAAGGAAAAAAAGAAATCAACTTGAGAAGAAGAAATGGAGCAAGCGAAACTCAACTAACAACATTGTATAAACCTTTTACCTTTTTTTATTTATTTGTTATCACAACATTTGTAAATTTTCAATTTCAATTTATAAAAAATGATATGTAGTGATAGGTAAGAATCCTTCTAGATACCATTGTAATCATTGCAGATTTTTGTTCAATTTGTAGATTTATTTGAAGCATTATATATATCTATTAGAATTGTTGTACATATTATTATAACTAGAGTGTACATTTGGTTAAATTTTTTTGTTCAATTTTTAGAAATATTTGTAAATAATAAAATTATCTAATAAAAAGACACTTTGTTATGTTTATAAACTTAACAGGCTCCTCCATTCTTCATTTCTTTTCGAAGAATCCATTCTTCATTTTAAATCATACATCATCTCTCTTTATGTATATGTTATTTTTATATGTATCATACCTAATAAACTCAAGGATAATTGTTCAAAGAGCAATTAAATGATAGAAGTATGCCAAAATTGACATCCCAACCACGTTTCTAAAGTTTTTAGTTTGGGATTTGGTAAAAAATAGAAACGAGTGACATTATGATTGGGTGTTACAAATTTGTTGATGGGCAATTATTGCTTTTTGAAATTATAATATATTGACAACTAAAATTTTACCTAAAGCCGTTACTTCCATAATAGTGATTGATGATTAGTTAAATTTTTGTTCAATCAGCATGTATATAATTTATAAGTAACCAAATGTAATTAATTTTAATCAATTTGTGAAACATAAATCTTTATTTTCTTAAACATATCATAAAATGGACTAAACAATTTGTCAGACATTAGTAACAAAAAATCAATAAAGATCAACATGGGATACAACATCAAAATGTTACTAATTAGCAATAGAAAGTAAATATTTTTTTTTACCAATTGATAGAATAGAAGTTATTGTTTTGGATATATTGTAAAACAGATCGAACTAACAATAAAAAAAATTAACAGCATATAGTACTTAAATACTAACTAGATTTGCAATACTAATAAACAAAATCTAAAATTAACAATTTTACTATTTTTGCCTCTAGTACATTTTAAAATAGATTGAACATGTGGTAATGAATTAAGAACTAAATGTAGGTAAATTCTAACGAGTGTTACGAGTCTTGCACAACGAAACTATCTAATTATCCAATCTAATTTCTTTGCTCCACTAGCATTGATTGATATCCATTGATTCGTCAAAAGAAGTTGTCTTTGCTCTTGACATGCTACAAAATAAGGTGAATAAGATATCATGTGTTAACAATTACATACAGGGCATAGTTAATCAAATCCCAATTTGTACGCCTATATGAACTCTATGTAACCAACGAACAACTATATAGTAAATTCATTCTTACATTATGTGTATGCACATGACAATGTGTAAAGGCTAACAACCTATTACAGATTCAAACAATAGACTGACTTTTGTAAATTTATGACCATGTAAGCATACAAAACATAGAACACTACTTCATACCCACAAACAACTTGTACACTCCACAGAAAAATACTAATATCAACTATACCAAAGTTTCTAGAATACATTCCAAATCATGTAGTTACTTTTTGCAGCGCTATATCTAATCTCCTTTTACAAAAATATATAATCAAGTAATTAACACCTAACATGATGTACATTTTTATAAACTGATTGTACCTTATAGATCATCCTGTGTAAAGTGCTCACGAACAAACTAATACTCTTCATACAAGTAAAATTACACATCCATTATAGAGAGATGCACAAGTTGATTAAAGGGCCAATAACCATTCCAAAGTTATACGCACCATTGCACTGCCTTTTATAGATATACACAGTCAAGTAACTAACATCTAATATATTGTACATTTTTGTAAACTGATTGTATCTCATGAATCACCCCATGTAAAGTGCTTATAGGCAAATTAGTATTAGCTATACAAATAAAATTACACACCTACGGCAGCCTGCAAGGAGATGCACAAGTGGGTCAAAGCACCAATAACCATTCCAAATATATGCATACCATTGCACTATGCATGTGGTTGCAATGACTAATTGCAATATGCATATAGACAAATAACTGCATGTTCAACAATTTCTACGCATTGTACTTGGTTGGTTACACGGTGTACATTATTTCAACCAGATTATACATTCACTAAGTATTTATATAGATGCTACTTAATGAAGTAAACTATAGTGTATGCATAAAATTTTATTGACCGATGTTACAATGCTAAAATTGTTCTTGTGGTTGGTTGGATGTGATTCCTATGTCTTCTATTAGTAACGATGGTAATAAACCAGCCAACACATTAAATGAATCACTATCAATTAAACATAGGCACACTACTAAGTCATCTTGTAACCATTTTTTTGCATTGCATAAGGCACACTAAACAATAAGTACATTTAGCCTAATATATATAAATTATTTCAAACACTCATACCAATTAAGTTTGAAATAATTCACTTCAATTACTAGATAGCTGATATATGAATAAGTACTAATCTTAAAAAATGAGGTACCACTCATTAATGTTTAATAATGTGTGCACTTTCCTCTCTTTTTTAGCCTCTATTCCTTCTTTTTTTCGTCCATTGTGATTTCTCTAAGCAGATTTAACATTTTAATGTAAATGGTTATTAATTTACTATCCAACATTGATGTAAAGGCACACTCACTAGAACATCTTATAATCCATCCTAATCATTCACTTTGTTTACTATTACTCTTAATGTACTTCTGTTTTACATCGATGTAATCACCTATAAACACCTAATAATTCTATCTAGACCATAAGATGTCCCTATTAACTCACACAAAGAAAAATATAACTTCAAAAATTTCCTTTTCTTTTATCTGCCTAAAACCTTGACTACGTTGTTGATCTATTGTTGTTATTGTAGTCAATTACCCTTACTTATCCCCTAATAATAGCTCTTTCTACTAATTGGTTTGAAAGTTGTCCTTTTTTTTTTTTTTTGCAAACATTTGGCGTGCAAAATTTCTCTTTACTCTCCTTTCTTGTGTAATCCATCAATTGATTAAACTTCTACTATTCAAAGGGTTTCCATGGCGACTACAAGTAAAATAGATGGACGCCATTTATCAAAAAATGGAAATTAAGTCATTGGTTTGCAACATTGTTGCCTGAAGGGTTTATGTGGATGCAATTGGGTGTTTCTTGGTTCAGATCCCACCACCTTCTACTATCAGATCTCCAGAACCTTTTCCTTCAGCAAGTAGTTCTTCCTTCTTCTCAGTGTAATGATTGATGGATGATAGTATATTTCCACGGCTCTTCTTTGGCACTCCTCATCTGCAACTTTCTTGTTTTTGAATGTTATTTTACCCTAGTTCTAGAGTTATGGAGGAATATTGACAATTTTTGGAGGGAGAGTTTTAGGTTTCGAATTTTAATGAACAGTCATGCCCAATCAATTTGGGCGGAATTTTTTTGGAACGGAGTTTTGACAGTAGCGGAATCTAATAGGTTAAGGCAAGGTTTTTTTTTTAATTTTTTTCATGCTCACTAAGTAAAACAGGAGCGTTTTTATCCATGTCAATGTGGCTCTTTTATAGCCTCTTATTGAGGCTTGTGAGGGGACTGTTCAGGGACGGTCCTTCTGATGACCGTCCCTGCCCCGTATCCCCACTGAACCTCCTCTGTCCAAGTCATTGCGCCTCTAAATAGTAAATAAACAAAGATGGAAAAATAGCCATTTTCGTCCCTAAACTTTTTTTGTCCGTCAATTTAGTCCCTAACTTTTATTTTTAGCCAATTTAATACATGAATTTAATTTTTGGATCCAATTAAGTCCTTCCGCCGCCACCTAAAAGTAATTTAGCTCCTAATTTAACATTAAACAAGGGCATTTTGGAAACTTTGAATTATTTCTTCTCCACTACCAGCCTCCACCACCAACCACCCGCCTCATCCTTCATGATCGGCAATTTTGGATATACCAGCAACACCAGTAATCCATCGGCGGAGGGATTACTACGGCTCCGCGGCCTAAAATTTGAAAGATTGGAAAAGAAGCCAATGTTTCCCAGCAAGAACAGAGCAATAAAAACCACGCATGTCAAAACCACATATCCACTCATGGTTCGCCAAATTGGCCGAGTCCGAGTTGACTCAGCCGAGTCATAACCGGAACGGGGCTCACCGGTATGATACCGACACCCGCATCGCCGTTTCACCGGAATCCGAGTTGACTCGGATTGACTCGGTCGATATTTACCGAGTCAACTCAAATCAATAAGAAATCAGTAAAACTTACCGAGTTTGACCGAGTCAACTCGCGAGTCAGACAACAAAATCACCCACATGATTTCTTCTTTCTCCCACCGGTTGCCATCCTCATTCCATCACTTCTGCCAGTGCAACCCATCATAATTAATTGAGGTTTCTTGAGGGTTGTGATTGTAAGACTCGTAATTTCGTTGGGATTGATCATAATCTTCAGATTGGGAGTACAACAAGAAGAATTGGAGCAAATTTGGAAGTAAGATGAATCTGTAAAAATTTTGTGGGATTCGGGGTTTTGGAAATTTTTGTAGGTGGTGGTAAACTGGTAATGGTGGTGGAGCTTGAGAAGAGAGAGACAGAGAAGAAATAAAGGGGGGGAGGCGGTGGAAAGATGAATCTGTAAAAATTTTGTGGGATTCGGGGTTTTGGAGATTTTTGTGGGTGGTGGTAAACTAGTAATGGTGGTCTTGAGAAGAGAGAGACAGAGAAATAAAGTGGGGAAGGCGGTGGAATGGAAACGTTTTCTAGGGATTATGGGAGGCAGTGTGGGTTGTGTAGGTGGGAATGTGAGGGGATAGAATGGAGTGAGGAGAGAGAGAGAGATAAACACCCAACAAAAAAAAAAGAAAAAGAAAAAATTACAGCTAAATTACAGCTCAAAGGCCACCAGATTCTATCTCACGTCCTTTCCAACTTTCTCTCTAACCCGAACAAACATTTCTTGGTCAAAGGGGATACCTAAAACTTCATTCCTCTGTTTTTTGAATGCATTCACGTTTCCATTCATTCAACATTTCAACCCCCTAACACCATAGGAACAAGAGATTAGAATAGTCCAACAAATATTAAATTGGATTAGTTAACAACAAATGAACTGGGTTTTTTTCAACATCTTTTGTTTATTAATTAGAACTACGTCATTTTTTTTAAAGACTTACATGGTATCTATGTTAACTTAGGTTTTTTATCAAATTTAATTTGATAGTTGTATTGCTTATATTATTTTTTATTTTTAATAATTTTTTTTAGAATTTTTGAAAGTTTTATATACTTTAACTCGCGTATCACTCGATATTTAATCGATATGCCGCGACGGATGTGGAACAACCGCGACCGCGACCCGCGGCGGCGAACCATGCATCCACTACTGCATTTTTCTTTTACCTCTATTCCTAAGTGGCGGAGGGATAGATTTTGTCTTGCTTTGCTTCACCAAAACTGATGGTTTTTGAGATCTTTTGGTAACGGTAGGAAAACAGTACTTAACCTCAGATTCCTTTATTGTTCCAGGTACGATTTCAGATTTTGGAGTGCATTCCCCAATATCGTTTCCATCGGAACTTCTGCTCCACCGGCCTTCTTTCTCCCCTTCTTCCTCAATCTCTTCTCCCTTTCCTAGACAAATCAAACGGACGTCATTGATGGAAAGCCAAGTGAAGAAAAGCACACTTACTCAGGCACATGAATTGGAAATTCAAAATTTCTTACATTGTCTCTGAGCTCGGCTTCTTTTTGTGCTCGTAATTCAGCCCTCATTTGCGCTTTCTTTGCGATCCTCTTTTTCCTCTCCAGTGCCTCCAGAGCCTTAGCTTTCTCCTCTAGTCGCCGTTGCTCCCTCAACTTGGCTGCTGCCTCTGCCTTCGTTAACTCTTTAGCCTTCCTTAAGATGCTCTGATTTTGTCTTATTGTGTCAGTGAGTCTGGAAGAGGGAATTCTTATTTCTACTCTAAACATGCATGCCTAAGGTGGCTAGGCTTCTATTTAAAACATGGGATTCCACTCTTGGAGACTTGAGGCTTTTGTGATTTTTACCGCCATGGAAGAATTTTGGTACTATAGTTGTTATGGTTCACAATTTGCAGAATGGGTGGGGCCCACATTTTTCATTGTTCGGGCTTTTGAATAATTGGGTTGGTGAAATTATGGGTTCGATGCAAATTTCGCAGGTGGAAGGTTGGTTTTCTCGGGGTAGTTGAGGTAGTGGTTGTGGCTGTGGTAGTGGTGAGAGGGGCAGCTGCTGGGGTGCAGTGGTGGTGGTGGTTCATCTTCGTTGGTGGGGTCTTGAGATTGCAGGGGCCTCGCCGGGGTTGCCAAATTGTTGCCAAATTGCCAAAGTGTGGATTACCGGTGTTGCTGGCATTATCGCCGATCATGAAGGAGGAGGCGGGTGGTTGGTGGCGGAGGCTGGTAGTGGAGAGGAGATAATTCAAAGTTTTCAAAATGTTCTTGTTTAATGTTAAATTAGGAGCTAAATTACTTTTAGGTGGCGGCGCCGCCGTAGAAGGATTTAATTGGATCTGAAAATTAAATTTATGTATTAAATTGGTTAAAAATAAAAGTTAGGGACTAAATTGAAGGACAAAAAAATTTAGGGACGAAAATGACCATTTTCCCAACAAAGATTCTGGACCTTATCTCACACTGCCCTAGGAAACTTGCAATAAAAAAATAAATGACTTTGAGATTCTTCTTGGTGCTGACACAGCTCACACATGGGTGATATATTCACTAGGAGGCAAGAACCGCGCGTCGCGCAGTAGAGATGAAATTGTGAACGCCCAGCTCAGTATGATGAGCTGGAATATGAAAAAGGAGAAAAATGGAGCTAACAAGGAATTTGTAAAACAAGGGTTGAAGCAGTAAAAGATTAGTGGCAGGAACTAACAAAAGTCGATTGATCAGAGAGAACCCATTTTTTTTCGGTTTCTTTGGCCATTATGTTGATTATTGCATCCTAATATAGGGACACTCTACCGTACTGGGGAGGATGAAGCAAACCTAAATGCTTGGAAAATGACAGCATTAGCCCAAAAAAAAAAGAAGGAAAAATTTACTTACTAACTAACTGCTGCTACCGTCAGGTCATTTCCTTATTACATCTCTTTGACAGTGCAGTGCAGGTGTTAATTTAGTAGGAGGTGGGATGATTAAATGACAAGCAAACTTCTATGCAAAATAATTATCTCATCAACAAATAAGATTAGAATAATGAAATGATAGAAAACGAGTTTTAAAAATTATTTATCATCATAAGGAGCATCAATCAAGTGGTTCCCTGCTCCCTTCGTTCCTTACTTTATTTTTGGTTCTTTTTCTTTTTTTGTTGTTTGAGAGAGGGGGGGGTTTCAGTTGGAGGCAAAAGCCTAGTTACATAGGAATATTACACCCATCAAAAAAAGCCTGAAGAGCTAATTTTTCTGCTTTGATGGCTTATTGAAATGCTTAAGATTGCAACCATCACACTGGATAAAAAAAATGCACCATCCAAAATGTTATTCAGGCCTGTAACCAAAGTTAGCATCAACTTTATTGCTAAACATCAAAGGCTAATAAGTACATTCCATTGGAACATCTATTATCAAAGCTGAACATCAAACTGAGGTAACCGAAGTACATTCATTATTAAAGCTTGATAAGTCCATTGTCAAAGCTTGAAGCGATAAACAACAGCAGCAACTTGCTGAACATTAAATTTGCAGCGGGGTAAATCATCAAACGGAAAATGCAAAGTGCCATGGATACAACTTCTCTATCCCTTTTTGATCGAACACCAGCAAACTGAGGTAAGGTGCATGAGGCTCTTTCCAAGGAAGCCGGTGATAGACGAGTTCTGAGCCAGCTCTGCGAAACATTGGTTTTCGATCTTAATTGACAATCCAAATACAATACATCACAATAAGCACGACAAAATGGCAGTTTGGTGGGGAAAAAATAAAACCTGAGGATTGTGTTGGGATCCGTGACAACAGCACCATCAACCTTAATCTGTAGCCAAAAATAGCACTCAACTTACAGCAAAACCCAGCCAGCCATGTAGCCGGGAAATTTTCAGAATTTGGACAATGGTACCGAGAATAATCAAAACCTGTTTGTTCTTTATTCTCTACAACCAACTGCTCAATTATCAGTACATTAAGAAATCTCAAAATCTTAACACAAAACTACAGCTTATTCAGCAATTAGTGTCAGCCAAAAAAGGATATAGGGGAACGAAAAAATTAAAGAAAAATAAATAATTCTTTTGAAGGAAAAGAGAGAGGTAATCAAAAGTTGTATCCATGTGCCAATGATTCATAGTTCCTCACTAATGCTCGACTGGATACATATATAAGCATTTCAAGATGTAAAATCAACAAGGCCATAAGTCAAGCTAACAAGTCATTTTACAAGTTCCAAATAAATTGTAGTTCCTTGGCATCAGATAAACAAAGAGAACAGGAAAAGAGAGAAATCTAGAGTCGTAATTAATTACTTCTTAAACAGCTGAATGACACAATCTAGTGGGTGAACCTGTTTATGTTGAGGGCGTTGGCTCCTCCTTCAGGCTGAGCAAGCAGTTCAAGGCTTTGTAATGGAGGACCCAAATTTTCATCCTCTCTCCCTTGAACTTTTACGGTAACAATATGACCACAAAATCTTATGATAACAAACCCTAGAGTGGCAATGTCCTGCAATTAAAAGTTTATAGATTCATTTAACTGAACTGGAGCAAATGAACAAGAAAAGGTCAAGATCTTCATTCAAAGGCATTGTTAATGATATCCTTAGTATTCTCTTACATGGGCAGCAGTATTTTCATCAGCTGTGATCCCTTCAGTAGGTTCCTTTCAATTAACTTTTCTGTGTCTACATCAGTGGCCTGAGCCCCATCAATCTCAGTATCTACTTTGCAGCTAGCATCTAAAACATCTTTTGTGACAGATACACATAAATCTCCTACTCTCTCTGTATAATTTGTCTGAGTGCTTACAGCGGAATGAGCTAATTCTGGCATTCGCATTACAAACTGGACAGCGGAAATAGCTCTACAAATGGCAACATCTACAAACAAGCTATGAAGAAGGAAAGCTTTTCTGTCTCGAATCTACCTCTCCTCTGCTGTCTTGCATAGCATAGAAGCAAGAAATGAAAATTCATTAGCATAAGGTAGTAAATCACTTTTGCCATCTCTGCCAAGACCGCTTCCATTTCCTCCCCACCTTTCATCCTCAGTGGGAAGAGGTGGAAAAATAGAAGGTGATAATGCCACTACAGGGGGAATAAGCCATGTGTTAGCTCTGAAGCCATATGGGAGATTTCCAAACTGCAATACCAGAAATTACAATAGAATTGTGAGGCAAAATGAATCTGGATGAAAAAGAAGATTTGGCATGGTACCAAGCAATAAACAGGAGCAGAGAAAGCTCGACAAGGAATAACAAAAATGGACAGATTTCTACACCTTGTTACACTCTGCAAAAGCTTTCATCACATCGTTATAGGCCTGAAAAAAAAAATAAAGTTCTCTGAGGTTTGCAGGAATATCGTTAATCAGCCAAATGGAGGACTTTGGAAGCATCTAATGCAGCAGCAAGTATATCTCACACAACAAACGACAAAAGAAAATGTACCCAACTTCTTGTCAGAATAAGGTAGATTTGGCAGACTTTAAACAGTAGTAAGACTTTTAAAGACTTAAACTTGATCACGTCAATTATGACACAGAACTAACTAAAACTATGATGGAAACTCAAAGCATCAGATTACCTATCTTGTCAAGATCTCTACTTCCTCTATAGCAAGGAAGAACATATTGACAAAAAAATGTAAAATGATATAACATAATCACAACATTACTCAAGAAAATAAAGCTTCTATGGTTTCTCTGCTGAATGACAAGACTGCGATGCTTATTGGGCATTTTGAGCACTGTACGTTGAACAAGAGTGAACATTGTCATCGTGGAGCGGAAGACATTTCAAATTCTTAGTTAAGAAAAAAATAACTGATACAGCCTTTTTTTATTGTTTCCATCCCACACATCGACATAACCATCACAACCTCAAGTAGCAAATGTACCATAGCTACAAATTAAAATCAGTTTTGAGACAGATTTTGGCAAAAAGCTAAAGGTATTCAATCAATAGATAATTGTAATGGATCCAACTCAATCATTCAACATATAATAAATCAAGAAAAGATAGGTCCACCAGTAATGATTATTGGCATTGATTTTCCTTTTTAACAAAACCTGAAAAACACATAAAGGCCAAAGTTGCCAACTTCCAATGAATAACTGCTAAACAATAATCTCTTCGTTGTGGATAAATGTATATGCAGCACTTACATAAGATGAAATGCAATTTAATTCACGAAGTAGACAATGTCCCTTCTAGCTCCAGGTTTCCAATGACATTCAAACACATACCTACACATATACACATATAAACCCTCATGTAGTAGACAATTATCAAGGTCTGCCTGTTTCATTCTCATTCAATTCTTGACATGAAAGAACTTCATTTTGCTGGAAAGGTATATCCAATCACATTTAGAAGCTGCTTTGATTGAATAACAGAACATGTTCATCAACTATATCAATGTTGATACACTTAGTCTCAGGTTGGTACACTTAGGCGCAGGGAGTACATCATAAGTCAGCATAGAGTAAAAAAATGTATAGTTTTTTCAACCTTTTCTCCTTTTTTTTTTGTTGCTTTAACTGTTTCCTTTCTCTGTTTCCTCTAAGCAAGGGTAGTTTGTCTGTCATTGTTATAATAATCCTTTTCTTATGATGACAGAAATTAGAAAAAGAAAAAAGAAATAAGTAATGAGCTTGTAGATCTACATTGGGAAAATGTTAACTAATTCTGCAAATTAAAAGAAAACCAGATAAAAATATATTTGGAGAAAAATCTTACAAGCAATAATTTGAACTTCGACTCGCCATCACAGTAGCCATCTCCGCATTGTACATCTTGTTGTTGCTGAAAATTGCCTCAATCTACTCAAGGCATGACAAAATAATCAGGAAACAATATTTATAAAAGCAATTAATTTTTTGTATATTACAAATAACAAATAAAAAAATCCAATTAGATATAATCTGAAACGAGTTGTAGTCAACATATCTTTAACTTTTTCTTCAACATTTCACAGAAGCAAATACTTCAAATAATGCCGACCAAGTTTGAATTATATACCCTACACATGCAGTGAGAGATGCCGATGATGGCGACGAGCTTGCGGCGGATTTGAAAGCCCCTCCAATGGCTGAGAGGGGATCCGGCGAGAATGAAGTTGAAATGGAGGGAGGTGGAAGGGAAATCCTAGGGCTGGTGGGAGAAGGGAAACCCATAATGCTAGGTGCAGAATAGAAGGAGCCGATAAAGGAGAGGGAGACGGTGTGGCGGTGAAGGAGGAGGAGGAGTGAACGGATGCAAAAGCGAAAAAAGGAAAAAACGGAAAAAAAACAGAAGAAGAAACGGTAAAAAAAGCGGAGGGAGGCGAAGGGGGGAATCCTATATTAGGGACAATGGTGGTTATTGTCGGTAGTTCTACGTTTGAGGGATTTGAGGAGTGGCGGCCGAGGAGAAGAAAATCGTCTTCTGTTCAAGAAAGAGAGACAAAAAGAATGAAATAAAGAAAAGAAAGGAGAGAATAGAAGAAACGGCGGAGCTAACCCTAGTTCGAACAATTTTTTTGTTGTGTGTAGAAAGACATGGCCGAACTCCTGGCTATGAAGAAGTAGAAAGCTCACCGGAAAGGAATTTTATGTTGAGATGTAGAAAAGGTACAATGGAGGAGGAGGAGGAGGAGCGTACCTCACCGGAAAGGAGCGCACCTCACCGGAAAGGAAGAGGTAGAAAAGGTACAATGGAGGAGGAGGAGGAGTCGCAAACGGACGGCAGCTGATTTGGACTACTGCAACACAAAGAAAGCGAGAGACAGAGGATGCATGACCGCTACGCAGCTCGAAATGGGAATCAAAGAACAAAAAGCAAAAATATCAGTTTCAGGTTACAACTCACAGAGGAATCTCACAGTGAATCGTGCACTTCACCGGAAGTAAGAAGAAGAGAAAAAGAAAACCTACAACGGAGGAAAAGGAGGAGAACCGAATGGCTACCACTGCAATCCAGAGACCGCGAGAGACCGAGGATCAACGCTCCTTGCGTGGTAAGAAGAGAAACAGAGCAACATCGTCCAGAAGAAGGAGAGAGAGAAGTTAGGCGAAAGAAGAGGCATTGGATACTGCCGGATAGAGAAACAAGTCTATCAATGCGGCAGACGACGCAGCAGGAGGCACATGGGTTACTGCCAGAAGAAAGAGAAGAGGCCAACGGAGCTGAACCCGTCGCGCCATGCGCGAACAACACAATGCCGCTAACCCACATGCGCGGCATGTGAGAGGATGACGAAAACCTCCAGGTCATCATAGCTCTTCGCATGTTATCTACTTATGTTGAAAATAGGGAGAGCTACGCCAATCGTTCACACATATCACTATTGGATATTTTAATAAAAATATTATTATTATTTTGAATTCATTCACATGCTTATTTTTAATTCAAATGCAATAAATTACAAATTTTGAAATGAATTTTCAGTTACAAGATCACCATTAAAAATTTAGGTCTTGTATTTGTAACCTATGTAATGATTAGGTTTTAAGAATTTATTTATTGAATTTTGACTATTATACAATGACCTAAACCTTTTCAAATTTTGTAACTGAAAAATATGACACATTTATTCCATTTAATGGTGGTATTCTAATACTCCTAAAAATTTAGCCGGTCACTATCAACCAAGTTTGACACACTTTTCTTGCTATCTCAAAAAAAAAAACACTATCTTCCTCTCATTTCTATTGGGCATTAGTTAGATGTTGAGAAGAGCTTTAGCTTCTCTAAACTGTGTAGATTTAGTAGAAGCAACAGCATAGGCTGGGCTGTTGTATCCCAGAAGCAACGTGCTATCAACCTTCTACACCGAGCATAATCTCGAAAAACGTGAATCATCTTAAGAGAGCGACCGAGTCCGCGCCTCACCTAGCCAAAATTACTTTATTTCTCTTTCTTTGACTTTTGTTTTGCAGGTTGATCGTGCATATCAAGTTCTAAAGGAACAACCTGATGTGAAAATTTAGTCTCTCAAAATGAAAATAATCAGCTTTAATTCTTAACAAACAAAAAATGATCACATTTGGTCTCTTTTTACTTTTCCGAGCAAAATTTGGCCGGAATTCAGTTAGTACACATGCCATGCCCAATTTTTAAAGGATAAAAGTGGCAAACCAACTCACTATTGACTAGAAATGTGAGAAACTAGGTGCAAAGCTTTAGTTAAACATTCATCAAAAAAACACAAAACTAACCTAACATTACCTACAATTCATCTCAACATAAAACAAACCCGAATTGCAAACTTCCAGCTGATTGAAATTCATCTGAAGGAAATTGGTGATTGAAATCTTGAAAGGGGAAAGCTAACCGGGTTAATGAATGAAGAAGATAACACCAAAATCCCAGATTACGGTATGTATTTTTTAATCCTAAATGAAAGAATTTGTGGATTGATTGAAAGATGAGTTAATACTTTGAAAAGTTACAATAATCAGGATCAGGGTAGAGACATATTTAGCTAGAAGAAGGATTTGTGATGTCTTTGAAACAGTAGATACATATTTCGCTAGAAGTTACATGCTTGATGCATTTCTTGCAAAGAACAATCCTTCAAAAGCTGTCTAGGGAGTTGAAGGCGTTGTTTGGGATTACTATAATCGATCCAAAGGCCACAGTCATGGCAGTCAGACAAATTTGAAAGGTCCCGGGTTTTCTTATCATTCCGGGGCAAATGAACTGGGACAAAATTCTGATGTAATGGAGTATGTTTGGGTTTTGGTATGGCAAGGAGGCGTTTTTGGGAGGGGGAGTGGGTAGGGGTCAAGGGAAGTGGTGGAGGAACAAAATTTGACATTTTGGGTACAGTTTTGGTGCTGAATTTGCAATGGATTTGCCTGAGATTTGTTGTAGTGCGGTGGGGGAGGATGTTTCATTTTGGAGACATGCATGCTGCGGTGTCAAAGGAGTTCTATTGGCCACTAGGCATTGCTATTTGTAGAGGGGTTTTTGATGGTCTAAGAAATGAAAGCGGAGGATAAATTTGAACCGCAAGGACTTTATACTAGTACTAGTACCAGTAGATTGTTATGAAATAACAAAAATGTGGATGTCCCTTTGTATTCCCAAGGGGATTAATTCATGATTTTATGGCTACTTATGTATAGAAGTTACAATTTATAAATCCATTCATGTAGTGGAGAAACCGTTTCATAGGTTTCTTCATATTATTGTAGTAATTGATGTTTAATAAGATTTATGTACCTTTAATCTTGTAGTGCCTATATATAGAGGTACATTGAGACCCTTTGTGATGACTTTTGTATCTTGTTGAAATATAAGGTATCATTATTCCTTTCTCTACTCCTTTCTCTAATACTTTTTCAATTTCTATTGTAGTATTTCATTTTATTAATTTTATAACACGTTATTAGCACGAAAGCTCTTCTTTTGAGCAAAGGCGAAAACGGAGGCGCTACTTTGAGCAAAAGTGAAGCACAAGATTTTGCTGAAATTCTGCCCGTATTTCTTCAAGTGACTTTTGAGGTAAATTTCTAAGTCAAAATCTTATTTCAATTTCTTATGGCTAATCTTACAAAACAAGAGTTTGTACCTCTTGATATTTCTGGAAAAAATTATTTATCATGGGTATTGGATGTTAAAATCCATCTTGAGGCAATGGGTTTTGGTAATACTATTGTGGAAAAAAATGAATCCTCAAACCAAGACCGTACCAAAGCTATGATTTTTCTTCGTCATCATTTAGATGAAGGATTAAAATCAGAGTATCTTACTGTTAAAGATCCTCTTGTCCTTTGGCGAGATTTGAAAGAAAGATTCGACCACCTGAAGTTGATCGTTCTTCCAAAAGCCCGATATGATTGGCTTCACTTACGGCTGCAAGATTTTAAATCTGTCAACGAATATAATTCAGCCATGTTCAGAATCACTTCTCAATTATCATTATGTGGCGAAAAAGTCACTGATGAAGATATGTTAGAAAAAACATTTTCTACTTTTCATTTCTCTAACATGCTCCTGCAGTAGCAATATCGAGAGAAGGGGTTTAAAAAATATTCTGAACTTATTGCATGTCTTCTCTTGGCTGAACAAAACAATGAATTGTTGCTGAAAAATCATGAGTCCCGACCAACTGGTGCAAATCCATTCCCTGAAGCGAATGCGACCCAATTTCAAAATTCTGGTCGAGGTCGTGGACGTGGCCGTAGAGGTGGCCGTGGAGGAGGCCGCGGACGTGGTCGTGGCCGTGGACGTGATCGTAGTAAATTTGTGCCCCGTGAAAATTTTAACCGGGGCAAGCAACAAAATGTTTCCCAAAAGAGAGAAAATAACTACGATCAGAAAAATGGAGAAAAGAAAGTTTATGAAGAAAAATGCTACCGGTGTGGTATGGAAGGTCATTGGTCTCGTACCTGTCGTACGGCCGAACACCTTGTTGACCTCTATCAAGCATCATTGAAAAAGAAAGACAAAGGTGTTGAGACAAATTTCATTGATCAAAAGAATGACTATGATGATGGTGATGGTGCTGACATGACACACCTCGATGTTGCTGATTTTTTTGAACATCCTGAAGATGTCAACAAATATCCCATGATTATTTAGATATTTTTATGATGCTTTATATCTTTCATGTAATTTCCTTTCCATTGAATATTTATTTTCGCATCTTTATTAATATTTATTTTTGTTTGAAATTTTCTTCCTGAAAAAGAAATGGATATCAAATATTTGGGATTAAATAATGGTGATGATGATATTTGTCTCATTGATAGTGCTACTACGCACACCATATTGAAAAATAAAAAATATTTTTCTTATTTGAAAATGGGAGAGACAAATGTTAATACCATTAGTGGTAGTGCAAAATTGATTGAAGGCTCCGGAAGAGCCACTATATTTCTCCCTGAAGGGACTAAAATTATTGTAAATAATGCACTATTCTCTCCTAAGTCCCGAAGAAATTTATTAAGTTTTAAACATATTCGCGAAAATGGATATCATATCGAGACAATGACTGAGACAAATGGTGAATTTTTATTAATCACAAGTATCCTTTATGGGAAAAAATGCAAAGTAGAAAAATTACCTTCTTTTTCTTCTGGGTTATATTATGCACAAATTAGTGCAATTGAAATTCATCACCTAGTAGACCAGAAGTCTACTCGTCCCGATGATTTTATGATTTGGCATGATCGTCTCGAACATCTTGGATCTATAATGATGAGACGAATAATTGAGAATTCACATGGCCACTCATTGAAAAATAAAAAAGTATTAAAAGCCAATGAATTCTCTTGTGTTGCTTGTTCTCAAGGGAAATTAAATATTAGACCATCACAAGTTAAAGTTGGGACTGAATCCTCTGCATTTCTAGAACGAATTCATGGTGATATATGTGGGCCTGTAGATCCACCATGTGGACCATTTCGATATTTTATGGTGCTAATTGATGCATCAACTAGATGGTCACATGTATGTTTATTATCTACTCGCAACTTGGCATTTGCGAGATTACTTGCTCAAATAATTAAATTGCGAGCACAATTTTCAGATTTTCCAATAAAGAAAATTCGTCTAGATAATACTGGTGAATATTCGTCACATGCTTTTGACGATTATTGTATGTCCATTGGAATAACTGTTGAACATCCTGTAGCCTATGTTCACACACAAAATGGTCTAGCCGAATCACTTATTAAACGGCTACAATTAATTGCTAGACCATTGTTGATGAGGTCTAAGCTTCCTTCATCTGCTTGGGGACATGCTATTTTACATGCAGCAACACTTGTGAGAATTAGGCCAACAAGTTATCACACTTATTCTCCCCTACAATTAACTTTTGGTTATGAGCCAAATATTTCTCATTTACGAATATTTGGTTGTGCGGTGTATGTTCCAATTGCACCGCCCCAACGTCGTAAATTGGGCCCACAAAGAAGATTGGGGATATATGTCGGATATGAATCACCTTCAATCATTAAGTATATGGAACCATTAACAGGTGATTTATTTACTGCGAGATTTGCAGATTGTCATTTTGACGAATCACATTTTCTGACATTAGGGGGAGATAAAAATCAACCGAAAAAGGAAATCACTTGGAAAATATCATTGAATTTCCTTGATTCTCGTACTAAAGAATGTGAATTAGAAGTTCAAAGGATTATACATTTGCAAAAAATTGCAAATCAATTACCGGATGCATTTAATGACTCCAAAAGAGTTACTAAATCACATATTCCTGCTGAAAATGCTCCGATTAAAATTGATGTCCCTAAAGGACAAATCACAAGTGCTAATGAGTCTAAAGCACGCCTGAAGCGTGGGAGATCTCTTGGTTCCAAAAATAAAAATTCTCGAAAGAAAAGAGGAATAGATGAATCAACAATTAGTGACAAAATTCAACCTCCTGAAGAGGTCACTCCTAAAGAGCCAATTCTTGAAGAGAATAAAATTATAGAAAATTCAATAAATTTTGTCACTTCAAGAAAAAGTTGGAACCGAAAAGAAATAATTATTGATAATATTTTCGCATATAATATAGCACTTGATATTATGGCAGAGGACGAGGATCATGAGCCTAGATCGGTTGATGAATGTCGAGGTAGAAATGATTGGCCAAAATGGAAAGATGCGATCCAATCTGAATTGGACTCACTGGCTAAAAGAAAAGTTTTTGGACATGTAGTCCAAACACCTGAAGGTGTAAAGCCAATAGGATATAAATGGGTATTTGTGAGAAAAAGAAATGAGAAAAATGAAATTGTGAGATATAAAGCAAGACTTGTAGCCCAAGAATTTTCACAAAGGTCTGGATTTGATTATGATGAAACGTATTCACCTGTAGTAGATGCTATCACATTTAGATATCTTGTGAGTTTTGCAGTACATGAAAAATTAGATATGCGCCTAATGGACGTCGTTACTGCATATTTATATGGGAATCTTGAAAATGATATTTATATGAGAATTTCCGAAGGATTCAACATGCCTGAAGCATGCAAATCAAATCCTAAAAATATTTATTCTATTAAATTACAAAGGTCTCTGTATGGGCTCAAACAATTTGGACGTATGTGGTATAACCGTCTCAATGAATGTCTGACAAAAGAAGGTTATACCAATGATCCAATATGTCCATGTGTTTTTATCAAGAAAAATGGATCAAATTTTGTGATAATTGCGGTATATGTTGATGATCTAAATTTAATTGGAACTCCTGAAGAGATTCAAAATAGTGTTGAATATTTGAAGAAAGAATTTGAGATCAAAGATTTTGGAAAGACAAAATTCTGCCTTGGTTTACAAATTTAGCATTTGAAAGGTGGAATTTTTGTCAACCAAACTGCTTATATCCGGAAGGTATTAAAGTGATTTTATATGGACAAAGCACATACATTGAGTACCCCAATGGTTGTCAGATCATTAGATCCTAATAAGGATCCTTTTAGACCACGAGAAGAAAATGAAGAGATACTTGGTCCTGAAGTACCATATCTTAGTGCAATTGGTGCACTAATGTATCTTGCTAATTGTACAAGACCTGATATATCATTTGCAGCAAATTTATTAGCAAGATTTAGTTCCTCGCCCACAAGACGACATTGGATTGGTATTAAACATATTTTTCGCTATCTCCAAGGAACAATAGATCTTGGTTTATTTTATTCAAATAAATCCAAACCTGAATTGGTTGGTTATGCTGATGCTGGGTATTTATCCGACCCGCATAAAGCAAGGTCTCAGACTGGTTATTCATTTACATATGGAGGCACAACCATTTCTTGGCGATCTACAAAGCAATCACTAGTCGCCACTTCATCGAATCATGCTGAAATAATAGCAATTCATGAAGCCAGTCGAGAATGTGTTTGGTTAAGATCAATGACCCACTATATCCGAAAGAATTGTGGGTTATCCTCCGGAAAAGAAAATCCTCCAACTATATTATATGAAGATAATGCAGCTTGTATAGCTCAATTGAAAGGAGGATATATTAAAGGAGATAGGACGAAACATATTTCACCAAAATTCTTTTTTACTCATGATTTGCAAAAGAATAGTGAAATTGATGTGCAACAAATCCGATCAGATAATAATCTGGCTGATTTATTTACCAAGGCATTACCAACTGCGACATTTGAGAAATTGATGAAGAGTATTGGAATGCAACGATTAAAAGATCTCAAATGACGTTTGCATCAGGGGGAGAAATTATTACACAAGAATAGTGTACTCTTTTTCCTTCACTAGGGTTTTTGGTCCCACTGGGTTTTTTCCTAGTAAGGTTTTAACGAGACATATTCTTTGTGTAATGGACATCCAAGGGGGAGTGTTATGAAATAACAAAAATGTGGATGTCCCTTTGTATTCCCAAGGGGATTAATTCATGATTTTATGGCTACTTATGTATAGAAGTTACAATTCATAAATCCATTCATGTAGTGGAGAAACCGTTTCATAGGTTTCTTCATATTATTGTAGTAATTGATGTTTAATAAGATTTATGTACCTTTAATCTTGTAGTGCCTATATATAGAGGTACATTGAGACCCTTTGTGATGACTTTTGTATCTTGTTGAAATATAAGGATATCATTATTCCTTTCTCTACTCCTTTCTCTAATACTTCTTCAATTTCTATTGTAGTATTTCATTTTATTAATTTTATAACATAGATGCTTTTTAATCCAATAATGATTTGGTAAATCACTTATTCCCTTGAGCACATTGGTGAGATTTATTAAGATTTAAGGCCAATGCTATACTGATTGAATTGCTAGGTATTAAGATTTTGGGTTGAGATGAATTGCAAATAATGGTGGGTTAGTTTTTGTGTTTTTTGATGAATGTTTAACTAAAGTTTTGCATGGTTAGTCCCTCACATAATTGGTCAATGGTGGTTTGCCACTTTTATGGTTTAAAACTTGGGCACGGCATGTGGACCTAGTGAGTTCCAGCCAAAATCTGCTCGAAAAAATGAAAAGGAACCAAAGGTGATCATTTTTTGTTTATTAAGAATTAAAACTAATTATTTATTTTGAAGAACTAAATTTTCACATCTGTATTACGTGAGGACAACTGGTACAGTTCTCCCTTCAAAATACCCCATTTCCTAAATCTATCTTTAGTAGTCAGCCGTTGCCTCATTAGTAATCACAACACAAAGGAATATAGTATTACCTTTACCCCAAACTGCCTACTGCATTGTGCTTTCACACTGGAAGGAAATATTTTTTTCACGGCTGACCTGACAGAAAGACCCCTGATGAATACCCAGTCCATAACACATGATCATCTCTGTGTAGTTGACTCAAGAAAGTACTTGGAGTTACAGCCTGAAATTCCTTCACCTCACCAGTCAGTAACTCTTCTTCCACTGGGCCAACTCCAGCTTCCATCATGTATAAGATCCACCACTTTAGGCATATTATTAATTCCTAGAAACGTGCTTAATCATAATGTAATAAAAAAGGAATTTCAAATAATTTACTATCTGAAAACACCAACTTTGCTCTTGAATTTTTCTTTTTTTTTTCCCTTCTTCTAGAATATAGTGTAAATTAAAAAAATAGGAACGTTGCATTTGCCTGACACATAGCTGTAGGGAATCGCACGAGCATGCACAGCGAAAAAATTAAAATTTTTGATCCCTTAATAGATCGTCTTTCGATTAAGTTCACATGACATAGAGTTTGTTTCAAAAGATTTTTTCGACCCATGAAAATCTTCTTAAAGCCATGGAGTTTGAAGCATAGGACGGCAAAGAGATCTATGTAACCGCACATGGGTCTAGCCTCTAATGGTAATCAACATAAACTTCCTTAGTTAGAACCTCCTAGATTGAATCAACTTTGCTAGATTAGTGCTAACTTCCTTAGTTAGAACCTCCTAGATTGAATCAACTTTGCTAGATTAGTGCTAACTATTGCCAAAACACATCACATAAATTTTACAAGATAAACCCTAGTTTTTTAATATGAAAAATCCACCCAACTGAGAGAAATAAGAGACGTGAATTTTTTCTTATTTTCTTGGACGAACTTTGAGTATTTTCCTTTCAATATTTTTGTGAAAAATCTCAGGTAATTTGTGTGTTGCTTAGTCTTGCTACCAAAAGCTTAATAAATATTTATAGACAAATAAGCTAACCAGAAACCTAAAATTAATTTTCAATAGGAATTAGTTTCCTTATTCTAATACAACTCTTATATTTGGAAGATTTAAAATTATTTGCAGCATAATTCTCTCATGTTTTGAAATAAATATAATGTTTTATCTTTCCTCAAGCATCTACCCTGCTGCTTGATAGATACCAAAGAAAATTGGTCGGAAGGGCATGCTAGGAGCATTAGTTTTTTTCTTTTTGGTAAAGAAAAGTATTGGTGTTTTCAATTCAAGTCATCATTACAGGATAGGACATTACTTAGAACAAGCATACATTCTTACCAATTTAGCCAACATGAGTTGGTTGCTAGAAACATTAATTAATGAAGAGAATGTAAAATCAAGCTTTTGTCCCAAAAATAAAATAAAATAAAATAAGTTTATTATTCTCCAGATCCGGTGTATCAATTGATTTTTAGATCTATGCATTTGTGTCATATTTGGATGTACTTACCATCATTAGTGCAGATACCGGAATAAAATTACCATTTTTATCAAAACAGAAAAAAGAAAAAAGAAGTCGTGCGTATTAATTTGTGGTCGGAATGTATATAATTTGATCGTGTACATTTATGAATACAAATTTTAAAGGGAAAATCATTCAAAAGTCCCTCACATCTTACAAAATGACTTTTTCGTGCTTTACTTTTAAAAGTGTACTTTTACGTCCCTTACAAATTCATATTGATTAAATTTGGTCCCTATCTAGGTTTTCGACTTGTTTTTTGTCAGAATCCACCACGTGCCTTGCACGTGATCATTTTTAAAGGCAAAATTATCAAATCAAAATTTACATAATTCAATCCATAGTCTCTCACATTTCACAAAATAAATTTTTTTTGTTCCTCACATTTCACAAAATGAATTGTTTCGTCCCTCACATTTCATAAAATGAATTTTTTCATCCCTCATATTTTACAAAATAAATTTTTTCACTTCTCATTGTTCATGTGTATGAATAACTTTTTTTAAAACTAATTTATATATCTATTTAATCTCACATGGACAATACAAATAGCATGTAATATATTTCTATTTAATTTTCGCTTAAATATACTGTTTATGTGAAATTAAAATAGATATATATATATATAGGGGTTTAAAAAATTGTTAGTTTTTTACTCATGTTCATTCCTTTTACTCGAAAATTGAAAACAAATAAGACATTTAATTCTAAACATTATGAAGTGTTTATATTGAATTAAATTTAGACAGAAAAATAAAGAAAGGAAAAGTATCACAAAAAGAAGTAAGTAATTGACACTTTCAAATTTTAAAATAATCATAAAGTAAGAAATTGAATTGTTGGTCTTAAAGGCAGCGAGTAAAAATTTCAAACTTAAATTGTAATTTGTTAGCATGACTATAGAATTCGAATTAACACCGATTAATTAGATACTCTTGTTAAACAAATCAAGAAATGAATTATTACTAAACTAGAAAAGATTACAAATATTGAATAGATTCACATGGTGAAATCACACACACACACACATATATATAGGTTTAAAACAAAATTATTAGATTTAAACCCATGTATAGATCGATCTGTTTAGGTGAAATCAAATAGAGATATATTATATATTATTTGTACTGTTTAGATAAAATCAAATGGATATATTCATGAATTTAAAAATTAAAAGCTATTCTTACACGTGGTCAATGAGAGATAAAAAAAATTTATTTTGAGAAATCTGAGGGATGAAAAAATTTATTTTGTGAAATGTAAGGGACGAAACGATTCATTTTGTGAAATCTAAGAAACTATAGATGGATTATGTAAATTTTGATTTGACAATTTTGCCTCTAAAAAATGATCACATGCAAGTCATGTGATGAATTCCGGGCAAAAACTAGTCAGAAACCTAGATAGGAACCAAGTTTGACCAACGTGAATTTGTAAAGGACGTAAAAGTACACTTTTAAAAGTAAGGGACGAAAAAAATTATTTTACAAAATGTGAGGGACGTTTTGAACGATTTTCCTAATTTTAAAACATTAGTACTTCTTTACAATGAGTCGATTAACCATAAGCTCTTTTTATTAATTAATCATAGGCTGGCAGTCCACTTCCCAACTCCTCCTAACGACTCAAAAAGTAAAAACTAAAAAGTCGAAAGGACATGCATAATAGAAAAATTGAAACATTCATAATAGAAAAATTGAAGCACGGCTCTTCTGATTAGAAAGAGATTTTGCGGAGGAAAGTCGGTGATTAAATGAACAATTTCTGAACAGTTTGATCAAAGAACCATCTTCCTTTCAGCAGCCTTGCACAAACTAACACAAAATTTGCCACCTAGAATATCCTGACCGTACTTCTTTAGGAAGTAGTTTGTTTGCATGGAGCTACTCAAATAGGAACAATCGCAATGCCAGTTCCTTACACACTATATCCTTCAAATGATTATATCAGAATTTAAACGAAGCATGACCGCAGAACAATGAACGAGTTTCCCAATCGAGATCTAGCTTTTAGATTTAGGAAAGTAAATTCATCAGGATGCACAAATAAAGCTAAAGCACTAGCAACTGCAGGGTGTAAAAAGCGAGCATCCACCAAAAATAACGCAAAGGTATCAATGATGTCCCGATCCCAGTAGTATCCGAAACCAATCACACGTTCATATACATGGTCACGAAGGTGAAGGTACTCAAAGGATGGCCCTGGATTCCAGCCTGAGCTCTCAAATAAATAAGTGTTTATACTCCCCGTTTGCAAGCTGACAAATATGGTTGTCGCCTTGGGTATCTGGAAAAACCAAAAAATAAGCAGATCAGAAACATGAAAGCAAAAGCTTCATTTAAGATGGGCATGGTTTTCTACAATCATAGTGGTGATTAAATAATTGTGATAATAAAGTACAAACTCATGATGGGCATGGTTCAATTTTAAATCAATGGGATGAGATTAAATTTGGAACACAAATTCAATGGAAGGACAAAATTTGTTATATATGTATGCTATTTTAGTGTCTATATTTATTATTTATTTTTTAAGAGTGTTTCTTGAATTTAGGGTTAATTATTTTTATCTTTTGACCATTTTAACTAAACTTCCTAGTATTCTTTTTTGTCTTTGGTTCCCTTTTCCTTATTCTCATTTCAGCAATAAAAGAATCAGGCAACAAACGTAAGGAGATACAATTTTTTTTTTTTTTTTGCAAATTGAAAGTCTGAAATCCAAAATCTTTTACTTATAATTTCTCCTCTTCTACCACCTAATCCATTCGTTCTTCCAACACAACTAGGTACTTTGTTACCCATATGTCAAAATACAATTTATATAACTAAATGATACTCTAGCTGATTGCAAACACTTTTATTAATATTGATTCAATTTGTGTACACGGACAACATGTGCTAGACATCAAGGCATCAGGAATTCCATATTTCCACAACAATTGCCAGGTGACAATTGACAAATACCTGCTAGTCTTTTGATTATTTATGAAGAAGACAAATCAATTCCTACAACCACCCCCCCCCCTCCAAAAACCAAAAAAAAAAAAAGAGTAAAGGACAAAATACACTCTTTTGTCTCTTCATGATTGAATCAATTTGGATACGAAGTCTTTAGTGTTTTCATCTGAACTTCCCCCTTCTTCAAGAGCCTGTCTTGCCAAATCCTTCCACTTTTTTGCATTTTTCCTAATCTCTTGTCCTATCTCCCCCTCCATCACTATGCTTATGCATTGACCAATGACATCTCTCCTAACAATTCCATTTTCATCTGGCTGAGCCTTGATTCCCATTTTCCAAATGTCCTTTACAAACTTGGCATTCGTGCTTTGATCTGTCCATTGTGGCATTCCTATCATCGGGACTCCCAAACTTAAGGCCTCCAATGTTGAATTCCACCCACAATGAGTTATAAAGCAGCCTATAGATTTGTGGGCTAAAACGTCAAGCTGAGGACCCCATGAGATTATTAGTCCTTTGCCAAATGTTTCTTTAACAAAGTCTTTTGGCAGCTTCTTTGACTCTGATTCTCTAACCACCCAGAGAAAATGATAGCTGCTAGCTCTCAAGCCCCATGCTAATTCTTCCATCTGCTTAACTTCAAGTTCTGCCAAACTTCCAAATGATACATAAACAACTGAACTGATTGACCTTTCATTTAGCCATGACATGCAAGCATTAGTCATTGGCTTAAAAAGATTGAGACCATACTGCTTGTCATCTTCAAGGCGCTTTTCTAAGTACACGGATGGAATAGTTGGTCCAATTGTCTTTACCGGTAGGATTTTTGCCATCCAGTGAATCACCTAAGCAATATGTAATACAAAACCAATAAAATTCATAGTAGTAGACAAAATGCCACTTTTTTAGTTTTTAGTTAACAAACACCTAACTGGCATGGTCATTAAGGACTCAGGTTCCCGACTGTAATATGTGTAGGTATTATTAGATATATTGGCCGGAGGGAATCTTGATCTAGTACAAAAATTCAGCTCTCAAAAATTAGAAATCTTAAATTCAAATTCTCCTTCTCCCTCCCGGGCTTCTTAAATCTAATAATTTCCCTATTAAAATAAGAAAATAAAAAAAAGACGTATTGAAGTACGCTTACCTTCTCCTCCAACCTGTAAAATGTGTTGAAGAAGATCCAGTCAGCTTCTTCAATTTTTTCCATTTGGTCATGCACAACCAGCTGAGAAGTTGCTGGATATGGACCAGGATTAGAAACAAAAGAAGGCAGATCTGAAGCTAATAGTGGTGGCAAACCGGGAATGTCCACTTCAGTCGCCTCTAGAGGAAGCTTCAAAAGCCCTTTGTGGACATGGTAGTAGATGTTATTGACAACACAGGATTGAGTGAAGAACACACCCGCACGTACGCCAAGATCCTTGGCTACATCTAGACACCAAGGCAAGAATGCATCATAAATGATACAATCAATAGGACGGCCCGAATCTTGAAGCTTCAAGACTAGCTTAGTCAGAGTTTCTGAGCCAACCTTTTGAAACCTAGGCAAGTATATTTTCTGTACAATGCCATTTGCTCCCTCATCATATCCATCAGAGATGGTCTCCACTGAGATAGAAGCTGAGACTTCATCCACAGTTTCAAACAAGAACTTGGTTGTAGCAAACGTGACTTTGACGCCCTCATGTTGCAAACGCTTAGCAAATTGGAGCATTGGGTTTATGTGACCTTGGACGGGATATGGCAATATCAGGCAATGAGCTCTGTGAGTTTCCATCAATTGCTATAACCAAGAAATTTGAGAATGCACTGTTTGGAGGTTCCAAAACCTTTGCATGGGACTTGTAGCAGAAAACACGACATTAGAATTTAATATAGCGCAGTAGGTGGTGCTGTCCATCGCCATGGACCAATGCAAAGTTGGGATAGTTGTGATGTATATAAGATTTTATCTGATCGGTCAATTTTGGTGCCTTGCGACTTAATGGCCCATAAGAAACACATCTTAAATGCATGTGGATACGCCGTTAAAGTCTCAAAAATTGTCGTTCAACCCCTCGTAAAAGTTAATTGTCGGCTATTCTGAACTTATTTTGAATTTTGAATAAATTAGTTTTAATAGACAGCAAGAAATATCCTCAAGCGTACAATCTTTCTTGTGCTAGTGACATTTACATAGGGAATCTGCGAAATTCTTGACCTGCCTCCCATGTTGTCCTTCATGTATAAAGGCTTTGTTTTTTGGCATCTAAAATATTTACTTTGTCATATCATCGTACACATACCAATTTACAAGGATAATATATTTGATCCTCGGCCACCAACTCACGTAATCGTACTCCCTCCGTTTTATTAAAAATGTCATATTTTTTATTTAAAGATATCCTAAAATATTTATCATGTTAAAACAGTCAAAACACTTTTTAATCTTTTTTTTAATATAATCCTTCTTTATAATCAAATACATATTACCAGTTAGATTTAAATTTTGAATTTGTGAAGGTAAAATTAGAAAGAAAAGCATAAACATCGTAATCAAATCATTATTTTTAAAGTTGTGCCCCATATCCAAAGTTGGAATAGTTGTGTTCACCAAAAGCCAATATTTTAGATTATTTTCATTGAAGATTGTTTGGAAAAGTTTTTATAATAATATTATAGTATTTTTTTGAAATGCAAGATATATGATACATAAAATTTGTTGAAAAATTAAAAAGATTTTAAAAAACGTGTTTATAATACAACATAAAGAAAATTTTTAAATAATTTACAAACACACTAGTAAAAATCTTTTGGAGCGGTTGCTTCCTTGCCGCTATTTCAGAGAACAATGGCTATTTTTATAAATTACAATCTTCAAATTAGCTAACCTCTAATAGCTATTGATTGGATCAGGTTGGATTTTTCTCAATCGGCACTAACACAATAAATGTCGACATTTGATAAGAAATCAACGTTGATCTTCTCCTTTTATCAATCTAATCAGAGGTAAGAATTCCAACCATGTCTGGAACTTGAGCTCAATGTTCTTACATCGTTCTTGATAGCCCTGCTACATTATTCACAGCTGTAAAGTGCATAAACAATCAAAGAAAGAGGGCAGAATTTTCATTAGCAGCCCTCTCAATATGGCTCAAGGCATTCTCTCTCTAAGTGAGAGCCTTCTTTCTCTAAATTGAGAGCTTCCTCTCCACTGGGTGGGAGCAACAGCCCGGCAAAAGTCAAAATTCACAGATTCAAACTCAAAACACAAACTTTTCCCAGATGAACAGTAGCACTTCCACAAACAACAACAGATCTTTACCAGAAAACCAAACAAATGTAAAGATAGAGAACATTGGTAGGACCGAATTCGAAAAACAGAGGACCGACACACATTGAAGTCCAAGGAGTATTTAATAGGTCCGCATTAAAGATGTCTCAGATTGGCTGACCAGCTCCACTAAGGGAGACTAAAAGGCGTGAGGAAGAAAGGTGTTAAATGCTAGTGGGCCTTCTCGGAAAGCAAGACAGTCAGGTATAACAGTTATGATTCACTCTACTATACCTTAAATTTTGCATTTTTGCATGGTTAGGGTTGTATTATGCCTATCTAGTGGCATATTTACGTAGAAAAGAGTGTAGCTTGAGTCATTTTCTTTACTCGTTTTTCAACTTCTTTTCACTGGTTGGGAATAGCTAGAGGAATCCCGCTAGATTTCTTTGGATCTCATGGCTGAGGAACTAGAGGAAGTGTTAAAAAATTTCACCTTGTCCAGTTTAGAACAGAATGGGACGTGGATAGGGCTGGATGATGTTAATGCAGGAGTGTCTGAGTGTTCAAATAGCATTATTGGGAAGATAAGAGGAGAAACAATGGCTAATTTTACTGGGATTAAGAACTTTGTCACAACGCCTTAGGGGTACCCAAAAGAATTATCGGTAACAGAGTTGGGGCCAAATTTATTCCAGTTCTTTATCCCTGAACAAAATGATAGGTTAAGAATTCTGAACGGTGGTCCATGGGTGATAGATAGCCAAATTCTAGTACTCAATAGTTGGGAGAAAGGAATTGAAGAAAGCATGGAAGCTCTTAAGTTTGCCTCACTATGGGTACAAGTGTGGAATCTTCCAATTCATTGGATCTCAAAAGAAGTAGGGAGGAAAATTGGGATGGTATTCAAGGAGGTGCTGATTTCTAATTCTGGAGGAAAGGAAGGGAAGCACATTAAGCTAATGGTAAAAGCTGATATGACTCAACCTTTGTTAAGCGGTATAGCTGTGAAGATGAACGGAGCTTTGAAATGGGTAAACTTTAGATATGGGAGAGTCCCTGACTTTTGCTATAAGAGTGGGATTATTGGCCGTAGTGAAAAGAAGTGCACGACCAATATTACCATCAGCAAAAGGGCAAAAGGAAAATCAATACGGGCCATGGTTGAGAGCTCAAACTGGGAAAGGCTCTCCTCAAAAAGGCTTTGCTTCCAGCACTTATACCCCAGATAGACAGGTATGGGGGTTCCAAAATGGTGAGTGAATCAAAGAAAAGCCTAGGGAAACATATAGGGCAGGAGGCAAGTTCTCCCATAAGTGAACTAAGCAGGGATAAACCTCTGGGTACAACTGAAGAAACCTTGAGGCAAGGCCAAAAATCACTACAAGATGTGTGTATCCATGATGCTCAGCAAGATCATAGGGACGACTTTGATGTTCAGATAACTGAAAGGATAAGGGATGTAGTTGTGGAGAGGAATGAGTTAATTAAGATGACAGAACCAGTAGAGGGAGGGGAGGAGGAGGAAGTAAAAAATGAGGGGACCTCTTCAGAACTAAGGAGCATAGGGAATGGTGAGGATAGTAAAAAATAGGATGAGGTCTCGCCTATGAACACGGATATGTAGGTGGATGAGGGAAACAACAAATCCAAAGAAGTTGAAATAAAAAGGGAAAGGAAAACAAGGGCCTTGAACAACAAGTGTGCAAGAGGTAGGAGGCCACTGAAAGAGATCCAGAATTCGGAAAATGGGATTGGTGTCCATACCAAAAGGAAGATTCTTATGCTACATGAAATCATGTCTGAGTTGGACTCTACTGATCAGCCTAATAAGAGAAACAAAAAGGAGAGCACTGATAGGGGCAATGCTAGTGAATTAAGGAGGGAAGGGACCAGCCCAATCTGGTCTCTCAAACAGACATGAGAGTACTGGTGTGGAACTGCCAAGGTGCTGGGAGCCCCGTGACAGCTCCCCACTTGAAGGAGGAAAGCAAACTCCTCTCCCCAAGTATTATCTTTCTTAGTGAAACGAAAAATAGGAAAAATTACATAAAAATTAAAAAAAATTTGAATATGGATAATATGTTTGTGGTAGAGGCCACATGGCAATGATGTGGAGGAACGAAGTCAAGATAACAGAATTAGTAGGGACAACATTCACTATAGAGGCTAAGATTGAAGATGAGGAGAAAAAAGAGAGTTGATGGTTCATTAGTATATATGCTAGTAGTGATTACCAGATAAGGAGGAGACAATGAGATGTCATAGGTAGAAGAAAAGCTATATGGGGAAAGAAATGGATAATAATGGGAGATTTTAATGACATAGCATCAAATGATAAGAAATGAGGGGGGGAAGAATTAGAGATGATAGGAGTCTCCCGGATTTTAGGAATCTCATAAATGATAACCAACTTCTGGACATAGGATTTGAGGGGAAGCCATGGACATGGTGTAATAATTGGTAGGGGGAAGGAGAAGTGAAAGAAAGAATTGATAGGGGATTATGTACCCTTGAATGGTCCCAGTGCTATAATAAGGCTAGTTGCAAGCACATTGAATCTATTGCCTCATATCATAGCATGCTAATATTGGAAACGCAGAAAGAAAAAAGGAAAAGGAAAAAAAGATTTCAGTTCGATAAAAGGTGGCACAAGGAGGTAGAGAATGTAGTCAAGGATGCATGGAACATTCCAAGTGAAGGAACTAGATGGTACCAAGTGACTCAGAAGATCAAAAACTGCAGAATTGAGCTTCTAAAATGGAATAGCAGTAAGAAAGGGAATTCACTAGAAAAGATCAATGGATGCAAAAAAAAGATTGAGGACATCAAGGCACTAAATGTTGACAATAAGAAACAACAAATGCAGGAGGCTAAGAAACAATTGAAAGAAGCCTATGATGAAGAAGAAGCTTACTGGAATCAGAAATCTAGATTGAGATGACTGAATGAGGGGAACAAGAATACTCTTCCATGCAATGGTTAAAGGAAGGAGGAAGAGGAATTGGCTACAGAATTTGAGAAAGTCTAATGGAAAATGGACTATGAATGAAGAAGAGGTGGGAAAGGAGGTTGCTTCTTACTATGATCATCTGTTTAAGACTTCAGAAATAGAAGATCTAGAAGAAACATTAGATGGGATTCCTATATCCATAACTGACCAAATGAACAAGGATTTGACTACAAAGTAAAAGAAGATGAAATCAAGGCTGCCTTCTTCTCTATGGGTCCTAATAAGGCTCCTGGGAGTGATGGTATGTCCACTTTGTTTTTCCAAAAATTCTGGAGCATAATTAAACAGGATCTAGTAAATACAATCCAAGGTTTTTTCCACCACAGTGTTTTGCTTAAAGCCATTTATCATACAGTTATTTCTTTGATTCCTAAAGTTGATTGTGCCATTGAAGTCAAGCAATATAGACCTATTAGCCTTTGCCAAGTGGTCTATAAAGCCATAGCCAAAATTCTGATTAACAGGTTAAAGCCTTTTCTTACTCACTGTATCAGTAAAAATCAATCTGCATTTGTTCCAGGTAGCCAAATACTAGATAATGTTATCCTGTCTCATGAGTTAATGCATTTTCTCAAAAATAGAAGGCATGCTAGAGTTGGGTTCATGGCTGTGAAACTGGATATGTCCAAAGCGTATGATATGGTGGAATGGAAATTTTTGAAGGTCATAATAGAAAAAATGGGATTTTGCTCCACTTGGATAGGCTGGATATTATCTTGCATTAGTTCAATTACATACTAATTCAACATCAATGGTGAACATAAGGAGTACATTACCCCTACCAAAGGCATAAGGCAAGGCGATCCCCTCTCTCCCTATTTATTCATATTGTGTTCATAGGGATTCTCGAATCTCCTATAGAAAGCAAAGGTGGGAAAGGAGTTGACAGGGGTAAAAGTTAGTAGAGGAGCTCCAGCAATTACACACTTGTTCTTTGCAGATGATTCCCTAGTGTTTCGCAGAGCTTGTATTCAGGAAGCTGAAAAACTTAGAAAGATCCTAAAGGTGTATGAAGAGGCAACTGGACAGCTCAGTAACATGGACAAATCAACAGTCTTCTTTAGCAGGAACACGAGCCAAATAGTGAGGGAAGAAATCTATCAGGTCATGGGATCAATGCAGCAAGTTAGCTAGGGTAAATACTTAGGCCTGCCTATGATCATAACCAGAACAAAAGAGCAAGTGTTTGGATCTATCAGGAATTCTATAGACACAAAGCTGCAATAGTGGAAGAACAAATTACTGAGTCAGGCAGGAAAGGAAATAATGCTCAAATCAATGGCAATGGCTATGCCAATACATACCATGTCTTGTTTTAGACTGAACTCCAAATTATGTAGAGAGATTAGCTCCGAATGGCTAATTATTGGTGGGAGGAGGTAGACAGAAAGGCAAAGGTGCACTGGATTGGATGGAAGAAGATGACAAAGGATAAAGAGGCTGTGGGATTGGGATTCAAAGACCTGCAAATGTTCAATAAAGCCTTGTTGGCAAAACAAGTTTGGAAGCTAATTACTCAACCAAACTTGCTTGTTAGTAAGGTTTTGAAGGAGAAATACTATCCCAAGCAGTCTCTTGTCAATTGTATGGTCCCCAATAATGCCTCCTGGATCTGGAAAAATATTTCAACTGTAAGAATGGATGTGCTAGAAGGAATAAGGAGAAGGATTGGCAATGGCAGAGGAACAAGAATCTGGGAAGACAAGTGGATCCCAAACAGGTCAGATGGAAAACCAACAATTGATAAGCCACATGAATGCCAATTGAAACAGGTCTCAGAATTGATCACCAACAGCAGGTGGAATAGAGTTCTCATCTTTAAGACATTCTGCCCTTAAGATGCTAAAAGTATTATGAGCATACCAATAAGTGTGACAGGAAGAAAAGACAGCTACTACTGGATACATGCTCAGAATGGGCAGTATACAGTACAATCTGGATACAAGAGATTGATGAAGGGAAGGGAACAGGAAGGTGGAAACGCAGGAGAACAGGCTACTCCAAGCTACAAAGGTACATCCACTATTGTCTGGAAAGCACTATGGAATCAGAATATGAAGCAAAAACTGAACGTTTTCATCTGAAAATGTCTTCATGATGCTCTCCCAGTCCGAGAGCTAATATTCAGTAGAACAAACAAAGATAATCCCATGTGTGGAGGCTGTGGAGAAAGTGTGGAAACATTAGGACATATGTTGTTTCAATGCAAGAAAGCCAAGGAAATATGGGAGATGGCTCCAGTGCAGTGGGATGGCTTAGTGCACCTAACAAATAACTTCCAAAAGTGGTGGTCTGCTGTGATAGAAGCCCAGATGATCAGGGGAAGCCATAAGCAAATCAACCTCACAGTCAACATTCTCTAGCAAAGGCAGAAACAATAGAGAATTCAATCAGAAGGATAAGGAACCCCACAGGATAATTGAAAAGGCTTCTATGGAGTGGATGGAATTTGAAGAGGCTAACAAAGGGAGGAAAGAGAGAAGGAGCATTCAAGAAACAGGTGTACAACAAGGGATTGAACAAAATCATGAAGCTAGGAGCATAGGAATACTGTTAAAGATCCATACCCAAATGGACAAGGATCAATATACAGTGGGAATTGGAATTACGGCTACAGATCACTCAGGACTACTACATGCAGCTTGGGCACTTAGAGAAAGAATGACAGGAGATCCACTGCAAGATCAAGCAGAAGCTGTCAAACTAGCTCTAATGAATGCTGCCAATCAAGGCTGGTGAAACATAGAGGTGGAGCTAGATAGCAGTAAACTGAAGGAATACATTGTGGACTCAAGACATAGTAGCTGGTGGTTGGCAACTCTAAGAGAGGATATTCAGTCCATTAGTAGCCTGTTTCATCAGTGCTCCTTTTCAGTAACTAATACCGGAAAACTAGATAGTATTAAACTGAGCTTGCATGCTCTTAATAGCTGGTTTGATGAAGAATAGGTAAATTCCAATCTTAGATGCTAACGCATCAAGGTTCATCATGGGACAGTTGTCTCTTTTGTTTGGACCTTTGTCCAATTACAGTAAACATTTTGTGATGAAATACAATCTAACGTTTCGACCAAAAAAAAAAACGCCCTCTCAATATGGCTCGAGATTTAAAAAAAAAATAGTGCATAAACAAGAATAATTTTGAAATAAATATAATGTTTTAGCTTTCCTCGAGCATCTACCCTACTGCCTGATAGATACCAAGGAAAATTGGTCGGAAGGGCATGCTAGGTGCATTAGTTTTTTTTTTTTGGGTGAAGAAAAGTTTAAGTGTTTTCATTTGAGGTCATCATCGTGGGATGGGACATTACTCGGGACAAGTATCTTTTTCTATTTTTTCATCCGGACAAGTATCTATTCTTACTAATTGAGTTTACACGAGCTGGTTGCTAAGAACATTAATTAATGAAAGAGAATGTAAACTTAAGTTGCTGTCCCAAAAAAATAAACTAAAAGAAGGCATGGGTTGCAGTGATAATCATTTGATGGAAAATGCTCTCGGAGTTTCAATATTATGATCAAGCATATTACAATTTTAAATTTGTTGATTTTTTTTATCTATGTATCCGTGTGATGTATTTGCTGTCATTAGTGCAAATACCAGAATGAAATTATCCCTTTTATAAAAAAATAAAAAATAAAAAAGGAAGGCATGGGTATTAGTTTGTGAGGCAATGTGATAATTTGATTGTGTACATTTTTGAATACATATTTTATAAAATCAATACATATGTCCTTTTCGATGAATAGTTTAAACATAACCTCTCATTATTATTTAATCAAAGGTTGCCCGTTTCCCTACTGTTCCGAACAACTTAAAAAATAGAATGAAGGAAGAAGCACGGCTCTTCGGATTTTAAAATTGGCTTAAGTTATTGCCCCAAAAAATAAAATAAAAGAAGTCATGTTTATTAATTTGTGGTCAGTATGTAAATAGTTTTATGTAACGAATTTTTTGTCTCGCTTCTTGTGCTACTTTCTATCCCATTTTTTATTGTATTACTATTTTTTTCATAAATATCATATTTTAGTTCATTATTATTTTATATGGATCCAATAACTATTAATTGAGTAATAACCAAAAATAACAGTTTCAAAAAATCAATATATAATAAAAAATTTTAAAAAATACATCAGAAAATTCATAAAAAAAAACTCATTTTTTTATGCATTTTGATCTTTTGAGTTTGTTAAATTTTGTATATTACTCGATTAATAGTTATTGGATCTTAAGGAAACAAAAAAGAACTAAAATATAATGTTTATAAAGAAAAATAATAATATAATAAAAAGTAAGACAGAAGATCCGTTACGATAATTTGATTGTGTACATGTATGAATACAAGTTTTAAAACATTAGCACTTCTGTCCTTATAACGAGTCAATTAACCATAAGCTCTTTTTATTAATTAATCATAGGCTGGCTGCCCTTTTCCCTACTGTTCCCAACGACTCAAAAAATAAAAAGACGGAAGGACATTCATAATAGAAAAATTAAAGGACAACGCGTGACGGTGATTAAATAATTGTGATTGTAAAGTACAACTCATGATGGGCATGGTTCAATTTTAAATTGAAGTGATGAGATTGAATTTGGGAAAACAATTTTAAAAGAAGGACAAAATTTGTTGTGCATGTATGTAATTTTAGTGCCTATATTTATTGTTTATTTTTTTAAAAGGACAAAATTTGTTCTACATGTATGTAATTTTAGTGTCTAAATTTATTATTTATTTTTTAAATATTTATATTTGTTCTGGTGGTATACACATCGCGGGGTGTAACTTCATTTTTTTTTTTGGGAAGGGGAAGGGGAAGGGGAAGGGGAAGGGGAAGAGGGTTAGTATTTCATGATTAAGCTTCCATAACTTTTTTGAACCGTCAATGCACGTGATCTTGAGAACAGCTAGGTTGTGCAAAATTAGTTTGGCAAAATGGCAACAAAAAACAGCCAAAAATGGCAACCAAAAAGGTCAATTTCAGTCACTCTTCCTAAATTTTAGGTGACAAATACCTTGCGGTCTTTTGATTATTTATGGAGAAAATAAATCAATTCCTACCAACCCCACCCCTCCCCCACCAAAAAAATAAATAAATATAGGACAAAATAAACTCTTTTGTCTCGTCATGATTGAGCCAAATCTGACACAAAGTCTTTAATGTTTACATCTGAACTCCCCCCTTCTTCAAATGCCTGTCTTGCCAAATCCTTCCACTTTTTCGCATTTTTCCTAATCTCTTTGAGATTCTTCTTGGTGCTGACACAGCTCACACTTGGGTGATATATTCAAAATAGGGAGAGCTACGCCAATCCTTCACACATATCACTATTGGATATTTTAAAAAAAATATCATTATTATTTTGAATTCATTCACATGATTATTTTGAATTCAAATGCAATAAGTTACAAATTTTGAAATGAATTTTCAGTTACAAGATCACCATTAAAAAGGGTAACTTATGAGATTTATGTCTTGTATTTGTAACCTATGTAATGATTAGGTTTTAAGAATTTATTTATTGAATTTTGACTATTATACAATGACCTAGACACCTTTTCAAATTTTGTAACTGAAAAATATGACACATTTATTCCATTTAATGGTGGTATTCTAATACTCCTAAAAATTTAGCCTATAAATAGAGGTCACTATCAACCAAGTTTGACACACTTTTCTTGCTATCTCAAAAAAAAAACTATCCTCCTCTCATTTCTATTGAGCATTAGTTAGGTGTTGAGAAGAGCTTTAGCTTCTCTAAATTGTGTAGATTTATTAGAAGCAACAGCATAGGCTGGCCTGTTGTATCCCAGAAGCGATGTGCCATCAACCTTCTACACCAGGTATAATCTCGAGAGGGACGCGAATCGTCTTAAGAGAGCGACCTAGTCCGCGCCTCGATCACCTAGCCAAAATTACTTTATTTCTCTTTCTTTGACTTTTGTTTTGCAGGTTGATCGTACATATCAAGTTCTAAAGGAACAACCTGATGTGAAAATTTAGTCTCTCAAAATGAAAATAATCAGCTTTAATTGTTAACAAACAAAAAATGATCACATTTGGTCTCTTTTTACTTTTCCGAGCAAAATTTGGCCGGAATTCAGTCAGTACATATGCCATGCCCAATTTTTAAAGGATAAAAGTGACAAACCAACTCACTATTGACCAGAAATGTGAGAAACTAGGTGCAAAGCTTTAGTTAAACATTCATAAAAAAACACAAAACTAACCTAACATTACCTACAATTCATCTCAACATAAAACAAACCCAAATTGCAAACTTCCAGCTGATTGAAATTCATCTGAAGGAAATTGGTGATTGAAGTCTTGAAAGGGGAAAGCTAACCGGGTTAATGAATGAAGAAGATAACACCAAAATTCTAGATTACGGTATGTATTTTTTAATCCTAAATGAAAGAATTTGTGGATTGATTGAAAGATGAGTTAATACTTTGAAAAGTTACAATAATCAGGATCAGGGTAGAGGCATATTTAGCTAGAAGAAGGATTTGTGATGTCTTTGAAATAGTAGATACATATTTCGCTAGAAGTTACATGCTTGATGCATTTCTTGCAAAGAACAATCCTTCAAAAGCTGTCTAGGGAGTTGAAGGCGTTGTTTGGTGACAGGTGCCGAACCTGTGCAATAATAATAAATAAATCCTAACTACCACCTGAAACAGTCAGTAATCAATTCGAGTACTGGAGCAGGGACTCTAGGTGTGCAATGGGTTACTTGATTCACCCTGTTCCCGAAGAGTTTGCTTAATCCGATATACCTGAATTAGTTATTTAACTGAATTCCCTAACTAGTAGACAGTGGTAAGCAGGGTCGTCTCCTCAGGGACTGGATAGATATTTGTTTCTTTTCAAATCAAGAATAATGGGGGGGTTTTGGATTAAATGCCAACTGAACAAATTAAATGCAGAAAATAATTAATTAAAAGAAATAATTGAGAGAAACTCTAGCCAAGGGTATACTTCAGAAATGGTTCATGCGCTGATCATTGATGCAAAAATAATTCCAACATTTATTAATAGATTGGTTATAGTTGTCATGCACGCGATAAACAACCAACCCTTCCTTAATTTGTCGATAGCTAAGGTACGACCGTTAGCTATTTCTCTAACCCGAAAACAACCCTAGGTACGACCGTAGGATTTAATTTTTAGATTGCATTATTAATTAGAAAGGCCCAATCCTGACCAACAAACACGCTACGAGGGTTTATTCAAGCCAGATCAAATATTCCCCTGACACAAATCCAATTATGCCAGTTGCTACTGGAATAGAGATAACGAACAATTACGGATTCAATTACCCCTATATAGCAAAATAGCCTATATAAACAATTAATTATTGCACACTAATCAATCATATATAAGGCTATAACAATTAGAAACCGGAAATATATAAATATTAATCAATGGAGGAAATAGTTAAAATAAATTCGATCTCACAGTAATCGCTGAACCAAATCGTCAGTAGTCCCCTTGACTAGAATTAGGGGTTTAGTTCCCCATTAGTGAACAGGCCGCGCGTACAGGGTTGGAAGAAGCCATCGATTCCTTAATCACAGCAAACGCAAGAAATTAGCTCTCGTTCAATCCCTCTCAATTTAATTTGGTCAAAGCCGAAATGGAAGGCAATGTCCAGAAGTCCACAACTGCGGCCTTCTTTGCTTTCTTTCTTATTGCAAGTGGTCATCAATGGTGGCCCATATTGGTCCCTCACAAAACAAACGTACGAGAGAAAGGTTTCAATTGCTTCTTATTGTTCTTCCAATTTCGGTCAACCAGCCATGGAAGAGTCAATAATGGAGGCTCTTGTCTCCTCTGATTGCTAGCAAAAGACACACGACGGCCCAGGTTTTTTCAATTCGGTTTTTGCTTATGAAAAGTTCACCAGAATCATGCCGTCAACCATAGATGGAAAAAAACAAATACAAAAGTCCAGAGAGGAAGCTTTTTTCTCCAAAGCTGCCGCCTCTCCCAGCAAAACGTAAGAAAAAGAAATAATAACCTAAGCCTCCCTACGGAAGTCTAAATACTTCCTTCTGTTTTTGTGTCCGATATTTTCGGGAAGGGATTTCTTCCCACCATTAAAAACAAGACTTCCTCCCATAGAAAATAAAATTAAAATAAAATCTATTACAGTTAGATTTCTTCTTCTCTCCAGCGGGCCCCACGTACGATGAATCTTCTAAAAGTTGAATTTAAGCACTTTTCGGCACCCATTCCTGCAATTAGCACCCAAAACAGAATATTAGTAAAATCCCCCCAATTAACGAAAATATTCAGTCAATTAATTATGCAATAACGCCCAAAATACCCACTAAAATGCAACCTATCAATCTCCCCCACACCTGAACTATGCTTGCCCTCAAGCATAATTAACTCAGAAGTACAATCAAGATGCTAAGCAAATCACAGCAGTTCACACCAAGAATGGTATCCCAAGTTCCCCAATAACCTTATCGAAATCAGAATATACCAAATCAACAATTCTCGCAGTTTAAAGTGCACTCATTCACTCCAAAGTGTATATGAAATGTATATAAGATGGCTCTCAAGACAACACAATAGAATGACACTACCATAAGCTTGCTCATATATCATATCTCCACCGCTTACTCATGAATTTAAGTGCAGCAATCAAGGGACTTGCAAGGTTGTAATGGGGCTAGGGTGAGAAGGTAGGATAAAAAAAAAGAGTCAAGAGGGTGTAAAAGTATAAAGGAAGTGCTCAGAAATTCATTACACAGATTCTTGCACACTGGGAACTTCAAGGCATCTCGACCATTACACAAGTGAAGCAAATTAGCACTTACCGCAACCTTCGACTTTTCTTTTCTCCTCCTTTCATTCATCTACTTCCCTTTTTGTCTCTTCTCTTTTTTTTTTTTTTCCTCTCCTTTTTTATTTTTTATTTTTTTCGTGAACACCCGACCAGCACCATAGAAATCAATTTTACTTGTTGATTTCCTGCACTTTGTCTTCTTTTCACATTTCCCTTTCTTTTTTTTCACTTTTCTTTTTTCGATGCATAAATGGGTGTAATGCCCCTCGAATAGTACTCCAAAAGTCCGTATAATGAAATCAAAGCACTTCTTCACACGAGGTTCAAAAAGAAAGTCTAAAGAGGTTTCACGGCTAAGAGCTGGGGTCTCAAGCAAAGAATATGGGTTAAGGCTCAACTTGGCTCTCTAGTGGTAAATAATCCAAGGGTTGGTTTTAAGAAAGTCCAAAAATGGCTCATTCCTAGGTGCCCTATCATTTCAATGCATTAAACTCATTTAAATGTGATTTTGACATGCATAACCGAGCAAGTTCTAGAATGACAAACCATGTGCACTAACCACTCAAAAAAATGAAAAATTAGGCTCAAAAATCGCACGAGTGGTCAAATTTATGTCGAGTTCAGCATATTCATCAATCAATTCGTTATCGAGGAAAATATAACACCCCATGGCATGAACTTGCTACGTACACTCATATCTCAATTGCATTCATCACAGTTTAAAAAAAGGAACTACTAAGGCAAGGGAAAAATTTAATCAGACAACTAAAAACACAACCAAAGCATAGTTAACCCTCCCCCACACCTAAACCTTACATTGCCCTCAATGTAAGCAAAGTAAGACCAAATTAGAGGTATTGGGGCAACGACACTTCCCTTAAAACGGAGGAGGGCAGAAATGAATCATGGCTGCGGAGGGAAAGGCGGGCGGAAGCCCACGTGATGGAGATACTGCGCTATATTCTGGGCCATCCCGCCCATTTGACGCTCCATCCGATCCATGCGAGTGTCCATGTGCTGCATCTGGAACCGGAGGGCTGCAAGCTGACTATTGACGGAGGAAGATGGTGGGGGTGCCGAAGAGGATGGTCCGGGTACATCCGTTGACGGGCCACCAGCCTCCGTGGCAGTGGATTTGGATGCTCTGCGCTTCGGAGGAACGGAGATTGACCCCGGAGGGGCAAACTGGAAAGCACCATTTACCTGTCTCACAAGACCCATTTTCTCCAAACAAACCAAATCAAGGGGCTCCATAATACAAGCACGATGCAAGTTATGATTATTCAAGTCCAAAACCCCAAAATTTACAGCTAACTGAGTGATAAAGGAGCCTAAGATTAATGGCTTATTTTTCTTACTTAGCACAGTTCGGAGGTGGAGGGCGAACCAGCTACCCAAATTGACCCTAGTTCGAGTGACCATGCACCAAACGAAAAAGAACTCGGGCTTGGTCAGAGTACCCGAGCTATCCTTCCTACCTGAGAAACTATAAGCCATGAATCTATGTAAATAACGATAGGCGGCGCTCTTAAGATAAGAAGCCTTAGACTGACTGGGGTCATAGCATTGCTGGTCAACTGACAAACCACTCCAATAATCGAGGTAATGAGAGAAAAATGGCTCTATATATTCGCACGCACTGTGCATATACTCCTCACTCTGGGAGTAAGGAATATCAATAAACCCAAGAGCCAAATTGAACTCAGTGATAGATTGGTTGAACTCTCTACCCATTAATCGAAACCTCACTACCCCAGGAGTGGTAACGGAGAATTCATCAGGGATATTAAATTCGAAGGTAGCATAGAATTCCCACGTGAGTTCAGTAAAAGCAGGTTGATTGATAGAAGCATAGCGGGCCCAACCTACATTAGTCAAATGCTGCGTGACCTCATCCCTCAGGTTTAGCAAATCAAGTGTAGGGCCATGGATGTATTTACAAGGAATTATCTTCCTTGTACAAGCCGAAGCATACCGCTCCTTGTCGGCAGCCCGGGTGAAGGTCAAATTACCGCCAAAATGGGCCGGAGAGGAGATATGAACCTTCCTATTCCGTCCAAGGCGGGTACAGGGCCCTCCAGGCCCAGTCGATGGGGCAGGTCCCTCTAAGGGGACCGTAGGCTGAGGAGATGAAGTGGAAGGCTTGTTCTTGCCTTTTGTTTTCGGTTTAGTCATTGGGGATTGGAAAAAAAAAGGGCAAAGTCAAGGTGAAGTTGGGTAAAATGGAGTGGTGGTGAATCAACAAAGCAAAAGGGTCCCCAAACACAGCTCCAAGCACCAACAATTGAACAAATAGCAACCAAACAGCCCAAAAATCAATTAAGTAGATAAACAATAAAAATTGCACCCAAAAACTAATTAAACACGTGAACAGCAGACTACTCCCCAAACACTACCAAATCAACCCAAAAATCACTTAATTAGACTAACGCAGCAAAATTCCCCCAAACTAATTAAAGAAACAACCAGAGTGAAATCTTTCCCCCAATATCTCTGATTGAGCACCAAATTTCACAAATAGACCACAATCAACCACAAATATATCACAGCACCCAAAATCAAACAAGAAATTGAAAATCTGGCCTCAGCTAAGAAAGTAAAAATCTGTCCTCTGCTAAACAAAAATTAAGAATCTGGCCTCAGCTAAGTGACAGGAATTTGAAAAGAAATCACCGGAGTTTATTTTCGACTGTCAGTCAGAGTGGTGGAGAAGAGCAACGCGCATGGCCTTGGCTGGTCCTGGAAGTCGCTCGCAATGACTGCTGGAGTTCGCGCGCTTGGCTCCTGCTGTGCGGTGGAGAGTGGCGCGCGGGCTGGTGGACTGTGCGGAGGCCGCACGGCTGGAGCTGCTGGTTGCGCGCCTTGGCTGCTGGAGCTGGCGTGCGGAGAGATGCTGTTGGCGGCGCGCAGGTGGAGCAGGCGCGCGCTGGGCAGCGCGCAGATGGGGAAGCTGCTGGTGGCGCGAGACGCGGCTGAGCAGCAGGCTGTTACACCAGCTGGCTCGCTGCTGCTGAGTTGCGCAGATGGCGAGACTGGCGGCGGCGAGGTCGCGCGAAGTGCTGGGCGGTGTCGCGCGAGGCTGGGCGAGGTCGCGCGAGGCTGGGCAGCAGGCGCGCATGGCGGCGCGCGGGGCGGCAGGCGCGATCCGGCGGCGGCGGACAAAGAGAAAAGAAGGAAGAAGAAGAAGAAGAAAAAGATAGAAAAGGAAGAAGAAAGAAGAAAAGAAGAAGTAGGGCTACGGAAGTTTGTGTTTTTTTTTTTTTGACTAAGGGCAATTTCGTCTTTTCGCCGCCCTTTTTTTTTTTTTTTTAACCAGAATCACCTGGCGTGGGCACGCTCAACTGCCCTGAAGCCCGCAGAACCTGAGCGAAAATTTCCTCCGTCAGGCGTGACCATCTGGCGTGGGCATGTCTAACTACTATGGAGTTTGCAGGACCTGATCGAAAATTTCTTCCCCTCGAACGTGACCACCTGGCGTGGGCACGTCTAACTGCCATAGAGTCCGCAGAACCTGATCGAAAATTTCCTTCGTCAGGCGTGACCACCTGGCGTGGGCACGTCTAACTACTATGGAGTTCGCAGAACCTGAGCGAAAATTCCTTTTCCTCAGGCGTGACCACCTGGCGTGGGCACGCCTAACCACTAATCTCCTGCCACAAAACATCAAACCATCAATTGACACTAATACATAACTAAAACTTAAAAAATGCATGAAAACTGAAACAAATAGTCTTGGGTTGCCTCCCAAGTAGCGCCTATCTTTAATGTCTTTGGTTAGACATGGCCGAAACCCTCAAGCATGACAAAGTGGATCTTGGAGGTGTTCAACTTCTAATTCTTCAACATAGAAACCCTCATAATAAGGTTTGAAACGATGGCCATTCACCACGAACTTTTTCTCCGTTTTTAAACTTTGGATTTCCACTGCACCATACTGGAACACATTAGAAATGACAAATGGTCCAATCCAACGAGAACGCAACTTACCGGGAAAAAGTTTAAGCCTTGAGTGATACAAGAGGACTTTTTGCCCCACTACAAAAGTTTTCCTAGAAACCTGCTGATCATGAAAGATTTTACTCCTCTCCTTATAGATCGTGGCATTTTCATACGCCTCATTTCTTATTTCCTCTAACTCTTGTAGCTGCAATTTCCTTTTGACCCCTGCTTCATCTAATCCCATGTTACACTGCTTCACTGCCCAAAACGCCTTGTGTTCGAACTCCACGGGGAGATGGCAAGCCTTACCGAAAACAAGTCTATAAGGAGACATCCCAATTGGCGTCTTATACGCGGTTCTATACGCCCATAGTGCGTCTTCTAGTTTTAAACTCCAATCCTTCCTATCCGGACGCACCATCTTCTCCAAGATCGACTTGATTTTCCTGTTTGACACTTCGGCCTGACCGTTTGCCTGCGGGTGATACGGTGTGGATACCTTATGCAGTACACCGTATTTTCGAAACAAGGCTGTGATAGTCTTGTTGCAGAAATGTGTCCCTCTATCACTAACCACAGCTCTTGGCATTCCAAAATGGACAAAGATATTAGATTTTAAGAACTCTGCAACCACTCTAAAATCATTAGTACGGGTGGCTTTAGCTTCCACCCATTTAGAGACATAATCTACAGCAAGTAAAATGTACAGGAAACCAAAAGATGAGGGAAAAGGACCCATAAAATCTATCCCCCAAACATCAAAAATTTCAACAAACAACATGGGGGTTTGAAGCATTTGGTCCCTACGAAAAATATTCCCCACCCTTTGACACCTATCACAAGATTTACAGAATAAATAAGCATCTTTGAACAGGGTAGGCCAGTAAAAACCACTCTCCAACACCTTGCGAGCTGTTCGTTTGGGCCCAAAATGCCCTCCACATGCAAACGAATGACAGAAATTTAAAATGGAGTGAAATTCACCTGCACTTACACACCTCCTGAGCACTTGATCCGAACATTGTCTCCAAAGGTACGGGTCGTCCCAAATGTAATATTTGGCATCACTCTTCAACTTGTCTCTCTTAGCTTTTGGCCACCCTGCAGGTAGTTGATTAGTCACTAGGAAATTTACTAAATCGGCATACCAGGGTACAGACGAGTTAATAGCAAGTAGTTGTTCCTCTGGAAATGCCTCCCTCAATGGTGGCTCCTCCTTATGAGCAAGTAAGCGGCTCAAGTGATCAGCAACTAAATTTTCGGCCCCACTTTTATCCTTAATCTCCAAGTTGAACTCCTGAAGGAGCAGGATCCATCTGATGAGCCTTGGTTTAGCATCCTTCTTCGTCATCAAGTATCTCAAGGCTGCATGATCAGAGAAAACTGTTATTTTTGCACCCAACAAATAAGGTCTAAATTTTTATAATGCAAAAACCACAGCTAGCAATTCTTTTTCTGTTGTAGAGTAGTTGAATTGAGCTCCATTTAACGCCTTCGATGCATAATAGATTGCATGTGCAGCTCTGCCAATCCGTTGCCCCAGCACCGCTCCCACTGCATAGTCACTCGCGTCACACATTATCTCAAATGTGAGGCTCCAGTCTGGAGGTTGGATAACAGGTGGTGATGTCAATGACTCCCTCAACCTGTCAAATGCCACCTTGCACTCCTCGGTGAAGTCAAATGCCACATCTTTTTGCAATAATTTGAACAGGGGCGCTCCAATTTTGGAGAAATCTTTGATGAATCTCCTGTAGAACCCTGCATGACCCAAAAAGGAGCGCACCTCCCGCACACTTGCGGGGTAAGGTAAAGCAGAAATAATATCGACTTTTGCCTTGTCTACTTCTATACCCCTGGCCGACACTACATGCCCGAAAATAATGCCATGATCTACCATAAAATGACACTTTTCCCAATTTAACACTAAATTTGTCTCAATGCACCTTTTCAAAATTAAAGCTAGATTATCCAGGCATTCATCAAAACTATCTCCATACACACTAAAATCATCCATAAACACCTCAATAATCTTTTCTACATATTCAGAGAATATACTTACCATACACCTCTGAAAAGTTGTTGGGGCATTGCAGAGGCCGAAAGGCATCCTCCGATATGCAAATGTACTGAAGGGGCAGGTGAATGTAGTTTTCTCCTGATCTTCTGGTACTATCGCTATCTGAAAATAATCAGAGAAACCATCAAGAAAACAGTAATAGACACGGCCAGCTAACCTTTCTATCATCTGATCAATAAAAGGTAGAGGGAAGTGGTCCTTCTTTGTCACAGCATTCAGACGCCGGTAATCAATGCACTGGTGCCATCCTGTGGGTTTTCTCACCGGGACCATCTCACCCTCTTGATTCTCCTCAACAGTTACTCCCGCCTTTTTCGGGACTACTTGCACGGGGCTCACCCAAGGACTATCTGAGATGGCGAAGATGATCCCACCTCTAGGAGTTTAAGTATCTCCTTCTTTACCACTTCCATCATTAGTGGGTTCAATCTCCGTTGCCCTTGTCTAACTGGCTTTGCATCATCCTCAAGCCGGATCCGATGCATGCATAAGGAGGGGCTAATTCCTTTGATATCTGCTACACTCCACCCAATCGCCTCCTTATGATCTCGAAGAAGACGAATTAGTCTGTCTTTTTGCCCTGGTGACAGGTGTGCAGATATGATAACTGGTAGTGTCTCATTGTCCCCGAGAAAAACATACTTCAAATGCTTTGGGAGAGGCTTGAGCTCCAACTCAGGTGCCTGCACAATAGAAGGCAACAATTTTGCCTGAGTTTCTGGTACAAAAACAGAAGTAAGCTCATACCTTGGGGAAATTGGTGGGAGCGAATGCAGTGCTCCAACAGCGTGGTATAGCTCATCACTTATTTCTACATCAAGAGTTGCTCCCAACTCAAGATGTTTGGCCAATGCCACTGCCAGTGCATCAACCCCATCCAATTCAAATATTTCCTGTACAAGGGGCTCAACAACACTTAAAGCATAAACAGAGTTAGTCTCATCTGAGTACTTCATCGCCTCAAAAATATTAAAATTTACAATTTTCCCATCAAACTCCATCGACAAGGTACCCTCATTTACATCTATTTTCGTCCTAGCAGTGCTTAAAAATGACCTATCTAACAGAATAGGAGACGGATTTAGTGCCCTTTCATCCCCCATGTCTAGGACATAGAAATCTGCAGGAAAAACTAACTCATTGACCTATACCAAAACATCTTCAACTAACCCTTCTGGGTAAGCATTGGTACGGTCCGCAAGTTGGATTATGATGCCTGTGCCTTTTAACGGGCCTAAATTTAGAGATGCATAAATTGTCTTAGGCATAACATTAATTGACGCCCCCAAATCCAACATTGCTTTCCTAATGGGAGTACCTCCTATCTTGCAGGGAATGGTGAACATACCTGGGTCTCCACATTTTGGTGGGAGCTTTCTCTGGAGCATAGCTGACACGTTTTCTCCCACCGCCACTCGTTCATCTCCTCTTAGCTTCCTCTTGTGGGTGCACAGGTCCTTCAAAAATTTGGCATATTTCGGTATCTGCTTGATTGCATCCAGTAGGGGGATGTTAATCTCTACTTTCCTGAATACATTCAAAAGTTCCTTTTCCTTCTCTACTTTCCTTGTCTTTGCCAACCTGGAAGGAAAATGGGGTAAGTTAGATGTAGTAGTGGGTGGAGAGGTGAATGTTACCTTAGGATCTTCTTGGATACGTCCTTCCTCTTCAATTTTCTTTTCTATCTCCTCCTCACTTTTGCTTTTTGAATTTTTCACTGTAGGCCCTTCCAGTTCCTTGCCACTCCTCAGCGTCATGGCACTTACATTCATGGGATTTATCTCGGATTGCGATGGCAGTTTCCCATAAACGTGAGACTCCAAGCGGTTGATGGCAGTTGCCAGTTGGCTTATTCGAACATCTTGGTCCTTCTTGTCAGCTTTGGTGTCCTGTTGGAGTTGCGCGGTATTCGCGGCCAAGGATCTGATCTCCTGTTGAAGCTGTGTAGTAGTCGTGGTCAGGTTCTTGACTAGGTCCTCCAAGGAGCTCCCTGAATTTGAGGATGATGGTTGAGATTTTGGCTGCCACTGCTGGTAGAATCCTGGTGGACGATTCGGGAATGAACCTTGTTGCCTGTTCCCATAACTGAGATTGGGATGGTCTCTCCAACCGGGGTTGTACGTGTTGGAATACGGGTCATACTGCCTGCGGGGCGCGGGCACGCCTCCGGCCATATTTACCTGTTCCGCCCTGTCCTCTTGCAGAATGGGGCACGAATCCGTGCAGTGGTCCATGCTAGTACAGATTCCACACACCTTTGCTCGCGGTGTGTCTCTCATGGCCAATTGCCTGACTGCAGACGTCAACTCTGACAGTTGCTGTTGGATGGATGACGTCTCTGCCTCATTTACTCTACGGGTAGGATTGCTATCACGGAAGCCGAACTGCTGAGAGTTTTCTGCCATGGCTTCAATAAGATCCCACGCTTCCCTCGGTGTCTTGTTCGCCAGGGCTCCTCCACTCGCAGCGTCAATAATACTCCTGTCAGTTGACTGGAGTCCCTCATAGAAGTACTGGATCAACAGTTGTTCACTAATCTGATGTTGTGGGCATCTAGCGCACAACTTGTTGAACCTTTCCCAAAAATCGTACAATGACTCCCCGGAGTACTGCTTGATGCTGCAAATCTCCTTCTTCAAACTTGCAGCCCGGGATGCGGGGAAAAATTTCTCCAGGAATTTCTTCTTCAATTGTGCCCACGTGGTGATACTACCTGCAGGTAGGTAGTATAACCAATCCTTCGCTTCGTCCTTGAGAGAGAAAGGGAAGGCTCTCAGTCTTATTTGCTCCTCAGTGACCCCAGGAGGTTTCATGATAGAGCAGACTACTTCGAATTTCTTGACATGTTTGTGGGGTTCTTCACCAGAAAGACCATGGAACGAAGGCAGGAGCTGAATCAATCCCGATTTCAGCTCGAAAGAGGTATTTTCAGCTAGAGTTGGGAACGTGATGCACAAGGGCTGATGAGTCAGGTCTGGGGTAGCCAGCTCCCTTAATGTCTGGGTGTTGGCCATGCTAAATTCGTTTTCTACTGACTCGTTTGCAGAAAACAAGTGCCCTTCTTTTCGTCTCTTGGTCTCTTGCCTTCGCCTACGCGCTTCCTTCTCAACCTCAGGATCGTATACCAAGTCACCTGTGCGAGAAGAACGGGGCATAAACTAGCAAAAATACCAAGAAAAAGAAAAATAAAATAAAACAAAATAAAAACTGAATTCAAAAAGAAACAAATAATTCAAACGCCAGTCCCCGGCAACGGCGCCAAAAATTGACAGGTGCCGAACCTGTGCAATAATAATAAATAAATCCTAACTACCACCTGAAACAGTCAGTAATCAATTCGAGTACTGGAGCAGGGACTCTAGGTGTGCAATGGGTTACTTGATTCACCCTGTTCCCGAAGAGTTTGCTTAATCCGATATAACTGAATTAGTTATTTAACTGAATTCCCTAACTAGTAGACAGTGGTAAGCAGGGTCGTCTCCTCAGGGACTGGAGAGATATTTGTTTCTTTTCAAATCAAGAATAATGGGGGGGTTTGGATTAAATGCCAACTGAACAAATTAAATGCAGAAAATAATTAATTAAAAGAAATAACTGAGAGAAACTCTAGCCAAGGGTATACTTCAGAAATGGTTCATGCGCTGATCATTGATGCAAAAATAATTCCAACATTTATTAATAGATTGGTTATAGTTGTCATGCACGCGATAAACAACCAACCCTTCCTTAATTTGTCGATAGCTAAGGTACGACCGTTAGCTATTTCTCTAACCCGAAAACAACCCTAGGTACGACCGTAGGATTTAATTTTTAGAATGCATTATTAATTAGAAAGGCCCAATCCTGACCAACAAACACGCTACGAGGGTTTATTCAAGCCAGATCAAATATTCCCCTGACACAAATCCAATTATGCCAGTTGCTACTGGAATAGAGATAACGAACAATTACGGATTTAATTACCCCTATATAGCAAAATAGCCTATATAAACAATTAATTATTGCGCACTAATCAATCATATATAAGGCTATAACAATTAGAAACCGGAAATATATAAATATTAATAAATGGAGGAAATAGTTAAAATAAATTCGATCTCACAGTAATGGCTGAACCAAATCGTCAGTAGTCCCCTTGACTAGAATTAGGGGTTTAGTTCCCCATTAGTGAACAGGCTGCGCGTACAGGGTTGGAAGAAGCCATCGATTCCTTAATCACAGCAAACGCAAGAAATTAGCTCTCGTTCAATCCCTCTCAATTTAATTTGGTCAAAGCCGAAATGGAAGGCAATGTCCAGAAGTCCACAACTGCGGCCTTCTTTGCTTTCTTTCTTATTGCAAGTGGTCAACAATGGTGGCCCATATTGGTCCCTCACAAAACAAACGTACGAGAGAAAGGTTTCAATTGCTTCTTATTGTTCTTCCAATTTCGGTCAACCAGCCATGGAAGAGTCAATAATGGAGGCTCTTGTCTCCTCTGATTGCTAGCAAAAGACACACGACGACCCAGGTTTTTTCAATTCGGTTTTTGCTTATGAAAAGTTCACCAGAATCATGCCGTCAACCATAGATGGAAAAAAACAAATACAAAAGTCCAGAGAGGAAGCTTTTTTCTCCAAAGCTGCCGCCTCTCCCAGCAAAACGTAAGAAAAAGGAATAATAACCTAAGCCTCCCTACGGAAGTCTAAATACTTCCTTCTGTTTTTGTGTCCGATATTTTCGGGAAGGGATTTCTTCCCACCATTAAAAACAAGACTTCCTCCCATAGAAAATAAAATTAAAATAAAATCTATTACAGTTAGATTTCTTCTTCTCTCCAGCGGGCCCCACGTACGATGAATCTTCTAAAAGTTGAATTTAAGCACTTTCGGCACCCATTCCTGCAATTAGCACCCAAAACAGAATATTAGTAAAATCCCCCCAATTAACGAAAATATTCAGTCAATTAATTATGCAATAACGCCCAAAATACCCACTAAAATGCAACCTATCATTTGGGATTACTATAATCGATCCAAAGGCCACAGTCATGGCAGTCAGACAAATTTGGAAGGTCCCGGGTTTTCTTATCATTCCGGGGCAAATGAACTGGGACAAAATTCTGATGTAATGGAGTTTGTTTGGATTTTGGAATGGCAAGGAGGCGTTTTTGGGAGGGGGAGTGGGTAGGGGTCAAGGGAAGTGGTGGAGGAACAAAATTTGACATTTTGGGTACAGTTTTGGTGCTGAATTTGCAATGGATTTGCCTGAGATTTGTTGTAGTGCTGTGGGGGGGGGGGGATGTTTCGTTTTGGAGACATGCATGCTGTGGCGTCAAGGGAGTTCTATTGGCCACTAGGCATTGCTATTTGTGGAGGGGTTTTTGATGGTCTAAGAAATGAAAGCGGAGGATAAATTTGAACCGCAAAGGACTTTATACTAGTACTAGTATTTTTGTTTATTAGGGAAATCTGCTCGAAAAAATGAAAAGGAACCAAAGGTGATTATTTTTTGTTTATTAGGGATTAAAATTAATTATTTTTATTTTGAAGGATTAAATTTTCACATCTGTATTACATGAGGGACAATTGGTACAGTTCTCCCTTCAAAATACCCCATTTCCTTAATCTATCTTTAGTAGTCAGCCGTTGCCTCATTAGTAATCACAACACAAAGGAATATAGTACAACCTTACCCCAAACTACCTACTGCATTGTGCTTTCACACTGGAAGGAAATATTTTTTTCACGGCTGACCTGACAGAAAGACCCCTGATGAATACCCAGTCCAAAAAAGACAAACTGTCCGCTTGGGGTGTGCGTTTCTCTTTAGTGCGTGTGAGCCTTGAGTGCTTAAGTTTGTCCCACATCGAACTTGGGAGGGGGATTTGGGTAGTTTATTAGCCTCCTCAGGAACCACAAGAGTTGCCGGCTTTTGTGGTTTCCTGTGGATAAAGTCTCGTAAAATGCAAAAGTCAATCTGCTTGGCTAGACAAAAAAGACAGACTGTCCGCTTGGGGTGTGCGTTTCTCTTTAGTGCGTGTGAGCCTTGAGTGCTTAAGTTTGTCCCACATCGAACTTGGGAGGGGGATTTGGGTAGTTTATTAGGCTCCTCAGGAACCACAAGAGTTGCCGGCTTTTGTGGTTTCCTGTGGATAAAGTCTCGTAAAATGCAAAAGTCAATCTGCTTGGCTAGACAAAAAAGAATACCCAGTCCATAACACATGATCATCTCTGTGTAGTTGACTCAAGAAAGTACTTGGAGTTACAGCCTGAAATTCCTTCACCTCACCAGTCAATAACTCTTCTTCCACTGGGCCAACTCCAGCTTCCATCATGTATAAGATCCACCACTTTAGGCATATTATTAATTCCTAGAAACGTGCTTAAGCATAATGTAATAAAAAAGGAATTTCAAATAATTTACTATCTGAAAACACCAACTTTGCTTTTGAATTTTTCTTTGTTTTTTTTCCCTTCTTCTAGAATATAGTGTAAATTAAAAAAAAAAGGAACGTTGCATTTGCCTGACACATAGCTGTAGGGAATCGCACGAGCATGCACAGCGAAAAAATTAAAATTTTTGATCCCTTAATAGATCGTCTTTCGATTAAGTTCACATGACATAGAGTTTGTTTCACAAGATTTTTTCGACCCATGAAAATCTTCTTAAAGCGATGGAATTTGAAGCATAGGACGGCAAAGAGATCTATGTAACCGCACACGGGTCTAGCCTCTAATGGTAATCAACATAAACTTCCTTAGTTAGAACCTGCTAGATTGAATCAACTTTGCAAGATTAGTGCTAACTTCCTTAGTTAGAACCTCCCAGATTGAATCAACTTTGCTAGATTAGTGCTAACTATTGCCAAAACACATCACATAAATTTTACAAGATAAACCCTAGTTTCTTAATATGAAAAATCCACCCAACTGAGAGAAATAAGAGACGTGAATTTTTTCTTATTTTCTTGGACGAACTTTGAGTATTTTCCTTTCAATATTTTTCTAAAAAATCTCAGGTAATTTGTGTGTTGCTTAGTCTTGCTACCAAAAGCTTAATAAATATTTATAGACAAATAAGCTAACCAGAAACCTAAAATTAATTTTCAATAGGAATTAGTTTCCTTATTCTAATACAACTCTTATATTTGGAAGATTTAAAATTATTTGCAGCATAATTCTCTCATGTTTTGAAATAAATATAATGTTTTATCTTTCCTCAAGCATCTACCCTGCTGCTTGATAGATACCAAAGAAAATTGGTCGGAAGGGCATGCTAGGAGCATTAGTTTTTTTCTTTTTGGTAAAGAAAAGTATTGGTGTTTTCAATTCAAGTCATCATTACAGGAAAGGACATTACTTAGAACAAGCATACATTCTTACCAATTTAGCCAACATGAGTTGGTTGCTAGAAACATTAATTAATGAAGAGAATGTAAAATCAAGCTTTTGTCCCAAAAATAAAATAAAATAAAATAAGTTTATTATTCTCCAGATCCGGTGTATCAATTGATTTTTAGATCTATGCATTTGTGTCATATTTGGATGTACTTACCATCATTAGTGCAGATACCGGAATAAAATTACCATTTTTATCAAAACAGAAAAAAGAAAAAAGAAGTCGTGCGTATTAATTTGTGGTCCGAATGTATATAATTTGATCGTGTACATTTATGAATACAAATTTTAAAGGGAAAATCATTCAAAAGTCCCTCACATTTTACAAAATGACTTTTTCGTGCTTTACTTTTAAAAGTGTACTTTTACGTCCCTTACAAATTCATATTGATTAAATTTGGTCCCTATCTAGGTTTTCGACTTGTTTTTTGTCAGAATCCACCACGTGCCTTGCACGTGATCATTTTTAAAGGCAAAATTGTCAAATCAAAATTTACATAATTCAATCCATAGTCTCTCACATTTCACAAAATAAATTTTTTTTGTTCCTCACATTTCACAAAATGAATTGTTTCGTCCCTCACATTTCATAAAATGAATTTTTTCATCCCTCATATTTTACAAAATAAATTTTTTCATTTCTCATTGTTCATGTGTATGAATAACTTTTTTTAAAACTAATTTATATATCTATTTAATCTCACATGGACAATACAAATAGCATGTAATATATTTCTATTTAATTTTCGCTTAAATATACTGTTTATGTGAAATTAAAATAGATATACATATATATATATAGGGGTTTAAAAAAATTGTTAGTTTTTTACTCATGTTCATTCCTTTTATTAACCATAAGCTCTTTTTATTAATTAATCATAGGCTGGCAGTCCATTTCCCAACTCCTCCTAACGACTCAAAAAGTAAAAACTAAAAAGTCGAAAGGACATTCATAATAGAAAAATTGAAACATTCATAATAGAAAAATTGAAGCACGGCTCTTCTGATTAGAAAGAGATTTTGCGGAGGAAAGTCGGTGATTAAATGAACAATTTCTGAACAGTTTGATCAAAGAACCATCTTCCTTTCAGCAGCCTTGCACAAACTAACACAAAATTTGCCACCTAGAATATCCTGACCGTACTTCTTTAGGAAGTAGTTTGTTTGCATGGAGCTACTCAAATAGGAACAATCGCAATGCCAGTTCCTTACACACTATATCCTTCAAATGATTATATCAGAATTTAAACGAAGCATGACCGCAGAACAATGAACGAGTTTCCCAATCGAGATCTAGCTTTTAGATTTAGGAAAGTAAATTCATCAGGATGCACAAATAAAGCTAAAGCACTAGCAACTGCAGGGTGTAAAAAGCGAGCATCCACCAAAAATAACGCAAAGGTATCAATGATGTCCCGATCCCAGTAGTATCCAAAACCAATCACACGTTCATATACATAGTCACGAAGGTGAAGGTACTCAAAGGATGGCCCTGGATTCCAGCCTGAGGTCTCAAATAAATAAGTGTTTATACTCCCCGTTTGCAAGCTGACAAATATGGTTGTCGCCTTGGGTATCTGGAAAAACCAAAAAATAAGCAGATCAGAAACATGAAAGCAAAAGCTTCATTTAAGATGGGCATGGTTTTCTACAATCATAGTGGTGATTAAATAATTGTGATAATAAAGTACAAACTCATGATGGGCATGGTTCAATTTTAAATCAATGGGATGAGATTAAATTTGGAACACAAATTCAATGGAAGGACAAAATTTGTTATATATGTATGCTATTTTAGTGTCTATATTTATTATTTATTTTTTAAGAGTGTTTCTTGAATTTAGGGTTAATTATTTTTATCTTTTGACCATTTTAACTAAACTTCCTAGTATTCTTTTTTGTCTTTGGTTCCCTTTTCCTTATTCTCATTTCAGCAATAAAAGAATCAGGCAACAAACGTAAGGATATACAATTTTTTTTTTTTTTTTTTGCAAATTGAAAGTCTGAAATCCGAAATCTTTTACTTATAATTTCTCCTCTTCTACCACCTAATCCATTCGTTCTTCCAACACAACTAGGTACTTTGTTACCCATATGTCAAAATACAATTTATATAACTAAATGATACTCTAGCTGATTGCAAACACTTTTATTAATATTGATTCAATTTGTGTACACGGACAACATGTGCTAGACATCAAGGCATCAGGAATTCCATATTTCCACAACAATTGCCAGGTGACAATTGACAAATACCTGCTAGTCTTTTGATTATTTATGAAGAAGACAAATCAATTCCTACAACCACCCCCCCCCCTCCAAAAACCAAAAAAAAAAATAGTAAAGGACAAAATACACTCTTTTGTCTCTTCATGATTGAATCAATTTGGATACGAAGTCTTTAGTGTTTTCATCTGAACTTCCCCCTTCTTCAAGAGCCTGTCTTGCCAAATCCTTCCACTTTTTTGCATTTTTCCTAATCTCTTGTCCTATCTCCCCCTCCATCACTATGCTTATGCATTGACCAATGACATCTCTCCTAACAATTCCATTTTCATCAGGCTGAGCCTTGATTCCCATTTTCCAAATGTCCTTTACAAACTTGGCATATGTGCTTTGATCTGTCCATTGTGGCATTCCTATCATCGGGACTCCCAAACTTAAGGCCTCCAATGTTGAATTCCACCCACAATGAGTTATAAAGCAGCCTATAGATTTGTGGGCTAAAACGTCAAGCTGAGGACCCCATGAGATTATTAGTCCTTTGCCAAATGTTTCTTTAACAAAGTCTTTTGGCAGCTTCTTTGACTCTGATTCTCTAACCACCCAGAGAAAATGATAGCTGCTAGCTCTCAAGCCCCATGCTAATTCTTCCATCTGCTTAACTTCAAGTTTTGCCAAACTTCTAAATGATACATAAACAACTGAACTGATTGACCTTTCATTTAGCCATGACATGCAAGCATTAGTCATTGGCTTAAAAAGATTGAGACCATACTGCTTGTCATCTTCAAGGCGCTTTTCTAAGTACATGGATGGAATAGTTGGTCCAATTGTCTTTACCGGTAGGATTTTTGCCATCCAGTGAATCACCTAAGCAATATGTAATACAAAACCAATAAAATTCATAGTAGTAGACAAAATGCCACTTTTTTAGTTTTTAGTTAACAAACACCTAACTGGCATGGTCATTAAGGACTCAGGTTCCCGACTGTAATATGTGTAGGTATTATTAGATATATTGGCCGGAGGGAATCTTGATCTAGTACAAAAATTCAGCTCTCAAAAATTAGAAATCTTAAATTCAAATTCTCATTCTCCCTCCCGGGCTTCTTAAATCTAATAATTTCCCTATTAAAATAAGAAAATATAAAAAAGACGTATTGAAGTACGCTTACCTTCTCCTCCAACCTGTAAAATGTGTTGAAGAAGATCCAGTCAGCTTCTTCAATTTTTTCCATTTGGTCATGCACAACCAGCTGAGATGTTGCTGGATATGGACCAGGATTAGAAACAAAAGAAGGCAGATCTGAAGCTAATAGTGGTGGCAAACCGGGAATGTCCACTTCAGTCGCTTCTAGAGGAAGCTTCAAAAGCCCTTTGTGGACATGGTAGTAGATGTTATTGACAACACAGGATTGAGTGAAGAACACACCCGCACGTACGCCAAGATCCTTGGCTACATCTAGACACCAAGGCAAGAATGCATCATAAATGATACAATCAATAGGACGGCCCGAATCTTGAAGCTTCAAGACTAGCTCAGTCAGAGTTTCTGAGCCAACCTTTTGAAACCTAGGCAAGTATATTTTCTGTACAATGCCATTTGCTCCCTCATCATATCCATCAGAGATGGTCTCCACTGAGATAGAAGCTGAGACTTCATCCACGGTTTCAAACAAGAACTTGGTTGTAGCAAACGTGACTTTGACGCCCTCATGTTGCAAACGCTTAGCAAATTGGAGCATTGGGTTTATGTGACCTTGGACGGGATATGGCAATATCAGGCAATGAGCTCTGTGAGTTTCCATCAATTGCTATAACCAAGAAATTTGAGAATGCACTGTTTGGAGGTTCCAAAACCTTTGCATGGGACTTGTAGCAGAAAACACGACATTAGAATTTAATATAGCGCAGTAGGTGGTGCTGTCCATCGCCATGGACCAATGCAAAGTTGGGATAGTTGTGATGTATATAAGATTTTATCTGATCGGTCAATTTTGGTGCCTTGAGACTTAATGGCCCATAAGAAACACATCTTAAATGCATGTGGATACGCCGTTAAAGTCTCAAAAATTATCGTTCAACCCCTGAATTGTACCACTTTCGTAAAAGTTAATTGTCAGCTATTCTGAACTTATTTTGAATTTTGAATAAATTAGTTTTAATAGAGAGCAAGAAATATCCTCAAGCGTACAATCTTTCTTGTGCTAGTGACATTTACATAGGGAATCTGCGAAATTCTTGACCTGCCTCCCATGTTGTCTTTCATGTATAAAGGCTTTGTTTTTTGGCATCTAAAATATTTTCTTTGTCATATCATCGTACACATACCAATTTACAAGGATAATATATTTGATCCTCGGCCACCAACTCGCGTAATCGTACTCTCTCCGTCTTATTAAAAATATCATATTTTTTATTTAAAGATATCCTAAAATATTTATCATGTTAAAACAGTCAAAACATTTTTTAATCTTTTTTTTAATATAACCCTTCTTTATAATCAAATACATATTACCAGTCAGATTTAAATTTTGAATTTGTGAAGGTAAAATTAGAAAGAAAAGCATAAACATCGTAATCAAATCATTATTTTTAAAGTTGTGCCCCATATCCAAAGTTGGAATAGTTGTGTTCGCCAAAAGCCAATATTTTAGATTATTTTCATTGAAGATTGTTTGGAAAAGTTTTTATAATAACATTATAGTATTTTTTTTGAAATGCAAGATATATGATACATAAAATTTGTTGAAAAATTAAAAAGATTTTAAAAAACGTGTTTATAATACAACATAAAGAAAATTTTTAAATAATTTACAAACACACTAGTAAAAGTCTTTTGGAGCGGTTGCTTCCTTGCCGCTATTTCAGAGAACAATGGCTATTTTTATAAATTACAATCTTGAAATTAGCTACCCTCTAATAGCTATTGATTGGATCAGGTTGGATTTTTCTCAATCGGCACTAACACAATAAATGTCGACATTTAATAAGAAATCAACGTTGATCTTCTCCTTTTATCAATCTAATCAGAGGTAAGAATTCCAACCATGTCTGGAACTTGAGCTCAATGTTCTTACATCGTTCTTGATAGCCCTGCTACATTATTCACAGCTGTAAAGTGCATAAACATTCAAAGAAAGAGGGCAGAATTTTCATTAGCAGCCCTCTCAATATGGCTCAAGGCATTCTCTCTCTAAGTGAGAGCCTTCTTTCTCTAAATTGAGAGCTTCCTCTCCACTAGGTGGGAGCAACAGCCCGGCAAAAGTCAAAATTCACAGATTCAAACTCAAAACACAAACTTTTCCCAGACGAACAGTAGCGCTTCCACAAACAACAACAGATCTTTACCAGAAAACCAAACAAATGTAAAGACAGGGAACATTGGTAGGACCGAATTCGAAAAACAGAGGACCGACACACATTGAAGTCCGAGGAGTATTTAATAGGTCCGCATTAAAGATGTCTCAGACTGGCTGACCAGCTCCATTAAGGGAGACTAAAAGGCGTGAGGAAGAAAGGTGTTAAATTCTAGTGGGCCTTCTCGGAAAGCAAGACAGTCAGGTATAACAGTTATGATTCACTCTACTATACCTTAAATTTTGCATTTTTGCATGGTTAGGGTTGTATTATGCCTATCTGGTGGCGTATTTACGTAGAAAAGAGTGTAGCTTGAGTCATTTTCTTTACTCATTTTTCAACTTCTTTTCACTGGTTGGGAATAGTTAGAGGAATCCCGCTAGATTTCTTTGGATCTCATGGCTGAGGAACTAGAGGAAGTGTTAAAAAATTTCACCTTGTCCAGTTTAGAACAGAATGGGCCGTGGATAGGGCTGGATGATGTTAATGCAGGAGTGTCTGAGTGTTCAAATAGCATTATTGGGAAGATAAGAGGAGAAACAATGGCTAATTTTACTGGGGTTAAGAACTTTGTCACAGCGCCTTAGGGGTACCCAAAAGAATTATCGGTAACAGAGTTGGGGCCAAATTTATTCCAGTTCTTTATCCCTGAACAAAATGATAGGTTAAGAATTCTGAACGGTGGTCCATGGGTGATAGATAGCCAAATTCTAGTACTCAATAGTTGGGAGAAAGGAATTGAAGAAAGCATGGAAGCTCTTAAGTTTGCCTCACTATGGGTACAAGTGTGGAATCTTCCAATTCATTGGATCTCAAAAGAAGTAGGGAGGAAAATTGGGATGGTATTCAAGGAGGTGCTGATTTCTAATTCTGGAGGAAAGGAAGGGAAGCACATTAAGCTACTGGTAAAAGCTGATATGACTCAACCTTTGTTAAGTGGTACAACTGTGAAGATGAACAGAGCTCTGAAATGGGTAAACTTTAGATATGGGAGAGTCCCTGACTTTTGCTATAAGAGTGGGATTATTGGCCGTAGTGAAAAGAAGTGCACGAACGATATTACCATCAGCAAAAGGGCAAAAGGAAAATCAATACGGGCCATGATTGAGAGCTCAAACTGGGAAAGGCTCTCCTCAAAAAGGCTTTGCTTCCAGCACTTATACCCCATATAGACAGGTATGGGGGTTCCAAAATGGTGAGTGGATCAAAGAAAAGACTAGGGAAACATATAGGGCAGGAGGCAAGTTCTCCCATAAGTGAACTAAGCAGGGATAAACCTCTGGGTACAACTGAAGAAACCTAGAGGCAAGGCCAGAAATCACTACAAGGTGTGTGTATCCATGATGCTCAGCAAGATCATAGGGACGACTTTGATGTTCAGATAACTGAAAGGATAAGGGATGTAGTTGTGGAGAGGAATGAGTTAATTAAGATGACAGAACCAGTAGAGGGAGGGGAGGAGGAGGAAGCAAAAAATGAGGGGACCTCTTCAGAACTAAGGAGCATAGGGAATGGTGAGGATAGTAAAAAACAGGATGAGGTCTCGCCTATGAACATGGATATGTAGGTGGATGAGGGAAACAACAAATCCAAAGAAGTGGAAATAAAAAGGGAAAGGAAAACAAGGGCCTTGAACAACAGGTGTGCAAGAGGTAGGAGACCACTGAAAGAGATCCAGAATTCGGAAAATGGGATTGGTGTCCATACCAAAAGGAAGATTCTTATGCTGCATGAAATCATGTCTGAGTTGGACTCTACTGATCAGCCCAATAAGAGAAACAAAAAGGAGAGCACTGATAGGGGCAATGCTAGTGAATTAAGGAAGGAAGGGACCAGCCCAATCTGGTCTCTCAAACAGACATGAGAGTGCTGATGTGGAACTGCCAAGGTGCTGGGAGCCCCTTGACAGCTCCCCACTTGAAGGAGGAAAGCAAACTCCTCTCCCCAAGTATTATCTTTCTTAGTGAAACGAAAAATAGGAAAAATTACATAAAAATTAAAAAAAATTTTGAATATGGATAATATGTTTGTGGTAGAGGCCATGAACAGGTTAGGGGGCATGGCAATGATGTGGAGGAACGAAGTCAAGATAACAGAATTAGTAGGGACAACATTCACTAAAGAGGCTAAGATTGAAGATGAGGAGGAAAAAGAGAGTTGATGGTTCATTAGTATATATGCTAGTAGTGATTACCAGATAAGGAGGAGACAATGGGATGTCATAGGTAGAAGAAAAGCTATATGGGGAAAGAAATGGATAATAATGGGAGATTTTAATGACATAGCATCAAATAATGAGAAATTGGGGGGGGGAGAATTAGAGATGATAGGAGTCTCCCGGATTTTAGGAACCTCATAAATGATAACCAATTTCTGGACATAGGATTTGAGGGGAAGCCATGGACATGGTGTAATAATTGGTAGGGGGAAGGAGAAGTGAAAGAAAGAATTGATAGGGGATTATGTACCCTTGAATGGTCTAGTTGCAAGCACATTGAATCTATTGCCTCAGATCATAGCATGCTAATATTGGAAACGCAGAAAGAAAAAAGGAAAAGGAAAAAAAGATTTCAGTTTGATAAAAGGTGGCTTCAGCACAAGGAGGTAGAGAATGTAGTCAGGGATGCATGGAACATTCCAAGTGAAGGAACTAGATGGTACCAAGTGACTCAGAAGATCAAAAACTGCAGAATTGAGCTTCTAAAATGGAATAGCAGTAAGAAAGGGAATTCACTGGAAAAGATCAATGGATGCAAAAAAAAGATTGAGGACATCAAGGCACTAAATGTTGACAATAAGAAACAACAAATGCAGGAGGCTAAGAAACAATTGAAAGAAGCCTATGATGAAGAAGAAGCTTACTGGAATAAAAAATCTAGACTGAGATGGCTGAATGAGGGGAACAAGAATACTCTTCCATGCAATGGTTAAAGGAACGAGGAAGAGGAATTGGCTACAGAATTTGAGAAAGTCTAATGGAAAATGGACTATGAATGAAGAAGAGGTGGGAAAGGAGGTTGCTTCTTACTATGATCATCTGTTTAAGACTTCAGAAATAGAAGATCTAGAAGAAACATTAGATGGGATTCCTATATCCATAACTGACCAAATGAACAAGGATTTGACTACAAAGTAAAAGAAGATGAAATCAAGGCTGCCTTCTTCTCTATGGGTCCTAATAAGGCTCCTGGGAGTGATGGTATGTCCACTTTGTTTTTCCAAAAATTCTGGAGCATAATTAAACAGGATCTAGTAAATACAATCCAAGGTTTTTTCCACCACAGTGTTTTGCTTAAAGCCATTTATCATACAGTTATTTCTTTGATTCCTAAAGTTGATTGTGCCATTGAAGTCAAGCAATATAGACCTATTAGCCTTTGCCAAGTGGTCTATAAAGCCATAGCCAAAATTCTGATTAACAGGTTAAAGCCTTTTCTTACTCACTGTATCAGTAAAAATCAATCTGCATTTGTTCCAGGTAGCCAAATACTAGATAATGTTATCCTGTCTCATGAGTTAATGCATTTTCTCAAAAATAGAAGGCATGCTAGAGTTGGATTCATGGCTGTGAAACTGGATATGTCCAAAGCGTATGATAGGGTGGAATGGAAATTTTTAAAGATCATAATAGAAAAAAATGGGATTTTGCTCCACTTGGATAGGCTGGATATTATCTTGCATTAGTTCAGTTACATACTCATTCAACATCAATGGTGAACATAAGGAGTACATTACCCCTACTAGAGGCATAAGGCAAGGCGATCCCCTCTCTCCCTATTTGTTCATATTGTGTTCATAGGGATTCTTGAATCTCCTATAGAAAGCAAAGGTGGGAAAGGAGTTGACAGGGTAAAAGTTAGTAGAGGAGCTCCAACAATTACACACTTGTTCTTTGCAGATGATTCCCTAGTGTTTCGCAGAGCTTGTACTCAGGAAGCTAAAAAATTTAGAAAGATCCTAAAGGTGTATGAAGAGGCAACTGGACAGCTCAGTAACATGGACAAATCAATAGTCTTCTTTAGCAGGAACACGAGCCAAACAGTGAGGGAAGAAATCTGTCAAGTCATGGGATCAATGCAGCAAGTTAGCTAGGGTAAATACTTAGGCCTGCCTATGATCATAACCAGAACAAAAGAGCAAGTGTTTGGATCTATCAGGAATTCTATAGACACAAAGCTGCAATAGTGGAAGAACAAATTACTGAGTCAGGCAGGAAAGGAAATAATGCTCAAATCAATGGCAATGGCTATGCCAATATATACCATGTCTTGTTTCAGACTGAACTCCAAATTATGTAGAGAGATTAGCTCCGAATGGCTAATTATTGGTGGGAGGAGGTAGAAGGAAAGGCAAAGGTGCATTGGATTGGATGGAAGAAGATGACAAAGGATAAAGAGGCTGTGGGATTGGGATTCAAAGACCTGCAAATGTTCAATAAAGCCTTGTTGGCAAAACAAGTTTGGAAGCTGATTACTCAACCAAACTTGCTTGTTAGTAAGGTTTTGAAGGAGAAATACTATCCCAAGCAGTCTCTTGTCAATTGTAAGGTCCCCAATAATGCCTCCTGGATCTGGAAAAATATTTCAACTGTAAGAATGGATGTGCTAGAAGGAATAAGGAGAAGGATTGGCAATGGCAGAGGAACAAGAATCTGGGAAGACAAGTGGATCCCAAACAGGTCAGATGGAAAACCAACAACTGATAAGCCACATGAATGCCAACTGAAACAGGTCTCAGAATTGATCACCAACAGCAGGTGGAATATAGTTCTCATCTTTAAGACATTCTGCCCTTAAGATGCTAAAAGTATTATGAGTATACCAATAAGTGTGACAGGAAGAGAAGATAGCTACTACTGGATACATGCTCAGAATGGGCAGTATACAGTACAATCTGGATACAAGAGATGGATGAAGGGAAGGGAACAGGAAGGTGGAAACGCAGGAGAACAGTCTAGTCCAAGCTACAAAGGTACATCCACTATTGTCTGGAAAGCACTATGGAATCAGAATATGAAGCAAAAACTGAACGTTTTCATCTGGAAATGTCTTCATGATGCTCTCCCAGTCAGAGAGCTAATATTCAGCAGAACAAACAAAGACAATCCCATGTGTGGAGGCTGTGGAGAAAGTGTGGAAACATTAGGACATATGTTGTTTCAATGCAAGAAAGCCAAGGAAATATGGGAGATGGCTCCAGTGCAGTGGGATGGCTTAGTGCACCTAACAGATAACTTCCAAAAGTGGTGGTCTGCTATGATAGAAGCCCAGATGATCAGGGGAAGCCATAAGCAAATCAACCTCACAGTCAACATTCTCTAGCAAAGGCAGAAACAATAGAGAATTCAATCAGAAGGATAAGGAACCCCACAGGATAATTGAAAAGGCTTCTACGGAGTAGATGGAATTTGAAGAGGCTAACAAAGGGAGGAAAGAGAAAAGGAGCATTCAAGAAACAGGTGTACAACAAGGGATTGAACAAAATCATGAAGCTAGGAGCATAAGAATACTGTTAAAGATCCATACCCAAATGGACAAAGATCAGTATACAGTGGGAATTGGAATTACGGCTACAGATCACTCAGGACTACTACATGCAGCTTGGGCACTTAGAGAAAGAATGACAGGAGATCCACTGCAAGATCAAGCAGAAGCTGTCAAACTAGCTCTAATGAATGCTGCCAATCAAGGCTGGTGAAACATAGAGGTGGAGCTAGATAGCAGTAAACTGAAGGAATACATTGTGGACTCAAGACATAGTAGCTGGTGGTTGGCAACTCTAAGAGAGGATATTCAGTCCATTAGTAGCCTGTTTCATCAGTGCTCCTTTTCAGTAACTAATACCGGAAAACTAGATAGTATTAAACTGAGCTTGCATGCTCTTAATAGCTGGTTTGATGAAGAATAGGTAAATTCCAATCTTAGATGCTAACGCATCAAGGTTCATCATGGGACAGTTGTCTCTTTTGTTTGGACCTTTGTCCAATTACAATAAAGATTTTGTGATGAAATACAATCTAACGTTTTGACCAAAAAAAAAAAAACGCCCTCTCAATATGGCTCGAGGTTTAAAAAAATAGTGCATAAACAAGAATAATTTTGAAATAAATATAATGTTTTAGCTTTCCTCGAGCATCTACCCTACTGCCTGATAGATACCAAAGAAAATTGGTCGGAAGGGCATGCTAGGTGCATTAGTTTTTTTTTTTTGGGTGAAGAAAAGTTTAAGTGTTTTCATTTGAGGTCATCATCGTGGGATGGGACATTACTCGGGACAAGTATCTTTTTCTATTTTTTCATCCGGACAAGTATCTATTCTTACTAATTGAGTTTACACGAGCTGGTTGCTAAGAACATTAATTAATGAAAGAGAATGTAAACTTAAGTTGCTGTCCCAAAAAAATAAACTAAAAGAAGGCATGGGTTGCAGTGATAATCATTTGATGGAAAATGCTCTCGGAGTTTCAATATTATGATCAAGCATATTACAATTTTAAATTTGTTGATTTTTTTTATCTATGTATCCGTGTGATGTATTTGCTGTCATTAGTGCAAATACCAGAATGAAATTATCCCTTTTATAAAAAAATAAAAAATAAAAAAGGAAGGCATGGGTATTAGTTTGTGAGGCAATGTGATAATTTGATTGTGTACATTTTTGAATACATATTTTATAAAATCAATACATATGTCCTTTACGATGAATAGTTTAAACATAACCTCTCATTATTATTTAATCAAAGGTTGCCCATTTCCCTACTGTTCCGAACAACTTAAAAAATAGAATGAAGGAAGAAGCACGGCTCTTCGGATTTTAAAATTGGCTTAAGTTATTGCCCCAAAAAATAAAATAAAAGAAGTCATGTTTATTAATTTGTGGTCAGTATGTAAATAGTTTTATGTAACGAATTTTTTGTCTCGCTTCTTGTGCCACTTTCTGTTCCATTTTTTATTGTATTACTATTTTTTTCATAAATATCATATTTTAGTTCATTATTATTTTATATGGATCCAATAACTATTAATTGAGTAATAACCAAAAATAACAGTTTCAAAAAATCAATATATAATAAAAAATTTTAAAAAATACATCAGAAAATTCATAAAAAAAAACTCATTTTTTTTATGCATTTTGATCTTTTGAGTTTGTTAAATTTTGTATATTACTCGATTAATAGTTATTGGATCTTAAGGAAACAAAAACACTACAAGAAATTTGACCTTTTGTGACAATAGGAAGTCATCACTAAAAATTAGAAAGTCGTCATTATATGAATATAGTGACGACTTTTTCCATTGTCACATTGTTGTCATTAATTCTATGTCACAAATGGGTACGTGTGACAACCTCTATAAAGTCGTCACTAAATATTATTATTTAATGACGAAGACTAAGTCGTCACTAAAAAATAGTATTCTGTGACGAAGTTTCTTGTCACTGTTTCCAAAATTTTTTTGTCATAAAAAATAGCAGAAGTCGTCACAAATTTGAACGTGCACAGTGACGACTTGAACTTGTCACTCTCACTCCTAGTATTCTGTGACAAGAATAGTCGTCACTTAGTGAACTTACAACTTTGTGTACAAGAGCTGCAATTCTATTGCATTTTCAACAACCATAGCAGAAAATTGTGGCTTGACTAATGCAAAAAACGATAGTAATTAATGTACAATGAACCCTCAAATATATCTTTATATATTATAAGAAGACGTTTTGGGTCCTGTTCATTGGGCATTTTTGTCCTTAAAATTTCATCTGCTCACTTCAGGGGCATTTTTGTCCTTCTAGCTTTTTGTTCTTCTAGCCTTTTGGCTGTTCTTTTTCGTGGAGCTAAATATAGAAGAAGACATTTGGAGGGATACTGTTCATTGCATACTATTGCTGGGATTTCGTGTGCATCTCCATGCTTGAGGATGTTGTACGTTCGAGTGCAATTTGTGATGGTTGTGCTTTGTACTTTGCACTCTTGGTTTATTGCTTTTGGACTGTGGAGCCCATGATAACATTCCACCGCAACATTCTGTTTCTCATTGTGGTTTAGGCTCCTTCACATATTATATACGTTGGAGATTTCTGCTTTCTTGCTTGTGGGCCGTGGACCCCACATTGATTGTATGCATAGTTGTGTGGAGTGGGAAGAAAAAAATATATCTCCTCTTGAAATTAACTTGAGTTAAATTAAATGATAATGGATGTTCCCAAATTATTCAATTAAAAATATTAACTTTTTTAAAGAATTAAACTCCAATTAAACTGTTGAATGAAGATTAAATTAAACTTTTGGAAAAAATTAAAAATAAACTTCAATTAAATTATTGAATTATATGATGATAGACCTAACAATCATCAAAAAAAAAAAATGAAGAATTATTGTAGACATAATAATCGCAACTCATAGATTTAGAAATATTAGATTTCTGAATTAAAATTAAAATTCAACTCGAATAAAAAATGGAGTTAAATCAAGAATGGAGAATTAAAACTCCAATTAAACTCCAATTTTGAATTAAAAGATTGAGAATTAAACTCCAATTAAACTTCTGAATCTGAATTAAAATTAAAATTACACTTTTGGGAAAGATAAAAAATAAATTCAACTAAATTATTGAATTAAATGATGTTTTCATCATTTAAGGTCATAGACCAAACAATCATGAAAAAAAATGAAGAATTATGGTAAACATAATAATTTGGAAGTCATTAGAAATGTCCTTACATATACATAAGAAGCACTTTGTTCATTGGGTTTTGGGTTCCTGTTCATTGGGCATTTTTGTCCTTAAAATTTTATCTGCTCACTTCAGGGCCATTTTTGTCCTTAAAGTCTTTTGGTTGTGGTTGTTCTTTTGGTTAGTATTCATTGCAATTCGTTTGTTCTGTTCAAGAGCTATTGGAACTGCTTGTTGCAAGGCTTAGCCGAATGTCAGTGGAACATCCGCTGTTTTGCAGCATTTACAAGAAGCATTAATGAGATGTGACGTTGATTTCTATCAGCCATCTAATTTTCTCTTGTTTAATTACATTTTCGTCCCTCAAAATATTCATTGAATGGACTATATATTTTCAACTCATGTCTAATAGTGTCATTTTACAATAGCTTTTTACGTTTTCCCTCTGAATTCTGTCGGCCATTACTAATTCAAGCCAATTATGCCTTTATTCTGTCGACCTTATCACTTTATCAGACGATATACTACGCATTATCAAACCAATACCTACCAAACCCACTCTCTCACCCGATGCCCCCGTCCACTCCCCACCCTCAACACCGCCCTCACCCCGTGGCTAACAGCTCCGACTGCTGTAGCAATGGCTTTTGTTAAAGCCCAGAAAACAAAAGCTTACTTCAAGCACTACCAAGTCTCGTTTAAGAGAAGGAGAGAGGGAAAGACGGACTACCGAGCTAGGGTGCGTCTAATCAATCAAGACAAGAACAAGTACAATACTCCGAAATATCGCTTTGTTGTGAGCAATACACTGAAGACCCATCACAGCTAATTGCTGCTCAGAAGGTTCCTGTGGCCGCAGCTAAGAAAACCCCAGCTCCTGCAGCTGCTCAGCAGCAGCAATCCAAGCCGACGGCTAATCTTCCTTCGAAGCCGCTCCCCCCAGCTCAAGCTGGTTAGCTTTCCTTTTTCCTCTCTCCATCCTTCTTTTATTTCTTCCCTTTTGAGTATCTTATTTGTTTTGCACACTTTTTTATCGAAGCGTTAATGGGCGTTAGGGGTTTTTGTACTTCAATGCTATTTAGTGAGAAAGCAGCAAGTAAAAATGGTAACAGTTCTCTTTAGAATTTGAAATGGATGAGATAATTATTGTATGTTGAGTTGATAAACTTGATATGAAATGCAAAGGAACAGATAAAATTTTGAATTTTGCTCTAATTTGTTCACGTTATTTTTGGCTACCGTTGATTTTTTTTTTCTCCTTCTTTTTTATTTACTTTTGTCAAAATTTATTAGTATTTGTTTTAGCACAGGTTTTTGTCTTGTTTAACATAAGCACTATTTAAGATTGTGAAAACTTCAATTATGCTGGAAGATTGCTGTGCGCTCCAGTGGTGACTTTTTTTTGTAAGTATCATTTCCGATGTTGATGTTAATTTTTAGCTTTTCGAATCAAATTTGGCTATTTACTTTTCCGTTTTTATCTTGATACAAAAATCTCTATTTCTTATTCAATTACTGATTGAAGGATTTGCAGTACTCTCAATTTTCAAGTAAAAGGTTGCCGCTAAAGCTCAAGTGGATGCTCCCTTCTACTTAAACAAAATTTTGGCCTTTCTTTGTTTCTTCGTTCAGCTTTATCATTTTCCTTAAATAATTTTGGGTTTCTTCATTGTGTAGGTCTATGCAGCTGCTACTGTCTTTCTTGTACCATTTTTGGAGAGGAAGGGAAATTTCCTGAGGTGAACTTCAATTTCATTATTTTTGGGTTGTTTTCTTGCGTTGCTTAGGTAATTTCTTTTAACCATGTAATGCATCAAAATTCATAAAAACACAATAATTTAACAGAAATTTATGGAAAGTTTCATGGTTTTAAGCATCTTATACCTTGTTTCACTTCCAATCTATATATATGGTAAATCACCCTTGCCGGAAGTCATAAAAGATTTCCTGTTTTGCGTTAAAATAGTTGGCTATGGGTTCAACATCAATTTTAGTGATTTTGCATACGTATAGTACAGGTTGTAAACCTTTTTTGAACTCTATTTTTAATGTGGAGTTAATATCGAAGGCAGTGTAGTGGAGGTAGGTTTTGCATGTTTCGTTTAACAATTTGTATCCTTTCATGTACTAAGTGATCCTCCCATGCATGGCAGGTTCATATAGATTCTGTAACAATTACTTATTAAGCTTCATTTATCCTCTTATATAGGTCATGCAAGCTGCACAACCTGTTAATGTGCCAGATTATCACTCTATAGACAGAAGCTTAGCTAAAAGGACATTACAGATGTAACTAACAAGGACTTCGATGCAAAAAAAAGGTTTCATAATTTCTTCATGTTATGTCTATAGATAATCAAACAATTACAGCTGTTTGATATACAAAAGATTGGTTTGCTGTTTGTTTTTTTGTTTTTTGTTTTCAAAACATTGATATGTTTGGAAATGATTAGAATTGGCCTAACTTTCGACAATAAGAGAACACCCCCCCCCTTTTTAACACCAGTCATTAATATCTATTTTATTGTCTCTCTGCTATAAGTTTTAGTATTCCATTTTGATGGCTGAACTTTTTTTAATCTGTAAAAAGATTGGAAATGATTCAGATATGTTGTCTTCAATTGAGTCAAAAAGTGCATTGGTTGGGAATGAGCCAAAAAATGAAGGATTATTGTCTGCTACATCCTCCTCACATGGCAAGCTGCTGAAGGTTCGAACTGATACTGCTAAGCTTTTTTTCTTGCAAAGCCTTTTCTTTAAGCTAACAGTATTGATTGCAGTTGTACTATATGTTTCAGATTGTAATGCAAAAATACATAAGGAGCTATCCAAATGACTAAAAGCCTTTTTAGTGATAGCCTCTGGAGGTATCTCTCTCTGAATATGATCAATTCGTATATCAATAGATAGCCTTCTGTTTTGCCTTGTTGCACATTTTGCCACCATTAATCTGTTGTTCTGATTAGGACATAATTTACTCTCTTAATTTATTTTCAGAACTGGTGAATTGAGCTCCTTTTCATTTTGAGTTTGAATGAGAAACTTTGTTTTCATGCTTGTTTTCATGTAGTCCAAAGTTCTATGTTTTGTCAAGTACATTAGCCAACAAATTTTTTTTTCCAGATTCAATATTAAATGTATGTCTCAACGAAAAGTTACTTAGATATTCCTATCAATTGACTTTCTTCTTGATTAATGTGCTTGTTAGATTGAGTAGGCTTCTGATCTAATGCAATGCTTTGAAAACTAGCCTTAAATCAAGGAACCTAAAATAACTAATATTTTTAACTCTAAACTTTCATTAACTTTGGTGCAAATCTGTTAAGCCTGTCTTTTTTCTTTTCTTATTAATAATGGTGCATTTGTGATTTGTTGTTCTGGAATTAGCAAGCTTCAAATATTTTGCAAGAGTTGATCAACGTTAATAATGATGCAAAAGTTATATAAGCAATCCAAGATTAGGTCAAAGATGATAAGGCTATCTTTATTGAACAAACAGCAGTAAAATCTATTTGTGGAGTCTTTGATCACTTGTTTACTGCTCAAGTTGGCACTCCAAATGAGCAGCTTCTACAATTCATCTCTGTCCTGTTCCTAAAACTTAGTAAGTGTGCAATTCTTTGATTCTAGCAAAGATGCAATCTACTGAGTCTCATAGCTTGATAGGAATAAATTTATCAATGTCATAATTGAGAAGTAGCTTATAGTTAACAACTACAGGTGCTTGATAGCGTCTAACTGAGAACACTTATTTCTGCATGTTTCCCTGTCAGAATGGTTGTTTTTTATTGATTTTCTTTTTAATAATTTCATTTTGAATATTTTTGTATGACATCTATGTTGTTTACTCGTTCACTGAAAAGATTTATATTAAAAGCGTACAATTTGATATCATCCTGAAATCCCCATGTGATTAGTTTTTTTGCCTACGTATCTCAGCAAAATAATTGAGATTGGACTGTATTCTTACAATTTACTTTTTCTTGGAAGTTCTGCCTCCGCTGTAGGTGCTCAGTTGGTGGCTGCAGTTGACGAGGCCAAAAAGGTGATTCAGACAAGGGACATTCAAGTGGAGGAGGCAACTGTTGGTGATGAAGGGAAGGATGCCTCTATACTAGGTGTCAAGTCTGTGGCTGCTGTTGGAGAGGCTGAAGAGGTCAAAGAAGTGGTTGAGACGGGAATTTGAAGTGGAGAACACAACTGTAGGTGATGCAGGGAAGGATGCATCTAACACACCTATTTCTTTCCAACTTGATAGTGCCGAATTTGTTGCTACAAGGAGCAATGATGTGGTGGTTGACGAAGCTGTGGCCATGGTTGGAGGAGAAAAGCCCCTTGCTTGGCTAGACAATTTGCAATCAAGCGCTAATGAATCAGTCACAGTTGAGCAAGATGCAGAAATGGTGGTGATACCCGTGAAATCTTCTGTAGTGGTGACAGGAGAGGAGAAAGAGGAGTTACCTGACGGTAAAGAAGTAATAGTAGATGAGATTGTGAAAATCGAGATTAAGGTGGACATGGAGATATCCACTTCGGCTGCTGAGGTAACTGAAGGTGAAAATATTATGGGTTCACATGGTTTACAATTGGATGATAATGAACCTCCAAATTCAGCTAAAGAAGAGGTGGATAAAGAGATAAGTATTAGTGAGGAGACAGGTATTGTAGGCAACGCAACAATGGATGACATAAAAAAATGGAAGATAGTAAGAGTGGGGTGGTGGAGGAGGAAACTCTTCTAGCCAATGCGGAGATGGATGAAAAGAAGCAAATGGCAGCACCTGAAAATTCTGTGCCAAATGATTTGGAGTTTGTTGGTAGCAAAATAAGGAAAATATTCAGGAGGAGGGGATTCCAACTGCGGACACTGAAATGGAGAAGAAGATTGACGCTGAAATGGTGACTACTAGGGTTAGTGATGTTGAATCCAATGCTAAAATAGATGATTCAGTGTCTGTTCCACAAGATGAGGAAGATGAAGACATGGTTGCTCAGGAGGGATCTGCTCTGGCAGAGACGGAATTGGAAACTGAAACAGGTGTTGGGGAGTCAAGCAAGGCTGCTGGAGAGAAGCGCAAGAGGGGGAAGAATTCTAAAAATTTGACTAATTCTAAAATTGGATGAAGAACTCAAAAGGTAATGGATGAGGATGTTTGTTTCATTTGCTTTGATGGGGGGGACCTTGTGCTGTGTGACCGGCGGTAAGTATGCTGGCTTTTCAAATTGAATTCCATTCCACTTGAAATATATTTCCTCTTGAAATTAACTAATGTGTTGAATATGATCCACATGCTTATTGTATCTACTTATATGCCTTCTTTGTAAATGATATTGATTCATTATTTTTTCAGGGGTTGCCCCAAGACATATCATCCTTCTTGTGTTAATCGGGATGAGGCATTCTGCCGTGCAAAGGGCAAATGGAATTGTGGTAAGTGCATCTGTCTCTTCTGCAAACATGGTTAGATGCGGGGATGCAACAATATTCACACTTAACCTTAAATTTGTTTTGGAGGGTTCAGATGCATAAGTGCAGTGCTATTCTCTTTAGTTGTTTATATGTGATTTTTGCTACCTACTTTGTGAAATTTATCTGTTCTTAAGTAGTTTTGAAAGCTTTATTCGCTTATTGTACTCACTCTCGAGAGACTAATTTAACATGCGGACAACCTAAGATACTCTGAAAACTGAAGAACGTGACTTATTGACATGTCCAATGAGACTAACCTTTAATTGCTACAAAATTGAATACCTCTTCGTACCTCAGTTGCGTGATAGTTTCTTTGCACCAACTGAAGCACACTTTTGGAATATCAAGAATAGGAAAGAGAACCTCAGGAAATTGCAGAAATGACTTGACTCGTCATGTTAAAAGGGTTGGGATTTGTATATCATACGAGACATGACATTTGAACATTATTCTTGATCAAGTTGATATATCAGCATGCTCTTTACAATTGACATTATTTACTATACATGTAGTTTGATAAAGGATGATTACTTGCTAACGTATACTCTGGGAAAATTGAGCCCTCCACTTCATGCTTTTATTTAATCGTTTTTCTATGCTGAAGTTTTTCATAAAATATGGTTGACTGATCTCTGCTTGCTCTTTCGTTTTTGGTTAGACATATTCAATTTGACGTTGTTGTGTTATATTTATGCAGGTTTTGATAGCCTTTGACATGCACTCGTCCTTTTGTTGTATTTCAGGTTGGCATATTTGTAGCACTTGTCAAAAGAATGCCTATTACATGTGTCTTACCTGTCCTTTTGCCTTGTGCAAAAGATGTGTGAAAGATGCTGCTTTCTTGTGTCCTAGGAAATAAAGGCTTTTGTGAGACATGAATGAGGATTGTCAAGCTAATTGAAAGCTATGACAAAGACACTAACAATGTACTCTCTCTCTCTCTCTCTCTCGCTCCCCTTTCTTGATAGGTAGAATTACCTTTAATTTTGGTGGTGTAAGTACTAAATAGAGTAATTTATATTCAATTAGGCCTTGGTCAGACTCATTCTGATTGGTTTTCGTTGTATATTGGTCGTAATAGTTATTTTAACTTTTCTCTTGATAGGTTTGCTGGTTTGTTCATATTTTAATAGCTTCTATCTTTTTGTTATCTTTGTGGGCGTGCTTGGACTAATGCTTTCTTCGACTTCTTTATGAGTTTTCACCATATGCATCTAATGATTATTTGGTTCTTTTAAAACCCATAATACCTGCTATTACCATTCAAGGAGAGAATGTGAATTGGGTTGCCAAAGTTTCTGGCTAATAAACCTCTTTTTCCCTTTAGAATGTAATTATTTGAACAAAACTAATTTTATTCCTTTAACCCTTCAACATCAATTCTGTTTTGACACTATTGCATCTTTAATAGATTAATGCTTGCTTTTCATGTCTGGTTTTCTAGGCAAAATTGGATTGTTTGGTTTAGGTCTTAAAAATTGTCTTGCTGTAAAATTGTGTATCTTTTGATTAAACTTTGCTCATGATATGGTGGGGCTATTTGGTGTCTCTTTTAGCGAATTTTATGGTGGGGTTAAGATCTGTTGCTAATGAAGAGGAATCTGCTGGTGCGGTTGTGAGAGGAGGTGGTGAAGACATTTCTTCACCAGGCAAGACTGAATGGGCATCAGAAGAACTTCTGGAATTTGTTGTGCACATGAAAAATGGTGATAAATCTGTTCTGTCTCAATTTGATGTTCAGGCTCTCCTGCTTGAATATATCAGACAACTTTTATGTAGCACTGCAGTGACTTCAGCAATATATTTGAATCAGCCATTCTGCTGTATATGTAAATGGTACCAAACAATTCTTGTACAATATTCCAATGACTTTATTCTTTTGAATTATAGCATTGTATCAACCATTAAAAAATATCACAATAACAAATAAAATTTTATTAACAGGTCTCAAGTTCCCACGCCTTGCGTGGGAAGTCATTACCTAGTATATATATATATATATATATATGGTTATAAACATCTCTAAATTCATCAAAACACACATTAACCAAAATGGGTTCCAAAGCCCACATTAGTTCAAGTACTAACAGCCATTATCCATCCAAACAATAGAGTACTAAATTCACATCAGTTCAACTAGTAATAGCCATTACGCATCCAAAAAAACAAAGTACTCTTTCCAAACAAAAACATAGACTAAAGCAGCAATTTGTGTCAAACTGAAGTCATCTTCATGAGCATATCCAAAAGCCAACCTTTTTCATCTCCTCAAGAGCATTTAATAGCATTGTACTGCATTGAAAGAAAAGTATCATATGCATTAGAATCGATTTCAGTCAAAAAAATGCCATTACAAGCATACACTATTGAATTTGAATGAATAGTCATACTGAACAAAAATCCAATTAAGTCAATATGATAAGCTCCCACCAACATCATGTACAATGTCACACCACAGGACCACACATCCGCAATCTAGAAAATAGACAGCAATTACAAAATGAATGAAGACCTTCTTGAGACAAAACTATTTAATGAGCAGAAAGTAGGTAGCAGTGCATGCCTATTAAGCAGGAAGAAATGAACTGAACAAGCATAACCACTAGCACAAAGTTTACAAGATACTTGAGACAAGGGCCATATTGCTGATTTAGAAGAAACAGTACAAGTGATCCTTTGGCAGCTTTGGCTGACTCTTCTTTCCTACTAAGTTAGGTGCTTCATGATAACCGGTCCGCATACAGTTTGAGACTTTGTATCTTAGAAATTGTTCTACTTAACTATTGCCTTTGATCTTCATCTACTTTGCATCTGGTTTATCTGTTGATATATGAAGGTGGAATTTGGACTTTGTTATAAACTTGGATTGAAGCTCCAAACTTCAATCTTTGGATTTATCTGTTTTTTGTTTCTTAGAAACGGAGACAAGGTCCATCACTTTTCTTTTTCTTTTTTTTTTTTGGTAGTTGATTAAACAGCTATACACTTTTTGTGAAGATAACAATCAGAGCACAAGATTTGGTAGAATTAAAGGCTTCGTTGTGTAACTTTTCATTTTTCAGATATTCATAAGTCAAAGTTTGACAAATTCTAAAAATCCTCTCCTTTTTAGATACACTTTAGCAGCACTTTTTGTGTAGTATCATATATTAGTAAGCTATTACCATCTAAGTCATCGACAAGTTAAGAGTGCACAAATAAGGATAAATGAAAAAGTAAAGTGAAAATTTCAATTAAGCTTCACTAAAATCACTAAAGATAAAAAAAAAATACTTCTTCCTTAGTGTATCGATAAAAAAAAAATCAGACAAATATTGATCTAATAGGATAGTCTTCTAAAACTATGCTTACGGTGCTTACAAAGCCAAATAAAAGGAAGGCTCCTGCAAAAGATACCAGTTCGGAAACTAACCAAAACTTGTCCATAGAAACCATAGGAATACATCTAAATAGGATTACAGTCCATAACCATTGTTTGTACATTCAATTGTTTCATCTCTATGTGGGAGATGCAACATCAGATGTAACTGAGGCGGCATAAAGAATTTTCCAAACTTGGAGAGAATCCCTTGAGGCAAGGTTATTAGATGTAGTCACAACTCAATTTTCTCAATATAGTGCTCCAATTTGTCTCAAGAAATATCAATGGCAAGAGATACAAGAACTAAATTTTAGACCAACTCCTCTGACTTAGCCATTAACTTATCTTGTAGCAGATCAGACATGAACAATTAACTGCACATGTTAAATGATGTCTAAACACAATTGCTAAATGAAAGAGAATATTAGTACTCATTACATAGCCGTTTAGGTTGCTGCTGATTCCTTCTATAAGCATACTAAAGATGTTTACCAATGCTATGTAAAGGTAAACAATATCATTTTAGTTGAATAAAGACTCCACAACTAAAGAGGCTACATTTTCATGCAACAGTTGAGATGGATAACCAGCATGGATTGCCAAAAATGTTAACAACCAAATGATACTTGAATCTTTAATCATCCTCAGAAACACACATCACCAGGAAGGAGATGCAAAATCTGTTACACCAGAATTTACCTTTTACCAGATTTGACAGACCATTTTCCTTCAAACTTCTTGAAATCACCATCAACTATCGAAAACTGGAGTTCACGGTCATTTGCCTGAATAAATTTTATTTGCAAATAGTTAACTGAGATAAAGTTATCACATTAGAATGCCTAGTTACTGCTACCTACTCTATTAGAATGAAAATGCAGTTTAACATCTCACATTATATTACTTGCAATAACTACTTTGTTGTCTTTGCCTTTTGTAATCTCACAAAGGTTTAACAAATCACGTATCACCATCACAAGAAACTTGTTTTCCTGCCACAGTTGATGCAAAAAATAAAAGTAAGAAAATGGTGAAAAAGAAAAAGAACCACAAAACTGAAAGTTATCCAAACACAAGGTCTCATTCTGAGAAGAAAGAAGCCAGAAAATAGTCACTCAGCGAAAAAAGACTAAAAAACAGGAAAAATATACAGCATAAAGCAATACACTTGTTCCTCCATCATTGATCCTGATATAGATCCTATTGCCCAGCAAGGTATTTAGGTTGTTCCATATCCAATCCTCACTATTCAGCTGTTTACTTAACTTCCTCAGCATCTGTTAACAAGATTCATCATACATGTCAACACCTTTTTTAAAAAAATTTTACATGTCAACTCCTTGAACAAATATAGAAGAAAATCATAATAACTATAGCAGTTTCGACAAGGAAAGATTTGAGCCCCATCATATTTAGAACCAAAATAACAATACTTAGTTTGCAGTTTCAGTTGGCATTACAAATGTATAAGAAGTCACCATTCATTACACTAAAAGCTTCACCTATGAGTAGAAGAAATACTCAACTAACTAGAAAAAATTCAGACATGAGTTCCACATAAGTCAGTGAATATGAGCATGTCTTAACTATAGAAGAACCTAACAATTGAAAATAAATTCACAACCTGAGCTGCAGCACCTCCAAGTTCAATAATACCAGTTGTTTGCTTAGGATCACCTCCTACAGTGCCAAGGGCATAATTAGCAACGACCCAGGCATATACACCTTCATCAGAACCTAAACAATGGATCATCCAACTTTAGACTTTCAAAATATAACAAGAATTAAATGCTAACAAAACTAGTTTATAAGAATTAATATGACTAAATAAAAGCCCATATAGCATTGCCAAGCTATTAGATAGGAAATGCAGCAGTTAGCATGAGACCAACATCCAAGTACATTTTACCCAGAATTCAAAAATCTGAATCTACCTATAATCTGGCCTTACTTACTTAAAGTTCAAATTTTGACTCCTTAGCAAGCACATTGTCACTTGAAGTTGAATAAACCAAAAAGATAAGCAATAACAAACACCTAACAAAGAAGTTATATCCACTCAGACAGGGTTGCAAAAGTTCACATTCTCAATGTCCAGATACGTCACTAGCATACTAACTAGAGCAAAGCACTAGAATTTCCAACACTCTTACCATTGATTATACAAAACATGCTTCAAAATGCAGATCAGAGAACCAAAATTAAAAGAAATCCACAAGCCAAATGGCATCATACCGGAAATAACGGAAGCCCAATCATCGTAAAACCTGAAATCCGAGCCCCTCAACACGGTTCGGCAAGCCTCCAAAATCCTATCTTGAACTCCTTTCTCCAACATCCTCAAACCAGCAGTTGCCATTAGCCTAATTTCAGTCTCCCTCCAATACTCCCGAGGTACCCTTTTCCTCCCAAACTCCACCAGCTCCGCCACCGCAGAAGCAGCCCTCTCCGGCTCCTCCGCAAAATCAGACAACCCTGGCTGTCCTTAGCCTTCTTAGCATCAAGGCAAGCCCCAATTTTCTTGAGAAGACTGATAGCATTGGAGGTTTTCTCCATGGCCTCAGCAGAATCGGAGATCACACAGGGGATTTGCAGGACAGACTCGATCCGGTGGCTGCGGGCCATGACAAGGGAAGGCACTGCAGAGGCGGCGATGGCAGAAACCACGGCATACCATTTCTTGTTAACTGGGACCTGCGGTGCCAATGGTGCCAGATCTTGGTCGGAGCAAACATGCGGCCGCCGCAGCACATGTTGCCATAGACACCCTGGCCAGCACGGTGAGTGCCACCGCCAGGAACACGAGAGATACGAGAAACAGCGAGACCAGCACCCCAAGACTCGGCGGAGGTCTGGTGGCCGGCGGACCTAGAGACAGCTTAGGGTTGGCGAGAGTTCTTGGAGATGTCGCGATGAATGTCTTGCTAAAATGATGTCCGAAATTTTTCTAAGTATTATGAGTGTTTTTGTTTGACTCTTGCTAAAATGACGTCGTTTCTGCTTCTTTTGTTTACCCATCTCTACTCGTTCAATTTTGTTCAATTTTTACCTTCCCCCGCCTGTACACCAAATTTCAGCTTCCCCCGCCTCTACTCCAATTTTGAGCTTCCCACTTCCATTTTAGCTTCAGCCAAAAAATAACGCTTTCAAGTGACTTTTGTACTAACTATTTGGACCTTTCTTTACAAAAACAACGTCTTCTCTAGTATATCTCTTTTTCTTTTCTCTATCTTTGTGTAATTAAAGTTTTTTATTATTTTGAGTTTTTAGCTCATAAGTTGTATTAAAACTTTATTTGTTGCATTAAAACTTTAGAATATGAAAATTTAGTGTTTTTTGATAATGTTGTTTACTAACACAGGTTTTTTTTATCTCTACAAAAAATTAATGTCCAAAAACTAAAAAGCTTATTAAAAATACGTTTATGATTCAAAAAAAAATCTTTTGATGCAAATATTTTTGGTATTATTTTAATAATTTTATGAAATATGTACGAATTATGGTTTGACAAGACCTAACAATACTGTTTAGTTGATCAAATAACCAAAATAATTTGCTAATATATGCATGATACACTAAATGTTTTTGGTACAAGTACCGATTCATAAACCATAAACAATGTGACTATTGTAATTAATAATAAACTCCAGTCATCCAATTGGTTTACTAGTTGATCAAATAACCAAAATGGTTTACTAATACATGCACGAAACACTAAATCTATTTGATACATGTACTGATTCATAAACCATAAACAATTTGATTATTGTAAATTGTAATACATAACAAACTCCAGTCATGGAATTGTCAAGATTTTTACTTAATTTCATATTAAATTTTGTTATTCTGTTCCATTATTTTCACACTATGTTAATCAGTAATTTCCCATATGTTGTCAAGAGAACTAAATAAAGAATTCATTATATTTTTTAACTTTATAACAAGGTATTAGCTATGTTTGGAATAATTGAAAAATAGGAAAACATTATTTTTTACAATAAATACCTCATTTTGCTAATGATAAACACAACTTAAAGTGTAAAAGCATAGGGTGGCATAATAAAATTAATAAAAATTTTCTTTATCACATACGAGACTAATTTGCAAAAGATGAGGTGTCATGGTAAAGTTAATGAGATTAGTTTACCAAATACGGGGCTAAACTATAAAAGTTCGAGTGTCATAATATAATTAATTAAATTTACTTGCAGCATATGGGCCATATAGAAAAAATTAAGGTGGTATATGGGGTTAAAATATAAAAGTTAGGGTGTCATAGTAGAATTAATAAAATTTGTTTACAACACATGGGTCATATTGAAAAAATTAAGGTGGTATATGGGGTCAAAATGTAAAAGTTAGGGTGTCATAGTTGAATTAATAAAATTTATTTACAACACATGGGGCATATTCAAAAAATTAAGATGGTATATGGGGTTAAAATATAAAAGTTAGGGTGTCATAGCAAAATTAATAAAATTTATTTACAACACATGGGCCATATTAAAAAAAATTAAGGTGGTATACGGGGTCAAATTGTAAAAGTTAGGGTGGCATGGTAGAATTAATAAAACTTATTTACAACATATGGGCCATATTGAAAATATTAGGGTGACATAGTAGAATTAGCGAAAGTGAGATGGCAATAAATTATTTGGACAGTGACGACTAGTTGTTGTCACTAATTTAGAACTGGCAACCATATTGTGACGATATTTTAAGTTGTCACTGTAGGACGAGTTTCAGTGACAACATATTTTCTAGTCGTCACAACAGCGATCTCCCGCCACACTGGATAGTTGCGCGCCATCCATATTGTGACGACTTATCTCGTGTTGTCACTATTGACGGGTGAACCCACGATCAAGTATGACGATATTAAAAGTCATCACTAAAGTATTCAATTGTGACAACTTTCTCTCTTGTCGCAGAGAATGTTGTCACAAAAGGCCAAATTTCTTGTAGTGAAAAGAACTAAAATATGATGTTTATAAAGAAAAATAATAATATAATAAAAAGTAAGACAGAAGATCCGTTACGATAATTTGATTGTGTACATGTATGAATACAAGTTTTAAAACATTAGCACTTCTGTCCTTATAACGAGTCAATTAACCATAAGCTCTTTTTATTAATTAATCATAGGCTGGCTGCCCTTTTCCCTACTGTTCCCAACGACTCAAAAAATAAAAAGACGGAAGGACATACATAATAGAAAAATTAAAGGACAACGCGTGACGGTGATTAAATAATTGTGATTGTAAAGTACAACTCATGATGGGCATGGTTCAATTTTTAATTGAAGTGATGAGATTGAATTTGGGAAAAAAATTTTAAAAGAAGGACAAAATTTGTTGTGCATGTATGTAATTTTAGTGCCTATATTTATTGTTTATTTTTTTAAAAGGACAAAATTTGTTCTACATGTATGTAATTTTAGTGTCTAAATTTATTATTTATTTTTTAAATATTTATATTTGTTATGATAGTATACACATCGCTGGATGTAATTGATACGGACAATTGCACAAGTCCCATATCTAGAAAGATGTATAACTTCATTTTTTTTTGGGAGGGGGGGGGGGGAGGGTTAGTATTTCATGATTAAGCTTCCATAACCTTTTATGAACCATCAATGCACATGATCTTGAGAACAGCTAGGTTGTGCAAAAGTTTGGCAAAATGGCAACCAAAAAACAAAAAACAGCCAAAAATGGCAACCAAAAGGGTCAATTTCAGTCACTCTTCCTAAATTTTAGGTGACAAATACCTTGCGGTCTTCTGATTATTTATGGAGAAGATAAATCAATTCCTACCAACCCCGCCCCTCCCCCCCCCCCCCCCCCCCCCCCCCACAGTCCCCCAACAAAAAATAAATAAATAAATAAAGGACAAAATAAACTCTTTTGTCTCGTCATGATTGAGCCAAATCAGACACAAAGTCTTTAAAATATTTTTGTCTGAACTTCCTCCTTCATCAAAAGCCTGTCTTGCCAAATCCTTCCACTTTTTCTCATTTTTCCTAATCTCTTGTCCTTTCTTCCCGTCCATCACTAGGTTTATGCATTGACTAATCACATCTCTTCTAACAATTCCATTTTCATCTGGCCGAGCCTTGATTCCCATTTTCCAAATGTCGATTACAAACTTGGCATTTGTGCTTTGATCTGTCCATTGTGGCATTGCTATCATCGGGACTCCCAAACTTAAGGCCTCCAATGTTGAATTCCACCCACAATGAGTTATAAAGCAGCTTATAGATTTGTGGGCTAAAACGTCAAGCTGAGGGCACCATGAGATTATTAGTCCTTTGCCAAATGTTTCTTTAACAAAGTCTTTCGGCAGCTTCTTTGACTCTGATTCTCTAACCACCCAGAGAAAATTATAGCTGCTAGCTCTCAAGCTCCATGCTAATTCTTCCATCTGCTTAACTTCAAGTTCTGCCAAACTTCCAAATGATACATAAACAACTGAACTGATTGACCTTTCATTTAGCCATGACATGCAAGCATTTGTCATTGGCTTAAAAAGATTGAGACCATACTGCTTGTCATCTTCAAGGCGCTTTTCTAAGTACATGGATGGAATAGTTGGTCCAATTGTCTTTACCGGTAGGATTTTTGCCATCCAGTGAATCACCTAAGCAATATGTAATACAAAACCAATAAATTCATAGTAGTAGACAAAATGCCACTTTTTTTAGTTTTTAGTTAACAAACACCTAACTGCCCACTTGCGTAGCTCGGTTGGTCACGGCCCCTCCTCAGGATACTTTGTTGATCCCTCACCAGCATGGTTCGCCATCGCGGGTCGCGGTTGCGTCGCGGTCTCAGTTGTTCCACGTCCGTTGCGGCATATCGGTTGAATATCGGGTGATATGAACATTATAACACATTAAAGTTTTCCAAAATTGTGAAAAAATTACTAAAATTACAAAATACTGAAAAAGACACAATTTAAAAAAATATCGGAATCGACTCCGAGTTGACTTGGATATATCGACCGATATCATGTATCACGGATTCGAATCGGTCAATATCGGCCGAGTCAGAGCGAGTCGTCGCGGATATGATGATATCCACGATTCGGGGATCGGTATCATACCGGTCCCTTCTATTCCAGATACAACTCGGCCGATACGTATCGGTATCGGCCGATATGGCGAACCATGCTCACCAAGGTTCGAGTCCTAGGGTTAACATGTTCAAGGGGAAGGGGCCTCTCCTTTTGAATCGCGGGGGATTAGTCGGATCCGGCTTACTCGAAGCCCGGATACCCCCTGCGTCCAGAAAAAAAAAAAAAAAAAAAAAGAGTTAACAGACACCTAACTGGCATGGTCATTCAAGACTTGGGTTCCCGACTGTAATATGTGTACGTATTATTAGATATATTGGCCGGAGGGAATCTTGATCTAGTGCTTAAAATTCAGCTCTCAAAAAATTAGAAATCTTAAATTCAAATTCTCCTTCTCCCTCCCGGGCTTCTTAAATCTAATAATTTCCCTATTAAAATACGAAAATATAAAAAAGACGTATTGAAGTACGCTTACCTCTTCCTCCAACCCGTAAAATGTGTTGAAAAAGATCCAGTCAGCTTCTTCAAAATTTTCCACTTGGTCATGTACAATCAGCTGTGAACTTGCTGGATATAGACCAGGATTAGACACAAAAGAGGGCAGATCTGAAGCTAATAGTGGTCGCAAACCGGGAATGTCCACTTCAGTCGCCTCTAGAGGAAGCTTCAAAAGTCCTTTGTGGACATGGTTGTAGATGTTATTGACAGCACAGGATTGAGTGAAGAACACACCCGCACGTACGCCAAGATCCTTGGCTACATCTAGACACCAAGGCAAGAATGCATCATAAATGATACAATCAACAGGACGGCCCGAATCTTGAAGCTTCAAGACTAGCTCAGTCAGAGTTTCTGAGCCAACCTTTTGAAACCTAGGAAAGTATATTTCCAGTACAATTCCATTTGCCCCCTCATCATATCCATCAGAGATGGTCTCCACTGAGATAGAAGCTGAGACTTCATCCACAGTTTCAAACAAGAACTTGGTTGTAGCAAACGTGACTTTGACGCCCTCATGTTGCAAACGCTTAGCAAATTGGAGCATTGGGTTTATGTGACCTTGGACGGGATATGGCAATATCAGGCAATGAGCTCTGTGAGTTTCCATCAATTGCTATAACCAAGAATTTGAGAATGCACTGTTTGGAGGTTCCAAAACCTTTGCATAGCACTTGTAGCAGAAAACACGACATTAGAATTTATTATAGCGCAGTAGGTGGTGCTGTCTAGGGGTGGAGCTGAACCAAGTAGCTCGGCTCGAGCTCGCGAGCTACTTGGTCAGCAACTCGAGATCGAGCTCGGTTGATCAAGCTCGATCTCGAGCTCGAGCTGCTCGTTAGACCAATCGAATCGAGCTCGATCTTAGATACATGATACTCGAGAGCTCGACGAACTCTATCGAGTATCGTATAAAAAATTTTAAAAAAATTGTATATATAATTACTAATATAGGTAAACAACTTATGAAATTTACAATGAACCATTCTACCACCTTTACTTATTTGTGGGGACAAAGTAGGGATTTCATAAATCATAAATCATTATTTGTGTGGGCAATGAAGGAAAGCACAGATTTTTTTTTGCGCAGGTTTTTGAGCTCATTTTACGAGCTTAGCTCGAGTACTCGAGCTCGAATACTCTAGCTCGAATCTTATTCGAGTTCGACCTCGAGTTAACTATATAGAGTCGAGTTCGAGTCTGAAGTTTGAGGCTTGTTCGAGCTCTATCTCGAGCTCGACTGGACTCGACAGTACAGCTAGTGTTGTCCATCGCTATGGACCAATGGAAAGTTGGGATAGTCGTGTTCACCCAAACCAATATTTTAGATTATTTTCATTGAAGATTGTTTGGAAACCTGTTTATAATAATATTATAGTATTTTTTTGAAATGCAAAATATATGATACTTAAAATTGGTTGAAAAAATTAAAAGATTTTAAAAAACGTGTTTATAATACAACATAAAGAAAATTTTCAAATAATTTACTATTCAAACACACTAGTAAAAGCCTTTTGGAGCAGTTGCTTCCTTGCCGCTATTTCAGAGAACAATGGCTGTTTTTATAAATTACAATCTTCAGATTAGCTAACCTCTAGTAGCTATTGATTGGATCAGGTTGGATTCTTCTCAATCGGTACTAACACAACAAATGTCGACATTTAATAAGAAATCAACGTTGATCTTCTCATTTTATCAATCTAATCAGAGGTAAAGAATTCCAACCATGTCTGGAACTTGAGCTCAATGTTCTAACATCGTTCTTTATAGCCCTGCTGCATTATACACAGCTGAAACAAGTAAAGTGCATAAACAATCAGAGAAAGAGGGCTGAATTTTCATTAGCAGCCCTCTCCATATGGCTCGAGATTTAAAAAAGTAGTGCATAAACAAGAATAATTTTGAAATAAATATATGTTTTAGCTTTCCTCGAGCATCTACCCTACCGCCTGATAGATACCAAAGAAAATTGGTCGGAAGGGCATGCTAGGAGCAATAGTTTTTTTTTTTTTTTTTGTAAAAACCTAAAATATGATGTTTATGAAGGAGAAATAACAATATAATAAAAAGTGGGATAGAAGATAATTTGATTGTGTACATGTATGAATACAAATTTTAAAACATTAGCACTTCTGTCCTTTACAATGACTCAATTAACCATAAGCTCTTTTTATTAATTAATCATTAATCATAGGCTGGCAGTCCTTTTCCCAACTGTTCCCAACGACTCAAAAAATAAAAAGACAGAAGGACATTCACAATAGAAAAATCAAAGGACAGCTCATGATGGGCATGGTTCAATTTTAAAATGAAGTGATGAGATTAAATTTGGAAAAAAAATTAAAAGAATGACAAAATTTTTTGTACATGCATGTAATTTTAGTGTATATATTTATTATTTATTTTTTAAGTATTTATATTTGTTATGATAGTATACACATTGCCCGGTGTAATTGATATGGACAATTGCACAAGTCCAATATCTAGGAAGATGTATAACTTCTTTTTTTTTTGTGTTGGGGGGGGGGGGGGAGGGGTTATTATTTCATGATTAAGCTTCCATAACCTTTTATGAACCATCAATGCACATCATCTTGAGAACAGCTAGGTTATGCAACATTAGGTTCGCAAAATGGCAACCAAAAGGGTCAATTTCAGTCACTCTTCTTAAATTTTAGGTGACAAATACCTTGCAGTCTTTTGATTGTTTATGGAGAAGATAAATCAAATTCCTACAAACCCCCCCCCCCCCCACCCCAACACCCAAAAAAAAAAACAAATGAAGGACAAAATAAACTCTTTTGTCTCGTCATGATTGAGCCAAATCTGACACAAAGTCTTTAATGTTTTCATCTGAACTTCCCCCTTCTTCAAATGCCAGTCTTGCCAACTCCTTCCACTTTTTTGCACTTTTCCTAATCTCTTGTCCAATCTCCCCCTCCATCACTAGGCTAATGCATTGACCAATGACATCTCTTCTAACAATTCCATTTTCATCTGGCTGAGCCTTGATTCCTATTTTCCAAATGTCCATTACAAACCTGGCATTTGTGCTTTGATCTGTCCATTGTGGCATTGCAATCATTGGGACTCCCAAACTTGAGGCCTCCAATGTTGAATTCCACCCAAAATGAGTTATAAAGCACCCTAGATTTGTGGCCTAAAACTTCAAGCTGAGGACACCATGAGAATATTAACCCTTTGTCAAACGTTTCGTCCACAAAACCTTTTGGCAGCTTCTTTGATTCTGATTCTCTAACCACCCATATAAAATGATAGTTGTGGTTCTCAAGCCCCATGATAATTCTTCCATCTGCTCAACATCAAGTTCTGCCAAACTTCCAAATGCTACATAAACAACTGAACTAATTGACCTTTCACTTAGCCATGAAATGCACGCATTATTCATTGGTTTAAAAAGATTGGGACCATATTGCTTGTCATCTTCAAGGCGCTTGTCTAAGTACATGGAAGGAATAGTTGGTCCAATTGTCTCTACTGGTAGGATTGTTGCCATCCAACCATTCACCTAATTAAGGAATACAAAACAAATAAAATTCACAGTATTACAAACAAAATCTTTTTAGATTTTATTTGAGAAGGAGCTATCTTGGCATGTCATTAAGGACTTAGATTTGCCACGAGCCAGCCCATAATTTATACAAGTAAAACTAAGATATATTCAAGTCCGCTTACCTCCTCCTCCAATCTGTAAAATCCGTTGAAAAAGATCCAGTCAGCTTCTTCAAATTTTTCCAATTGGTCATGCAAAACCAGCTGAGAACTTGCTGGATATGGACCCGAATTAGACACAAAAGAGGGCAGATCTGAAGCTAGAAATGGTGGCAAACCAGGAATGTCCACTTCACTCTCCTCTAGAGGAAGTTTCAAAAGCCCTTTGTGGACATGGTGGTAGATGTTATTGACAGCGCAAGATTGAGTGAACACACCCGCACGTACTCCAAGATCCTTGGCTACATCTAGACACCAAGGCAAGAGTGAATCATAAATGATACAATCAACAGGACAGCCCAAATCCTGAAGCTTCAAGATTAGCTCAGTCAAAGTTTCTGAGCCAACCTTTCGAAATTTAGGAAAGTATATTTCCGGTACAATTCCATTTGCTCCCTCATCATATCCATCACATATGGTTTTCACTGAGATAGAACCTGAGCCTTCATCGAGTGTTTTAAACAAGAAATTGGTTGTAGCGAGGGTGATTTTGGTGCCCTCATGTTGCAAACTCTTAGCAAATTGGAGCATTGGGTTTATGTGACTTTGGATGGGGAATGGCAATATCATGCAATGAGCTCTGTAAGTTTCCATAATTGCTATGACCAAGAGACTATTGAGTATGGACTGCTTTGTGGGCTCGCGGGGTTGTACTTGTACCTTGTATGAGTGGATCAAGAAAATATAAAGAAAACAAAAGAAAACACAACTGGTAAGTGGTATTGTCCATCGCTATGGGGCCAATGGAGTGTTGGTTAGGTTTGTTCATCACCAAAAACAAAACTCTAAATTATTTGGAAAATTTAATAGAACAACACTGTCTAATGCATTTTGTAATGCTGTTGCATGTGAGATGTAATGGTGATTAAAAAAAGTAAAATTATTGGAGCAAAATTAAACTTTCATTTACTGATCAACTATGAAAGCTTCACAAAGGAGGGAGAATCCTTGTATCTACATTCACTACGTTATTCTATACATTTTACTTGTCAAAAAAAGATTAGTGAGAAAACAAAGCGAGTAGTACTTATTAAAGAAAACAGCTATGTTCTATGCCCAACTCTATTGCCAGTTCCCAGCTATGTACATGCTTTTTAATTTGAGAATGATTTTGGTAAGATCATGTATAAGATCCACCACTTTAGGCATCTTATTAATTCCTAGAAACGTGCTTAATTATAATGTAATAAAAAAAGAATTTCAAATAATTTACTATCTGAAAACACCAACTTTGCTCTTGAATTTTTCTTTTTTCTTTTTCCTTCTTCTAGAATATAGTATAAATTGAAAAATAGGAATGTTGCATTTGCCTGGCACATAGTTGTAGGGAATCGCACGAGCATGCACAGCGAAAAAATTAAAATTTTTTATTCCTTAATAGATCATCTTTCGATTAAGTTCACATGACATAGAGTTTGTTTCAAAAGATTTTTTCGACCCCTGAAAATCTTCTTAAAGCCATGGAGTTTGAAGCACAGGATGGCAAAGAGATCTATGTAACCGCACATGGGTCTAGCCTCTAATGGTAATCAACATAAACTTTCTTAGTTAGAACCTCCAAGATTAAAGATTAAATTAATTTTGCTAGATTACTGCTAACTATTGCCAAAACTTGTCACATAAATTTTACAAGAGAAACCCTAATTTTTTAATATGAAAAATCCACCTAAGTGAGAGAAATAAGAGACGTGAATTTTTTCTTATTTTCTTGGACGAATTTTGAGTAATTTCCTTTCAATATTTTTCTAAAAAATCTCAGGTAATTTGTATGTCGATTAGTCTTGCTACCAAAAGCTTAATAAATATTTATAGACAAATAAAATGACCAGAAACTTAAAATTAGTTTTCAATAGGAATTAGTTTCCTTATTCTAATACAACTCTTATATTTGGAAGATTTAAAATTATTTGCATCATAAGTCTCTCAAGTTTTGAAATAAATATAATGTTTTATCTTTCCTCAAGCATCTACCCTACTGCTTGATAGATACCAAAGAAAATTGGCCGGAAGGGCATGCAAGGAGCATTAGTTTTTTTCTTTTTGGTAAAGAAAAGTTTGGGTGTTTTCAATTCAAGTCATCATTACGGAAAAGGACATTATTCAGGACAAGCATACATTCTTACTAATTGAGCCAACATAAGTTGGTTGCTGGAAACATTAATTAATGAAGACAATGTAAAATCAAGTTTTTGTCCCAAAAACAAAATAAAATAAGTTTATTATTCTCCAGATCTGCTGTATCAGTTGATTTTTATATCTATGCATCTTTGTCATATTTTGATGTACTTACTATCATTAGTGCAAATATTGGCATAAAATTATCATTGTTATCAAAAAATAATTTGATCGTGTACATTTATGAATACAAATTTTTAAACATTAGTACTTCTGTCCTTTACAATGAGTCGATTAGCCATAAGCTCTTTTTATTAATTAATCATAGGCTGGCAGTCCTTTTCCCAACGACTCAAAAAGTAAAAAGACGAAAGGACATTCATAATAGATAATAGAAAAATTGAAGTCACGGCTCTTCTGATTTGAAAGAGATTTTACGGGAAAGTCGGATATAGGTTCTCTACAATCATGGTGGTGATTAAATAAGTGTGAAAATAAAGTACAAACTCATGATGGGCATGGTCCAATTTTAAATCGAAGGGATGAGATTAAATTTGGAACATAAATTCAATGGAAGGACAGAATTTTGTTATATATGTATGCTATTTTAGTGTCTAAATTTGTTATTTATTTTTTAAGAGTGTTTCTTGGGCCAGAGCAAAATTAGGGCGTCATCAAATCTTAGAATCAGCAGTCGTCTCCCTCTTCTGCTGCTCCAACTCCAGCAAAGGCTTTGCAAGAGATATTTTCAGATCCAGCCGTCGCCCTTTTTTCTTCTGTTCTAATTTGAGCGCTTTTGCTAGAGCATGTCGTGAACAACAGAGAAAGGGATAAGTGAGAGACTTTCCTTCAGCTGTATTTTTGGAAAGCATGAAAGAAAAACAATAGGAAACCTCGTGATGTGCTTCACGCAAACGGATGGTTATGCGGATCCAATGTTTTAGTCTTTCAAGTCTTTTCCAATTTGGAAATTGATTCACCATTCTTCAAGCAAGCTTAAACCGAAAGAGGAGTTTCTCTGGCGTGAGATAAAGGATGCATCTGATGCATGCACCCCACATTACTTTGCAATGAGGTTCATTAAGGCTGGAGGTTTGGTCTATGCTGTTGGTGGTGTGAAGGGCGATGAGGAAGAGAGGCACTTGTTTGAGCCAAGCAGACTGCCCTGAAAGTTCAATTGCATCTCTCTCTCAACTCCTCTAGAAAACTCTCGAGCAGAGATTAAGTGCCCAATGCATGGGGCAAAGTATTGCCCCTTATAGAGGAAATTGATGGTCGCATCTATGTCCTATCTGGGCCCCTGCCCAACTATGGATCCCCTGATATAGTTGACATCGGCTTTGAGGTTTATTATCCTTCTGAGGATAGGTGGGCTGATTTGCCGATTCCTCCTTTTCTCGAAAAAGACAGTTACTCCGAGATGTTTAGGGGCTTCTTTTCATATGTAGTGATTGGTTCAAGGTTGTGTGTTTCGACTGGGGAATATGAGTGTGCTTTTGACACTGTGCAATGGGAGTGGGAGGCTTGTGAGTTATTTTCTGATTTCCCTCTTCAACCTACCGGACATTATATACGACACCTAGATGGTTGCGGTCCTCCATTTCCTTTTTAGAAAAAATCCACCCTATATAAAGACAATATCTTTTGTGCATTATACCTGCCTTTCATCCTCCTGTCAATGCCTTTCAAATTTGTGATGAGAAAGCGGTAAAAATGCCCCTTTTATTAGATGGCATGCCATATGGAGTTGCTATTGATCTTGTTGATTTAGGAAATGATTACTTTGCTATAATGCTTTTTGAAGACGAAACAGATAGACGTGTCGAAGATATGACAATTGTCACTTTCGAGCTGCTTTCAAAAAGAGGGGGAGATGGAGCTCTGAGTTATGCATTGGTAGGTACAAGGACTTGTAATGCAACAGAGAATGGCTATATTGTGTGTCCCATCTATTCCTTCATATTGTAAGTTAACAAAGATTCCACAACTTGCACACAACCGTTATGCTGCAGCACTCTGATGATTGCGGTAGAGAGTGCCATGTGTCAAAATGGTTTTCTTCTTCTGTGTGTGTGGAAGTTCACTGGTATTTCGTGCCAGAGCACATGTGGCTGAAGATTTAGAGACTTTGAAGCATTCATGTCGATCTTCAAGTACAGGCTAGGCTTTTTTCTTTTTTGTTTTGGGTGTACTTGGAACTCATTAGTGTGAACGATTGCTTAGTACATTTTGCTATTTTTATTCTATGCTTGTAATTTAGGAGCATCTGTCATGAACCTGCTGATGGTCTTTGCCAAAAAAAAAAAAATGTTTCTTGAATTTAGGGTTAATTATATTTATCTTTTGACCATTTTAACTAAACTTCCTAGTATTCTTTTTTGTCTTTGGTTCCCTTTTCCTTATTCTCATTTCAGCAATAAAAGAACCAGGCAACAAACGTAAGGAGATACAATTTTTTTTTTTTTTTTGCAAATTGAAAGTCTGAAATTCGAAATCTTTTTCTTATAATTTCTCCTTTTCTACCACCTAATCCATTCGTTCTTCCAACACAACTAGGTACTTTGTTACCCATATGTCAAAATACAATTTATATAACTAAATGATACTCTAGCTGATTGCAAACACTTTTATTAATATTGATTCAATTTGTGTACACGGACAACATGTGCTAGCCATCAAGGCATCAGGAATTCCATATTTCCACAACAATTGCTGGGTGACAATTGACAAATACCAGCTAGTCTTTTGATTACTTACGAGGAAGACAAATCAATTCCTACAACCACCCCCCCCCCTCCAAAAACCAAAAAAAAAATAATAATAAAGGACAAAATAAACTGTTTTGTCTCTTCATGATTGAATCAATTTGGATACGAAGTCTTTAGTGTTTTCATCTGAACTTCCCCCTTCTTCAAGAGCCTGTCTTGCCAAATCCTTCCACTTTTTTGCATTTTTCCTAATCTCTTGTCCTATCTCCCCCTCCATCACTGTGATTAAGCATTGACCAATGGCATCTCTTCTAACAATTCCATTTTCATCTGGCTGAGCCTTGATTCCCATTTTCCAAATGTCCTTTACAAACTTGGCATTTGTGCTTTGATCTGTCCATTGTGGCATTGCTATCATCGGGACGCCCAAACTTAAGGCCTCCAATGTTGAATTCCACCCACAATGAGTTATAAAGCAGCCTATAGATTTGTGGGCTAAAACTTCAGGCTGAGGACACCACGAGATTATTAGTCCTTTGTCAAATGTTTCTTTAACAAAGTCTTTTGGCAGCTTCTTTGACTCTGATTCTCTAACCACCCACAGAAAATGATAGTTGCTGGTTCTCAAGCCCCATGATAATTCTTCCATCTGCACAACATCAAGTTCTGCCAAACTTCCAAATGCTACATAGACAACTGAACTAATTGACCTTTCACTGAGCCATGAAACGCACGCGTTAGTCATTGGTTTAAAGAGATTGAGACCATATTGCTTGTCGTCTACAAGGCGCTTGTCTAAGTACATGGAAGGAATAGTTGGTCCAATTGTCTTTACTGGTAGGGTTGTTGCCATCCAATCATTCACCTAATTAACCAATACAAAGCAAATAAATTCATAGTTGTACGAACAAATTCTTTTTAGATTTTATTTGAGAAAAAATTGTTCAAAACATTCCTTACATTTTACGAAATAACTTTTTCGTCACTCACTCTTAAAAGTGTAATTTTACGTCCCTTATAAATTCACATTGGTCAAGCCTGGTCCCTACCTAGGTTTTCAACTAATTTTTGGCTGAAATCCACCATCTGCCTTGCACGTGATCATTTTTTAAGGGCAAAATTATGAAATCAAATTTCACATAATTTGATTTTTTCGTTCCTCACATTTTACAAAATGAATTTTTTTATTTCTCACATTTCAAAAAATAAAATTTTTCATCTCACACATTTCACAAAATTAATTTTTTCATTTCTCATTGATCATGTGTATGAGTAGTTTCTTTTTTCTTTTTAAACCCATGTATATATATCTATTTGATTTCACCTGAACAATACGAATAGCATGTAATATATCTGTATTTGATTTCACCTACAACTACAATTATCTTATTCGAGTGAATTTAAATAGAGATATATTACATACTATTTGTATCGTTCATGTAAAATCAAATAGACATGCATGAGTTTTCAAAAATAAGAAACCACTATTCGTACACATGATCAATAAGCGATGAAAATTTTCATTTTGCAAAATGTGAGAGACAAAAAAATTTATTTTGTGAAATATAAAGGATGAAAAAATTCATTTTGTGAAACGTGAGGGACTATAAATCAGATTACGTGAAATGTATTTGATAATTTTACCTCTAAAAAATGATCACGTACAAGGCATATGGTAGATTCCTGCCAAAAATTAGTTGAAAATCTAGATAGGAATCAAATTTGATCAATGTAAATTTGTAAAAGATGCAAAATTATACTTTTAAAAGTAAGGATGAAAAAAGTTATTTTACAAAATGTGAACATTTTGAACGATTTTCCTTTATTTGACAAGCAGCTATCTTGGCATGTCATTAAGGACCTAGATTTGCCACGAGCCAGCTCATAATTTATATAAACTAAAACTGAGGTATATTCTAGTATGCTTACCTTCTCCTCCAACTTGTAAAATGTGTTGAAGAAGATCCAGTCAGCTTCTTCAATTTTTTCCATTTGGTCATGCACAACCAGCTGAGAAGTTGCTGGATATGGACCAGGATTAGAAACAAAAGAAGGCAGATCTGAAGCTAATAGTGGTGGCAAACCGGGAATGTCCACTTCAGTCGCCTCTAGAGGAAGCTTCAAAAGCCCTTTGCGGACATGGTAGTAGATGTTATTGACAGCACAGGATTGAGTGAAGAACACACCCGCACGAACCCCAAGATCCTTGGCTACATCTAGGCACCAAGGCAAGAATGCATCATAAATGATACAATCAACAGGACGGCCCAAATCTTGAAGCTTCAAGATTAGCTCAGTCAGAGTTTCGGAGCCAACCTTTTGAAACTTCAGCAAGTATATTTCCGGTGCAATTCCATTTGCTCCTTCATCATATCCATCAGAGATGGCCTTCACTGAGATAGAACCTGAGACTTCATTTACTGTTTTAAACAAGGACTTGGTTGTAGCGAGGGTAATTTTGGTGCCCTCATGTTGCAAACGCTTGGAAAATTGAAGCATTGGGTTTATGTGGCCTTGGATGGGAAATGGCAATATCAAGCAATGAGCTCTGCAAGTTTCCATAAGTTGCTATACCCAAGAAGCTGAGTCTGGACAATTTGGAGGTTCTACACCTTTGTGAGCTCTTGGAGGTGTACTTGCAGCTTGTATGAGTGGATACAAGAAAATGTAAAGAAAGCAAGAGAAAACACGACCCGCGAAATTAATATACGAGTACCACAGTAGGTGGTATTGTCCATCGCCATGGGGCGACGCCAATTGAAAGATTGCATAGTATTGTTCACTCTACAGCAAGTGTTGCTTTATTTTTTATTCCGCCTAGAATACAAGTGAGTTGAAAACTTGGAACCTTGCATTTATATTTCGTGTTTGACAAGGGAACTATTCGATTCAATCCTTAGGACCCTAAATCCAAAATTTGTACAAATTTATGTGACCTTGGGTGGGATATGGCAATATCAAGCAATGAGCTCTGTAAGTTTCCATCAATTCCTCTAACCACGAGATTTTGCTTGCATGGACAATTTACTAGAGTAAGAAAAATATATAGTGATATATCGTATTGTTATTTCTGCAATCCCTAACCTGGCTTATTTTGTGTTTAAGTCAAAAAAAGAGGCTAAATTTACACTACTGGATTCTAAAATCACACTTCAAAAAAAAAAAAAAATTGTAGTGCTAAGTGACTTAAGATTGTAGTGTTAAGTGACTTGAGCGTAGATTTAAGGTGGGCAGTGCGGATTTAGCTAACGGTTTTGAGTCAACGTTCTCACATCTTTGTTCAAAGTAGGCTGCTGCACTAGAAAACAAGACATGCACGCTTTATATGCATGCACGAAATGATTACAAAACAAAAGCAACGTTTTTGTCTTCCACAAACATCAACTCATTCTTTTATCAACGTGATAAATGGTTTACTTTGCTCTGAGATTGATCCAATTCCCTGATCATTATCATTACTATATAAAAAATATCATGAGTTTTGATCCTTTAATCTTAGTTTTTATTATTTCAATTATGCCCTTGTGATGATCAAAATTCATTATACTATATCTATTGACTTAAAAGAAAATAGTAGTTGATGACAAGACAACATGTCAAGCATTAGAAACTAAGAAGAATCTGGTCTTAATTTTCTATTTATACAAAATACCCTTCTCCTTAATAATTAGATATATTGCATTTTAATAATAACAATAATTGTAGCAGTTAGGAGAAAAATTGTGACCTTAATTAAATTTGAATTATGAAGGCAATAAATAAAATATAACACTCCAAACCCACATGTCTCTTCATATTCTATTTTTAGTTTTTTATTTCCATTAAAAATTCTTGATCAATCATAGCCTAATTAGATTTTCAAATCTTCAAAAATATTACTATTGATACCAAAACAAGGTACTTTTAGGATAGTAGAATCTTTTTGTGCTTTATATTAGATTCTGCCCAAAAAAAATAAAAAATAACAAAAAAAGAAAAAAAAAAGAAGAACTCAATTATCCCTACCATTGAAATTTCAATTTTCAAAAAATGAACAATTAGATGGAAAAAATTTATATGCTATGAATCATCTATATGCTCCATTGTTAACAGAAATAACACACAAAATAATATGAGTTCAACTTCAAAGAATATACATATTTTCATTTTTTAAACAATGGTGCATATTTGTAGATATAACATTTTGTGAACTTTTTTTTTTACTTTTAAAATAACGGTTTTAAGAATAATTAATTAAAGAAAATAAGACATTAAATAAAAAATAGAAAAATATGCAAATATTAAATTTGTTAAAATAATTTTCACAAATAAATGTTAATGTGTAAGATATTGTAATATAAGATAGCTAACCCTGATTATCTGCTGGACCAAATTGAAGTTCTTTTTAATTGGTACTAACACAATAAATATAGACATTAAACAATAAATGTATTCAATAAATACTGAAATATAGATATTGTAATAGTAGTTTCATTAAGACGCGTTTTTACACCTTATCTTATTGTCTGTATTAGTTGTTCTTATATCTATATTTATTTTGTTAGCCACACAATGTACGGTGCAATAGCTATTGGCAATGATAGAGACCCTAGACCCGACTGAATCTAGGCGTATGCAATTGCTAGTAACAATTGTAACAGGCAATATATGTACTGACATTGGTCCAGTAACACGAAATATATGTTTTGACATTGGGCTAGTGGCCACTAGGATAGGGGTGCTAACCAGTGTTTTAAAAACCGCATCGAACTGGTCGATTCAACCGATCGAATCGCGAACTGGTCTTGGCTCCGGTTCGATTCATGCTTTTGGTTGATTATACTTAAAAATCGGATCGAACTGTGCAAACCGGATTGAACCGTTGAACCGGCGATTTTTTTGTTTTTGTCTATTCAATTGAAATTTTTTTTTTATAAGAATATGTTCTCCCTAACCCTAAAAACTAATATGTTCTTATTTTTTGCCTCTTATCAAGTTTGTATTTTTATTTTCTATTTTCTTGACTTCCTCCAAGCTCAAAACTTCTTTTTTTTTTTTTAAGTTGCAATATCTAAATATCAAAAACTTGAATTAAAATTTAAACTCACAATGTCTAATTCTCATAGACGTGAATTTTGTATAATTTCAAAATATTGTGGTATTTTTTAGTTGGATTTAACATTAGTTTTTTGGTACATTTAATTAAGATTGAGATGAAATTTATTTATTTCAACTTATAGTTTAAAAAATTTATTTGTGAAAATCCAACTTCTTTGAAAATATTAAATTTTTCATCATATAAAGTCTTAAATTAGTCCAATGCATGTCTTATTTTGTGCATATATATTTATATAAATTATTTTTTAAAAAATTCATTGAACCAGGGTTGAATCGGTTTGACCGGTTGAACCTCGACCCAAATACCTCACCGGTTCAATTAACAGTCCGAGTTTTAAGATATTGGTGCTAACCAACCTGGCAGTTCTTGAACTACTTGCAGCTAATAGGTCAAACGATCAACTTGACTTGATGTTGACCAAGTTTAAATTGATCTTGAGCCGTTCATTTAGCCAAATGAGTCAAGTATCAATCATTTTTAGTTAAACTCAATAGCTTGTTGAGCTCAACCTCGTTGGTTGAGTCTAAACAAGTCGAATTTGAGTATCTCAAAAACCTCAACAATCAAATTCGATTAGCAGAATTTCAAATTCAATCAAATCGAGCTCGAACTCAAGCATATCACTACTCGAGATTAACTTGGATTGTTTGCATCCCTACACCAAGGAGAACTTAAGTTCTTCTTTGAGGTGTTAGTTAGGGTTTGAACCCTACCAACGTCATTTCCATCAAGAAGCACCAGCAGCGGGCAGGCACACCATAGGAATAGCAGGAGGCATCTCCCTCCCGCCACCATCCCCTTCTCCAAGTCCCCTCCTTGATGCCTCTTTTCCCCCAACATCGTTTTTCCTAAAATCCCTCCCTTTAATAGAATGGGATTTCGAAAAAAAAGGAAAAAATGATCCCTCCTTGTAATAGAAAAGGATTTAAAAAAAAAAAAAGTACTGACAGAACATATATAAGCCCTAAACAACAAATGCAAAGTCTAGGAAATTAATGTGTAAAAAACATAAGTTTTGTTATTGATCAAAAATTGCAATCACAATCAATTCATTCATCTAAAAGATTTAGAAAAGTTACTATTATAATTCCCTAGTGAAAGACCCAATTACCTCCTCTAAGGAAAAATAGTACGTAGTCCCTAATATACAAGCAGGGCCCCAATGTAGTCCCTTATGTTCTAAATAAAATAGAGGATTCGATATTTTCAATTTTACCAAAAAGGACAATCTACAAAATTTGGGCCTCGAACTTTCAGTTTCAAAGTCTTTTTTTTTTTTGGGTAAGTAGGATATACTTCTTCCACTTACAATTCCTTCTACCTTACCACTCAAGCCAATCCTTTTTCCCAAAATTTCAAAGTCATGTGAATTGTAATTGATCCATAATTTTTAAAATCAATTGCGAAGCTAAAATCTATAATTTTTAAAATCAATTGCGAAGCTATTCGTTATTTATTTCTCGCTTCCATGCCAATCTTACTTGCATTTCTAATATGTAGAAATGGAAAGTGGCCTGTTTAGACGATTTTAAGTATCCTATTTTCTTATTATACCTAATATCCCAAAGATTTTCATCACTAGCTAGCAGTTGCCCATCATATTTATCAGTTTAAAGAGCCTTAGAAATCATATCTGATTCTGTTGAAATGTTAGGAATTAATTTTGTAAACATTAAAAATGTTAACAATCATGCTTATTATCATATAAATTTTTTAGAGTATTTTAGTGTAAAGCCTAAACTATAAGGACAATACTATAATTCACCCACTTTCCTCCAAAAAATTTAGACCTCAACGTAAGTCAACATGTTGCATTGGACATCTTATCATGAAAAGAAAGGCCAAAAATCTATATAGTCACATGAACTATTTCCATCATCTACTTTTCTACCATTAAACTCTCTTTTTCTTTCTTTGAGGATTTTTCTAAGGGTACCATTGAGCACTCGTTAACATATCTAAATTTTACTTAATCTACTATGTATAAACACATTAACAATTAATATCCACCTTTGCATGTATACACTTTCTCTAATTAATCTTACCTTTTTAAAAATCTAACACTTGAAGTAGAATAGGCACCGTTAGACAAACTGTTCTTTTAAATAATCAATTGAACTTGGAAAATGGTATATTTTGGTCATGTCTTCTAATCTTAGAACAAATCAAAATGGGATAACCATATTTCATGCATAAGTTGTTTGACTTGATCACTAGGACTAAGACAATAAAATTTGTCAAGCCTCTATCACTTTAAAAGTTGTGTAAGCAATCTGAAATCATAAAAAGTTGAGTGACCAAAATTGCATTCCAGTAATCCATTTTTCAATTTATTTCTCAGGATAAGCTGTATGGAAAATGGCAAAAGTCTCAAGTTTCTTGAATCTTTTTCTTTTTCTTTTTGAAATGATAGGAATTTTTTTTCCACAAATGATAACAATTTTATAGATATTAACACTTGATATTACAAGGATTAGTTGCAAAAAGGGGATACTACCCTTATATCCTTCATTACTAAGTCAATCAGCCATATTGGGAAATCATGTTCCCATTCAATGTCATGTACTAGCTTTATTGCAAACTGTGCTAGTGCATGACTGATTTCATTTTCTGTTCTAGGAATAAACACAAAAGAGTATCTGTCAAAGCCTGATCTAAGTTCCTGTACATTTCTAAAATAGTTGCAGTGCTAAAACCATACTCACTGCATCTGTTAATTTACTCAACTACTGATTTGCAGTCTGTATGGACTATAATTTTTGTCCATCCTACTTGTTTAGCCATCAGTAATGCATTCCTTACGGCAAGAGCTTCTTCTTTACTTGTTGTTTCCTTCCCCTGGGTAACAATTCCTTTAGCTCTCATTATCATTCCTTTCCAATTCCTTGCTATTATCCCTTGTCCAGTCCTGATCTTTTTTGCTAATATGGCCGTATCTGTATACAATCGTATCACATCTTCCCTTGGTACCTCCCTTCTTGAGTGGATTTCGTTATTGTTCTGACCTGTGATCCCCTCCTGTTCTGGCTCCCTCTCCTGCTCAAACTCTAACCACTCATCTTGTGTTTTTCGTATTGTTTTGTATGGTTCCTGGTTTGCATGTTCAAAAACTTTTTTGTTTCTGGCTTTCCAGATTTGCCAGAGGATGTTGATGGTGAGGTTTACACTATCCTATCCTTGTTTCATCGTGAGCGTTTGAGTAACTTTCTCCCACCAAAGCCATAAATTCTGTTGCTTGTCTTGTAATCCATCCCACCTGACTGGAGCCATTTTCCATACTTCTGCTGCGTTTTCACAGGAAAAAAAAACAAATGTTCAATGGTTTCCACAGCTTCTCCACAGTAGCCACTTCTTCATTCTCCTTTTCCCAGCCTTTTGGACAGCAACTCATTGACAGGTAGACAATTATGCAAGCATTTCCACATGAAGTGTTTGAGCTTTGCCTTCATCTTCATATGCCATAACTTCTTCCACACACTATGCTTTCTTATCTCCCAACTTGTCTCAGCATCGTGGCCTCTCAGTCTGCATTGTTTGGCCTCAAACTGTCTTGCTACTGCATAGCCAGTCTTCACAATGTACATTCCAGAATTGGAGTAGCACCAGATCAGCTTATCCTTTCTTCTTCCTATGCTAGTTAGGATGTCTTTTATGAGTTCAGCATCCTTGTTACTAAACCACTTCTGGAGTAGTTCAGTTTTCCATCTCCCATCTTCTATCAACTCATTTACCCATTCCAACTTGCAGTCCTCAGGTTTTGTGCCGGACACATTGTCTTTTTCTGATCCAGTTATCCATCCATCTTTTCATATACTCACCGACCTGCCATCCCCAATTCTTGTCCAAAGTCCAGCTAACAGTAGTGATTTTGCATTGTGTATACTCTTCCAACTCCATGAAGCTGAGTTTGAGGGATTTTTTTCCATCCAATTTGAGTCTTTCATGTACTTTGCCTTCATTACCTTGCTTACTAGCAAATTTGGAGCTATTAAGAATCTCCAAATTTGCTTTGCCAGCAAGGCAGTGTTGAAAGCTTCTAGATCTCTAAATCCTATACCCCCTCTTTTCTTAACTTCTGATAGCTTCTTCCAGCTTGCCCAATGTACACAAATCTCTTACTCTCCCTTTCCCACCAGAACTTTGCTATTTTAGCTATGATTTGTCTACATAATAGGAATTTTATTGAAATGTCTAAACTTTACAGTATTAGAACAATAGCTCAAGCATCTTATAAAAGTGTACCTGGACACTTGAGGAGAAGCAAAAATCCTCTCCTCATCTCTAAATATGCCTATTGCAGAGGAGCTAAGACTAATATATACATAGATCCATATTACGGAATTTCCAACAGAAAAGAAGCACATTTGAAACAAGTTAGCAAGTAAATTAATATCTTCCACTAGTGTAGACATTTTGATGCCTTTAACTGTTCCTGCGCGGATCATAGAAGTGATTTGCCTGCTTTCAGTAACAATTCTGATCCTTTGCCACTATTGCTCCCTTGCCTTGATCAGATCTAGTCTTACAGCTGCGGCCTCATCTTGCATTTTCTGATGTGAGCTTCTCTCAACCCGTGCCCATTCTGCAAGTACTTGATTTCCATTCTTCTTTGATAAAATCCCAATTCCCAGCTTGTTTGCATCATTGTTACCTCTGGCAGCTACTTGGAGCTTAATGCCATCCCCTTCACTACTTTCATCCTCATCCCTCCTTTCTGCTTCACCTGTTTCTGTTGTGCTTCTATTTTATCGCTTTTCATAGCCTCTTCATACTCCAGCCACTCGCAGCTAGCTTTCTGGATTATCTTGATCCCTTCTTTTTGCTTTCCATTGAATTCCTTATCATTCCTATCTTTCCAAATTTGCCAAAGAATTTTGCCGTCAGAGCCAGATGTTTCTGTCCATCCCTTCTACTTCTTGCTTGTACTACAAACGCCCATCATTTCTTGAAGCAAACAGTTTGATTTTGAACTCTATCCTATTGAATTGGTGCTATTTGCCATGTTTCTTGGCCTAATAGCAGTGAAAAAAGTGCATGCTCTAAGTTTTCTATCTGCTCTCCACACTTTGCACAGATTGGATTTCCTTGCTTTGTCCTCTTGAATATTACCTCTCTTACTGGCACATTATTAGTAATACACCTATAGACAAAGAGCTTAATCTTATGTTTTATATTTAACCCCCACAGTGTCTTCCAAATCTGTGTGTTGTTGTCATCAAAACTTGTTCTTTCTTTCCCTGTTCCTTGTTGTTGCTTCTCCCCCTCCCTCATCATCAAGGCTCTGTAAAAAGATTTCACTATGAATTCTCCTTTCTTGCTGTGCACCGAGTAGTATTTGTCTGCTCTTCCTGACAGGCTAGTTGGAATCTTCAGAATGTTCTCATCATCTTCCCTATTGAATGTCCCGAAGATTACGTTCCTGTTCCACCTGTAGTTGGTAATCAACTCTCATACTTTTTGCTTCTCACAATTCACTGGTATCACAGTAGTTGGCCTTCCATTTGGGCTGTTGGGAATCCAGTTATCACTCCAGATATTGATACTCTTCCGTGTGCCCACTCTCTTCAATCAAGTATAACTTTCCAGTTGCCAGAATGATGGAGTCCTTTGTGTTTCATGGAGCATTTCTTGACTTTGGCTTCAGACTAGTTCCTCAAGAGCCATCCGCAGATAGATGTTGATTATGCAAAAGTTGGGCCTCACTACAAATTGCAGATAGGGATTTCAATGGGCTAAAATGCAATACTTTCAACAAATTCAAGTTCTTTTCTTGGATTGTCTGTTACTCTCATTTGTTATGTTATTGTAGAACCAACAATTTGATGGTCATCTCCTGTTTAAGCAAAACCCCTTTTCTGTTTTAGCCACAAAATTAAAAATTGGCAAAATTCCAAGTTGGTTGGTTGTTTGGTTGGTGTATAAAGCAAATTTTTCAGCCTTCTCAAGACCTGCTTCAAACCCTGGCTGGTGGCGATAGGTTGAGTGCTCTTTTAGATGACATTCTGCTTAACATTTTGTTATTCTTGCAATGGAAAATGCTATAGCCATCTCTGTTCTGCCCACAAGGTGGAGAATTCTTTTTATTTCAGGTCCTGATATAGATCTTGGTGTTGGTACACTCCAATTAACTGAGGCAACTTATCAGAATGACAGAAAAAGACTATTTTTAAGTTTGATTAGTTTAGGGAATAGACTGTCGTATCGCAAAATCAGGTTCCGGTAAGAATATTTAGGTTGTGGTTGTTGCATTTTATAGAAAGCTTGGCAGTTGAATGGTTAATATTGAAAACAGGTATTTTAGGAGGAAAACATCTAGTTACAGTATTATGAGTGACTAACTAGTAGTTATAGGAGTATAAACCTAACAAATTATTTACAAGAATACCCTTACTAATTTATTATCTATAAGAATACTTATATTCTCTTAACACTCCCCTTCAAGTTAGAGAATATATATCATAAGCACCCAACTTGTTATAAATGTATTTCACTCTAGAGCCCCTTAAACTCTTGGTAAACAAATCAACCAATTGATCTACAGAAGGTACATGAGATGTCTTGATAACTCCGTCAAGCAATTTCTCTCGAATGAAATAACAATCAATTTCAATATGTTTTGTCCTTTCATGAAACACTGAATTAGACGCAATATGAACAGCCGCTTGATTATCATACACTAAATTCATAGGCTGTTTATGCTCAAACCCAAGTTCAAGTAACATGCTCTTCAACCAAACCAACTCACACACAGTGTGAGCCATAGCGTGGTATTCAGATTTTGCACTTGATTTGGAGACAACTATTTGCTTCTTACTCTTCCACATATTAAATTATCACTAACAAATACATAATATCTTGTGGTCGATTTTCAATCTGAGTCAGAATCAATCCAATATGCATCACTATATCCTTTAATATCAGTGTGTCCATGATTTTGATACAGTAATCCTTTTTCAGGAACACTCTTAAAATACCTAAGAATCGGTATAACAGCATCCCAATGACTAGTACGAGGGGTATTAAGAAATTGACTCACAACTCTCACTGCAAACGAAATGTCAGGTCTCGTTAGTGAGATAATTTAATTTACCCACAAGTTTTCGATATTGTCTAGAATTATCTAATAATGTACCTTGATCTCCTACTAATTTTACATTAGGATCCATAGAAGTATCCACAGGTCGGGAACCTAACATCCCAACTTCACTCAGCATATTGAGTACATATTTCCTTTGAAATAAATAAATTTCATATTTAGACCGAGCTATCTCAATATTCAAAAAATACTGTAGATAATCTAAATCCTTTGTCTGAAAGTTTGCTTGCAGATTGGATTTAAGTTTCTGGATTCCCATAACATCATCACCTGTAATCACAATATCATCCATATAAACAACTAATAAAATTTTACCAGCATTAGAATGCCGATAAAATACAGAGTGATCTACTCCATATCTTGTCAGACCGAACTCCATGACAACACTACTAAATCGGCCGAACCAAGCCCTCAGAGACTGTTTCAATTCATATAAGGATTTCAAACGACAAACCAATCGCAAATTCTCCCCCTGAACAACAAAACCAGGAGTTTGTTTCATATATATCTCTTCTTCTAAATCTCCATATAGAAATGCATTTTTCACATCCAACTGATGCAATGGCCAATTATAAGTTGCTGCCAAAGAGATAAGAAGACAAACTGAGGTAATCTTTGCAACATGAGAAAATGTTTCTAAGTAGTCTATTCCATATACCTGAATAAATCCTCTAGCTAACAGACGAGCCTTCAATCTATCAATAGAACCATTAGACTGCACTTTTATAGTGTACACCCATTTACAACCAACAACAGGTTTACCAGAAGAAAGATGGACAAGATCCCAAGTAGCATTTTGTTCCAAAGCAGATATCTCTTCCTGCATAGCTGATCTCCAACCAAGATGATTAAGAGCATGGGTAATAGACTTAGCAATAGAAACAGAATCAAGGGAAGCAACAAAAGAAGAATATGACATAGAGAGACGAGAATAAGAAACAAAATTAGAAATAAGATGAGAAGTACAATACCTCTTACCTTTGCGTAAAGCAATAGAAAAATCTAACTCAGAAGAGGGCATCATACCTGGATTTGAAGATTGAGAGTTAATTGGTGAAGTGCATGACATATCAGGACTTTCTCAACCATGGAATGACGAGAATAAACTTGAAGATTAGGACGAGATATTACGCTATGGAATCTGGTGGACTAGATAGCTCAAGTAATAAAGAAGAAGGGACTGGTAAAACAGGAGAGAAAAAAGAGAGACACTGGTCTAACTCACAAGGCATACCGAATTTCATAAAATATGGAGTGGATTCAAAGAAAGTAACATCAACACAAGTAAAAAATCGATTTAAAATTGGACTGTAACATATATACTCTTTTTGCGCTCGTGCGTATCCCAAGAAAATACACTTAATAGCACAAGAATCTAATTTATCCATTCCAGGAGCAAGCTGATGAACAAAACACACACATCCAAAAATACGATGAGATAATTTAAACACAGGTTTATGAGAAAAAAGAATGGAGTGAGATAATTGGCCTCCAAGGATATTAGATGGCATGCGATTAATTAAATAACATTCAGTTAGAACTGCATCACTTCAAAATTGTTTGGGCACATTCATGTGCAACAAAGGTGTTCGAGCAACTTCCATTAAATGTCCAATTTTTCTTTCAACAACTCCATTCTGTTGTGGAGTGTGAGGACAAGATAATTGATGAATAATACCAGACTTAATCATAAAGGTATTAAAAGGAGTGAAAAAATATTCTTTCGCATTATCACTGCGAAGTATACGTATAGACACACCAAATTGATTCTTTATTTCTGTAACAAATGTACAAAAAATGGAATATAGTTCTGAACGATCTTTCATTAAATAAATCCATGTAACTCTTGAAAAATCATCAACAAAGATTATAAAATATTTAAAATCTAACTTTGAAGTGGCTCGACTAGGACCCCAAATATCAGAATGAACTAACAAAAAGGGTTTAGAAACCTATTTATTGACTCTAGGAGCAAAAGAAACACAATAATGCTTTCCTAACTGATAAGACTCACGTTCTAATGAAGACAACTGACTCAAAGTAGAAACTAACTTTTTCAAATTTTGTAAAGACGGATGGCCTAAACGACAGTGAATTTCAAGAGGAGAAACAGTAGCAGGACATGCAATCGGACCATTGGAGTTGAGAAAATAAAGACCATTATGCTTATGCCCTCCACCAATCATCCTCTTTGTCTTCAAATCTTGAATGACAACAAAATCAGGAGAAAAGTAACTGAACACTGTAGAGATTTAGTGAGCTTACTAGCAGACATTAGATTAAATGGCAAATTGGGTACGTAAAGAACAGAAGACAGCGAAAAAGACGGGTTAATTTCTACAGTGTCTAGTCCTTTAACTTTAATGATAGATCCATCAGCTAAAGTAATATGAGGAAAGGAAGTAAACTCTTGAAAATTAGAAAAATTTTTAAAGGTACTTGACATATGATCAGTAGCTCCGGAGTCAATAATCCATGAGTCATTACCCTTTTGTGCTAAAGAAGTAGAGGGAAGAGATGCGTGATTTGTAGTTTGGTACTATATGAATTTAACATAATCTTCGTCGAATATAGTAAAAGTCTTCTGGGACCCATGTGCTGAAGAACTTGATTCAATTTGGTCAGTGGTAACCGCATTAGCAAAACTTTCAACCATAGCGAATAGCATTTCAAACAAAAAAACAGTCAAAATTCGTGATGAGCAGTACCTTTTAACAGTCGCGTGAACAGTCCAATGAACAGTATCGCGTGAACAACACGCGATGACCAATATCGCGTGAACAAGACTTTTGCTAGATGTTTAACCCTAACCCTAAGACTTTTGCTCTGATACCATGAAAATAGGTATTTTGGGAGAAAAACATGTGGTCACAGTATTATGAGTGACCAACTAGTATTTATAGGAGTACAAGCCTAACAAATTATTTACAAGAATACTCTTACTAATTTATTATCTACAAGAATACTTATATTCTCTTAACAAATATCTGCTGCAATTTCACTTGCTGTCCAAGAACTTGAGATTTTGATGGCAATTGATCAGAATGTACTCTCTATCTCTCTTCCTAGAGTATTTACATGCAGAAAACACTTGTTACTTTGAAACTGAATGCAGAGGTGGTTATGGTTGTCCCGGATTCAGTGTCATTACTGAGTCTGGAGTGCTTCGCTTGCAATCCTTTGGATTGGTAGGAGTTTCTGTCCATAGGCTTATTCAGGGTTGTCCTTTGCTAGACGAATTGTACTTATTCTTCCGATCTTTTAAGAACAGTGATGGAATTAATGATAAAACTCTTGTGATTTCTAGTCCTATGTTGAAAAAAACTTGTACTCTCCGGTATGGGAGGTAAGCTCCCTATTGGTATGAAAGCAAACATTCTTGAATATTTTGAGTACAGAGATTCTGGAGATCATGTATTGATTATAGATGCCCCCCATTCTTAAATATTTCAACTACAGGGATCATGGGTTCAAAGTAAAGGCTGTGCACTACCTCATGTTTCTTGCTAGAGCTGCAGTAGAAGTTGAGTTTCTTCATGGTGGAAGAACTGGGAAGCAACTTGTTTTCCTGTAGGCATCATGCTTTTGAGTTTGTTCATGAGTTGCAAAATGCGAAATCATTTTATTTATCTCACTTGAGTCTGAAGTTTTGTTTTTCCTTTTCCTTTCTTCTGATACATTTCGCTTCATTTCAGAGATTTTCTTCAAGTTCAGAAAGGGACTTATCTAAGTTTTCTTCTCATTGCTGTGAAGGCTCTTTGTCCTTTTAGAAATTTATTGCCAACTTTCAACGACTTAACCATTGTGGAGCTTGGAGCTTCTGATTATAACGATGCTCTTTATGTGGCAATGTGGCAAGTCTTGTCAAGTGTACTTGAAAAAGCCCCTAATCATAAAGCGCTAATCCATAACAAAGCCAGTTATGACCAACGCTATCAGAGTCAAATTCATAATTTTCTGCATTCTCTGATCTTTTCCATATGTGCAGCAGGTGTCTCTGGAGAACCTTTGTTCCGCTAGGGCATTTGGATTCGGCTTTTGAAAGGCATTTCCAATACACTTAGTTGTGCATCCTGGGGAGATAGGAATCAGAAAATTCAAAAGGGAGGCAGATGAACTCGAGCTAGTGGAGTAATTTTTGCAGAATGGGAAATCTTTAAAGAAGATGACACTCTTTGGGAGGATAAGGGTGTACTTTTGACGAAACCTTGTTTAGTAATGACGAATTTAGGGTGTGATTTCTTGGAAAGTTAACAAGCTTGTCTAGATTCCTTTTATTAAACTCGCATGCTTTTGCCTAATGATCATGCACTTACTTTTTAATCTTGATGAAGAGTTGATTAATCCTTAAATCAGTCTTTAAATAGATCTAATTGTGATGGTTTAAATAGATCCAAAGGCAGAAGCCTAGCAGCTTAATAACAGTTCATTTAATATGTGGGATCCTATTAGAGAATCTTTTACAGGGACTAAAGAAAACAGGAAAAACACTACCCTTACTAGTGACTGTGAATGTAGAGAAGGAAATTTTTTTTTCTGACAATCATATTTTATTTATTTATTTTTTTTTATTTGGATAAAAATGAATACAGAGATAACTTATCTGGATTGTCATGATGTTTCATGATTTCATAACCATCTTTTTAGTTACAACAGAACACCTATTAGAATACAGAGAAGGGAGTACTATAGCTGCACTTGATTTTATTCTTTAGATGATCCTTTTTTCATTCTCAGAGGAATGGATAGTGGGAGAACTTGGATGTCATGATATTTTTGTTCCTGAAACTATTTAGAGGTACTGGAAGTTGAAGCTTTGCATTTGTTGGTAGCCTTTTCTCACCTAGCAGAGATCACAAGGAAAAAATACTTATACCATGTTATCTGTACTTTTCTTCACTCAGATAACAGATTCCAATTCTCAGTTCTCAGTTCTCTTTTTGCTCTATTTTTTATTCTTTTCCTTGATAGTCTTATTTCAACTATAAAAGAACTGGGGTGATACATTAACTCAATTATAATTTGCAGTACTATAAAAGAACTGGGGTGATAGCAAACACTTTTGTTTACATTGCGTTCAACTTTCATGTACTACTGAACAATATGTGCTATATTCTCATTGCTGTAGCCACATTTCGGATATCACAACGGTTGCTGGTGGAAACCTCCTGACAAATGTATAGGGTCAAATTCACTCATTTTTCCTTAATTTTCTGGTGATGGTTGCATTAATTATGAAGAAGACGAATCTATTTTGTCAACTCTTCAAGACTCAAACCAGTTTGGATACAAAGTCTCTAATGTTTGCATGTGAACTTCCCCCCTCATCAAAAGCCTGCCTTGCTAAATCCTTCCATTTTTTTGCATTTTGACTAATCTCTTGTCCTTTCTTCTTGTCCATTACTAGGCTTATGCATTGACTAATCACATTTCTTCTAACAATTCCATTTTCATCTGGAAGAGCTTTGATTCCCGTTTTCCAGATGTCCATTACAAACTTGGCGTTTGTGCTTTGATCTGTCCATTGTGGCATTGGTATGATAGGGACACCCAAACTTAAAGCCTCCAGTGTTGAATTCCATCCACAATGAGTAATAAAACACCCCATAGATTCGTGCGCTAAAACTTCCAGCTGAGGAGACCATGAGATTATTAATCCTTTATCAGATGATTCTTCGAGAAAATCTTTTGGCAGCTTGTTTGATTCTGATTCTCTAACTACCCATAGGAAATAGTAATTGCTCTTTCTCAAACCCCATGCTAATTCTTCCATCTGCTCAGCATTAAGTTCTGCCAAACTTCCAAATGCTACATAAACAACTGAACTGACCGACCTTTCATTCAGCCATGACATGCAAGCTTTAGTCATTGACTTAAAAAGATTGGGACCATAGTGCTTGTCATCTTCAAGGCTCTTCTCTAGGTACATGGATGGGATAGCTGGTCCAATTGTCTTAACTGGTAGGATTTTTGCCATCCAATCATTCACCTAAGCAATATACATATAAACAATAAAATTCACATTAGAAGACAAAGAGCAAGTTTTAGTTTTGAAATATTAGTTGACAATCACATGGCTTGGCATGGTCATTTAAGGACTTAGCTTTGCCACTGGCTAGCCAATAATCTATTTGGCCACAATTGAGAACATTCAAGTATTTTTACCTCTTCCTCCAACTTGTAAAATGTGTTGAAGAAAATCCAGTCAGCTTCTTTGATGTTTTCCATTTGGTCATGTACAACCAGCTGATAAATTGCTGGATATGAAGCATAATCAGAAATAAAAGAAGGCAGATCTGAAGCTAATAGTGGTGGCAAGCCAGGAATGTCCACTTCTGTCTCCTCTAGAGGAAGTTTCAAGCACCCTTTGTGAGCATGGTAATAGATGTTATTGACAGCACAAGATTGAGTGAAGAAAACAGCCCCACGTAAGCCAAGACTCTTTGCCACATCCAGACACCAAGGCAAGAATGCATCATAAACTATACAATCAACAGGACAGCCTAAATCATGAAGCTTCAAGATTAGCTCAGTAAGAGTTTCTGAGCCACATTTTCTAAACATAGCCAAGTATATTCCTGCTGCAACTCCATTTACTCCTTCGTCGTATCCATCAGAGATGGCCTCCACTGAGATAGAACCTGAGGCTTCTTGCAAGGTTTTAAACAAGAATTTGGTTGTAACAAGTGTAATTTTCGTGCCTTGATGTTGCAAACGCGTAGCAAATTGGAGCATTGGGTTTATGTGACCCTGGATGGGAAATGGCAAAATCAAGCAATGACCTCTGTAAGTTTCCATCAATTGCTCTGTATGGACTCTTTTTGAGGTATCACAACCTTTAAGAATTAAGAGTTCGTGTACTTATAGCTTGTATGAGTAGACAGAAGAATGTGTACAGACATGTGGTTGGGTGGACATGGCATCTTTTGTTGTATAAGTCCAGTTATATTCTCCATTTTGTATTTCTTTTTGCCCGAGATAATCTTTGTTGGCCGCCTAAGAACAATGTGATCTGCATTGTACATTCCAAGATCAAGATATCAATAAACAACTAGCCAATGGATCCAAGTCTTGAATAATAAATTTGTCAGTTGATAGGAGAATTTTTTACTCCAAGGTTCATATCCATAGGTCATCGACCTAGATTTTAGTATGAAAAACACAACTACAAACAGAACACAGTAAACATGATTGGAGAATCGAATGCAGCGCAGTAGGTGGTACTGTCAATAGCTATGGGACAAAGGGAAGGATGGCATAGTTTTGTCCACCCAAATCCATTGTAGATTTTTTTTCTATACAATCCAATTCAAGGTGAAAAATCCTAACCTTGGAATATTTTGTATGTAATTCGGGGGGAAAGTTAAATTTGCCCTTCTGTCATATATTCGCATTTTCTTCGAAGTTCCAATGTTAAAGTCATAAAATTTTGTTTGCAACATTAGTATCCTTTTATTTTTCTTTTTCAAGAGACTCTAATTCTTACGAGAGAAAGGAAAAATAAGAAGATTTGAAAATCAAATGAAGAACCTCAAAGTCATCCAACTACGTCCTACCAACTGATTGAGTTGTGGGAATAAAAGTGTTGATCTACGATAAAAGGATGTAGATTTAGCCCCTATTTGGCTATGCCAAAGTCCTTCTGTATTTGTTGGCAGCAAGATGCTGCATACTAACCCTTAAAACCACACGTTGCATGAATGAATTTCCTAACAGCATTGTTTTGAATACTGGATCGGGCCGGCCGATTCGACTAGTCGCAAATCGGTCATAACTCTGGTTTAGTTCATTACTCAGGTTGACTGGACTTAAAGATCGATTCTTGAATTGTAGAACTGGATTGAACCGTTGAACCGGCGATTTTTTTTGTTTTTGTATATTAAATTGAATATATATATATATAATAGGTTTTTCTTAACCCTAAAGACTAATTATTAAATGCCACGTCCACTCAATTTCTTCTCATTTTTTGCCTCTTATCAAGTTTGCAACTCTATTTTCTATTTTCTTAATTTCCTCTAAACTCCAAACTTCTTTTTTTTAAGTTGTAATCTCTAAATTCCAAAAATGTGAATTAAAATTTAAGGGAAAATCGTCCAAAACGCCCCTCACATTTTGTAAAATGACTTTTTTCGTCCCTCACTTTTAAAAGTGTAATTTTATGTCCATTACATATTTACATCGATCAAATTTAATCCCTAACTAGGTTTCCGATCATTTTTTAGTCGGAATCCATCACATGCAAGGCACGTGATCATTTTTTAAGGGTAAATATATCAAATTATGTTTTAAATAATCTAATCTATAGTCCTCCACATTTTATAAAATAAATTTTTTCATCCCTCACATTTTATAAAATGATTTTTTTCATTCATCACATTTCACAAAATGAATTTCTCCATCCCTCACATTTTAAAAAATGAATTTTTCATTTCAAACAAAAAAAAATTACTAAATGGATGCACACACCCACGTCCATTTACAAACCCTTGCAAAATGAAAGGAATGGTTTAGCATTCCTCGAACATCAAGCCTATAGCTTGATAAATGCAAAAGCATGTTACTTATTTCACTTAAAATGCTCTTTCTACTTGCTTTACATACGGCTGCTATGTAGGGTTCTTTAAATGTAGGGACAAAAATTTTGAACATAATTGGTGTGCAAATCATTATGGCAAATAACTTCTAGAAAACACTAAGGAAATCAATTGACTGGGTTTTCAAAAGTTTGACAATTTTTTTTTATTTTATGGAGGAAAAGGAAGACCATGAGAATCATTTTAATATGGATTAAAAAATTTACAGAATCAAATCAGATGAAATATTCATAATATATAGGTAGGCTTTTTCATTTTATGTTCTCACAGCACAAGATACATAGGAAGTGGTCTTGTATCACTCCTTCCACTAAAGTGTTTTTTTTTTTTTTTTTTTACAATTACATGGCTGGTTTTTTACAAGTATTTATGTCAGAAAACTTTTCTCAAAAGCTGCCACAAATTCAAGGTTCGTGATTGTAAAGATGTGCACATTAATCGGTTCCCTTTTTCTTATCTAATAAATCTCATAAGGGAAAAAATTATTTTTTATTATTTATTTTTTTTTTCTGTTTCTCTTGCCCAATTCTCATTCAACAACAAATTAAAAAACCAAACATGCAAAACACATGTAGATTTTACATTAGACATCCCAATAGTTAGGGGAGGGGGAAGACCATCTGTCAAAATACATCATATCTTTGTACTTTTTCCGCTGACGACAAACACTTACATTAATGTGAATGCGACCACATGGCCGCCGGTAACGATTATTGCATGTTGACTGCAAACGTCATTGCAATTGTGGTTTAAATCCCCCCATCATAATTGGTGTGCAAATTATTATCACAAATAACTTCTAGAATACACTTTTTAAGTGTTTGGATACACATTTGCATAGAAATTATTTGATCAAAAATTACTTATTTGCATCACAAACATATTTTTTAACATATTTTTTAATTTTTAATTTTTTTTATCTTGCATGCATTATATCGTAAAAAGTTCTAGAATAATTATTCTAAATAGTACTTGAAAAAATCTCCTATCCTATAGGGATAATTTCATAAATCTCCCCTAAGGTTCTGACAATTTCATTATCTTCCCTGAGATTTACAAATTACACAAATCTCCCCAAGGTTAAGATTCTTGTAACAAAATTAGTCCAAATCATAAAAAGTAACATAAAGAAAATACTTTAAACAGAGAAATGAAACTTTTACTTTATAAATATCCCTTATACATGTATATAAGTTGTATTAGTAAAAGAATGAAAATAATTAGAAGTTAGAAATAATTAACACACATATTTCACTATTCAAAAAGTTCACATTCAATACATTAAACAACATAAATAAACAATAAAACTACACTAATGATCACAAGATTCTGCAAAAACAGATCAGTCATATCTCTTAGTATGAGGCTTGTTATGATTTTTGTAATTTTGAATAGAAAAAAAAATTCAAATTTTGTCTTTCTTTTCTCTTTTTCTCCTTTACTTCCACAGAATTATTTTACAACTATCACAAGTTTAAGAGTTTCAAAATAAATTTTCTCATGAACAATCTTCTTTTCCCTTATATTTTTTTTACTCCTCTTCTCACATCGTATAAAACTGATTTGGTCATTATCAATCACCAAATAGTTTCATTTGGTATATCAATTGGTATTATTTTGTACTTGCAAGTCACCATTCATCATTAAAGAAATTCCCAACAGTTACTTCTGTTAATTTGTTATTAATAGTTAATTCTAATTATTCAATCATTAGATATTTGTTTCTAATAATACATAATGTCTAAGGGTATATGAGTAATTTCTCCCTATATAATGTAAGTAATTGTGTCCATAATTTTATAATGGGAGGTAAGTGTAATTTTATAAATTTCAGGGGAGGCCAGTGAAATTATCAAAAGTTTTAAGGAAGATTTCTAAAATTAGCCCAAAACTATATACAAAATACTTTAGAAGATAAACGATTATATGGCAGAAGACTTCACATTGATGTATGTGTTATGGATGGTCACATTCACATTGATGCAAGTGTTTGTGGTCCGCTAACAATTATTGATGATGTTGACTTTAAACGCACGTCGAGTCGTTGAGGTTCGTGCCGTTGCAATGAACTACATGGATCCAGATCCAGCTACAGCCTACATGTACATGGTTGATTAACGGTGTCTGGAGGGCACCATTAAGAGAATTTCATATACTAAATTTTGGTAAAAAATAAATAAATTTGAAAAAAAAATATCCAAATGTAGCAAGTGCAATGAATGCCGGTGTGTGTATGGTATAATTTAGGTATATTAACCAATACTTTAAAAAAATTTATGATTAAGATTACATGTCTCAAATTTGGAAGTTAGTTTCTTAAATCTAGTGAACGTAAATGGTTAGAAATTTCAATGGAAGTTTCTAAAATTATTCCAAGATTATAAGTCAAAATACTTTAGAAAATAAAAGATTATATGTCAAAAGACTGGTCACATTCACATTGATGTATGTGTTATGTATGGTCACATTCGCATAGATGCAAGTGTCTGTGGTCCGCTAACAACTATTGCTGATGTTGACTGCAAACGCACTTCGTCCCGTTGCAATGAACTATAGGGATCCAGCTACATGTACATGGTTGATTAATAGTGTCCGGAGGGCACCACTACGAGAATTTCATATATTAATTTTTCGTAAAATTTAAATGAATTGGAGAAAAATATCCAAATGTAGCCGGTGCAATGGATGCGGGTGTGTGTATTAATATAATAAGTTTGGTATAATTTAGGTATATTAAATAATACTTTAGAAAAATTTATGATTAAGAATACATGTTTAAGAATTGGTTCTAATTGTCCACTGAAATATATATCTAATATGACCCCAAATTTGGAAGTTAGTTTCTTAGATCTAGTGAATGTATTTGGAGGGAGAGGTGAATTCGTGAAAATTTATTTGTGCCACAGCCAAGTATATTTCTGCTACAACTCCATCTACTCCGTCGGCATATCCATCAGAGATGTACTCCATTGAGATAGAATTTGAGACTTCTTGCTCGGTTTTAAACAAGAATTTGGTTGTAACGAGTGTAATTTTGGTGTCTTCATGTTGCAAAAGCTTAGTAAATTGGAGCACTAAGTTTATGTGGCCTTGGATGGAATGGGACAATATCAATCAATGAGCTCTGTAAGTAGGGGTGCTGAAAAAGTATCAAAAAGTCAGATAATCGAGAAAACTAAATTGATCCAAATCGAAAGATAGAGTAATCAATTTATAATTTTTAAAATGGCTAGATTACTCAAATTTGTTAAAAAAATTAGATTGGAATATGATTTTTAGTTTTAAAAGACTGCAATTATCGAAACCTACTAGTATATGTGTAGGATATGTAGTTGTTTAGGGTAACCAGTACCCAAATTTCAAACTATAATTATTTAGTCATCTACTAATAATTTGAGTTAGAAGGATCATTATATTTTGTTTTTCAAAACTTCAAAAACTATCTACCTAACTCTATCTCCCATTTACCTTTTCCACTTCCTATATCACTAATTTTCATTTTTTTAAATTAACTTTTTTCTTTTTTACTCTTCCACCCTACCTATACCCTATTTACCTTTATCTATCAGGTATAAGATTCGAATCTTGAATCAAATAACGGAAAAAATTAATAATCCTCTTCTTACCACTATACCAACTTTGTGGCGACCCCACTTCCCCCTAAGGCGAACCAAAGGGTTGGCGGGCCGTCTGCCCAACTCTCGCCAGGACTCACGCAAGCATTCTAACCCAAATCCTTTCGAAAGATAACTTAATATATGATAAAACAATTTTTCCCAAATAGGATCATCCTTAAATCCACATTAACTTCAGAGATAGCAATGATAAATTAGCCAGTCAAGGCTCTCAAACGTCCCACGTACTGCGTACCAAAGTATAAAGTCGTACCAATCCGGATAGATAAATACACAACTCTCTATTTCAAACTTACAAGCCAAGTAATTGAATTAGGGTTTACACATTTTCCAGCTTCAAGTGGCAACCCAAAAGAAAAGTGCATTATCCCAAATAACACATTACAGCCCACAGAATAAGTTATAGTATTCAAATACAATCCAAAAGGAAAACATAAGTACGCATCCAGCTTTCAGTTTCCAGAACCTGTTAAGGAAAACAATAAACGTGGGATGAGCTAAAACTCAGTGGTGCCCCAAGACATGCACTCACATAAATCAAACAACAGATAACAATTTAAACAAATTTAATCAATTAAGAAAGCGTATAACAGCACAAGGTAGGATACAGGGGCTCTCGGGAGCCATTCTCCTCGCTTGATCAGATACCCTCGTAGTTGACCCTCCGTCAACTTTCACTACTTATAGTCCATGTAGATCCACTTATTTTAATCCTAACCCGTCACCGTTCATACCTCTGCTTCGGGCCCGAATTTCGCCTACCGACGCAGTATACTCGAGATATACCCGTATAAAATTAGTCGAGGGATTCACCCAACAACGTTATGGTAGTTGGATTCACGAGTCGAGAGATTCACCCAACGACGCAACTACATTTAGATTCACGAGTTTATTAGAAAATGTTTCACACACGTCACCACTCGAACGGCTAGTGCGATAAAATACACACTGCTCACTTCGATGGATCAGAAACCATTTATTTCATTTTTGGACAATTATCACATAGCGAGTTGATAAAGCGCTTAACCACATAAGTATAAAACAAGCAGGGACACTCACCAAGAGTGAAGTTCAAATGTCAAATTGGGAATCGAATTCCGCGTCCTCGCAATACCCTAGAATATCAAATATTGAAATTATAAGTTTTTAACATTATACAAATCGAGGTTTAATATAACACTAGTTTACTTTCCCTTAGAAATTTCAAAAATCTACTTAGGTTGAAGCTTAACCAAAGCAGTAAAAATGTTTTTTATAGTTTTCTTGGAGGTACTTTTCCAAAAAAAAAATATAATTAGTATTATTTTCACCTACCATAACATCGTTGGGTGAATCCCTCGACTAATTTTATACGGGTATATCTCGAGTATACTGCGTCGGTAGGCGAAGTTCGGGCCCGAAGCAGAGGTATGAACGGTGACGGGTTAGGATTAAAATAAGTGGATCTACATGGACTATAAATAGTGAAAGTTGACGGAGGGTCAACTACGAGAGTATCTCATCAAGCGAGGAGAATGGCTCCCGAGAGCCCCTGTATCCTACCTTGTGCTGTTATACGCTTTCTTAATTGATTAAATTTGTTTAAATTGTTATCTGTTGTTTGATTTATGTGAGTGCATGTCTTGGGGCACCACTGAGTTTTAGCTCACCCCACGTTTATTGTTTTCCTTAACAGGTTCTGGAAACTGAAAGCTGGATGCGTACTTATGTTTTCCTTTTGGATTGTATTTGAATACTATAACTTATTCTGTGGGCTGTAATGTGTTATTTGGGATAATGCACTTTTCTTTTGGGTTGCCACTTGAAGCTGGAAAATGTGTAAACCCTAATTCAATTACTTGGCTTGTAAGTTTGAAATAGAGAGTTGTGTATTTATCGATCCGGATTGGTACGACTTTATACTTTGGTACGCAGTACGTGGGACGTTTGAGAGCCTTGACTGGCTAATTTATCATTGCTATCTCTGAAGTTAATGTGGATTTAAGGATGATCCTATTTGGGAAAAATTATTTTATCATATATTAAGTTATCCTTCGAAAGGATTTGGGTTAGAATACTTGCGTGAGTCTTGGCGAGAGTTGGGCAGACGGCCCGCCAACCTTTTGGTTCGCTTTAGGGAGAAGTGGGGTCACCACAGGTGGTATCAGAACCTAGGTTATAAAAGTTATTCAAGAGACATAGTAGATGTGTTAGAAACCCTAATCCTCTCTAGGAATAAGAATTGAGACCCTTAGAGATACTTTAAGTGATATTCGATCTAATTAGTTATCTAAGTTCTAACCTTTAAGTTTTAATTATTTTGCAGATATGGAGAATGGAAACGGACATGCTAACGGTAGTAGTGCGGCTAATGGACACGTAGAGCCCCTTAGGCGTATCTCCTACAGGCCGCGAGGCGGAGGAGCCCATATACGCTGCTCACCTGCTGATAGGCACCCTAGGTGCCAGTGCAGAGCCATGTACGCGTATCCCAACGAGCTGGTGTTATCCTTAGACGATGAGCGTCGCCAGTTAAGGGACGCTAACTTCACCATGACTCAGGATGTAGAGGAGTTGAGTATCATGGTGGATACCCAGTTTGACCGTATAGTCGATTTGGAGATCAGGCTAACTGTTAAACATCATTTGCTGGAGGCTACTCGTTTGGAGATAGAGCGGCAGAAGTCTAGGGCGACTCGATTAGCCGAAAGGATGCGTGATAGGAGTGCAGGCATCAGGGCTGATGCCGCGATGATGATGGATGAGGCCACTAGCTTTATTCAGGGTGGTGAGCAGGCGGGTGTAGAGGAGGATCCGGAGGAGGATCCAGAGGAGGACTCGGAGGAGGATCCGGAGGAGGACGTTACTCCTAATAGCCCTGCTCAGGGTTAGGTTAGGACTCACCTGTTTACACTAGATATGGAAGGTTAGGCAAGGGACACTAGTTAAGTCATCAAATTTTGTCTAGGTGGATGACTTACCTTTGAGGCACCATACCCCTAATTTTGTTTAAGGGATTATCTGTATGTATTTTTGCTAGTCTATGTGCCTTACTTTTGGAAATGTCCCAACTTGTTATTTGTATAACTTTCACGTAGAAATATATGTTAAGTGTTTTATTTACCTTTTCTCCATTTCCATATTGAATTTATTTACCAAAAAGAATAGTAATAATCATAAATAAATAATACTTTTGCCTAATTGACCTATCCTTCCGAAATAGGTATATTTAGAATATGGATCGCCAAGCGATAGGAAGGAGCCGTGGGAGACCCACTAGACAACACCCGGAAGCGGGTGGTGATAGGGAACCCGGGGTCAATCAAGACCAAGGGCAAGAGGGCGTGGCCGGAGACCAGGTGGCCACCGCAATTAACCGTATCACTGACGTCCTCGAGCGCTTGACTGAACGCCAAGCCGCTGGACCAGTGCATCATCCAGGAGACCCAGCTGACTCAAAGGATCGAGCACTGGAAAGGTTTCTGAAGTTTGGACCTCCCAAATTCTATGGAAGACCCGAGCCGGAAGTGGCTGAAGGCTGGTGGGAGAGAATCACTGAATTCTTCACCGCCTTAAATTATGCGGAGGAGCGAAATGTGACTTTTGCCACCTTCCAGTTTAAGGGAGCTACTCGCTCCTGGTGGAACCTAGTAAGGGTTACTTGGGAGACTAACCATACACCAAGGACTTGGGTGAATTTCACAAGAGAGTTCAATGTCAAATTCCTTCCACCTCTCATTCAAAAGAAGAGAGAGGACGATTTCATTAGATGCAAACAGGGAGCGATGAGTGTCGCCGAATATGAAGTCCAGTTCACAAAGCTATCCCGCTTCGCACCTGAATTGATAGCCACTGAACAAAGGCGTGTTCGGAGGTTTGTACAGGGTTTGAATGTGAAAATACAGGAGAGCTTAGCCGTCGTGAGGATAGATATTTTCGCAGATGCTGTCGAGAGAGACCAGAGAGTTGAAGTAGCTAGAGCCCAAGTGAAATCTTCCCAGTCTAAGAAAAGATTTGCTCCTAGTAGTAGTCGGGAGCCGACTTTTGGAAATGCCCCACCGGCCAAAATGGGCCGAGGAACCAGTGGAGTGACTAATCCTGGAACACCACGAGGCACTCTCGCAAGAGGAACCGGGACAAGGAATGCAGGGGGAAGAAACAATGGAGCTAGAGGGGGATCGAATGGAAGAGAACAACTTAGGAATAGCTCGCAAGGGGGTCGAGCAATAATTCCTCAAGTGACCTGTGCTTATTGCAAGAAACCTGGCCATTCTATGGATAGTTGCTGGAAGAAGCAAGGAAGGTACTTGAAATGCGGAAGTAGTGAGCACCAAATTTTTGGATGTCCAAAGGTGCAGGAAGGGACTACTCCGAACGCTAGACCAAACACTTCTGGAGGGAGCCGGCCAACAGTTACTGCCAGAGTGTATGCTATAGATGACCAACCTGTATCTGATTCCTCGGAAGTTGTGGAAGGTACACTTCCAATTTTTCATCGATTAGCTAAAGTGTTAATTGACCCTGGTGCAACGCATTCATTCGTAGATCCATCTTTTATGTCTGGAATAGATGTGCAATCCGTTAGATTACCCTTTGACCTTGAAATTAGGACACCAATGGGTAATAAGAAGGTAATCACTAGTTTAGTTTATAAGAATTGCGAATTCTGGGTTGGAGAGCAAAAAATGTTAGTGGATCTGATCAGTTTGGACATAAAAGGTTATGATGTTATCATAGGAATGGATTTTCTAGGTCACCATCATGCTAAGCTTGATTGCCGAGCGAAAGTGGTGGAGTTTTGTATACCTGAAGAAACGACCCTGAGATTAGATGTTAAGGGTAGGTTAGCATCTTCTGCTATGGTACGGGCAAGGAGAATGTTATCTAAAGGAGCTCAAGGTTTCATAGCCTTCTTGATCAATACTCCCAGCGATCAAGCAAAGTTAGAGGATGTACCAGTGGTACGGGAATTTCCGGATGTCTTTCCCGAAGAATTAAAGACTTTACCACCAGAAAGAGGTGTGGAGTTCAAGATTGACTTGGTGCCTGGAACGACTCCAATTTCTAAGACTCCGTATCGAATGGCTCCTGCCGAGTTAAAAGAGTTGAAAATTCAATTACAAGACCTCTTGGAGAAAGGTTTCGTGAAGGAGAGTGACTCACCATGGGGAGCACCCGTTCTATTTGTTAAGAAAAAGGACGAAAGTTTGAGGTTATGTATCGATTACCGAGGGTTAAATAAGGTTACCATTAAGAATAAATACCCTCTACCGTTGATTGATAGCTTGTTCGACCAACTGCAAGGATCAGTGATCTTCTCTAAGCTCGACTTAAGGCAAGGATATTACCAGTTGAAGATTAAGAAGGAAGATATACCCAAGACTGCTTTTAGTACAAGATATGGGCATTTCGAGTTCGCAGTCATACCTTTTGGATTAACTAATGCACCAGCTGCATTCATGGATCTAATGCAGAGAGTCTTTAAGAAATACCTGGACCAGTTTGTAGTGGTTTTTATAGATGATATCTTGATATACTCTAAAACTCAGGAGGAACACGTTACGCACTTGGAAATAGTATTGCAGATACTAAGAGAGCATAAGTTGTATGCAAAATTCAGCAAGTGCGAGTTTTGGTTGGAGGAGATTTCCTTTCTAGGACACAAGGTTTCCAAATATGGAATTGTCGTGGATCCGGCAAAAGTCGAAGCCGTTATGAATTGGAAGCAGCCAGAAACTCCAACTGAAGTTAGAAGTTTCTTGGGATTAGCAGGTTATTATAGGCGATTTATCAAAAATTTTTCGAAAATTGCAGGATCCATGACCGAGCTAACCAAGAAAGGTAATAAGTTTATTTGAACTCCAAAATGCGAGTCAAGTTTTCAAGAGTTAAAGAGACGTTTAACATCCGCTCCTGTTTTGGTGTTACCTGACGGAGGCGAAGGTTATGCCGTGTACTCCGATGCTTCTAGGGAAGGTTTAGGATGTGTTTTAATGCAAAATGATAAAGTGATTGCCTATGCTTCCAGGAGACTGAAACCGCACGAACAGAACTACCCAACTCATGACCTAGAGTTAGCAGCAGTGATTTTCGCCTTAAAGAAATGGAGACACTACTTGTATGGCGTGACTTTTGAGGTTTTTACGGATCATAAGAGCCTCAAGTATTTGTTCTCCCAGAAGGAACTAAATTTGAGACAAAGGCGATGGGTAGAATTCTTGGAGGATTATGATTGTTCAATTAACTACCACCCAGGAAAAGCCAACGTGGTAGCTGACGCTCTAAATAGAAAGGCCCAAATAGCAGGGCTAATGGTTAAAGAGTGAGACATGTTAGAAGAAGTTACTAGTTGGAACCCACGCTTGGAAAAATTGAAGATATTATTTGAAAATTTGTTTTTGAAATCACCATTACTAGAGCGTATTAAGGAGGCCAAGAAAACGGACCCTACAATCCAGAAGAACTTGGAAAAAGTGTAAAAAGGGGAAAACCAAGATTTCAAGTTAGGGCCTGAAGGAGTATTGAGATTCCGAGATCGAATTGTGATTCCGGCAGATAAAGAGATAAGGAAAGAGATTTTAGAAAAATCACATCGATCGAAGTATACCATACATCCAGGAGTGACCAAGATGTATCACAATGTGAAAGGATTATACTGGTGGGAAGGTTTGAAAAAGGATGTGGCAGAGTATGTGCAGAAATGTTTGACTTGCCAACAAGTAAAAGTTGAGCATCAGAAACCCTCTGGTTTATTGCAACCGTTAGAAATCCCTGAATGGAAATGGGAACATATAACAATGGATTTTGTAACCGGACTGCCTAAAAGTCAAAAAGGATTTGATGCCATTTGGGTAATAGTCGATCGACTCACTAAATCTGCACATTTCCTACCTGTAAGCATGAGTTTTTCATTGGAGAAATTGGTCAAGTTGTACACAGAAGAGATCCTAAGGTTACATGGTATTCCCGTGAGTATCGTGTCTGATCGAGATCCAAGGTTTGTCTCGCGTTTTTGGCAGAAATTTCAAGAGTCTTTGGGGACCAAGTTGAAATTTAGTATTGCGTATCATCCCCAAACCGACGGGCAGTCGGAAAGGACAATTCAAACTTTGGAGGACCTGCTGAGGTCGTGTATATTGGATTTTGGAGGTAAATGGAATAAATATATGACCTTGGTAGAATTTGCATATAATAATAGCTATCAGGCTTCGATTCAAATGGCACCTTATGAAGCTTTATATGGGAGAAGGTGTCGATCTCCGATTCATTGGGATGAAGTTGGAGAAAAGAAAATTTTAGATCCTACAGCCATACCTTGAATAGAAGAAGCCCAGAAAAAAGTGAAACTGATTAGAGAAAGGCTTCAGACTGCCCAAAGCAGACAAAAGAGCTACGCCGACACAAGGAGAAAAGATTTGGAGTTTGAAGTAGGAGACAAGGTTTTCCTAAAAATTAAACCCTTGAAGAGCGGAGTAGTATCTAAGAAAGGTAAGAAGCTAAAGCCAAGGTATATCGGACCTTTTGAAATTTTGAAGCGAGTCGGGAATGTAGCTTATCAATTAAGGTTGCCCGCGAGCATGGCCAAGGTTCACGATGTATTTCACGTCTCCATGCTTAAGAAATATTACCCCGACCCAAACCATGTGCTGCAACTAGAAGGAATTGAAGTGGATGAGACGTTAACGTATGAAGAAGGGCCAGTTAAGATTTTGGAAAGAGAAGTGAAGGAGCTAAGGAACAAGAAAATCCCTCTGGTAAAGATGTTATGGAGAAATCATGGACTGGAGGAAGCGACTTGGGAATTAGAAGAAGAAATGCAGAACAAGTACCCTGATTTATTTCTCTAGTAAGCTTGAATTTTGAGGACAAAATTCTTTGTAAGGAGTGGAGGATGTGAGAACCCTGAAAATGCATATATAAATAACATTTCATATGTCATTTGCACTTCTTTTATTCCTTAATAATTCCTAGCATTACTTTTACTTGTTTGCAATTAAGTACGTAAAAAAAAAGTTTATGGGAAAAAAAATAATATAATTTTCCTAAGTTATGAAATTTCTTGGTTTTGCTAGATTAAGTTAATATATTTAGAGCTAGATTAAATTTTTCGTATTAACATAAAATGTTAGATTTATATATAGTGATCAAACTTGATTTTAATAGTTTACTTAATCAAACAAGAATGTTAAGCGTTAAAAGGAACCTTAATACTAAATTGTAATCGATAAATTTTAGACAAAAACGATATAAGTATCTTAAATATACTGAGGACATAAGAATTTTTATAATTAAAGCCTTGCAAGATTAGCATGTCATTAGGCGATCAAATTATACTTGGAATTAATTTTTTGGGATCAAACTAGAATCAAGGACTTAAGTGTTCATTAGAAGGAATGTGAAAAGACTAAACTACCCTCCCAAGCTCACCAAAACCACCATGCAAACCCAGCAAATTTCGGACAACATAATTACCTCACCTCTCATTCGGCCAATACATTTCTTTCACCACCTTCACACTTCACCCTCCTGCACACTCAACCTCTTCTCCTAAATACCGCAACACCACCACCCTTCACAACCTCATTCTGCTTTGGACTAACAACAAAAGAGTGAGGGAGAGACTTACCTCGTGAGTATCGACCGAGAGAGAGTGAGAGGCCGAGCTGCAACATCTTCCATTTCTGTTCATAAGCTAGAGGAAAGAAAGGGGAGAGCTAGTGGGAGTCGTAGGAGCTGCTGATCATCATCATCTTCGTCAACTTCAGACCAACATCCACCAGCTGCAACCAAAAATTTGCTGCGTGCATGAGAGCCGAGAGGAAGGAAAATTTTTCAAACTTTCTGTACGAGAACTTAGCTTGCTGTGAGGTAATTTCTGGATCATTTTAGGAGTTATCAGAGGTAGATTGAACCCTTTAGGGACATGCATGCATGGTTGAGACAGCCGGTTAATGAAATCAAGGTCTTGGGAAAATCTGTTTTGGAAGTAAATGTTTCGGCTGAGAAGCTGATTTGAAATGCGGCTTCATTTTGTTTTTCCTGTGACGATCTGAGCACTCCAATGGAATTAGCCGTGAGAATACGTGATGATTAAGACCATGCATGTTGATTGTACTTTCGGATGATAATGGTAAAGCTTAAGAAAATTCTGTTTTAAGAGGAAAATGTCTTAGCCGAGAAGCTGATTGGAAATGCAGCTTTAATGTTGTTCTCCTAGAGTAATCTGAGCATACAATGGTGATTAACTAACTGAATCTTGGATGATTATTATGATTAGGGCCATGCATGATAATTTTATGTGATTGGATGATGAAAACAGGAACCTGGAAAAAATTCTGATGTAGTGAAATGGAATTGATGTGAACCAGAAATCTGAAATGCAGTTGTAATCTATTTAAATCTAATAATCTGAGCATAAATGCAATTAGCTACGTGAAAATATGATGTTTAAGCTAACTACTGGTAGATGAAGGTATACCAGCGCTTGCATGCACTGATTGTGTATTCGGATGATGAATCAAAGCCTAGCCTATGGGTCTGCCGAGAACTTGATTGGGTTAATGCATCTTGATTTGGTTTAATTTTGTTGTTTTGAGCCTATAATCATAATTAGCTAGCTAATAACAAGAAATTTTAGCTTTGCATGTAGTTAATTAGTTGAGTTAGAACTGAAAATAAAAATAAGATGCCACCGGATTTTTGTGCAGCTCAAACCGAGGCTAGCTGGAGATTTTCTTGGAAATTCGATGACTTGTGTTGTTAATCACACCTGATTTTTTTATTTTTGAACTGGAAATGTTACTCAGATAATTAAGTATCCGTATGCCGAATTTGAGTATTTAAATCCCTGAATAAGCCAAGGAAGAATTTTATACAAGATAAATGGTTGCTGGAAAATTTAGCTAACCAAACGTTTGAGCAGAAAATATTGAATTGTTTCCGGATTTCACTAGTTGATGTTTGAATATTTTCCTTGGCATAAAATGGTTTCGAAACACAGGAAAAGGGTGTATTTTAAGATATACATGTTGTTTAGCAATGAAACATTTGATATCGCGAATGATTTAACCAAAAACGTGGGTATACGAATGCTGGAAATTTTCCTTGTAGTTGCCAAAGTTTGAGTAAGAATTTCCAGCTTGAAAGTGAAATTATTCTTTGAAATCATAATGGTTGCAATATCTGGAACAAGTTGTTTTAAAGTTTATAAGATATATGGATGTGAAACTCTCGATATCTTGGGAGAATAAATCGGAGATAGTGAAGTGTGGCTGTGGAACAATTGCTTGAGTATGAAGTTGTTGAAAATTTGATTCTTGACTTTAAATACCTGTTAGTAAATTTAAACATTTGAAATGTTAGCCTTGTTGCTACAAGAATTACTGGTTGGGTGCTAGGGGCTAATGATTGACGAATCCCTTGGCCATGTGAATGATTTTTATATAAGTGTTAAAGTGGTGAACTTAAATTGCTGGAATTGCTTAAAGGCCTTACGTTATTTTAATTAAGTGAGATGTGATTTGAGATTTGCCAAAAACCAAGAGCTAATGATTGACGAAGCCTTGGTCACTTGCTTTATTTTCCTTTTGGAAATGAATTTGTCGAAACCTAGGGCCAATGATTTACAAAGCCTAGTGATTCGCTATTTAAAACGTGATTTCTTCAAGTCGACAAATTTGAACTATAATGTGATTTCGATTTGGAATCGAAGCTGTGAAAGTTGTTTCGATCTTGCGAACTCGAGTAATTTTTATCAAGCTAATCAAAAATATTTTTCCTAGTATTAGATGATAAAACTCAATATCTAGTGTTTTGCCTAAATTTTTCCAAAACCGACAAATTTCTTTAGCTCAAACTATCCTTGATAGGTATAGAAAAATAATTTCTCTAGTTTCTGAAAACCCTAAGTCTTACTCCTTTTTCTTTCTTTAAGAATTGCCTTGGATAGTTGTCGGTAGGAAAAGCTCCAAAACAATAGTTTTAATAATTTTAATAACTTTAATTAAAAAATGTAGAAACTTGCTCGGCAAGAAATTTTATTTTAGATAAAATAGTCTTAGTGATAATTTTTGCAAGAACTGTAGATTTAAAGAAATTTTCAAATTATCTTTCTAGCTTTGATGTTAAGAGGTTTGTCGACTTATTTCAAAAAAATAATAAGTCGGCTAGTTATGCAGTTCATGAATATTCTATGTGTAAGTTTTCGTCAATTGCTCTCACCAGTAGACTTCGGTACGGCAGCCCTTAAAGAGCTCATGGTGGGTGTAGTTGTAGCTTGACTAAGTGCACAAAAGAACGTGTAAAGAAATGTGGTAGGATGGTTTGGAGGTACCATATCCTTTAAGAGCTTGCAAAGGGGGCAGTTTCTGGCCTGTATAAGTGGACATATGAACGTGTAAAGACATGTGGTTGGGTAGATATGGCATGATCTGTGATATGAGTCAAATTATATTTCTCTATTTTGGACTTCTTTTTTTCCATAGTATAGGCCAGCCCAAGAACAAAAAGGTGATTAGAAAATATTCCTTCCGCCTTATTGTTATTATCATAGTTCACCTTTTCTTATGTCTCAAAATTTGAGTCACTTTACAATTTTCACTCTAACATTCCATTTGTATTGTCACAAGAGCTATTGATAAAATAAAAAATAAGTATGATGAAACCCATAAAAATAATAAATAGGCATCCAAAAAAAAGTTAAATGGAAAGTACTAAAAATTTTAGTGGCCATAAATAGGCATATGCTTGGCAACAACATGAAAAATAGCTTTCATTTTGCATGGATCTTGATAGGTTGCATTTTTATCATTTAATTTATGATTGTTTTTTCTTTGATTTCGGCCAAATATTGCATTAATTGTGGATTCTACTTATATTTGGTGATTGAGAGAAAATATAATCGATGAAATCATAAGGGTTATGATGGTGAGGTTAATTCGATTATAAACAATGTTTATTCTTAAATACCTCTAATCAAGGTATTAACAAGAAACGGTATTATTAATACGGTTAGACTAGCATATACTATACCACTTCTATTTGAAAAGTAGCAGATCTCATCTTCTATGGGATGTGAGATACCTAAACGCTTAATAAAATGATCAAATTCACTAGATTGATCCATATAGGGATATTCTTTAAGTGCCGAAGGATTAATCTCCAAGTGACATTTGTGTAAGTGATCCTTAGATTTGAAATTATCATGATATCTTGAGTACGAACGATTTTTTTTTACATACAAAGGAATTTTATTGAATAGAACATGAATGTACTTAGAGTAAAGGAATTTGCTACACAAAAATACTGCTACAACCAATTAAGCTATACAATAGTAATGCTACAATGAACTAAACTCTGATTATGCTATCAACATTTAAGGAAAATCTCTTGGTGGAAAGTCCTAGCTAAGACAAAATAACCAGTTGTCTCATGTACTCGATACATTCCTCTATTCTGCCACATAGCAGCGAATCTCCTTTAGCACTCTGCATACAATAGCTTCAACATCAGAGGCTTTGTATTGGAACACTCTATAATTTCTCTCCTTCCAAATATACTATACAGCTGCTCCTTGTGCCAACTTCTTTACTGTGTTTATAAAGCATTCTTTCTTCCAATGACAACTGAGCCATTCAACTTCAATATTCCATTCATAAGTCCCTCAATCTTGACCAAATATAAGCTGCATACTCATATTGAAAAAAAAGATGATTACAAGATTCATTTCCAGTACAACATAATACACATTTCATTTCAATCATAATGCTCCATTAACCAACCTGTCCTTTGTGCTTAATCTGCTCTTGCACAACAACCACAAGATAAATGAATGTTTTGGGATATATTTTTTGAACCACACAAGATGATGCCAATAGACCTCAGCAGCGAAATGATTCAACACTTCCTTTGTAGATTTGATAGAAAACAAACCTGATTTACTAAGGAACCATTTCACTATATCTGACATTCCCTCGCTTAATGACTGTCCAGAAGGAAGAAATTGTGCAAAATCATCTGCTTCAACTATTCTTTTCCTACCGCGGTGGGGATCTTCCACTCTCCATTTTCAATGATAGAAGAAACCTTAGCCTGTAGCGTACTTCCAAATTATCACACCATATTGGGCCCATCAGCTGTCAACAATGGCCCTCTATGGCGCCAATTATCATACTAGAGATAAATATTTTCTCCACTTTTGATCACTGAAACAATAAAAGGCTGTATAATAGGTCTGATCTGAAGAAGTTTACGCCAAACTCAAGAACAAGATTGAGGCAATGAAATAGACCATAAACATTTATTTTTGAGTTTCACAGTGTGAACCTAAGCAATCCAAAGAGAATCTTTTTTAAGTGCTATGTGCCAGATATACTTAAACAATAAAGCCTTATTCCAATTATATTTTATTTGTTGTATGATTGCTTCCATAACAAGGAATGCTCACATCATTAATGGATGTGTATATACCTAAAGTATGGAAATGTAGTGAATAATCTATAAGAATTTACCACCTCTTGTGGAAGAAAAGATATCTTATGTCTGGCCACTTGTAGAAGTATAATTCAAAATTCTTACTACTAAGTGGAAGAATCTTAGAAAGTGTTTCTAAGTACTTCTTCATTGGAATTACATTTTAGTACAAGAAATGAACATTAATCACATGTTGGACTAGGTATGACTTATTCCAAGATTAATATGAGATAAGTGTGGTAAAAGAATATTAATTACACGGCAAATATTCATTGTAAGCCTGTAAGTTGAAGCTATCCACTTGATTTTTCTCATTACTTGGGTAGTCATGATGCATTATTAGATGCTAATCTTGATCTATAAATATGAGTTGATTGATTAGTAGAACCAATAATAAATTAAAAGAAGTTTTAATTTATCTAAATTTTATTTATTAAGAATTATAACTCATACTTATTACTTACATATATGAGAATCTAGAAGGTCACACACATTAAAAACTTCTTTAGGTGAATCAAATGAGTTTGAAGTAGAAACTTGACAGATAAGTTTTTATAACTTATAATTTAATTTGTGAAACAAATTAAACTTGAGGGACTTATAGTGCAAACAAGTTTAAATCTTCCAAATACAAGTGTCGTGTTAGAATAAGGAAGGTAAATCCTATTGGAAATTGGATTCAGGTTTTCATAAGGATATGGATAACTTATTTGTCTAGAAATGCTGACTAAGATTTTGCTAACAAGACTAATCGATACACAAATTATCATGTGAGATTTTGAGAAAAATCTTGAGAGAAAAATTACCCAAAATTCATCCAAGAAATTAAGGAAAAATTCACATCTTTTATTTTTCTTATTGGAGCAAGTTTTTCACGATGAAAAATTAGGATTTTTTTCAAACAATTTGCAGAGGTATCTTGGCAATAGATAGCACTAATCTAGTTTAAACTAATGCAGCATAAGAAGGTTTTAGTTAAGAAGGTTCAAGTGGATCACCGTTAGAGACAGAACACTTATGCGGCTGTGTGGATCACTTCACCATTGTCACACCATTTTTTTGAAATAAAAGAGAAATGTGTTAAAAAAGAGTATTTGATTTTATTTTAGAAAATAACAAAAAAGGCCTAAAATAGAATTTAGAATATGTGACGGTTTGGACCCAAAATAATAGTTTAAAAAGGATTTTTAGAAAAAGAGAATCACCACTTGGTATGAAATTTAGGTGTACCAAATCATCCAAAATATATTTTAAATGAAAACAAGTAAGGCTCTTTTTAAACGAGTCCAGGTTTTTGAAAATGAAAGAAAAGAGTTCGAGAATCACGGTTGAAAAAAAGAAAGGCAAAGATTTGATTGACTCAAATTTAAGGCACCCTTTTAATCTAATCAAGGCTAGTTGCAAGATTAGTCAAAATTTTTTCTAACTTATAAAACTTATCACATTTGGATGCTTCTATATGGATGCAAACCTAGACCTAGGGAGTATCAAGAGGGACGAAATGTCTTTTCAAAATTTAATTGGTGTAAATCACATTAATTGTGAAATCCAAGAATGATCCTTTGAAGAGGTCATGAATATACAAAAGATGAGACTCGGAAAAAGAAAATTATGATATATAGATAAATACACATAACCTAAAAGAGAAGAATGCAACATAACAGGTATGAAAAACTAAATAAAATGCAAGTCTAAATGATAAAGGCTAACTCTTCTAACCTACACAAGCAAATAGATTAGCCTATTTTTTAACTATCTAAATAAAATGCAAATCTAAATGATATGATTTACGCACATAGGGATAAGGAAATAAGATGACATATCATGGAAATAACCTAAAAAGGAAAAAAAATGCATGAAATATAATAAATATCACACAAAGTGTGAATCTAGCATGAAGATGGCCTAAAGGGTCTAGCATTGGATTAGTCAATTTCTACAAACTCTTGCTAGCATTGGACTAGTGAGAAATCGGGGAGAAAAATCACAACTAGCATTAGACTAGTGTGGTGATATCATGCACTCATTATAAATAAATAAAACATATAGAGCACAATTAAAACAAATAAGCACATAGAGCATGTAGAGCACATAACACATAGGTATAATATCCAGATGCAAAAATTTTAGAAAAAGAGAATAACACATAAGCACATAAACACACAAGCACATAAGACCTAACTATTACATTGGGAGCCCTAACTATAATTTAAAAGGGGAAATCTAAGATAATAAATCTATCTAACATATCTATTACATTTATCTAACTAATTGCATTTCTTGCAAAAAATAAATCTATATATTACATTGGCTATCTAATTATATTTCTTAAGCAAGAGAATATAAAATGCCCTCCAAATAATCACAAGAATTAAATTAAACAAGTATAAAATGAATAAAAACTCAAAATAAATAAATGAAAGAAAAAACACATAAACATATAAGCACATAAGAGTACATAAAATAATTTAAAAGATAATAGGCATACCTTCCTTTTGAAGTAGCGGCTAAATGAGGGGAATGGAGAGTTATCTACTTTTTCAAAATCAACACAAGGGTCAATGCACCAATTTAATCGACAATTTTAAAAGAAAATGTAAACACATACTAGACTTCCCCTTTTATTGTGAAAAATGTAAATAAACATAAAGCAACCAAAATTTGCAAATTAAATGCATTTAAAGGAAACAGAATTAGCAATTAAAGAAGAGAAACAATTGTAATTGGAAAATAAAAAAAAATAATAAGGACTAAATTACAAAAATTAGAAAATTATTTGAGGTCAAATTATAATTCTAAAAAAGATTAGAGGTTAAAATTCAATTAAATTAAGTACCTAAATGAAAGATATTCAAAATTTTAGGACTATAATAAATTTACTCAAAAGATCAGGGGTTAAATTATAAAATTTGTTTCTGATTACATAAAAAAAATGTGTTGGGCTATGTCATTTCGACCCAATAAAAATAAGCAAATCCATCTTATTTAAAAGACAGTCCAACCCAATTCATTTTTACAACCTTAAACCTAATTAAGACATGGGGCATGAGTTTCAAAATCCTTGTGACAAACCCAACAAAAAGCAACACATCAACCTATTTCTTATCTAAATCATTTGCATGAATTTCTAAAATTGTCTAATTAAAAACCAACAAATTTTATTCAAAACCCCAATTATATTCTAAATACCAAAATTAATTTACTCAAAACATGCATAAAACATATGAAGAGAAATCAAGACTTTAAAGGGGAAGAAGTATATCCATTTTTCATAATTGTGGGTCCTAGTGTAATTATGCAACAATTGGGGGCTAATTGCAAATTTATTTTCTCATGGACTCAAATCAGCAAATAACATACTATTCACTTAACCGACATTTCAGAACACATCAAAAGTGCATAAAACGTCTAAATTTACGGAAGAGATAATAAACAAAAGAAAGAAAGGAAACATAAGTCTTGATTTACATTACAAAGCCCATTCCTTATTAACTAAATTAGATCCCGGCTTTAGTATCCTAGCCCAAACAAACTAGTAAGTAGCCTGGTAGATAAATATCACAGTCCGCATATAGAAAAAAATTCAAAACCCAACATTAAACATTAACCAAAACCCAACATAAAACATTAGCTCTTTTTTTAACAAGACCCAATAACAACGCCTAAAAGATCAAAGAAAGGAAGACAAGCAAAAATCCAAAGGAAAAAATATAAATCAACTAGGGCTGCAAACGAATCGAGCGGCTCGAGTCAAACTCGAGTCGAGCTCGAGTCGGATCGAGTCAAACTCAAGTTCGAATTCAAACTAAGAATATTAAGCTCGTTAACTCGCGAGCCGGGAGCGGCTCGAGTGGAGCTCGAGCCGGCTCGAGTCAAACTCAAGCTCGAACTCGAGCTAAGAATATTAAGCTCGTTAGCTAGCGAGCCGGCTCGCGAGTTTGAGTATATATATTTTTTATTTTTATTTTTATTTTTATTTAATAATAAAATTATGTATATTATATATATTTTTTATTTTTTATTTTCATAGTAAAATTACGTATATATCCTTAATATTTTATTATTTATTTAAAAAAATATTATTTTATTTATTTTTTTTAAAAAAATTTTATTTTTTATTTTTTTCGAGCTCGAGCTCGGCTCGACTTGATTCGAGTCGAGCTCGAGCTCGAAAATTGCCGGCTCGTCGAGCTCGAGCTTGGTAAAATTTAATCGAGACTCGGCTCGATTAGCTCAAAACTCGACTAGACTCGGTTCGTTTGCAGTCCTAGAACCAACTTCCGGCGGAATCAAGAACAGATCCGTTAGAAACTAGAAATTTTCCGGCCAAATGGCCATAATCTTGCCGGAAAAAACTTTCACGAGCACTTAGGGTCTAGTTTTGGTTCAAGCATGATCCTTGTAACTTTGTGAGCTCGTTCAAATCATTAAATCAGATTCCCAAACATCATAATTCATGCAAAAATGAGATTTAAGGCTTAAACCCATGAAAACTCATGTGAGGGTATAAAAACTTCATGCAAAGCGTTAAATCAACCAAGAGAAGAAGCTATAATCACCTATAGATGCTTGTGGACTCGAATAAATGTGGGAAGTCTCAAGAAAATGCACCCAAATTCTTGAAACGAAGCAAACAAGCTCCTGTCGTGGAGATTCAAGTGTTAATGAAGTGGCAAATTCGAGCATTGATTTGAAGGATTTGGAGACGTTTTCTCTAAAAATTTTCAAAATGAAAGTTGTTTCTCAAGGATCCTAGATTGTGTAGAAACAAAGTTCTCTCTTAAAGGACTACGATCAAAGTCGGATTTAGGTGAGAAACAGGGCTGATTCATCAACCCTATTCACAGCTTTTTTCTGGAAAAAGTTTTCTCTCTTCCCGTTTCTTTTCTTTTTCTGTCTTTTGTTGCTTTTGCTGATTTTCCTAACCCTCTCTCTCAACCCTAAAGACCCACTTTTTAGCCTTTTAAATGAAACCAACGAGCTAAAACCCTAAGAATTATGGTTGAGATGAAACCAGGTTTTGTGGCAATATTTGGTCCCTTCGATCCATTTTGCCAGTTGTTTTCTGGATGGATTTTTTATGGTAAGGTGTTCTGGTACGAACTAATCTTGGGGGGAAAGAAATGAGAATAAAAAACGAATCTGAATTGGTTTAAAAAAATCCAGCTATTTTCCTTCTTGTATTGCTGCGTCGTTGCTGGAAAATTGAAGACGCGCGCAAGGCAGCATTTTTTTTTTTTTTTTTTAAGGAAGAAAGAAATGGGCCAATGGGCCTTTTTTTTTTAAAGCCTACTTTCCAGGCTTTTACTTCTTTACTTGGGTTGGGTTTTTGCATGGATTTTGGGTAGATTTTTGCATGGATTTTGCTTGAGTTTGAAACACAAGAAAAAACTTTTACAAAAATTTCCAATTTTGAGCATCCATTTTTCTTTTGATTTTTTTTTGTACAAACCTATAAAACAAAATTAAACAATTATTCAAGCAATTTAAGTGAAAAATGAAATAATATACTTAAAATTAAGAAAAATTTGGTATCTACAACCATCCTCTGCATCAAATAATTTTCTTGAACAACTCTATGTGACATGGATTTAATCAAAGATTGATTTATTAAAGGAATCAAAATTTTAAATTTTTTCGCCATGCATGTCTCTGTGATTCCTTACGCACACTGCTTCTTTGCGAAAGATAGGGAACAAAGCACTTTTAGTCCCAAAGTACAAGTAATATGCCAAAATGGTCTCTAAATTTTTAAACAAAATTAGTCTTTGAAGTTTTTAACTTTGACCAAAAAGGAAGTTTGAGAAAACTTATAAGTGAGCCGCAAAATGTGCAATCCCTTGATTTCTCTCACTTGAGTCTGAGGGTGTGTTTTTCCTTTTCTTGTTGGTGTTTATTTCGATTCATTTTAGATATTTTCTTGAAGTTTTTAAAGACAAAGGGACTTATGCTTAAACTGATCTTATTTTTTGCATGAAGGCACATTGTCATTTTCAATCTATATTCCAAATTTCAACAATTTGACCATCCTCGAGAAGGAGCAATTACTTAGAATATCGTTGTTTTGAAAAAAAATCGATCAAATGTGATTGTTTGTAGGTATAGGTGGCAAATCAACCCATTTAATTAAATTTACCCATATTCACCCATGAATAGATGGGCATGAGTATCTTAAATTTTTGCATATGGGTATAAATGGGTTACCCAATAATATTCATTTATTAAATGGGTATTATTGGATAATCCATCAAACCCAATTAACCCATTTAAAATTGTCTTTCCCTAAGTCTCCTCTCTTCTTCCACCCATTTTTTTTTTTCAGATTTTTCATTTTGTCATGATGTTAACTACTTTTATTTTATAATTATTATTATTTGTTGGTTTTATCTTATTATTTTATTTTCTCTTTGTTTGTTAACTTGCTCCTTTTTCAGCATTATCAATTTATGATAAGTTTTAACCTCTTTTCCTATCTTTCCAAAATGAAATTTTAAATTTATACATGAGAAAATGTTAGGGTTCAAAATTTTTAGATTAAATTTTTATGTTAACTTTTATAATACTTAGTTCAAATTTTTATATTCTTATTATTCAATTATTAAATAGCATGTAATTTTGCGACATAAAGTACGGATAGGAAAAAAAATTGATAATTAGGCTTATTAAACATTATAAGTAAATATTTAAAACTAATGATGGGTGCAAATGGCGGAATAAATTATTAATTTAGTTTGTAAAAATGAATTTAAATGAGTTTACAAAAGTTAAAATAAATGGGTTATAAATGGGTAATTGGGTTACCCAATTCATTTTTTGACTTACCCATTTATACGCATCTAATTAAATGGATATAAATGGGTTGACTCGCTTATACGCATTATCTATTTTACCCAACCCAAACCCCCCAAGTCACCCATTTTGACACCTCTATTTGTAGGAGTGTTTTACTTCTATGCCCGTCGCTCCATGTAGACATCATAAATATTTTTTTAAAAAAATAGTAGTTACTTGTGGCACCTTTTTTTTTTTCAAAAAAAATTTGGCACTGAATTTTTTTTTTAAATAGTAGCTGGACGTCGTACCTTTTTCTTTTTTTTTTTTTGAAAAAGAAATTGGCCGGTCGAGCTCACTAAGACGACGAGCAATGGCACTACTGACACAATTGGCTCGTTAGGCCCACGATGAGCTAGAACAAAACACAAAAAGGTGCTGCACAGACCCAAAAAAAAAAAAAAGGATCATCGCGTCCTAGTTGCTTTGTTCATTTGCCAAACTCATTTCTCATCTCCCCTCTCTCTCTCTAAGCTCAAAATTTCGTTGGATCAAATTTCTCCTCCCCCCTCATCGTTGTAACTAACACAACCTTCAGCGTTGGTTTCCCGGCGATTGTTTCAGGCAGCCCTTTGTTGTGAATACTTTATTTACATGATTATATTGATAGTTATCATTCATAATTATTAATTACTTTATGCAGGTGTTTGTGCTTTAATGTTTTTTTGTGCTTTAATGTTTATTCTCGTTTTGTGTTTAATTATTCCTATATTAAAATACTTTATTGTATTGATTGTATGTATTATATTGGTGTTGTTAGATTAACATTGTAAATAATTAGCCAAATAATGCAGTTTAATCAATAACTAGTATAAATAATTAGCCAAATAATGTAGTGTTAAGTATTTAATTGGACATGCAAGTAGTTAATTAGCAAGTTTCTACGTAGGTAAATTAGTTAGTTGCTAAATAAATTGGCCACATCATTAAGTATAGGATTATGAATGGATTAGTTTAAGTGTGATTAACCAATCAATGTAGTTTTACTGTGTGATTAAAGTAATTAAGTAGAAGATTTATACTTTAAACAATAGGTACTTATTTGTGAGCAATTCAAAAGCTTAAATAGACATAATCAATGTAATGAACAATGTAAATAAGTGCAGATAATGTACTCCAAAGCAATGCAAAAGCTAAAAGCGGTCATGGTAAATTGACTATGTAATAGATATTGTTGTCCTCCCACGGCACCTCGTGAGAAGGTTAAGGGCAAGAATAAATGCAACAAACTCGCGAGGCGTTGAAATTGTCTTGCCTTCTACAGTGTTTTAAATCTCATCCATTCAATGTACTCTGAACCATCTTGACATATATTTACTATTTTACTTTTTTTTTGTTTAATCTAACCGTTTTGAAGTTGAATAATGTTAAATACTTTCAAAATACAAAAGTGCAAGTTATTTGATGAAACACTACAATTGGATAAAAGGGTTTCTTAATTTGATAGATATAGAGGTATAAGTAAATCTATAACCGCTTTAATTAATATAATCGTTTAGTATAAGTATGGTATGCCAAATAATGACATATAAGAGTACATTTACCATGTATGCATTTTATATAATTTTTTAAATATAAAAACCGCAATTCATGTAGTAATTTTTTGGGTTAAATACCAAAAACCTCCCTGTGGTTTGCCTAATGTTCACTTTATCTCCCTATAGTTTGGAAACCTACAATTTGACTCCCTGTCGTTTCAACTAAAGTGTATTTAACAGAATTTCTGTTGGATTTTCACTTTAGGCGATACGACAGGGAGTTAAATTGTATGTTTTAAAACCATAAGGAGGTAAAGTGTACATTTGACAAATCACAGGGGAATTTTTGGTGCTTAACCCAAAACCCTTATAGAGGGGCAATTTTGACATTTTCCTTTCAGACGTTAGTTTAGATGTTTTCTGTTAGACTTTTACTTTAGTTGAAACTACAGGGAGTCAAATTGTAGATTTCTAAATCATAGGGAGGTAAAGTGAATATGGGGGTTTTTGGTATTTAACTCTAATTTTTTTAATACAATTACGGTTGATTGAGTATTTAAGTATGTTATAGATGACTATAATAAATTGTAAATCCTAACCTGCTAAAACTTAATAAACCCAAAAAAGGTTTCTCTTTATTTTTTTAAAAATCCGTCACGCTCGTCACGCTAGCTAAACACGTTTTGGGGGAAAAAAAATCCTGTCAGGCCTGTTGCGGCAGCATGGTGTGGTGCGACGCGATGGGCATTGCTTTACTTTTGTCGGTGCGACGGCCCTTTGGGTTTAAAAAATTTTAAAAAAAAATTTCTGCTTGACCCGTCGTGCCAAGTAAACACGATGTGCATAGATTAAGACAACAATTCAAGGCAACCATATTGGACCGATTTTATTTTTCAAAACAACGATAATCTAAGGAATCTGCTTAGGAGACTTGTATTTTATAGCAATGTGGTTGTCATGCTTATTTGACAACGCCGCCAATCTTGAAGTGCTAGTCCTTAACAGAGTGAGCTGCAGTAAACATTTTTGTCACAGAGTCAATTAGTTATGTTCCGCTGCATCTGATGTTCTCGATATGTACAGGTGTGTAAGGAGGACTTTTGTACATATAAGGACTTGATCTGCTTTTCAACGGTTTTCCCAGTACACATTGTTGAGCATCTTAGGCAGATTGAAATCACAAAATTTAAAGGGAAGAAATATGAAGTTAAGCTAGTAGGGTACTTTCTGCAGCATGGAAAATCTTTGAAGAAGATGACTCTCTATAGAGCTATAGAGCCCTTAAATTCTCTGAAGGTTGCGACAGCATATTGTCATTCAGAACAATGTTCCATGAACTGTCACATTGAGATCCAAAGAGAATTGGATTGGATTAAGGACTCGGAAATACTGAGGTGACAAAAATCTGTCAGTAACACTAGTTTAACTCTCTCACATAGTTTTTACTGCTTCTGATTTTTGTTTGGGGGGATGATGGTGTTTCTTGATGAAATCTTGTTCTGTGATGACTAATTGACGTTGCGATTTCTTTGATGATTAATGAGCTTGTCTGGCTCCCTTTATAAGATTAGCATATTTTTTTTCCCAAGTGTCAAGCCCGTACAATAATAAAAATAGAATCTACCTATCACTAAAAGCAGTCAATAATTAATCCTAAGTACTGGAGTAAAGACTCTAGATGTACAATGGGTTACTTGATTCATTCTGTTTCCGAAGAGTTTGCTTAATCCGATATATCAGAATTAATTAGTTGACAAAAATTACTAAATAGTAGACAGTGGCAAGTAGGGTCGTCTCCTCTGGGACTGGAGATATTTGTCTCTTTTAAATTCCAATTAGTAAAGGGGGATTTCACTGGAATGAAACTAAAAACAATTAAACAATTCAACTAAAAATAAATAACTAACTAGCACGAATATAGCAGGAATTAAATCAAGAATAGATAAATTCTAACCAAAGATACATTCAGACACAGTCCACTCACCCGATCATTGATGCAAGGGAGATTCACTTAATTTATTAATAAGCTAGTTATAGTCCCCGACGAACTCTAACGACCAATTTTTTCTTAATTTATTAATAACCAAGGTACGACCATTGATTACCCCTAACCAGAAAATACTCTTAGGTACGACTGTAGGAATTAATTTTTCAATTACATTAAGAACTAGAAAAACCTAATCCCAATCAATAACACGCTATGAGGGTTATTTAAATTAGATCGCACGTTTTCCTAGGGTGCAAACACGCCAGTTGCCACTAATATTAATCAATCAAACAATTACGGATTTACTTGACTAATTTGGCAGGAGATTAATAAGTCACATTAAACATCTGGCCCTTGACATCCAATTAACAAAATAATTTCATGAAAATTCAAATAAACAACGTGTAAATATTAATAAATTAAGGAACGCGTAAAAACTAATTAGATCTCACAGATATTCGAAATTGCGCCGTCGAATTGATCTTTGATTAAATGAAGGATTTAGCCACGTTGCATAAATAAATCTTCACGTAAATTAATTGACTGTAAAAGCATCGCGTTTGTCACTAGAAAGCAAGAGGTAAAAGTTATTTTTCTAGTCTGGAATTACATCGAACAGAAGGCACGCATGCCAAGTAGAAGAAAAGAAACTAAAACTATTGCTTTAGAGATGTCCCTGGCCCCCGTACGATTTTTTCCTCTTCAGCCAAAAGAAAATGACTAATCCTATCTAGTGGTGGTCCCCCTCCCCGAAATTAGAGTCCCAACTAGGGCTGCAAACGAGTCGAGCCGAGTCGAGTTTTGAGCTAATCGAGCCGAGCCTCGACTAAATTTTACCAAGCTCGAACTCGAGCTCGAGCTCGACGAGCCGGCAAATTTCGAGCTCGAGCTCGACTCGAATCAAGTCGAGCCGAGCTCTCGAAAAAAAATAAAAAATAAATATTTTATTTAAAAGAAAATAAATAAAATAATATTTTTTTCTTAATAAATAATAAAATATTAAGGGCATATACGTAATTTTACTATGAAAATAAAAAATAAAAAAAATAAATATAATATACGTAATTTTATTATTAAATAAAAACAAAAAAAAAAAAAAATATATATATATATATATATATACCCAAACTCGCGAGCCGGCTCGCGAGCTAACGAGCTTAATATTCTGAACTCGAGCTCGAGTTCGAGTTTGACTCGAGCCGGCTCGAGCTCGACTCGAGCTTGACTCGAGCCGCTCGCGAGCGGCTCGATTCGTTTGCAGCCCTAGTCCCAACAACCCGCAGAAAGCCCTGCCGAATTAAGAGAAAAGAATACAAAAAAATGGGCCCTGCCGAATTGCTTATTGTTTCCTATTGCTCCTTGGACTCTCCGTCCCTGCCATCTCTTCATCAGCCCCAAAAAAGGAAAGGAAATCAGCTTTGGTCCCCTCTCGTGGGCTACGTTGATTGAGCTTTGCAGTAGACTCCCATGTAGGGCTGCAAACGAATCGAGCCGCTCGCGAGCCGCTCGCGAGCGGCTCGAGTCAAGCTCGAGTCGAGCTCGAGATTAATCGAGCTCGAGTCGAGCTCGAGCCAGCTCGAGTCAACCTCGAGCTCGAACTCGAGCTCAGATTATTAAGCTCGTTAGCTCGCGAGCCGGCTCGCGAGCTTGAGTATATATATTTATATATATTTTTTATTTTTATTTAATAATAAAATTACGTATATTATATATAAATATATTTTAATTTTTTATTTTCATAGCGAAATTACGTATATATCCTTAATATTTTATTATTTATTCAGAAAAAAATATTATTTTTTTTTATTTTTTTAAAAATAAAATAATTTTTTTTATTTTTTTCGAGCTCGAGCTCGAGCTCGAGCTCGGCTCGACTTGATTCGAGTCGAGCTCGAGCTCGAAAATTGCCAGCTCGTCGAGCTCGAGCTCGAGCTCGAGCTTGGTAAAATTTAGTCGAGGCTCGGCTCGATTAGCTCAAAGCTCGACTCGGCTCGGCTCGTTTGCAGCCCTACTCCCATGTATGAAGTAATTTGCTTTAAAAAGTCTCTTTTTTTTGTAATTTTTTGCTCTATTCTCTGAAATTAAATTTAAATATCAAATATAAGTAAATATTAATAATTAAAACAGTATTTTTCTGAAATAAGAAAAAAAATTAATAATAAAATAATCAATAATTAACACCCCATCATTCCCTTGTTACCGTGCTAGTTAAAGGAATGTAGACAGTAGTCCTGCCAAAGGCAGTAACTTTGTAGCTTGAAAAGGCTTCACATGAGTATGCGAAACACATCTAAAGAGCTTTGTATCTTGAAAACTCTTCATGTGAGTATGCTAAACGCATCCAGAGGAGCTTTACAGAGACTGCAGCAAGCAGAGAAAGTACTCATCAGTATAAGATGACTATAGATGTAGAGAAGGAACTTTTGTTCTTTGAGAATTATTTGTTTTTGTCATTTGGAGAGCGTGGTTCCCGTCGTTGGTCGCGGTTGCGCTGCAGTCATAGTTGTTCCACGTTCACCGCACTATATCGTTTGCATATTAGGTGATACATATATTATAGCACATAAAAATTTTTAAAAAAATTTGAAAAAATTACTAAAATTATAAAATATATACAAAAAATACAATTTGAAAAAAAATTGAAATTGAATCCAAGTTGACTCGAATATATCGGCCAACACAATATATCACGAATTTAAATTGATTAATATTGGTTGAGTCAGAACGAGTTACCGCGAATATAATATTATCCATAATTCAGAGATCAGTATCATACCGATCCCTTCATTCTGATTACAACTCAATTGAGACATATCAGAATCGACTGATATTACTAACCATGTTTGAAGCAATGAATGGTGAGAATACTCATCCACATTGTCATGATGGTTCATGCTTGAAAACTGTTTCTTTAATAATAGCAGAAGACCTCATGATCTTTTGTTCTGCATAACTAATTTCAAAGTCTATTAGAACTTGAAGCCTCATATTTCATCTACCAGGGCATACAAATTGAGATAGGTTATTCGGTACCCTACACGTCAAAATAAATTTTATAGAATTCAGTGGTTCTACCTTAGAGGATTGCAAACTCTAGTATTCACATTGAATTGAACTTGCGTGCACTACTTGGGACAGTGTGTGCTATATCCTCTATGCTATAGTCTACTTTCTAGATATTAATGGCACCAGGAATACCACGTTTCTACTGCAGTTGCTAGTGGATCCAGACAAATGTGTGGTTACTTTTCGTCAAAAATTCATGTGACAGTCACCTGGTTGCCTTTGATTATCATTGAAGAAGACAAATCTACTTTATTATCTCTTCAAGTCTGAATCAATTTGGATAAGACAGATCAACTTTATTATCTCTTCAAGACTGAATCAATTCGGATACAAAGTCTTTAATGTTTTTATCTGAACTTCCCCCGTCATCAAAAGCCTTCCTTGCCAAATCCTTCCAGTTATCTGCGTTTTTCCTAATCTCTTGTCCTTTCTCCCCCTCCATCACTACGCTTATGCATTCATGAATGACATCTCTTCTAACAATTCCAGTTTCATCTGGCTGAGCTTTGATTCCCGTTTTCCAGATGTCCATTACAAACTTGGCGTTTGTACTTTGATCGATCCATTGTGGCATACCTATCATTGGGACCCCCAAACTTAAGGCCTCCAATGTTGAATTCCATCCACAATGAGTGATAAAGCACCCTATAGATTTGTGGGCTAAAACTTCAAGCTGAGGGCACCATGAAATGAATAATCCTCTATCAGATGTTTCTTTAACAAAATCTTTTGGCAGCTTATTTGATTCTGATTCTCTAACCACCCATAGAAAATAGTAATTGCTAGTTCTCAAGCCCTGGGCTACTTCTTCCATCTGCTCAGCATCAAGTTCTGCCAAACTTCCAAATGATACATAAACAACTGAACTGGTTGATCTTTCGTTTAGCCATGGCATGCAATCATTAGTCATTGGCATAAAACGACTGAGACCATACTGCTTGTCATCTTGAAGGCGCTTGTCAAGGTACATAGATGGAATAGTTGGTCCAATCGTCTTTATTGGTAGGATCTTGGATGTGCAGTCAATCACCTACGCAATATATGAAACAAATTGACCAAACATCTAGTTTTTAGTCTATACGCATTCCTCACTAAATGAAAAAAAAAGGAAAAGAAATATGAGGTAGGGAGAAAAATTGTAATACTCCTATATTTTGTTTTCAGTAGTGGATGTCACTCTAGTCATGTGATCAGTGTACTAGTGTGGTTTCCGTGTAATCGCATGATACTCATAGAAGTAATATGGCCTAATGTTAAGGGAGTCAAAATGTGGTTACAAGACCATCCAATCAGAACGTAGGCACATTCAAATATATTGGAAACAGTAATATACAGGTAACATAGGGATAGATCCAGTGTTCTTTTACCTCCTCCTCCAACTTGTAAAATGTGTTGCAGAAGATCCAGTCAGCTTCATGGATGTTCTTCATTTGGTCATATGCAACCATCTGAAAAATTGGCGGATATGAACCGTAATTAGAAAAAAAAGAAGGCAGATCTGAAGCCAAAAGTGGTGGTAAGCCGGGAATTTCCACTTTAGACTCCTCCAGAGGAAGTTTCAAAAGGCCTGCGTAGACATGGTAGTAGATCTTGTAGACAGCACAAGATTGAGTGAAGAACGCAGCAGCACGTAAGCCGAGACTTTTGGCCACATCCAAAGCCCAATAAACGAGTGCATCATAAACAATACAATCAACAGGACAACCCAGATCTTTAAGCTTCAAGATTAGCTCAGTAAGATTTTCTGAGCCAACCTTTTGAAACACAGCATTATATGTATCAAGGGGCACTTCATTTGCTCCTTCATCATATCCATCAGAGATGGTCTCCACTGCGATTGACCCCGAGACGTCTTGCAAGGTTTTGAAGAAGAATTTAGTTGTCGCAAGGGTGATTTTGGTGCCTTGATGTTGCAAACGCTTGGCAAACTGGAGCATAGGGTTTATATGTCCTTGTGCGGCACATGGAAATATCAAGCAATGAGCTTTGTGAGTTTCCATTTGCACTAACCACGGGACCACGGTATGGATTCTCTAGAAATTCACAATCTTCGAGAGCTCAAATAATGGTGGTTGTTGCTGGAGTGACGAGTACGTATAGCTGTCCATGAGCTCAAATAATGTGGCTAAACGGATATAGGAATAGTTTGTGGCTAGAGTGCAATGATATGATTGAATCACACTTGCTCCCCTGTGCTTAGGAATAATTACACATTACCACTTTAAACCTTAACAATAAATTCTTTGCTCCACAAACGATTGTTTGGTCAAGTGATGAGGAGTTTGATACCCATTAAATAAGACTTTGGATTTTGAGTTCTGTGGATGGAAAAAATAACTTTCGAGCCAGCCTTCAAAAAGGTGTCTAACAGTGCTCAATTTTGGATTAGTCAGTGTTCCTACGAGTGCTTGTCAGTGTTAAAAATTTTAAGTCAATAAAACAGGTTAGATGCATGGTCAAACGAAATTACAAAAATTTGAGTTTTTCTAAGGGTAAATTATATTTTACCCCTTGTGATTTACCTCTTTTTTACATAATCCCTCTATAGTTTCAAAAATTATACATAACCCCCTTATGGTTCGGATTAAAGCGTCAAAGTGACGGAAATAGTCACTCGTAAAGGCGTCACCTAAAATGTCAAAATTACCTTTATGTAAAATAGAAAATTATGTATTAACCAAGGGGGTTATGTGTATATTTTAAAAATTATAAGGGGGTTATATGGTAAAGTATTAAACCATAAGAGGGTTATATGATAAAATATAAAAATCATACGGGATTAATATGTCATATATTTATAAGGGTAATTCGACATTTTTATAAGTTTCGTTACGAGTGACTATTTCCGTCACTTTGATACTTTAATCCAAATCATGAGGGAGTTATGTATAATTTTTGAAATCATAGAAAAATTTTGTAAAAAAGATAAATTACAGGAAGATAAAATGTAATTTACCCTTTTTCTAACGATATAATTGGATACTTGTTAGTGCACCTAATTTAAACAAAAAGTTACTAAATGAATGTACACACACATGCATTTACAAACCATTACATAATGTTAGCATTCCTCAAACCTCGACCCTACTGCCTGATAGATACAAAAACATGTTACTTATTTCACTTGAATTGCTCTTTCTACTTTGCTTCACACACGGCTGCTATGTAGGGTCCTTTGTAATGTAAGGACAAAAACTTTGAACATACCTTATAATTGTAACGTTGGCGTAAGAGAATTGGCTTGAGAGAGGGTTACAATAGCTTTCTTTGTGGTTTAAACTGCCCCTTTCATAATTGGCGTGCAAAATTATTATCACAAATAACTTCTAGAATAGAATGAAATCTAATTAACGATGATTTACACTAAGGAAATCAATTCACTAGGTGTTCAAAAGCTTGACAATTTTGTTTTTTATTTTGTGAAGAAAAAGGAACGCCATGAGACTCGTTTTAGTAAGAATAATTTTTTTTTTTTTTACAATTACATGACTGGTTTTTTACAAGTATTTATTTTAGGAAACTTTTTTCAAAAACTGCCACAAATTCAAGATTCGTGATTTTAAGTTGTGCACTTCAATTGGTTCCCTTTTTTCTCATCTAACAAGAGCTCATAAGGGGAAAAAATCTTTTTTTATTTTTTTATTTTTTCTATTTCTCTTGCCAATTCTCATTCAACAACAATTTAAAGAACCAAACATCCAAAACACGGGCAGGTTTTACATTAGACTATATGCGAAAATACTTTCTTTTATGTAAAAAAAATATATATAATAATATGTCAAAATACATTACCGGCCCTATCTGGATTCTTCATTTTTTGAACAACAAATTTTTCTACATTGGCCATCATCCCTTCGTACTTTTTTAGCTGACCACTAACAGTTACATCAATGTGATTGTGACCATATATACTGCATATCCACACGTAATGATTGTTGCTGATGTTGACTGCAAACGTCATTGCATGCGCAAGTTGAGCTTACTACTACTTCGTGCCTCAGCAATCAGCAAAATGATTAAGGGTTTGATTAACGGTGTCTGGACGGCACTCATTAAGAGAATTTTATATATTAATGGGCATGTTTGAAATTTGAGTTTTTTAGGGGTTTATTTAAAATTTTATTATAGTATATTATAGAAGTTTTTGAAAAATTTTTGTAGAAGTTTTTGCATGGTGAAAACTTTTTTATAGAAATTTTTATAATGTGAAAAATTTTGTAGAAGTTTTTGTATGGTGAAAATTTTTTTTCCTTTTCTTTTTTTTCTTTCTTTTTCTCTTTTTCTTTCTTTTTATCTTTCTCTTTCTTTTTCTTTTTCTTTCTTTCTTTTTTCTTTTCTTTCCTCTCTTCTTCTTCTTCTTTTTCCTTCCCCCTCCCCCTTCCCCGTTACCTCTGCCTCCCATGTCCAGTACTTCCGTCAGCACCACCTCTCTTCTTTTTTTTTTTCTTTTCTCCTCTGCCCCCCTTCCTCTCTCTCCTCTGCTACCCTTTCCTCCTCTCTCCCCCGCCGCCCCCCTTCCCCATTCCTCCCCCCTCTGCCCACCACTCCCCTTGGCCCGCCACTCCTCCCACTCCCTCCCCCGCCACCCCCTTGGCCCACCCCCTCTATGCCTACCATCCCTTTCCTCCCCTCTTCCCTGCCACTCCTCTCCCCCGCCACCCTTCTCTGTCCCACCACCCCTCTCTCCCACCACCCTCTCTGCCCCTTCCCCCTCCCCTGTTCCCCTTCTCGCTTCTCACCTTCCCTCTGCCCCTTTCTTTTGTTTTACATTTTCCCTCTCCCTCTCCTCTCGTCTCCTCTCCTTGCTCTTGTCGGCAGATGAAACAGTGAAATGAATATTTTTTTTTTTGGGCAATTTTCCTTCTCCCCCCTCCTCCCCTTCTCCCGCCACCCTCACTCTCCCCCGTGCGATTTGGTCTAGCGACCAGATCGGCCAGAGGGGAAGGGGAAGGGTGGTGGGGGAGGAGTGGAGGAGATGCAGAGAGAAAAAAAAAAAGACAGAGGGGAGGATGGTAGGGGAGGAAGAGAGGGAGAGGGAAAAAGGGCAAAAAAAAAGAAGACCGGCACCGGAAGAGGTGATTGACGCCGGAACCGGCGGCAGAGGAGGTGGCCGGCGACAAAGGTGGTGGTGGGTTGGGGTGGGGAAGGAAGAAGAAGAAGAGAAGGGGAAGGGATTTTGTTTTTTTTTTTGATATTTTAAGTGTGTAGGTAAAAAACTTTGAGAAATTTTTTGGGGTTCCTGTAGCAAAAGTTGTTAAAAAACTAGTAAGTAAAAAACTTGTCCAAAAACCTGACTTCCAAACAGGCCCAATTTTTTGGTAAAATTAAATTAATTTGAGAAAAATATTCAAATGTAGCGGGTGCAACGGATGCGGTTGTGTGTATTTATATAATAAATTCTGTATAATTTAAATGTACTAACCAATGCTCTAGAAAAATTTATAATCAAGAATACATGTTTAAGAATTGGCTCTAATCGTCCACTGAAATATATAAATATATATATATATATATAGATATATCTAATGTGGCCTCGAATTTGGAAGTTAAGTTTCTTAGATCTAATACCGTATTTGAAGGGGAAGGTGAATTTGTGAAAATTTATTCTTGCCACAACCAAGTATATTTTTGCTGCAACTCCATTTGCTCCGTCAGCAAATCCATGAGATATGGTCTGCACTGAGATAGAACCTAGACTTCTTGCTCGGTTTTAAACGAGAATTTGGTTGTAACGAGTATAATTTTGGTGTTTTCATGTTGCGAAAGCTTAGCAAATTGGAGCATTGGATTTATGTGGACTTGGATGGAATGGGACAATATCAATCAATGAGTTCTGTAAGTAGGGGTGTTCAAAAAGAATCGAAAAGTCGGATTATTGAGAAAATTGAATTGATCCAAATCGAAAAATAAGGCAACTAATATATAATTTTTTAAATAATTAGATTACCTGAACTTGTTTAAACAATTAAGTTAGGGCATGGTTTTTGGTTTTAAAAAACTGCCCGTTATCCAAATCTGCCTGCATATTTGTAGGATATGTAGTTGTTTAGGGTAACCAATACCCAAATTTCAACCTATAATTTTTTAGTCATCTACTAATAATTTGAGTTAGGCGGATCATTATATATTTTTTGTGTCAAAAGTTAAAATTTATCTACCTACCCTTAACTCCCGTTACCTTTTCCAGTTCCAACATTTGTTGCCACTAATTTCATTTTATTAAATTAACTTTTTTTTTACACTCTTCCACCCCTAGCGACACTCTTTCCATTTTCAACTACCAGGTACAACATTCGAATTTTGAATGCGACAGTGGAAAAGACTTTAGCAATCCTCTTCTAACCACTAGGCTAATCTCAATAGTTCATATCATTTACTCTACCACTCTTTATTTTTTTTATCTTTTTTTTTTAAAATTTCTTTTCATTTCTCACAAATTCTATCCACTTCATCACATCCACTAATTATTTTATTTTTAATATTTAAAACTGACATGTTTGGCTGGGAAGTAACCTATTTCAAATTGATTTTAGTGTAAATGTTTAGGACCGAAAAGAAGAATTCCCCCTTTAAAACTTGAATTGGATTCCACGGAAGGAAACAATCTATGGTGGCTTTCGGTGGACAAAACTGTCCCATCTTTCTCTCTATCCCTTCGGCAAAGGATGGTATCATCTATTGCGTTGCATTAATTTCTCCTGTAATCTAAGGGTGGGCAAAAATACCCGATAACTCGAAAATCCATCATATACTATCCGATTAGATCCGATAGTTAGGATACCTAATTTGTATTATTTGATTAGATCAAAAGAGGGCATCTGTTTAGATGCAAGACAGATTAAATTCATATAATTAAAAATTCGCGAGTACCTAACCCACCTCGCATATATACATTTTTTATTTTTTTTATTTTTATACGCTACTATAAAATAATATTTTTAGAGCTAAATAAGCAGTTTCATTGAACAAATTGCATTACAAATATGAGAGATTATAGTTTGTTTAAAAAATTCATTTGTAGAGGGCATGATCTTATGCTTTTTTGAAAAATAATTTAATTAATGTAAAATATATATTTAAAAAATGTGCTAGTTATTTCAAATTTTTATTGATTTTAAATTGTTTTAATTTTTCCTTTTTCTTGTATCCTCTTCGCATGTTTATTTCTTGGTAAGAGACTTTTTTTGAAAAAAAATCTTTATTAAATCTTAGATGAATATGTAAAATATAAAATTAAATTAGTGTAAATTATTTTTTAAAAAATTTAAGTGTTAAGCAAGGCAGGGCGGGTATCCGTTACCCAATCCTATCTCAGCGGGTACCTGTTGATAAGTGGAGCGAATAAAGATAAAAAAATGATTGACCCGTAAGGTGCAGACTGGGTCAACGAAATGGTGCATATGACAGGTATTCGACCCATATCCACCCCTAGTATAATCTAGGTTGGTAACACATGGATACGGACTTTTGAGTAAAAATGTTCTCCTTTTAACAAATTTATTATTTATGACGTAGATGCATGGCATATTGCCTATTGCCTATTGATATCTTGAAAAGCAGAATGCAAATCAGATTAATTGTCAAAATTTATTTGTTTACATCATTAATATATTTTTTAATCATTTTTTTATCTCACATCATATCAAAAAAGTGTTATAATATTTTTTAAAAAAATTATCTCAAATAATCTACTATCCAAACATATTTTTATATCACATATATCACATTTTTTAATCACTTTTTTGTTCTTGGACCAGCCTATCCTAGGGAAAAAATAAAGAAGTCCAAAACACCGAAATATAACTTGATTCATATCACAGAACATGCCATGTCCACCCAACCACAATTCTTTACACGTTCTTATGTCCACTCACACAAGCTAGACCTACCCCATCTGCGAGCACTGAAAGGCTGTGGTACCTCCAAACAGTCCGTACTCAAGTCTCCTGGTGAGAGCAATTGATGAAAACTTAGAGATAGGAGTATTCATGAACCGGATTATCAATCCATTTAAAATTTCGTTAATCCTAATCGAATGTATTGGTTCTGTAAAATTGTATTCGATACCTTGATTCAATTTAACCTGTTAAATCAATGACCAGTTAATTTATAGGATCGAATCAGATATGCAGGATAAGCTAACCTTCTACTTAGATTAACAAATAAAGTAATACAACATTTTTTCAAATCAATAAGAGTACTTAATCCTACAACTCTAAAAAATTATGAACAAAACAGAAAATCAAAACACGTGAAATAATTAAAACATTGAATATTCCAAACATTCTGTTTCAATTTTCTCTATATCTTAAAAGCTATCAATTTATTGAATTTTGAAATTGTCTCATATTTCATCTACCAGGGCATACAAATTGAGATAGGTTATACGGTACCCTACACGTCAAAATACATTTTATAGAATTCAATAGTACTACCGCAGATGATTGCAAACTCTTGTGTTCACATTGACTTGAACTTGCGTGCACTACTTGGGACAATATGTGCTATATCCTCTTTGCTACAGTCTACTTTCTAGATGTCAATGGCACTGGAATACCACATTTCTACTGCAGTTGCTGACGGAAATCTCCTAACAAATGTGTAGTTACTCTTCGTAAAATTTCGTGTGACAGTTACCTGGTTGCCGTCGATTATCTTTGAAGAAGACAAATCTACTTTATTATCTCTTCAAGTCTGAATCAATTTGGATAAGACAGATCTACTTTATTATCGCTTCAAGACTGAATCAATTTGGATACAAAGTCTTTAATGTTTTTATCTGAACTTCCTCCCTCATCAAAGGCATGTCTTGCCAGATCCTTCCATTTATCTGCATTTTTCCTAATCTCTTGTCCTTTCTCCCCCTCCATCACTACGCTTATGCATTGACGAATGACATCTCTTCTAACAATTCCATTTTCATCTGACCGAGCTTTGATTCCCGTTTTCCAGATGTCCGTTACAAACTTGGCATTTGTGCTTTGATCTGTCCATCGTGGCATGACTACCATTGGGACTCCCAAACTTAAGGCCTCCAATGTTGAATTCCATCCACAATGAGTGATAAAGCACCCGATAGATTTGTGTGCTAAAACTTCAAGCTGAGGACACCATGAACTGACTAATCCTCTATCAGATATTTCTTTAACAAGATCTTTTGGCAGCTTATTTGATTCTGATTCTCTAACCACCCATAGAAAATAGTAGTTGCTAGTTCTCAAGCCCCATGCTACTTCTTCCATCTGCTCAGCATCAACTTCTGCTATACTTCCAAATGATATATAAACAACTGAACTGGTTGATCTTTCATTTAGCCATGGCATGCAAGCATTAGTCATTGGGTTAAAAAGACTGAGACCATACTGCTTGTCATCTTGAAGGCGCTTGTCAAGGTACATAGATGGAATAGTTGGTCCAATTGTCATTATTGGTAGGATCCTGGATGTCCAATCAATTACCTAAGCAATATATGAAACAAATTGATCAAAAATATAGTTTTTTGTTTATATTCTTTCCTCTATAACTGAAAAAAAAAGCAAAAGAAATATGAGGTAGGGAAGATATTGAGATACTACTTTTTTTTTTTTTTTTTTTGGAGCAGTGGATGTCACTCATGCCATGTGGTTAGTGTACTATTATTGTCTCCATCTAATCGTGTGATACTCTCAGAAGTAAGATGGCAAGGACTATCCAATGAGAACATAGATAGGCACATCCACATTGGAAATTTGGAAGCCTAGCTTCTTCAGGGTCATTAAGGAATTAGGTAGCAGTAATGTACAGGTAATATAGAGATAAATCCAGGCGTGCCTTTACCTCTTCCTCCAACTTGTAAAATGTGTTGTAGATGATCGAGTCAGCTTCATGAATGTTCTTCATTTGATCATGTGTAACCAGCTGAAAAATTGGCGGATATGAACCGTAACTAGAAATAAAAGAAGGCAGATCTGAAGCTGAAAGTGGTGGTAAGCCAGGAATTTCCACTTTAGACTCCTCCAGAGGAAGTTTCAAAAGGCCTGTGTAAACATGGTAGTAGATCTTGTTGACAGCACAAGATTGAGTGAAGAACACAGCCGCACGTAAGCCAAGACTCTTGGCCACACGCAGAGCCCAAGGAAGGACTGCATCATAAACAATACAGTCAACAGGATAACCCGAATCTTTAAGCTTCAAGATTAGCTCAGTTATAGTTTCTGAGCCAACCTTTTGAAACGTAGCGTAATATGTATCAACGGCAACTCCATTTTCTCCTTCATCAAATCCATCAGAGATGGTCTCCACTGTGATAGAACCGGAGACTTCGTGCAAGGTTTTGAACACGAATTTAGTTGTAGCAAGTGTAATTTTGGTGCCTCGATGTTGCAAACGCTTAGCAAACTGGAGCATAGGGTTTATATGTCCTTGCATGGGATATGGAAATATCAAGCAATGAGCTTTGTGAGTTTCCATTTGCTCTAACCACGAGACCAGAGTATGGATTCTCTAGAAATTCACAATCTTTGAGAGCTCAAATAATGTTGCTGGAGTGAGGAGTGCTTGTAGCTTTCTACGAGTAAACATAGCAATTAAATATAAGAATTGTTTCACCAATGTGGTTAAGTGGGTATAGGAATAGTTTGTGGTTTGGGGTGCAATAATATGATTGAATCAAGCTTGCCCCCTTGTGCTTTAGGAGTAATTACACATTACCACTTCGAACCTTAACAATAAATCTGTGCTCCTTGAACGATTGTTGGGTCAAGTGACAAAGAGCTTAATACCTCCAAAGTATGGTTTTCAGTGACGGAGCCACGATTTTTTTTTTTTTTTTGGGCCAGAATTTTTTCCTAATAAAATTATCTGAATATATTATGTTCAAAATAATTTTCTTCTATTTAAATATATGACATCTAAAAATATCAAATATTAAATTTAATTATAAAGGTATGTTTATTCATAAATATGTGGTACAGTCATAACAAAAATTAACAAAAAAGATAACTTTTCATTAAATATTTTATAACGTCACAAACCATCCAATTTGTACATTATGAGAAGGTGCTCTCCAATATGTCACCTATGCAATATATATATATACATAACCATGTAATATAAATGTAACTATTTTCAATTGAAAAAAGATAAAAGTTGTGTCAACATACTTTGAAATTTCAACATCTTTTCTTAGAAATAAATTGAGCTCTACGCTCTTTCATAGAATTAAATTCATCTATGATTGAATCATTGCTAAATTTTTTAGCAATTTCCTTTTCTATATACACAGTTAGACAATCATTCAAGAAATTATCTTCCATCTTGTTTCGGGAGCTTTGTCTTGATTATTTTTACAATTGAAAATGCCCGCTCTGTAGTTGCAGTTGATATAGGAAGAGTAAAAACAAATCTAATTAATCTGTCAATAAGAGGATATATCACTAATTTTCTTGTCTTCACCAAGCCTTGATATAACTCATGAATACCAGATAATTCTTGCAATTCATGATAATTTGGAATGTCGAGCTCAAAATGTTGAAGTTCTATTCTTAGACGTACTAGTTCTTGCTCCATAAAATCATTCAGATAGAACTTCTCTGCAAGTTTACAAATATCATCAATCTTGAACAGCATAATCCATTTCTAGGATCTAAAGCAGTGCTCAAAACAGGCAATTCAGATAATTATTTTTTGTTTTAGCCCATTAACAATTATGAATTGGGTCTTTTTATTCTAATACATCACATTGGGTCAATTTACTATGGAGCATCAAATTATATGTTTAATTTTTGAAAGTTAAATAATTAGTACAATAAAAAATAAATAACTTTTTTTGAAGAAAAAAATTAATTCTAAGATGACTAATTCATATATATATATATATATATATATCAACTCTCATAAGATAAAATAAAATTGTAAAAATTTAGGGAGGGCCAATTTTATTTTACACACATATTTACATATTATGAATTAAAATTTTCAAAACTTAGGGGGGACCATGGCCCCCCTCTGGCCCCCCTTGGCTCGATCATTGATGGTTTTGGATTTTGAGTTTTGTGGATAGAGAAAACAACCTTAGAATCACCCTTTAAAAGGGATCCGACAATGCTTAATTCTATATTAGTCAAGGCATAATGTGGTCATGGGACATTAGGAGATTAGGAGATATATGTCAAAAGTAAATAAATAAGCTCTTTGCTCCTATGAATTTTAGTCAGTGTTAGAAATTTTAACTCATTAAAACTTGTTCAATGCATACTCAGAAAAAAATTACAAAAATTTGAGCTTTTCTAATATTAGTATTTGGACACTTATTAGTGCACCTAAATTAAACAAAAAATTACTAAGTGAATGTACACGCTCACGTCCATTTACAAACCCTTACAAAATGAAAGGAATGATTTCGCATTCCTCAAACATAGAACATACCGCCCTATAAAGACAAAAGATAGTTACTTACTTTGGTTGCAGTGCTCTTTTATTTGCTTTGCCTTTCGTACGATAAAAGCCAAAATTTGATAGCCAAGTTGTCGTAAAGGATTAGATTTTTTGGCCCCAGAAAGCAGTCCCAGGAACTTTGTTAAATGTGCGAAGAAACATGAATACAAAGGCATTGTCGGTTGGTTTGAGAAAAAGACAATGGATGATAAACCAAGCGAATCTTGTGAATTCATCAAATAACATTCAATCCCCTTTGGGGCTTGAATGTCTTATCAAATAAGAAGCTGTAGAGCTCCAAATGCCTTTCCTGACTGCAATACAGATGAATGGATTTTATAGACTAAAATAACCTCTTATCCAATTAAGCATTTAAAAGCAAATTAGGCTTATTTACAGATGGTACTGGTGTAGGTGAAAAAATATACATCTTTTAAGGAATAAAGAAAGACCAAATTATTTACACATGGCTGCTATGTAGGGTTCTTTGAAACGTAAGGACAAAGATTGAGCATACCTCAGAATTTTAGTATTGGAATAAGAGAAATGGCTTGAAAGCGTGTTACAATATTGCTTTCTTTGCAGTTGGAATTCACCCTATCATAATTGGTGTGCAGACTATCATCACAAATAACTTCTAAAATACAATGAAATCTAATTAACGATTGACAATTTTTTATTTTATTTTATGAAGAAACAGGAAGACCATGAGAGTCATTTTAACAAGAATCATCTTATGCTTTATAATTACATAACTGGTTTTTACAAGTATTCGTTTTGGAAATATTTTCTCAAAAGCTGCCACAAATTGAAGGTTTGTGATTACAAAGATGTGCACATTAATCGATATCGATCCCCTTTTTTCTCATCTAACAGAGCTCACAACGAAAAAAATTTATTTATTTATTTTAATTTTTAAAATTTTTTCCTGTTTCTCTTGCCAATTCTCATTCAACAGCAAATTAAAGAACCAAACATCCAAAACACAGGTAGGTTTTACATTAAACAACAAATTATGTCTTTGTACCTTCTTAGCTGACCACAAAACACACATCATTGTGACTATATATACGACATATCCACAAGTAACAACAATTGCAGATGGAAACCTGCAGATGTTGACTGCCAACGTCATTGGCTGCGCAAGTTGAGCTTAACAATACTTTGTATCATTGCAATCAGCAAAATAGTCAAGGATTTGATTAACAGGTACTGGAGGGCACTCATTAAAAGAATTTTATATATTAATTTTTTGATCAAAGTGAAATTAATTTCAAAAAAAGTGTTCAAATATTGCAGGTGCAATGGAGGTGGATGTGTGTATTTATATAATAAATTCTATATAATTTAGGCGTATTAATTAATACTCGAGAAAAATTTACAGTTAAGAAAGCGTGCTTAAGAATTGGTTCAGATTGCCCACTGAAACATACATCAAATGTGACCTCGAATTTGGGAGTTAAGTTTCTTAGATCTAGTGACCGTATTTGAAGGGAGAGGTGAATTCGTGAAAATTTATTTGTGCCACAGCCAAGTATATTTCTGCTGCAACCCCATTTGCTCCTTCGGCATATCCACCAGACATGGTCTCCACTGAGATAGAACCTGAGACTTCTCGCAAGGTTTTAAACAAGAATTTGGCTGTGACGAGTGTAATTTTGGTGTTTAAGCAAATTGGAGCATTGGGTTTATGTGGCCTTGGATGGAATGGGACAATATCAAGCAATGAGCTCTGTCAGTTTCCATGTATTGCTCAGTATGGAGGTACCACAACCATTAAAAGCTCGTGGTGGGGCTACTTCTAGCTTGTCTGAGTGAACATAAGAATGTCTAAAGAAATGCGGTTGGGTGGATATGACATTTTCTGTGATATGAATCCAGTTATATTCCCTGTTTTGGACTTATCTATTTTTTTTTTTTTTTTTTGCGTAAGATACTCCATTTTGGCAGCCCAAGAACAATGTGATCTGCATTCTACATTTCAAATATCAACAGTCAATAGCCAACGGATCGAAATCTTAAGTAATAAATTAATTTGTTCCTTTCACATTTTACCAAATAAACAGTAGTTAGGTAAGACATCTGTAATTTTGAAAGTTACTCAAGACCAAAACACTCTCACGATGTAGTATCCGCGTCCCACATCGGAAGAAGCAAAGGAAAAAGATGGTTTAAGTACTTAGGCTCATGGGGTGCCCTGTAACTTGGATGTGAATTTTGGTCCAAAAGTTTCTTGAGTCATTTTTTGGACTCGAGTCGTGACAGTTGGTAGAGTGAACCTCGTGTGATTTCTACGTCAGGTGAGCCTGAGCTTATGATTTTAACTATACAAGGAAATACAAGGAGTTAAGTGCTGTGCGGGGCTAAATGCCACGTTCGACGGAGGCTACCTCTAGAATCCGAGCATGACCAAATGGACAGTCTAAATTCTGATGGGTTTTGTGAGGATGCAAAAGTCCTAAAGAACCTGCTAGATTCTATGTGGAGTTAAGTGCCACCTAGAATTCGAGCATGACCAACAGTTTGGATTCTGACGAGCTTTGCGAGGACACAAAAGTCCTAAAGAACTCGCGGGATTAGGTGCCATGTCAGACGGGGACCACCTCTAGAATTTGCATCCTTAAGAACCTGCGGGACTAAGTGCCACGTCGAGTGGGGGCCACCTCTAAAATCCAAATATGATCAAGTGGACAGTCTGGATTCTGACGGGCTTTACATCAATCTCTAGAATCTGAGCATGACCGAGTGGATAGTTTGAATTTAGACGGGTTTTGTGAGGACACAAAGTCCTAAAGGTCGGAAGAATGAGGTATCTCACATTGATAAGACAAAGAGGAAAAATAATGGTTTAAGGACTTGGGTATTTGGGCTACATAGTAATTTAGGGTATCCATTTTAGGCCAGTAGATTTCGATCCAAAAATTAGTTTGGCCAGCCCTTGAACTCGCGTCGTAATAGTTAATATCAGAGCGAATCTCGCGTAGTTTTTGCGTGGAGTGAGTCTAGACCAGCGGGTTATGATTTTGACTACACAAAGAAGTGCAAGGAGATAAGTGTTGTGCGGAGCTAAGTGCCATGTTTAATGGAGGCCATCTCTAGAACCTACGAGACTAAATGCCATGTTGGACAGAGACCACCTCTAGAGCACATACAAGCCACCTCTAGAGTCCAAATATAACCAATTGGACAGTCTGAATTCTGACGGGTTTTGCGAGGATGCAAAGTGTTAAAGGTGGGGAGAATGTAGTATCTGCGTCTCACATCAGAAAAAAGCAAAGGAAAAAGAATGGTTCAAGGACTTGGGCTCATGGACCATCTTGTAATTTGGGTTAACCATCTTGGACTAGTGAATTTCAGTCCAAAAATTACTTGGACCCACTCTTGGACCCAAATCGTGACACACGATGCCATAAACTTATGGTTGTATTGATTTCTGGTGGAATATTTTTACTCATTTATAACTACCTCTTTGTAGCTTTTAAGAGATTATCCATTTATACATGCTTCTGTGTTTTCTTTGACGTATACATACGTAATTATGAGTTTTTATGCGGTTATTGTCAATTCATTACATTTTTTGGCTTGATATACATTCTCCAATGATTAATTCTTTCATGCCTTTTCCTGATTGGAGTAAAAAAAGTAGTTTGACTAAAGAAATCATCTTTGGAATAAAATCTCTTGAAAAATTACACCGCATATTCACCATATGGGGGAAAAAAAAAAGGAGCAAATCAGATTTGTAGAGTTAATCTTTGGTGTATAAACAATTACACATAGATCTAAATGCAAAGAGATATCATGTGGAGTGATAACCGGTTCCTCGCTTTGCTGCGATCAATCTAATTCTTTGTACATTGATATCGTCAATTTTAGGTAGGTAATTCAAATGAGAATAACACGGCAAGAAACTGGCAATGCATGATCTCTTACCTCACAATCCAAGAGAGATTGAGTTTTTTTTAGGTATAAACTTATTTATAAAAAAGTTTTTGGTTATATCATAAACACATTTCTCAACCATTTTTTGTATATTTTCAATCACTTTTTTATTTGAAATATATAATATCACAAAAAATGCTATAGTATTATTTTAAATAATTTTTCTCAATGATCCCCTATCCAAAAACACTCAGTGATTTTTTAATATCTCATTATTTTTGTTAAGAAAAAATCTCATTGTTGCACATGGTGCTAATTAAACCTTTGATTTGACAAACATTTCTGAGTTTTTTTTTTCGAGATAATGCCATTCTTCATCATTTGGCTAACAAATCATAACAAACTTAAAGTCCAACTTCTTTTTATTTTGGTAGGAATAAGAGGAGTTTTAGTATATTTACATGGATTTATTTACTGCAACTCTTTCCATTGATCACCTAAAAAATATACAAAACTCAAGGGGCTTAATTAAACCAAGGCCTATAGCAATAGATTGTTGATTGCACCCGAATCTCTGTTCTCGATCTAACTCTATGTATGACCTTCAATATTTACTTTATTGAAAAGAAAGATAGACCAAAACCATTTAAATGGTACCGTTCCCTAAAAAAAAAAAAAAGGCATTGCTTTTTGGTCCTATATCGTTGGCATGCCAACGAATGTAATACTTTTTCTATCACAATTAACTAATTTGATCCCTTATCTAGATAAGATACAGCCAATGTAATACTCTTAATGGCGAATTGGGAAACCTTACACATCAAGTTATGTGCAATTCACCTGCACTGGTGGGTGTCAAACCAGCAAAAATAAAATTCCTACTCTTAAGTCACGAATTAAGTCCACTATGGTACTGGAGCAGGGACTTAAGCTGTGCAATGGGTTACTAGCTTCACCCTGGTGCCAGAGTTTGCTTGATCCGATATACCAAAGTATATTAATTACGTGAAAGACAAAATTCGAATATAGCAGTGAGCAGGATCGAATCCACAGGGACTTGAAAATTTATTTTGAATGAATGTAACATTAAATAAAAATGGGGGGAATTGATATGGAACTGTCTAATTTAATTGCTCAAATTTAAAATAAGACAATCGCAGATAAAATAAATAACAATAAATATAAAGTAAATTAACGGAAGGAAAATCTCTAGTCAAAGGTATAATCTCCACTAATGGTTCGAATCACTGATCACAGATGCAGAGATAAAATCTTTCATTTACAAATAAACTGGTTATGGTTGTCAACAAGCTCTGACAACCTGCCTAACCTTCCTGATTCGATAACCACAACAAGCTCTGTAGTTATTGCCCTAGCCAATTAAGCAGTCCTAAACACGCTCTTAGGATTTAACCTATTGACAGCATTAATCATTAGACTGGCCACCAATTATAACCAACAAACACACATGCTCGGTTTATTTAGGCTATATCATATATTTCCACAACAACAACTCAAAAGTTTCTATTACAATTGAATCATGTCACTTGCCACATGCACTAAAATTACCCAACAATTACGGATTGAACACTCTTAGATGGCTGTTAATTACTCACACAATTAAACAGTGATCAAGTATTTAATTGCAAGAAATAATCATATGCATAAGTGAACAGGAAATATATAAATACTTGCAAATTAAAGAACGTAGGCAAATAAATTCGATCTCACAGTTTTGTCGAACCAAAGCTTCGATTTAACCTCTGACTAGATAAACTTAGCCACGCCTCATGATTAAATCACCACACGAAGTAATGGATTGCAAAGGCATTGCGTTTTTACTAGAAAGCAAGGAATAAAAGATGTTTTTCCCGTTGGGGAATATTGTCGAACACCTGGCGTGTGTCAGAGGCCAGTCAAGAGAAAGGAAACTAGAACTAAACTAAAAAGCTAAACTAGAGGTCTCCTTTTGCTTCTGTCCGTCCTCTCCTTAAAAAGCCAAAAGTAAGATGACTAAAAGCTATCTCCGGTGGTCCCCACACATGTGGACAAAGTCTCCAAAATTACTTCTTCTTCCAAGTTTCTCTACGTTGCTTTCTTTGAAGAGCCCAAATGACCAAATATCTTTCACTAGCTTTGTGGTCCCCCACCAATTCAAGGGCCCAAGGTTTGAAGCCCTTAGAAGTCTCCATATTCTCCATAAAGTCCCTCCTTTTTGATAGTTTTCTGCTTCATTCCCTATCAAATGGGATGCGTGCTTTCTAGTATCAACTAAGAAACTTGTATCAAGATTTTCTTAATGGAATTTCGTCAATTAGGCTTCGATTTCTCCTTTTCTGCCTCAATTAACTTGAAGTTCCTAGAAATCACACAAAAATTCAATTATAAGTAGAATCTAGCAAATTATCACAACATTTGGTCAAAATAAAAGGGAAAATATTAACAAATAAACTGCCTAATTTGCGCATTAACAAATTCCCCCACACCAAGACAATGCTTGCCCCCAAGCATTCACTACCCAAAAATCACAGTCAAGATCACAAATACTTGAATAGCTCCATAAACTTGCACAAGTGTCACATCTTCTCAACAATTTCACCAAAATGAGGATGTTAAAAACTTGACAAACCTTACATGGATAGCAGTGTATACACTCAACCACTCAAAATATGGAAAGGATGTTTATATCACTCAAATCAACAACATGGAATGATTTTACCATATGCTTGCTATTATATCAAATCTCCACCACTTTAATGAACTTGATACAAAAATCAAAGGGTCTTTTAATAAGGATGTAATGGGGCTTGGATTAAGGGTTGGATAAAAGGGAAAATTTTAGGTGTAATTATATCAAAGGAAATATCAATAATACTCTGCATGAAGTCAAACTCCTTTGTCATTCACATGTGTAGCTGGCTTCCAGAAGTGTCAATAACTTCACTAAATTTGGCAAGTGCAAACGCAATTTAGGCATTAGCCCAACTATCACAAAACAACACAAGTGCACTTCACAACAAAATTTTTTTTTCCGTTTTCTTCTTTTTTTTTTCTTTCTATTTTTTTCTTTTTTTTTTAATATTTTTTTTAATATTTTTTTTTCATTTCTCTCTTTTTTTAAATGCACAACATAACTATCACACTTGCCAACCATAAACGTACTTTTGGAACACACTTGAAATTTCATGCAAGAATATTAATGTATTCCTTTGACACAAGGTTCAAATGAGAAGGTTCAAACGAAAGGTTTACGGTAACAATTATGACTATTAAACAAAGAGAAGGATTGAGGCTCAAACATAGTTGACTATGGGTAAACATAATTAGGGAAGGCATTTAGAAAGTCAAAAGGGTTAAACCTAATTGCCCTTGTCATTTTATTGCATCAAATTCAAGTATGGTCTCCACATGTATAACAAAACAAGTTCTAGAATGTCAAACCATGTGTGATATCACTCAACAAAAGAAAATAGAGCACACTATAATGAATTGCTCATTAGGCTCAAAAGCTCACAAAATGATTAAAATTATGTCAAATCTAGCACATCCATCATTCAAATCAATTGTTAAGAAAACATATTACTTGCACTAGCAATAGAATACCATTCACACTTGCATCTTGACTGAATCAATACGAATCTCAAAAAGTCTTGAAAAATCAGAAACTAGACGAATTAACTCAAAAACTGACCAAAAATACTTAAAATTTTTTCTCTTTTTCTTTTTTTTTAAAAAAAAAAAAAACCAAACTAGAAATTAAAAACCAACATGATCTCCCTCCCCCACACCTAAACATTGCCTTGTCCTCAAGGAAAAAATAAAAATAAAGTGTAGAAAGAAAGAAATACTCCCCTGAAGAAATACTAAGTTTCCGGTGGGAAAGGAGGCTGGAAACGAACGTGCTCGAAATAAGCTGCCAGGTTATGACCCATGCGGGACAAACGTCGATCCATCTATTGCTTAATTTGATCCTACCTATCACAATGAAATTATATCACGTAAATCACTTTTAACAAATCAACAAACACAATCAAACTACTAAAAACAATAACTCTTGGGTTGCCTCCCACGCAGCGCCTTTCTTTAATGTCTTTGGCTAGACAAAATAATGCTTCAATCAGAGGGTTCAGGCACTGCAAAGGTCACCTCCTCAACATTATTAACTTCAAATCCTTCATAAAAAGGTTTGAGACGATGACCATTAACCTTAAAAATCTTGTCAGTGTGAAGACTTTGAATTTCTACTGCACCATGAGGAAACACATTAGTCACAATAAAAGGTCCAATCCAACGAGAACGCAATTTACCAGGAAAAAGTTTAAGTCTAGAGTGAAAAAGAAGTACTTTTTGACCAATACAAAAAATTTTCCTTGAAATTGCTTTATCATGAAATGCTTTTGTCTTTTCCTTATAAATGCTAGAACTCTCATATGCATCATTTCGGATTTCCTCCAACTCTTGCAATTGCAACTTCCTGTGTTCTCCAGTTTCATCCATCCGCATATTGTAATTTTTAACTGCCCAATATGCCCTATGTTCCAATTCCACAGGTAGATGACAAGGTTTGCCAAAAATTAATCGGTAAGGAGGCATACCTATGGGGGTCTTAAAAGCTGTACGGTAAGCTCAAAGTGCATCATTTAAGCGTAAACTCCAATCCTTTCTATTGGGATTCACCGTCTTTTCAAGTATCGACTTGATTTCTTTATTGGAGATTTCTGCTTGACCACTAGTCTGCGGATGATAGGACGTAGAAACCCGGTGAGTGACACCATATTTCTTCATTAATGCTTCCATTACTCGATTGCAGAAGTGTGTCCCTCGGTCATTGATAATTGCTCTTGGCGTGCCATACCTGACAAAAATATGAGATTTAATAAAATCAACTACAACCTTAGCATTGTCAGTCCTAGTTGCCTTAGCCTCTATCCACTTTGAGACATAATCAACTGCAAGTAATATACATATTACCAAAAGAGGAAGGAAATGGACCCATAAAATCTATACCCCATATATCGAAAATTTCACAAACCAGTATAGGAGTAAGAGGTATTTGATCTCTATGGCTTAAATTACCTGTCTTTTGACAATTTGCACATGATTTACAAAATAAGTATGCATCACTAAACAAAGTTGGCCAAAATAAACCACACTCTAAAACCTTTCTTGCAGTTCGCTTAGGGCCAAAATGTCCACCACACGCATATGAGTGACAAAAAGATAAAATTGATGGAACCTCTTCTTCAGACACACACCTGCGAATAATTTGGTCAGAACAATATTTCCACAAGTATGGTTCATCCCACACATAATATTTAACATCACTTTTAATTTTTTCCTTTTGAGCTCTAGACAAATCATTAGGTAGCGTTCTAGTAGCAAGATAATTCACTAAATCAGCATACCAGGGAGTTGTCTTTTGAACTACAAAAAGATGCTCATCTGGAAAATTATCCTTCAAGGGAGCAGGTCCTTCACTATTGATCAAACGACTGAGGTGATCAGCAACCATATTTTCAGCACCCCTTTTGTCTTTAATTTCCAGATCAAATTCTTGGAGTAGGAGAATCCACCTTATAAGTCGTGGTTTGGCCTCTTTCTTGTTGAGCAAATATTTCAAAGCTGCATGGTCAGAATAAATAATGACCTTAGTGCCAAGTAAATAAGAACGGAATTTTTCTAAAGCAAAAACAATAGCTAAAAGCTCCTTTTCCGTAGTCGAATAATTGCACTGGGCACCATCCAAGGTCCTCGAGGCATAATAAATGACATAAGAAGCTCTGCCCTCTTTCTGGCCGAGTACTGCACCAACAGCAAAATTGCTGGCATCACACATTATCTCGAAAGGAAGACTCCAGTTTGGTGGTCGAACCACTGGTGCTGAAGTCAATGATCCCTTGAGCGTGTCAAATGCACTCTTGCAATTATCATCAAAATGAAATACCACATCCTTTTGAAGTAATTTGCATAGAGGATGGGATATCTTTGAAAAATCTTTGATGAAACGCCTATAAAAACCTACATGGCCAAGAAAAGAGCGAACTTCCCGCACACTTGCAGGGTAAGGTAAACATTTGATAATTTCTACCTTAGCCTTATCTACCTCAATTCCTTTTGCAGATACCACATGGCCTAAAATTATGCCTTGGTCTACCATAAAATGGCATTTCTCATAATTTAAGACAAGATTAGTCTCAATGCACCTTTTAAGAATTTTTGTGAGGTTAGTTAAACATTCATCAAAAGAATTACCATAGACAGTAAAATCATCCATAAACACTTCTATGATATTCTCCACATAATCAGAAAATATACTAACCATACACCTTTGGAATGTAGCAGGCGCATTACAAAGACCAAAAGGCATTCATCTATAGGCAAATGTACCAAAAGGGCAAGTAAATGTGGTTTTCTCTTGATCTTCAGGCGCCACTGGAATTTGCAGAAAACCTGAAAAACCATCAAGACAGCAATAATGAGATTTTCCTGCCAACCTTTCCAACATCTGATCAATAAAAGGCAATGAAAAATGATCTTTACGAGTTAATGCATTTAATTTTCTAAAATCGGTACAAACTCTCCATCCATTTTGAACTCGAGTGGGCACTAACTCACCTTTAGGATTTTCAATAACAGTAATTCCTGTCTTTTTAGGAACTACTTGAACAGAACTTACCCACTTACTATCCGAAATAGGATAGATTATACCTGTGTCAAGAAGTTTTAAAACTTCTTTCTTCACTACCTCCATCATTGGTGGGTTCAATCTCCTTTGAGCCTCTCTCGAAGGCTTAGCACCATCTTCTAACAAGATGCGATGCATGCAAGTGGCTGGACTTAATCCTTTTATGTCAGCCACTGTCCATCCTATTGCCTCCTTGTGGTCCTTCAACACCCGAATTAGTTTTTCTTCCTCTAAAGCAGTCAATTTACTGGAAATTATTACTGGGAGTGTATCTCCATCTCCCAAGAATGCATACTTTAAATTATCCGGTAACTGCTTTAATTCCACCTTCGGGGCTTGCACAATAGATGGCAAAAGCTGTGAATGAGACAAAGGTAATTCCAAGTAAGACACATTGGAAAATTCTGGACAAAGAGAATTCAATTCAAAAATAACTTCCTGCAATTCAAAAGGAAAAACAAACTTCCCTTTTATTTTTTGCAAATTTTCCTGACAGAGACCAGTAGAAATAGCAACCTTCAACGCATCGTCATTATTAAATTCAAAATTTTGCTGCGCCAAAGAATCAATTATATCTATAACAAAAACTGAATGAGATTCACCAGGATATTTCATGGCATCATAAATACTAAATTTAATAACATCACCATCAAATTCCATAGTCAATGTGCCAGTGAAAACATCAATTTTTGTTCTAGCAGTTTTCAAAAATGGTCTCCCTAACAGTATTGGAGATGAATTAGAATTATCATCCTCCATATCAAGCACATAAAAATCTGCAGGAAAAATCAAATTATCAATTTGCACTAAAATATCCTCCAAAACTCCATCAGGATAGGCATTTGATCGATCAGCCAGTTGAATTATTACGCCCGTCTCTTTTAAAGGCCCAACGTTCATCAAATTATAAATAGAACGAGGCATAACATTTATCGAAGCACCCAAATCCAACATAGCTTTTTCAATTTTAATATTGCCTATTTTGCAAGGGACAGTAAACATACCCGGGATCCTTGCATTTAGGAGGCAATTTTTTCTGCAGAACTGCCGAGACATTTTCTCCCATATGCACTTTCTCGTTTCCTTTCAACTTTTTCTTACCAGTGCATAACTCCTTCAAAAATTTAGCATATCTAGGAATTTGTTTAATTGCATCTAAAAGAGGGATATTTACCTCAACTTTTCGAAAAGTGTCCAAAATCTCCTGTTCTTGTTCTTGCTTTTTGGACTTTGCCAGTCGACTAGGAAATGGAGGCGGAGGTGTAACCACTTGTGTTGATTTTTCTCCAAAATCTGGTTGTTCCAAGGCCCTAGGTTGAGACACATTCCCCTCTTTTTCGAGCTCTTCCTCGATTGCTTGTTCAGAAATTTTCTTGCTCGGCTCAGGCAACTCTTTGCCACTTCTTAATGTGATGGCACTAGCATTTTGCTTGGGGTTGACAATTGTCTGCGAAGGTAGCTTTCCAGATAATTGGGACTCCAATCTATTGACTGTGGAAGCTAACTGGCTCATTTGATTCTCCAAATTATGAATGCTAGTTTTCGTCTCCTGTTGAAATTGTTGAGTGTTAGTAGCCAAAGATTTCACAATATCCTCAAGTGACATACCTGATTTATGAGCAGATTGTTGCTGTGAAAGTTGAGGTCTAGGTTGATATTGTGGCTGTTGTGGAAATCCTGGTGGCCTTGCTGCATAACTAAAATTAGGATGATCCCTCCATCCTGGATTATAGGTGTTTGCATAGGGATCATACCGCCTCTGAGGTGGTCCTGGAAATCCAACTGCATTAGCCTGCTCAGTCGAATCATCTTGGAGTGTGGGGCACATATCTGTTGGATGACTCGAACCATAGCAGATTCCACATGTTTTCAATTGCTGCATTTGTCCTATAGCTAACTTTTCAACCAAAGAAGTTAGACAATCTAATCTTTGCTCTATTGAAGAATTACTTACCTCATTGACTCTACGAGTTGTGTTATCCTGCCTGTCTCCAAATTGTTGAGCATTTGCAGCCATACTCGATATCAAACTTCTTGCCTCCGTGGGTGTTTTATTCACTAAGGAGCCCCCACTGGCAGCATCAATAATTCTTCTGTCAGTTTGGGACAGACCCTCATAAAAATACTGGATGAGGAGTTGGTCAGGAATTTGATGATGAGGACAACTAGCACATAGTTGCTTGAATCTTTCCCAATATTCATGTAGAGTCTCTCCATTGAATTGTCGAATTCCACAGATGTCTTTCCTAATGCTTGCAGCTCGGGATGCAGGAAAGAATTTTTCTAGAAAATGCTTCTTCATGTCTGTCCATGTGGATATTGACCCAGAGGGCAGATAATAGAGCCAATCCTTAGCTTTATCGGCTAAGAAAAATGGAAAGGCTCTTAATTTAATTTGCTCCTCTGTGACTCCCTGAGGTTTCATTGTCGAGCAAACCACATGGAATTCTTTGAGATGCTTGTGGGGATCTTCACCTGGTAAGCCATGAAAAGAAGGAAGTAAATGGATTAGTCCAGATTTTAACTCAAGTGCAACCTCTAATGTAGGATAAGTAATGCATAGAGGCTGTTGATTTAAATCTGGTGCAGCCAATTCTCTCAATGTCCGTTCATTAGCCATGGTGCTATTTATTTCTTCCGTCTCACTAAATGAATCCACAAAATCTACTACTGAATTATGTCCAGTAGATGAGGAGGATGCCTCTGCTCGTTCTCTTGTTGCTTTTCTCAATGCATGAGCAGTCTTCTCTATCTCAGGATTATATTGCAGTTCACCTGTACGAGAAGATCTAGGCATAAACCAGTAACAATAAAAATAAAAATAAAAAATAAACAAAGAAAATAAAATTCAAAGAAAATAAATTTATTTTGACACCAAGTCCCCGGCAGCGGCGCCAAAATTTGGTGGGTGTCAAACCAGCAAAAATAAAATTCCTACTCTTAAGTCACGAATTAAGTCCACTATGGTACTGGAGCAGGGACTTAGGCTGTGCAATGGGTTACCAGCTTCACCCTGGTGCCAGAGTTTGCTTGATCCGATATACCAAAGTATATTAATTACGTGAAAGACAAAATTCGAATATAGCAGTGAGCAGGGTCGAATCCACAGGGACTTGGGAATTTATTTTGAATGAATGTAACATTAAATAAAAATGGGGGGAATTGATATGGAACTGTCTAATTTAATTGCTCAAATTAAAAATAAGACAATCGCAGATAAAATAAATAACAATAAATATAAAGTAAATTAACGGAAGGAAAATCTCTAGTCAAAGGTATAATCTCCACTAATGGTTCGAATCACTGATCACAGATGCAGAGATAAAATCTTTCATTTACAAATAAACTGGTTATGGTTGTCAACAAGCTCTGACAACCTGCCTAACCTTCCTGATTCGATAACCACAACAAGCTCTGTAGTTATTGCCCTAGCCAATTAAGCAGTCCTAAACACGCTCTTAGGATTTAACCTATTGACAGCATTAATCATTAGACTGGCCACCAATTATAACCAACAAACACACATGCTCGGTTTATTTAGGCTATATCATATATTTCCACAACAACAACTCAAAAGTTTCTACTACAATTGAATCATGTCACTTGCCACATGCACTAAAATTACCCAACAATTACGGATTGAGCACTCTTAGATGGCTGTTAATTACTCACACAATTAAACAGTGATCAAGTATTTAATTGCAAGAAATAATCATATGCATAAGTGAACAGGAAATATATAAATACTTGCAAATTAAAGAACGTAGGCAAATAAATTCGATCTCACAGTTTTGTCGAACCAAAGCTTCGATTTAACCTCTGACTAGATAAACTTAGCCACGCCTCATGATTAAATCACCACACGAAGTAATGGATTGCAAAGGCATTGCGTTTTTACTAGAAAGCAAGGAATAAAAGATGTTTTTCCCGTTGGGGAATATTGTCGAACACCTGGCGTGTGTCAGAGGCCAGTCAAGAGAAAGGAAACTAGAACTAAACTAAAAAGCTAAACTAGAGGTCTCCTTTTGCTTCTGTCCGTCCTCTCCTTAAAAAGCCAAAAGTAAGATGACTAAAAGCTATCTCCGGTGGTCCCCACACATGTGGACAAAGTCTCCAAAATTACTTCTTCTTCCAAGTCTCTCTACGTTGCTTTCTTTGAAGAGCCCAAATGACCAAATATCTTTCACTAGCTTTGTGGTCCCCCACCAATTCAAGGGCCCAAGGTTTGAAGCCCTTAGAAGTCTCCATATTCTCCATAAAGTCCCTCCTTTTTGGTAGTTTTCTGCTTCATTCCCTATCAAATGGGATGCGTGCTTTCTAGTATCAACTAAGAATCTTGTATCAAGATTTTCTTAATGGAATTTCCTCAATTAGGCTTCGATTTCTCCTTTTCTGCCTCAATTAACTTGAAGTTCCTAGAAATCACACAAAAATTCAATTATAAGTAGAATCTAGCAAATTATCACAACATTTGGTCAAAATAAAGGGGAAAATATTAACAAATAAACTGCCTAATTTGCGCATTAACATGCACCATGAAAACAGAAGGGAAAATCACCGAAATATTCCTTCATACTATCAAAAAATAAAAGAGTCTGGTTTTGATTCTTCAAATTTAAATGGTGAGAAGTGGTTTCTCATGGCTTCACTTATACAAGATGTACCATTTTGGTCCCAAAACTCATTCAAGGGCAATTTTCTAACTAAAACTCGAACTATGTTATCAATTTATGAACTAAAGCAATAAAATTATCAGCCAAATTACTGCTTTCGATCCACAACTCCAACCAAAAATTCGAAACAACAATGTCATTGTTTTCGCTCAAGACAATAGTTTTATGAAGTTATTGAGTAAGAGAAAAGGCGAACAAAAAAGGAGAAAGAAAACCTGTTGACATCCGGATGACTTTATTTAAATTCAAAGTTACAGTTGGCTCATCTAAACAGAAGAACATTTTGTGTAATCCCAAATATTGCGGTTTAGTCAGCCAACAATATTGTAGGCTCATCTAAGAGAAGCGTACGTCTTTGTTCCTTTCTGAGTCTTCCCAGATATCATTTTGTACAATATCAAATAAAGACACACACCAAAATTATCGTTTCGAAAAAAATAATAATAAAGACACCAAAAACTGTAACTTCAATTAGGTGCCAGCCAAACTGAATGTTCACTAATGATTTAGCCCTTTCAAGGGCTTCATCATTGGCAACTGCCAATATCGTGTCCATATTCCGAGTTTATCTAACAGCCTTTGGGAATATACTCTGGTGTGTGCAAAGCGTGATTCCCATGATCATCATCCAAACTCCTTGTAACAAGATGCTAAGAGACCTTACGAATTATTCAAGAAACTCTTTGGGTAACCTATGCCTAAAACTTAAAGGGTAGTGAAAAATGAGACAAGTATGACAATTTGGTGAAACCAATGGTATTGGCCTTCCACACCCATGTGATCAGTAGAGTGGAAATGGAAGAGGAGAAATGGAAAGGAAATGACTCCTAGCATTAGAGTTAGGCCACATTGAGCTGGGAGCTGGATTTTGTGAACAATGAAGGAGAAAAGTGCATAGATAAAGAGAGACAAGTCTATGTTTGTGTGCTCAAAGTCGCAAAGATGGTGCGATGGGATGGTGCCATCAGAATCCAATGGTTGGTGCCTGGCAGGACCAACGAATAGTTCCATAAATATATAGGCAACGCAGCTTCCCGTCAGGAAGAAAAGTTCCAAGTACCTAATTTTTGAAGTTGGAAACCATGGCAAAGATATGTAGGATTTTGGATGGAGAAAGAGAGGCCTGATATGGTTAACTAAATGCCAGAGGCCAAACAGAAAGAAGCCTAATCAAGGGATCACATGTCCCACCAAACTGCCCATTGCCAGTGCCTTGTGTTTTGCTTGCTTGATTTGTATGTTTTGTTTTAGGAAATAAGGGTGCAAGGAGGTTACAGGGAAACCAGATTTCGATGTATTCAAAGTAAGTTTACCATACTACATTATGAGCCTATATATAGGCTTACATACAAATTAAAATAAGAAAATTAGGTAATACGAGAAACCTCTTGCTAATCAAGACAATCAAGTCAAATTTAATATGGATTAAAAATTTTAGAGAAACAAATCAGATCAAATATTTATAATCTATAGGTAGGCTATTTTATTTTATGCTCTAACAGCACAAGATATATAAGAAGTGACCTTGATCACTCCTTCCACTAAAGGTTATTTCTTTTTCGCACTAATCTTTGTGCCTGCACACAAATGGAAAAGAAAATAGAAAATAGAAAAGAAGCACAATACAAGCAGATATTAATTTTAAGCTCAAAAAATTCTCTCTCCCAGGTGGCAACGTGGCTGAACAGAATTTAATAATTTGTAGATCACAATTAGGCATTTCGATATGTCTTACCACATTGAGAGCTTATGCACTGTTAGAGATTCAGGCACTCGACAAGTTAAATGAAGATTTTTTTATCAGTTGATTCTTTGACTTAATGGCTCAATATATGTTAACGTGATCAATTAGGTGGGAAGAATGGACAACGAGATGCTTCATATTTTACCCCACTGACCATCGATTTGGCTTCGCCACTGCTACTGGCTAATGGTTAGAAAGCTAGATATGTTGAATACATTCTTTGCTAATTGTAGTATCTATCAGTCTCAGTATTTAATTACGAAAGGGAATAATTCAGTTTGAGGAACAACCAAATTCAGCAATCAAACGAAATTTTTTGTTGGGCGCTTTCATGATTTATTGAGCTTACCGACTTTCTCTTTCAAGTAACATTCGTTTTGGTTGGTATCAATGCAAAATCAAGTAATCATCATACGCAACCAACTGAATAACACCCTTAAGCGGGATTACCTTTGAGATGTCCTTCAAAATTTTCAAAGTTTCAGGAATAGGAAAATAGAAATGTTGTTTTAGAGTTTTGGCACAGCTTGTGTGACTGAAGAACGTTAAAATATGGTTTGCTCCTTTAACAAAATTGAATATGGAGTTGCACAATTATTAAGAGTACTACGTATTCTTTGGGATGGTTTAAGGGTGAATTCAAACTTGCACTGTTAGGCACCGTTTGGATTGAGGGAATTGGAGGGAAAGCAAAGGAGAAGAATTGGAGGGATTTAATTTTTTTTGTTTGGATTGACTTTTGAGGAGAGAAAGGAAAGGATAAGAGGGAAAGACTCTAGTTATTTTATTGAGTTAGTTTCCACCCAAAAATGGGCAAAAACGGAGGAGATGAAACTAAATCAATTAAAATAATTAAAACTTTTTAAACGATAGTTTATTTTTTATCTTTTCCAGTGAATTAACACTTGCATGTCCACTTTGTGTTATCTGTTTCGGTTGCAACAGTTTTACTATTAGCTACATATTGTTATATTCATGGAAATTTTTTTATTGATTTTTTTTTAAAGTGAGAGGTCTTGAAGACAATCCCTCACATCTTACCACTCAACCCAATCATCCCCTGTTATACTCTTGAAAATTGACCTTAGGGTATCTAGTTAATCTCTCTATCAATTAAACTGAATTTTGGGACAAAATATTTAGGGTGAAAACAATGAGATAAGAAGAGCCGATTTTTTTTATGGGAATATTCTAAACTTTACAAGAGTGAAGGGGAAAAGAGGAGAAATTGTGAGTTGGATCAAGAATTTTATAGAGCATCTGACTAATGTCCCTACTAGTTAAATTCGATCTTAAGGATTCTGCGTGTGTGTGTGTCTATTGATAGGGATATAATTATGCATTTTATTTGTGGTTATTTGGTCTTAATTTTGGCAGTTTAGTATGCAAAGTATTGGATTTCTGCTCATAATTAGTATTTGTGTTAATTACAGGCAATTAGTGTTGAAAGTGACAAAAGGGAGGCAAAATCCAGAAGACTCTTGCTTCTAAGGCGTGCCCACGCCAGACAACACAGAGCTGCATGAAAAAGCCGGATCGCGGGCCCAAGCCCTGGAACAACCATTCTGATTGGAAGATACCTTTTTACCATACGTGGGATCAGGAAGTTTTTCCAAAGAGGACTTTTGGCAACAATCCAATGAGGGAATTAAGGAAAGAATTCGTTTGAGAAACAACTTCTTATTTTGGCTAGCAAAAGGACGGCGGGCAGCACTACAAATTGGGGGGGATTGCAATAGACTAGGGGGAATCTTTTCATTCTTGTGTTTTTTTTCCTTTTACTTCTCCACGCAAGCTTTAGACAGGCCGCCGCACCCTTTTACTTCTTCAAAGACAAAATTACTTGGAAGCTTGGAATCGAATAAATATTATGTGGCAAGGCTAGTTCTTTTATCTAGTTGAGGAATAAATCAAGGATCGGGGCACCATAACTGTGAGATCGTTTTAATTGTTTATTTTTAATTTGTATGTTCATGGGTATTTGATTATTCTCTATTTTTCCCTGAGTTATTATTGTTTAGATTTATTGGATAATTAGGCCTGTTATTCGATTTTCTAAATAATTGGTAGCCAATTAGGATGTTGGCGCGTCGCTTTTAAGCATCTTGATTAGTGGCAAACGAGACAATTTCACCGCCTCGCAAGCGGTCTAATTTGAATCGTGGGAATAATTAATCTAGCCTAAATAAACCCGCATGTGTGTTTGTCATCTAGAATTGGGTCTTTCTAATTCATAATGCTGTGGCTACATTAAATCCTGTGAGCGTTTCTGGGGTTGTTTAGTCACAAGAGGGTAGTTTATGAGCGTCTCTTGACTACCATAAAATTAAGGAAAGATTGGTGGTTGGGCGCGTCGCTTGACCACTATAACCAGTTTATTCGTGAGTATATGAATTGTCCCTTGTATCTGTGATCAGTTGTGTGCTTCGCTGCCAAGATTAATTCCTTGGCTAGGTTGTTTTAATTAATAGTTATTTGTGTAATTTGGTTCCTGCTATCTTTCTCAACTTTAAATTTCAGTTTTTTATTCCTTTTAATTAGTGGGTACTACTGCTAAAACCCCTCCCATTTTCCTGTGTGATTTGCCTACCTGTTCCCTGAGGAGACGACCCTACTCACCATTATACTCATTCAGTTTTGGTAGTAGGTCTAATATAAATTTTATTTTTGGTGGTTTGACACCCACCAAATTTTGGCGCCGTTGCCGGGGAACTGGTGTTTTAAGTGACTTATTGCACAGGCTTTAGTTTTTATTTTTATTTTTATTTTTATTTTTTTATTTTATGCCTCGATCTTCTCGTACAGGAGAATTACAATTTGATCCAGAGATCGAGAAGACTGCAAGAAGGTTGACCAAGGAGGCAAAGTTGCGTAAGCAACAAGATTCAACGTCACCTTCAGAATCTAAGCAAGAGTTTGTTTCCAGTGATTCATCAAGTGAATCTGAAAAAGAAGAAGTGCATATTCCCCGAGTAGCAATGGCAGCCCCAAGAACTTTGAGGGAGTTGGCAACTCCTAACGTGAACCAGCAGCCATTATGCATTACATTTCCTAACACGGAAGAGGCATTTGAGCTTAAATCTGGTCTTATTCACTTACTTCCTACTTTTCGTGGTATTGCAGGTGAAGACCCACATAAACACTTGAAAGAATTTCATGTGGTGTGCTCCACAATGAAACCTCAAGGAGTCACTGAGAACCACATCAAGTTGAGAGCCTTCCCTTTCTCTTTGGCAGATAAGGCTAAAGATTGGTTATTTTACCTGCCATCTGGATCCATCACTACGTGGGAAGAATTGAAGAGAAGATTCCTCGAGAAATTTTTCCTTGCCTCTAGAGCCGCCAATATAAGGAAAGAAATATGTGGAGTTAGGCAGGCAAATGGAGAAGTTCTATATGAGTACTGGGAGCGCTTTAAACAACTGCGTGCCAGCTGCCCGCATCATCAAATCCCTGATCAGCTCTTAATACAATATTTCTACGAGGGATTATCACCTATGGATAGGAGCATGTTAGATGCAGCCAGTGGCGGTGCTCTGGTTAACAAGACCACAGACGAAGCCACGTTATTGATTTCCACCATGGCTGAAAATTCCCAACAATTTGGAGTGAGAGCTGATGGAGCAATAAGAAGGGTCAATGAAGTGAATCACTCTGACTTAGAGGGTAAACTATCTGAGCTTACCTCTCTGGTACGTCAAATGGCAAGGGGGCAAATACAATCTATGAAGACTTGTGGTATCTGCGCTGCTCCCGGACACATGACTGACATGTGCCCAACTCTCCAGGAGGATTCACCTGAACAAGCCAACATAGTGGGAGATTTTTCTGGACCACCTCCACGAAGGAATGATCCTTTTGCACCCACTTACAATCCAGGGTGGCGAAATCATCCTAACTTTAGCTATGCTTCAAAACCCCCTGGCTTTCAACAACATTTCCAGCCGCGGCCACCAGTGCAACAACCATCCACTTCCAATTCAAACATGTCTCTTGAAGATATGGTGAAGTCACTGGCCCAAAGCACGAGTCAATTACAGCAAGAGACTCAAAGATCTCAGCAGGAGTCTCACAGATTTCAACAAGAGACTCGTGCTAGCATTAGGAATTTAGAAGCACAGATGTCTCAATTGGCAACTTCCATGAGCAACCTGAAAAATAATAATAGAGGAAAGTTACCATTTCAAGTAATTCCTAATCCCAAGGAGAATGCCAGTGCAATGCAATTACGGAGTGGCAAGGAGGTACAGTCTCCTAGGCGTGCCCACGCCAAAGAAGAAGAAGTGCCCAGGAAGGGGGAAGAGGAAGATGAGAAACAATCCTCTGAAGTCTCAAAGAAAGTTGACATTCCTCCTCCTTTTCCTGGCAGGTTTACAAGAGCCAAAAAGGAAGAATCTGAGTAAGAGATTTTGGACACCTTCAGGAAAGTGGAGATCAATATTCCTTTATTGGATGCTATTAGGCAATTGCCTAAATATGCTAAATTTTTGAAGGGCTTATGCACTAACCGCAATAAGTTGAGTCTGGATGACAAGGTGAAGGTGGGGGAGAATGTCTCAGCGATGTTTCAAAGGAAGTTGTCACAGAAATGCAAGGATCCAGGTATGTTTACTATACCATGCATAATTGGCAATCAAAGAATTGAAAAAAGCATGCTTGACTTAGGTGCTTCAATATATGTCATGCCTCTCTCAATTTTTAAAGTTTTGAATTTAGGACCCCTCAAAGAAACTAGAGTAATCATTCAACTAGCTGATAGGTCGAATGTCTACCCTGAGGGCCTAGTTGAAGATGTTCTAGTAAAGGTCAATGAATTCATTTTTCCTGTGGATTTTTACATTGTTGATATGAATGATGCATACTCTATTGATTCAGCAGTGATTCTTTTGGGTAGACCCTTCATGAGTACAGCAAGGACTAAAATAGATGTACATGAAGGGACTTTATCTGTGGAATTTGATGGAGAGAAGGTCACTTTCAATATTTTTGATGCAATGAAGCATCCTGTGGATACTGAATCTGTAAATTTTGTTGGCATGACTAATACCATTGTGCAAGAGAATTTTGAATAGAATTTCATGAGGGACAAGTTGGACTTTGTCTTACAACAAGGCAAGACCAATTTGGAAGTGGACGACATGGAGGAGGAGGAAGTCAAAGAAGCTATCATGTCCTTACATTCACTACATCCGCTTCCAGGCAGGTTTGAAAATTCTTTTCTACCATTACCCACTTCTAATGAAAGGATTCTACCTTCTGTTCAACAGGCACCTAATGTGGAATTGAAGGAACTGCCCGAGCATTTGAAATATGCTTACTTGGGAGATAACAAGACTTTGCCTGTAATCATTGCCGATGATTTAATTGCGTTGCAAGAGGAAAGGCTCTTACGGGTCCTACGGGAATTTAAACCAGCAATTGGATGGACGTTAGCAGACATCAAAGGCATCAATCCATCCATTTGCATGCATCACATCCTTTTGGAGTCGGACGTAAAACCCGTGAGAGAGCATCAACGCAAGCTCAATCCCGCAATGAAGGAGGTGGTGATGAAAGAGATTCTCAAACTCTTAGAATTAGGAATTATTTTTCCTATTTCTGATAGCCAGTGGGTAAGTCCAGTTCATGTTGTTCCCAAGAAAACTGGAATCACGTTGGTGAAAAATGAAAAGAATGAGTTAGTGCCAATGAGATTGCAAAATGGGTGGAGAATGTGCATTGACTTTAGGAAGTTAAATGCCGCAACTCGGAAAGACCACTTTCCACTCCCATTTATTGATGAAATGCTTAAGAGGTTGGCAGGTAAGTGTTTCTTTTGCTTTTTAGATGGTTACTCTGGATATTATCAAATTATTGTTGCTCAAGAGAACCAACATAAAACTACTTTTACCTGCCCTTTTGGAACTTTTGCATATCGCTGTATGCCTTTTGGTTTGTGTAATGCTCCTGGAACATTTCAAAGATGCATGATGAGTATTTTCTCTGATATGATTGATAATTGTATTGAAATATTCATGGATGATTTTACAGTATATGGTGATTCTTTTGATCAGTGCCTAGACCATTTAACAAAGGCTTTGAAAAGATGCATTGAAATAAACTTGGTTCTTAATTATGAAAAATGTCATTTCATGGTTAAGGAAGGCATAGTCTTGGGCCATGTTGTTTCATCAAGGGGTATTGAGGTAGATAAGACTAAAATTGATTTGATCACTAGTCTACTTTACCCTACTAATGTCAAGGATATTCGTAGTTTTCTAGGCCATGCAGGTTTTTACAGGCGTTTCATAAAAGATTTTTTAAAAATTGCTCAACCATTGTCTCGCCTGCTTCAAAAGGAGGTGTCATTCAACTTTGGAGATGATTGCAAATTGTCCTTTGACACACTCAAGGGTATGTTGACCATGACACCAATCATCCAACCCTCAGACTGGAAGCTATCCTTTGAGCTCATGTGTGACGCCAGTCAGTATGCCGTAGGGGCTGTGCTTGGACAGCGGAGTGGGAAGTGTAATCACGTGATATACTATGCGTCAAAAACATTGACACCAGCTCAATGCAACTACACCACCACGGAGAAGGAGCTTCTAGCCATTGTTTTCGCTTTTGAGAAATTTAGATCATATCTATTGGGGTCAAAAGTAACGGTTTACTCTGATCATGTAGCTTTGAAGTATCTCTTGTCAAAAAAAGAGTCCAAGCCAAGACTCATTCATTGGGTGCTCTTGCTGCAAGAATTTGACTGGGAGATCAAGGATCAGAAAGGGGTGGATAATTCAGTAGCTGACCATTTGAGTAGATTGATAAGAGAAGAGGAAGCAGTTCCCATATCTGAGGTATTTCTTGATGAACATCTTTTCTATCTCAAAGGTAAGAAACCTTGGTATGCGGATATTGTGAACTTTTTGGTCAGTCATAAATTCCCTATTGGCATGAGTAAGAGTAAGAGAGATAAGATAGTCCATGATTCTCGATACTATATTTGGGACGAGCCATATCTGTGGAAAATAGGCTCTGATCAAATTATTCGTAGATGTGTACCTGAAAGTGAAACTCCTTCTATCCTTGCTCATTGTCATAATTATGCATGTGGTGGCCATTTTGGACCTAAGAGAACTGCTAGAAAAATCCTTGATTGTGGCTTTTATTGGGAAACATTGTTTCGTGATGCTTATGCATTTTGTAAAAGCTGTGAAAAATGTCAAAAATTTGGAAGTTTGTCTCATAGGGATGAAATGCCTCAAGTGCCTATGTTATTTTGTGAAGTGTTTGATGTTTGGGGTATGGACTTTATGGGACCTTTTCCTAGCTCTTTTGAATTTTTGTATATTCTGTTAGCAGTTGACTATGTATCGAAATGGGTAGAAGCAAAGGCTACCCGGACTAATGATTCTCAAGTTGTTGTAAGATTTCTCAAATCCCATATTTTTAGTAGGTTCGGGGTGCCGAGAGCCATCATCAGTGATCAAGGTACCCATTTCTGCAATCGCACCATTGCAGCTCTCATGGGAAAATATGGAGTGCACCATCGTATAAGTACAACATATCATCCTCAGACCAATGGGCAAGCTGAAGGCTCCAATCGAGAGATCAAGAGCGTATTGGAGAAAAAGGTTAGCCCCAACCGTAAGGATTGGAGCTTGCGATTGGATGATGCTTTGTGGGCATATCGAACCGCGTATAAAACGCCCATTGGAATGTCCCCATATAGGTTGGTGTTTGGTAAGATGTGTCATTTACCTGTGGCTATTGAGCATCGTGCATTCTGGGCAGTCAAGCAATGCAATTTCCATGCGGATAGAGATGGCAAAGAGAGAAAGCTCTAACTCCAGGAGTTGGAGGAAATTCGTCTTGAAGCATATGACAATGCACGTTTGTACAAAGAGCGTACCAAGCAGTTTCATGACCGCCTATTGCGTGCGAAACACTTTTTCCCAGGACAAAAGGTACTCTTGTTCAATTCACGGTTGAAATTCATGCCAGGTAAGTTAAAATCTCGTTGGATTGGACCATATGTGGTAGTCAATGTTTTTCCCAATGGTGTGGTTGAAATCCAGAGTTTAGAGACTAATAAGAGTTTTACAGTTAATGGTCATCGTTTAAAACCGTTTGTTGATGTTTCAGACATTGGCACTTTGGAAGAGGTACACTTGATAGATCCTATCTATGCCTAATTGGTCACTGTGGAGTCGTCTAGCCAAAGACGTTAAAGAAATGCGCTTCTTGGGAGGCAACTCAAGGCCTCCATTTTTTGTTATAGTTCTCTTTCATTTTTCGTTGATTTTGGGTTGTTTTGTTTCATTGCAAGTGTTTTTTTTTTTTTGGTGTTGGGCAAGAGACTTGGATTTACAAGGCATGCCCATGCCCTATAAGTGACTCCATGAAAAGCGTAGAAATGCTTGGGCAGAAGACTCTGCCTTATAAGGCGTGGTCACGCCTTACAGCAACTCTAGTCAACTCTGGGGACACGGGCTTGGATTGAAGACTTCCGCTTCCATCTGAAGCAACGCTACACCACACTACCGTCAGAGGCTCCACGCTGCCAGTCCCTGACACCTCCTCTACCATGGTGTTTTGCTGCAGTTTTTATTCATTCAGGGAAGTTTTTTGCTTCCTTCACTTGACTTCAACTTTTCATTCTTACATTGAGGACAATGTAGACTTTAGGTGTGGGGGGAGTAGTCTAGCTTTTCCTTCTTACTGCTTTTCCTTCTGCCAAAAAAAAAAAAAAAAAAAAAACCTTTACCATGCCTTTTGGATTTTTGTGGTTAGCCTTGATAAGCAATGGCTTGATTTTCAAATTTAACTATTGTTATGGTTTTAGATGATAATATGTTAAGTATGATATGGTAAAATTTTAGGATGACTCTCTGGTAAATATTTGAGATTTTGTGACTCTTGCAATTTCTTTTGGTCAACTTTTCTAGGCATTGTAAATATTTTTCTGACATTTTTGTGTGAACTGGTTCAACTATTAATCTTAGTTCTCCATGTTAAGGAAATGAAGCAGGCTTGCATGGTTTTAATTTTACTTGGGTGTTTATTTGTGAATAACATTCGGCTATACTCCGCTGGTTATCATTGACTAGTAACCGGGGGTCTTCACCTAAAGTGTCGATTTTCGCGTCAAAAAGCAGCGATAACTATGAGTATGTGGTCTTTAAGCGGTTTAAGTTGAGTAACCGGGCTCCTTCATTGAAGAGATGTCGGAGTTTGCGTCAAAAGACTTGAATGGCTCAAGACTAAGCACTTCCTTCAAGAAAAAAAAAGGGGGAAAAGAAACAGAAAAAAAAATGAAAATGATGAAAAATGAAAAAAAAAGTATACGAGCATGAAAGTATGCGAATAATTGTATTGCCTGCGGATCCATGAGTCTTTATGTTGAGATTTTGCTTAATGGTTGGACCAGTTATTAAAGAATGTTGGTTGGATATTTTCTATTCTTAGATTGGTTAGTCTGGATTTGAAAGAGTCATTGGTTTTAAAAGCTAGTTGGAGAGTTATCTCGTAAAATTTGTCATCGGTACTTGACAGTTATCTAAATCATACATTGGCAATAGTTGCTTTGATTAATAGCCATTGTTTTGAACTCAACTGCTGCAAAAATGTTTGCTCGCTGGGTGGTGTATTTAAAGTTTGAAATGCTTGAGGACAAGCATTGTCTTGGTGTGGGGGAATTTGATAGGGATATAATTATGCATTTTATTTGTGGTTATTTGGTCTTAATTTTGGCAGTTTAGTATGCAAAGTATTGGATTTCTGCTCATAATTAGTATTTGTGTTAATTACAGGCAATTAGTGTTGAAAGTGACAAAAGGGAGGCAAAATCCAGAAGACTCTTGCTTCTAAGGCGTGCCCACGCCAGACAACACAGAGCTGCGTGAAAAAGCCGGATCGCGGGCCCAAGCCCTGGAACAACCATTCTGATTGGAAGATACCTTTTTACCATACGTGGGATCAGGAAGTTTTTACAAAGAGGACTTTTGGCAACAATCCAATGAGGGAATTAAGGAAAGAATTCGTTTGAGAAACAACTTCTTATTTTGGCTAGCAAAAGGACGGCGGGCAGCACTACAAATTGGGGGGGATTGCAATAGACTAGGGGGGATCTTTTCATTCTTGTGTTTTTTTTCCTTTTACTTCTCCACGCAAGCTTTAGACAGGCCGCCGCACCCTTTTACTTCTTCAAAGACAAAATTACTTGGAAGCTTGGAATCGAATAAAGATTATGCGGCAAGGCTAGTTCTTTTATCTAGTTGAGGAATAAATCAAGGATCGGGGCACCATAACTGTGAGATCGTTTTAATTGTTTATTTTTAATTTGTATGTTCATGGGTATTTGATTATTCTCTATTTTTCCCTGAGTTATTATTGTTTAGATTTATTGGATAATTAGGCCTGTTATTCGATTTTCTAAATAATTGGTAGCCAATTAGGATGTTGGCGCGTCGCTTTTAAGCATCTTGATTAGTGGCAAACGAGACAATTTCACCGCCTCGCAAGCGGTCTAATTTGAATCGTGGGAATAATTAATCTAGCCTAAATAAACCCGCATGTGTGTTTGTCATCTAGAATTGGGTCTTTCTAATTCATAATGCTGTGGCTACATTAAATCCTGTGAGCGTTTCTGGGGTTGTTTAGTCACAAGAGGGTAGTTTATGAGCGTCTCTTGACTACCATAAAATTAAGGAAAGATTGGTGGTTGGGCGCGTCGCTTGACCACTATAACCAGTTTATTCGTGAGTATATGAATTGTCCCTTGTATCTGTGATCAGTTGTGTGCTTCGATGCCAAGATTAATTCCTTGGCTAGGTTGTTTTAATTAATAGTTATTTGTGTAATTTGGTTCCTGCTATCTTTCTCAACTTTAAATTTCAGTTTTTTATTCCTTTTAATTAGTGGGTACTACTGCTAAAAACCCTCCCCCCCATTTTCCTGTGTGATTTGCCTATCTGTTCCCTGAGGCGACGATCCTACTCACCATTATACTCATTCAGTTTTGGTAGTAGGTCTAATATAAATTTTATTTTTGGTGGTTTGACACCCACCATCTATGTATATATATATATATGTGCATGCATGTCTATACACACACTACTGTATATTCCTGTAAATTATGCAAATTGACACGCAACAACTAAAAATGTAAATAAAGTGATTTATATTAATTAATTAAGCTTGGTTTAATTTTTAATAGATAATTGATATATTCTTTAACAATGTGGGTATAATACTGTATGATGTTGGAAGAAAAGTAATCTTAAACGTTGTATGATATGCTATGACATACAGCACTGGAAGAGCTAGAAAAACTTTTCAGTGGGAATGCAAATTAAAATAAATTCTTTTAGTTCTATAAATAAAAGCAAATAATATTTTGTAATAAGTTATTAGCCAATTTTTGTATGTTGTTTTCTAAATACATTTCCAGCCATTTTTTACTCTTGAACTGACTTTTTCATCTTATTTATTAATCCATCTTCAAGGTTTCCCACTTTACAAAGCAGACTTAAGAAAAAAAGATCATTTTCAATTACGTTACCCAGAGAAACCGATGCCATAAGGCATGAAATGCAAGAAATTGCTTTCCCCGTCCACATGGAAGACAGTAGCATCACTTCACAAAAGTCTTATCAGTGAAGAATACAAATAAGATGCATCAAATGATATTCAAACAGAAAGAAAAAAAAGTGACTACAAATGTATTTAATAAATAATATAAGAGGATATTCGAGAACTAAACTGTTTAGGGCATTAGACTTGTAATAATCATTAAAACGATGATTCAAGTCTACTATTTGTTTGTTTGATAAGAACTGTTATCAAGTTACTTAAAAATACATATGCAAATTTTATTTATGTAAAATTATTAGGTGTAAACACAAAATTTTTGTAAATCTGAACACCTAAATTAAAAGTTTTTCCTTTAGACCCTGTTTGAAAACTCAATTTGATACTTAAATTTAATAGATTCAGATTTTAACATATTAGACCGTTTGATAATAAAAAATTGGACATCTAAATTAATTATGTGGTACTAAATTTTCTAGGCAAAACTTGTTCCCAAAATTAAGTGATAAGTTATTCACTTATCATTGAATTTGATATGTACTTAAATGTATTAGATTTAATATTTAACAATTTAATAATTTAATGGATTCAAGTTTCAGACTTCAGATTTCAGATTTTAATTTTCAGATTTCAGTTTTATCCAACGCACCCTTCGCTTGTGGAGGCACATTTATAAATTAATAGAATACATTTAATATTTTTCTAAAAAGTCTATGTCTAATGTTGAAAATTTCATTTGTCGAGTGGGGCACAGGACAATGGAGCTATCACCGGAGAATATATCAAACAGCTCCGCCCCGCCCTGTCTCCCATATGATATGTCGGAGTAATAATATTGTCTGATGATGGAAGAAAAAAGATGAAGAACGCCCTAAGCCTTTTCACACACAAAGAAATAGTAAGCAAGCAAGCCCTGAAACAACGAAAATAGCTTCCCGTTGCACACAGTAGAAAGAGAATCAGATGAGGATGAATTTTCCAGCAACAACTATTTGTGCTGGGAGTTTCTTCAAAGATTAACGAACTTGACATGCAAGATTATTGGAATAGTAAATCGAAACAGCTTATTATTGATAATCAGCAGTAAATGACAAGGTAAAGGGAACAGCAGACTTGCAGAGACGGATGAATTTGGAACGGCTGAAGCCTCAGGCAGGCCGGTTGGCCGGCTAGAACTAACCGTCTGGCCGCTCTTTTCTTAACTCGAATAGCGAAGAATTTTTCGGGCTGATATGAAATATTTATTTTCTAAAATAAATAATTTAGTTTTATTCAAAATTTTTAATACTAAAATGAATAAAAAATTGTTAAACTTTTGAATTAGGATCGAATCGATTGAATTGATCGAATCGTGAACCAAAAGATTTTCGATTCACTCTCTGCCCTGGATTTAAAAACATTGATGGGCTATCATTCCAACGGGTGTTACAACTTGGACTGCCCTAGCTTTGTTCACACGAATCCAGACTTAGTATTGGGAGGCGGCATTTATCGGATTTCTACCTGTCGTGGACCCCAATACGAACTCGGCTTCCGTTTTTGGAAGGTAGCAAGAATAGAAATGGTTGAGAAATCAGCATAGATTAGCTGTTAAATGGTTTGCCATCTGATAATTAACATACTTTTTCCTAATCATCCTGATTCTTGCTTCTTCCTTTGCTCCTAATTGTTTTTTCCGCGTACTTGTACTTTTTCCTAATCATCCTGATTCTTGCTTCTTCCTTTGCTCCTAATTGTTTTTTCCTCGTACTTGAAAATTTGATCTAGTGGGTAAACTAAATTTCTTTAGGACCCAAAACAAGATGTTTGGTGGCTAGCATGGAAAACGGCCGATAAAATAATTGGTTACTGGCCTGCCTCCCTTATTCTCAGACCTGGCTGAAAGTGCTTCAGTGATCGGATGGGGTGGACAGGTGCTAAACCCTGCAATCAATAGATGGGCAGCACACTACAACTCAAATGGGTAGTGGCCATTTTGCTCAAGAAAATTTTGAGGATCAAGTTTTATCAGAGCCCTTCAAGTAATCGCTGAATCAAACAATTTGAAGCCTGCTGGAAACTTTAAAGTTCGCGTCGACAATCCAAATTGCTACAATGCAGTGCTTGGAAAGCAATTTAATTGGGGAGATACCATTTTCTTTGGAGGACCAAGGAAAAAATAATAATTGTCCATGATGTTTTGGCATTGATGAATGATGTAATCTGGAAAATGAGTGAATGATTATGCAAAAGACACTACTTCTTCTTCTTCTTTTTTTTTACACGAATTAAATTTCCGGATTTATATATATAAAAAAAAAGTTAAGAGAAGCGCTCAAGTGCATGTCTACATATTCATGTTTGGATAAAAGAAGGTAATTGATGTTTTAATTAGAAGAAAATAGAAAACATGGTTTCCTTTGTTCTTTTAACCGGAGCACAATGAAACCGAATAGGAAGTATTTGAATTGCAATTGATTGAAGCCAAATAAATGAGGGCAGTGTAATTTTTTTATATTGAAGGGTATTTATGTGTAATGGTTAGAAACCTCAAGGGAGGTTTATGAAATTATCCACATATACCAATCTTAGTATTTTGATTGCTCTTAGTATTGATTTTGACCCAAGATTCAATATCGACCCACAATTCATTAGATACTTTTTAGGGTAAATTACAATTTACTCCCTTGTGATTTAGTGTTTTTTTACATAATCTCCTATGGTTTCAAAAGCTATATATATAGCCCTCTCATGGTCATTTTTAATAGAACTTTTAAGGGTAAATTACATTTTATCCCCCTATGATTTTCGCAAAAATCACATAACCCCCATGATTCTAAAAGCTATATATAAACCCCCGTGATTTAGGTTGAAGTATCAAACAAACGGAAAGCACCCATCGTGACGATTCATGGCTTAAATGCACTTGTACTACTGGTAGCAGTAAGAAACATTCATATATTACCCCTGACCACTTTAATGCACCCAATAAAGCCAAGATTTGTGCTCCCTATCTCTTTCAATGACAGCAGTGGATATGGCTCTGTAGGTGGTAATGGTGGTGGGTGGGGTGGAGGTGGTGGCCGTGGGTCTGGATCGGATGGAGGTGGTGGTCCAGGTGGTAAATATGGTCCAGGTGGCGGTGGTAATGGTGGTGGATGGAATGGTGGTAGCTATGGTCCTGGTGCAAGCAGCAGGCAAGGGAGTCCAAGCAGCAGCTATGGCTATGGCAGGGGCTGGTGCGGGGGTCCTGGCTCAGGATATGGCAGCAGTAGCACTGGTCATGGCAGCGGAGGTAACAACGGAGAAGTGCAGTATGGAATCAATGGTGGGCGCCTAGACAAGGACAAGCAGTTGCTCCCATGCAGCATGAAACCATGACATGGCCAAGGTGTTTCCAGAGTTAGAATTGCTCCATTAGAGAAGAAATAAAGAGCAATTTTTTTTACCCTAATCTTAACGCATAAGTTCAATTCTATCGATAAAATACTCTATGCTTAAACATGATAATACAGGTTGTCCCAAAGCAGCAAAATTTTAAATTAATCAATGCTTAAACATTATAATCACTGATTTATTAAATTTCCAACGCGCGACAGTTTCTATTCAAAATGCTCAAGTGCATCTCATATGCTAAAATGATGTCGAAAAACTTACTAGAAACAACAATAGCTTTCGTGATACTTTTTCACAGCTATTTTTTGATCTTCAATGGTAGATCTAGGGTTTTAATTTTGTGGTTTAAAATTTTCTCTCCTTCATTCATCGGTGGTCTTTTTCTCTCTCTTTCTTACGACAAAGACTAGAGCAAAGGAAAATATGACTTCATCTACTTCCTTTTTTGTGTTTATATTAGGGTAATTTGGACATTTCGCCCACGAATCGTCACAATGGGTACTTTCTGTCTGTTTGACACTTCAATCCAAACCACAAGGGGTTTATGTATAGCTTTTAGAATCATGGGGGGGTTATGTGATTTTTGCAAAAAATCACAGGGGGTAAAATGTAATTTGCCCAATGTTTAAAAATGTTGAAATTACCCTTATAAATACATGACACATTAACCCCGAATAGTTTTATGTTTTACCATATAACCCCCTTATGGTTTAATGCTTTACAATATAACTCTCTTATAGTTTTCAAAATATACACATAACCCCCATTAGTTAATAAATAATTTTCAACTTTATATAAGGGTATTTTTGACATTTTAGGTGATTCCATTACGAATGACCATTTCCGTCATTTTAACACTTTAATTCAAACCATGAGAAGGTTATGTATAGCTTTTGAAATCATAGAGGGGTTATGTAAAAAGTACTAAACTATAGGGGGATAAAATGTAATTTGCCCATCAACTAAGTATCATAAGTAAATTGCTCCTAGTTGTTCAATTATTTGATAGCCAGAGTCATTTTTTTAATAAAAGATCACTATGATTGAAACTCAATAATATGTATGTATGTATTGTACGAGAGGTTTGTAGGTCAATTCTCTCATTAAGCATCTAATTCCCCATTGTCTTTTTTTAGAAATTTGATTTATTTTAATCATTATAATTACTTTTAAACATATGGAATAGATAATAAAGTAAATACATTACTTAATATTAGAAAGTTTCCACCTATTATATGATAATCTATTTAAATGTCCTAACCTTACCTAATACAACTTAAAAAAATAAAGTTTAAAAGTAGACTTTTTCAAACATGGCATGCCACATAGTTGCCTTTGATTTTACAATCTAAATTTCATTCTTTAACCCTATCAAAATAAAATATGACCACAAATAGTTTTACCAAGCTTATAGCGAACAATCAAACGTTATAAGCCTCGTAATAAAGAAGCCATCAATTTCCTTAGTTTTACTTATAACCATAACAGAAATAAGTACGACTATCTACTAACTATAGTACCAAATTCAGGAAAAATGTTTAGAATTAATTAAGTTCCCTAACACTGGATGACGATGAGGCCCAATGACTCATGGATGTGGAAGGGTATCTTAAGCGCCAGAGAATTACTAGAAAGAGGAACTAGGAAAAAGGTGGGGGATGGACGTACTATAGATATTTGGAAGGATCAATGGATAATGGATAGAGGGAATGGGCAAGTAATTACCCTAAAGCCACCAGATTGTCAGTTGCAGAAGGTGTGTGAGCTGATACAAGATGAGAATTGGAATGCAGATAGGATTAAAGCAGTTTTTACTGAAAAAGATTGCAAACGTATCATCCGTATCCCACTTAGCATCTGCAATGGGAAAGATAGATTGGTGTGGTCATACTCAGCTACAGTGATGTATACGGTTAAAACTGGATACGGGGTTGCTAAGGAGATTCAAAAGGAAAAAATGGGAAGGCCACAGGAAGGTTTCGTCAAGCTCAATATTGATGCAGCAGTGGATATAAAGGGAGGTAAGGCTAGCTGGGGCATAGTTGCTAGAGGAGTCGATGGGTTAATCAAATGTGCTTGGGCAGGTCCTGAACAACTCAACTGTGAACCTCTGACTGAAGAAACAATGGCAATCAGGAATGCACTGGTTAAAGCAAAGTTGGAAGGGTGGAGAAGGGTGGAGATTCAGACAGATTGTAAAGTAGCAGTGGAGAAAATTATGTTGGGGAACACAGCTGACCTGAAGATTGGATCACTCCTGCATGATATTCAGGTGCTACAGAGGGAATTTAGAGAGTGTTACTTCTCTTTTGTTAGAAGGGAGGGTAACCATGTTAGTCACAAGTTGGCAAAGTATGCCATTAACTTGATTAGTGAAGTTAAGTGGAAGGACTCCTTCCCTCTCTGGTTAGTTAATCTAGATAGAGCAGATGTAGGAGCAGTTGCTCCAAATTAGTACCAATTTTCAGTTTTTAAATAAAATGTTATCGTTGGGAAAAAAATTAAGTTGCCTAACAATTGTAAACAATACAATAATTTGGTAATGTTTAGAATTAATCAATTTCACTAACAATTGCAACAATACAATAATTTGAATACCAAATTAATGGCATTATACATAATTATATAATTTAAACACTGATAGGTGTCAAGGTTGTGCAATAATAAATACCTATTCAAGAGAAATTACAAATTTTGTCTATAGGGTAAGCAGAGTCGAATCCACAAAAACTGGAAAAATTTTTGTTTCTTCTAGGGTTCAAGAGTATGGGGAGATTTTTATAAAAATGAAAATAATTAAACAATCAAATAAAATAAATAAGTAAATAAAAACTGAATGACAATTTATTAAAATGGAATCAATAATGAATAACTCTAGCTAAGAATTAACTTCAAAAATGGTTCACTTAATTGATTATTGATGCAATAATAATTCCACTTATTAACTAATAAGCAAGTTATAACTGCCAAACAAGCAATGACAATCAACTTCTCCTTACTTTATCGATAGCCAAGATATGACCATTAGTCATTGCCCTAATCAAGAAATAACTCCAAGCACGACCTTAGAGTTCAATTTTTGAATTGCCTTAAGAATTAGAAAAATCATGTTTTAACCAAATAACACGCTACGAGAGTTATTTTAAATTAGCCCATAAATTTCCCTGACACAATCCAATTATAACAGTTATCACAAATTTAGAACAATTAAATAATTCTGGAGCTAATTGCCCTAATTGATTTTAGGTTATTGAATTAATCTAAATTTCGAACCCTGGATATTCGAATAACACAACAACCATAAGAAAGTAAAGTAGAGAATATACAAATACCAGAAAATTAAAGGAACAAATAAAACCAATTCGATCTCATAATTTTAGATGAACCAAGTCCTTCGCTATTTCTTGACTAGAAATAGATATTTAGTTCATCTCCATTAAAAAAATCCCATGTGAAATAATCGAGCTCCTTGACATGAGGAATCTCCAAAAGTGATGTATTGTTATTCGAATTAAAGAGAAAAAAAAAAAGAGAACGTTTCTCTTGTGTCTTCTGGCTTCAAAAGAAAACCTAATGACTACTAACTAATTTATTTGGCCCAAAAAGAAAGAAAAGATATCGCAAACGGTAATGGCTTTCTTTTTGTTTCCTACTATTACTAAACTACTTCTACTAATTCAAATCAAATTGTTCCAACATAACCGAAAATGAAAAGTCAACAATAATCATCTGGTGAAATATCCATGATCTGACTTTTGAGACTTCATTTCACAATTGGATATTACACGTCAACTCCAGAGCTCTCCAAGACGTGCAGAGTTCTAACTTTGACGTGATCATGCCGAGCAGTAGGTGTAGTGAAGAAAATCACACATTTTAATTTCTTTTTACTCCAAATCTCTACAACAAACACAAATTACCAAAAATGAATAGAATTCACCAATTAACGCAATATTTGGTAAAATAAAATGGGGAAATAATCATAAAATTAATAACAAAAAATACAACCTATCAAACACTAAATTAAGTAAACTTTGACCAATACCAATTTTTTTAAGGAAACTTCCCTAATTCTCATCAGTTAAATATCCCATATGCTTATAGAAAAAGGATATTTTTGATGAGTACCTATTGGGCACTCATTAACAAACATAAATTCCATTTAAACTACCATGACGAAAAATTATTACCTTCCTTACATTTATGCACTCTTCCTAAATAAACTTGCATTTCTAAAAATCTAACATTTGAAGTACAATCTAAAGATTGCCCAATGGGCAATTAGATGCCAATGAGAGAATGGCGAGAAACATTAGATATAAAATAATAAAACTCATTATCAATTAATTATTAATAGTGAAAAGCAATAATATACATATATTATATCAAATTTGAGACTAACTATGCAAAAGAAGAGAAACTTATAATATATTATTAGCATGAATAAATAAAATGAGAATGAAGAAAAAGAATTTTAATTATTATAATTAATTTTTATTATCTATGTAACACTATTTCATTCGCATCTGAACTCATGCTCAAACCTTTATTATCACTATTTAAAATTTAGAGAAATATAATGATTCAAGTCAAAATGTTGGGGATCAAAAGTGTAAAGTCAAAATTGTTGACTAACGGTAATTTGATGTTGACTATTAGTCATTATTCTATTTCCAATAATTGTCCTAAATCTGCCTAAGATCACAAATTTGGAAATTTGGCCGAAGCATTAGGGACCAATTTCGCATACAACATTGGGGGCTAAAATTGCATTTTTCCCTAAAACGATTATGATCACCTTGTAACAGGCATCATAATGAGAAAAAGAAAGTCAAAGCGACTGATTGTTGGGGTTCCATATAAGGAAATCTTGGTTTACAGTGATTTTAATTTGGAATTGTGATTTTTTGGATAATTTATTGAGCTTGTGTGACTTCTACTCATGACATGCCTCCAGGAAAAACTTAATCTTATGGATGTTTTTGTTTTCTCCGCCTAAATTGTTAACTTTTGTCTTGCTGAAGACCACATTAATATTCCTTCAAGAAATTCCTTTAGTAGATCTGGAAGGTCCTTGAACTTGTGATAAGAACTATACAGATTTGATGCTTGTTTTCAGGTGCACTGATTAATATAGTACTTCTGCATCCTTTGATTGCGGAGCTGGAATTGATGGTTTTGTCTTTGCTAATCCAGGAGGACTAGATCATTGCTGCTAATTATCAAGTATTCCTGGGTTTTTATATAAATGAGGCAGGAATAATTGCTTTGGTTGGAAAGGTGATTGATTTTGATAGTGTTCCATGATATCACCTACTTCTGGAAGGTGCTCTTAGGGGGACTGTAAAACTGAGAGCCCTGGCCAATCATTGCAGATTTTCTTCAAAACACATTTGATTATGCCATAATTTAGCTATAATAGTGATTTTTACTACTAATGGTCCAGCAAATAGCTGGACTAGGATCTCAGATTTGCTCTTATAAAAATGTGTATAGCCGTGGTATTGTTTATTTATTTATTTGGTAGTCCTAACTCCTTCCTCCTAAAGTTTCTTTAAAATTGTCTTCTGCTGAAACAAATAAATACATGAATCTCCTCCTTGACTGTTTTAGGTGATAGTCTAAGAACTTCCACATGCTGTTTGAAGAAACTACAGAAACCAGAAGATTTTATACTTATTCAGCGAAATGCACTCAAACAGCTTCCTTTGGATTGGTCATTTTTTCAAAAACAAGTTTTTTAAATATAATGTTACAGTAATACACAATAACTCAAAAAACATCTCATCCATACAATATATCAAAATTTTCAAAAAAAATTTATAGTAAAAATTTTTCATATACACTGGTACAGTAAATTTTTTCAAAAATACCCCAAAAAACAGCTAATCCAAATGGAAACACCCCAAAAAAGAAAAGAGTACTCTTTAATTTTGGATTGCATGCAATTGCTTGAGTAGTTTGAGAATATTTACTTATCTTCTTGTTATCTTAAAGTTAACATGGAACTAGGCATTTTACGAATTGGATCTGAAATTCTGACCTACAAATTTTTCTTCCATTATCACACCTAAAAACCCTCATGAATATGAATGTTAGTTTAATAAAATTAATCACGCATGTGAGAATAAAAATTTATTTAAAAGCGTGTCATGAATTTGAATGTTAGTTAAATAAAATTAGTCATTCATGTGAAAATAAAAATTTATTTAAAAGTGTGTCACGAATTTGAATGTTAGTTTAATAAAATTAGTCATTCATGTGAAAATAAAAATTTATTTGAAAGTACGTCTAGAAAGCCATCCAAATGGGTCGCCCATGATTCTCCAAATAATTCTTCGGCTACTTCCAATTTCCAATCTTTGAAGAACTTTAGCACTCTCCGGGAAGTACTCTGTCAACTTGTTTTGATATGTTTTGGCCATCAGTATTTGAAGAATGGGACCCTCATACCTTGATCAGTAAAATCAAGAAAGAGGTCTCTTTTGCTGTTCATTTTTAAAGTGATATCAACACAAAGCCTAGTCACTCAATACTATATCATACAGGTAAGCAATTTTTGTAGTTTATACTTTTTGTATGGGTCCTTGCAAACTACTCTTGCATTTGCAGTCTTGTTCGGGAGCTGCAAGATGCTGAGTGGCCATTCAAAAAGAAAAGAAAAATAAATGGTTGGGTGGCCATTAATTATTAGCCAAATTGAGAAAATCAGGTCCTGGTAAAAATGAGTCAAATGTTCGTGGCTTTTAGGACACGCAAAAGATGAATAACTACTGTTCAAATTCAACGAAACAAAGATCACTTCCCTAATTTTTTGAAAAGGAAACATCTACACGAGATTTCTGGGAATATTCAAGAAATTTTCTCCCGTTGACTGATTTAAAGAGTGAACAATTATGCTATTCCTCGCTGCTACTGATCAAGATTGCCATATTAGTATAAAACAAGACAGGTGAAGAATGGTGGTTACTGAGTTTTACCAAGTTGGGACTTCTGCAACTTAATCAGGTAAGTCATCTTACGAATTCAACAGAGTTGCAAGGTTTTAGTTTCTTCCCAATCTCTTCCGGTCGCCTTTTATGTCGTTTAAATTTGAACTGATTTTGATTTTCAATTACCTCTAACTTAAGTTTTAATTTTTGGGCATACAACACTTTGTGCACTTCGCAAGTTTTTGAGATGTAAATAATACTTGATTCTTATTCTATTGTATGTTGCTACTAAAAATGGTTAGAGACGATATATGACAAGCAGAAAAGGCCATGGACAATCCATAATCGCAGAATATCTAGTTCTTGTGAGGTGGTATCCGTTAAAATTGATAGCTTGATGCTGGGATGGGATGCAGAGCTAGGATTAAAAGGTTAATTAGTTAGATTTTTACACTTGGAGAATGTATATTTGTTGTGCGACAAATGGCAATGCTCGTCTGTATGTAGATTGTATGAGATGATTGTGGCTACAATTGTGGTTTTTGTTGACTGATTCTTTTGTTTTATTCACAATTTCATTAGGTTGTTTCTAGCGTACGACTGTAATATACTGTCATTGAAGTCATGGGCTTGAATTCTCCGGGGACTTCTTCAGAGAAGAAAAAGATGTTTGAAAGAGAAGAAACCACTACGGAAGCACAAGACTGAATAACCCAATTACCTGATGCAATTGTGTCACATGCTCTCCCTTCTTCCGACTAAATTAGCAGCACAAACTGGGATTCTATCTAAACGATGGAGGGACGTTTGGCTTTCAATACCTGCTCTTGAATTTCAGATGCATCTACGGGCAAATTATGAGGGTGATATGACTGCTTTTGATAGCTTTGCAAAGCCTAAAATTGAGAGTTTTACTAATTTTCTGGATCGGCTTTTTGCTATTCGTGACATTTCATCCATTAAAAAGTTCAGATTGGTGTTTGATCATCAGGTTGACACTAGATGCCTCAATAATTGGTTGTCTGCTTTGCATAATATTCAAGAACTTGATCTCGAATTATTGGTGCAAAGGGAATTCCCCTGGAGTCCTTTGGCGGATAAATTGCTGGAAATCTTGAAACTGAGTTGCATTAGTTTGCCCAACATCCCATCTTCTGTTTCTTTTCCACGTCTTAAGGTTCTTCATCTTCATTCAGCCACGTATGTGGATGATGCATCGGTTGAAAAGTTACTTTCTTCTTGTCCAGTCCTTGAGGATTTGCAGATATCAAGGTGGGAGTGGGATAACGTTAGGAATTTTGTGATTACAGTCCCTTCATTGAAAAGGTTGACTCTGGACTTTACTACACATGAGACGAACTTATATGATGACGATCATTATGAAGATGGTGTTGAGTACAAACTGATAATTACTGCACCAAATTTGGAGTATCTAAGCCTGATTGATTATATGTCAGATTCAATTCAGGTCAATTCCATGGCCAGAGTAACCGAATCACACCTTTCTGTCTGCAAAATCTTAGAATGTGATTATCGGACAGTGGAACAAATAAGTAATTATGAAAGCAATGTGCGTGAAATATTTCGAAGCATCCCAAATGTCAAGCACTTAACAATAGGCGATTTTACCACGAATGTAAGCCTTGACTAAAATTCCAATCCTGTTATTGCTTTGTAATTGTTATACCATCAATTGCTTTCTTGGTCACAACTTATGACTTGTCTTCATACATTTGCAGTCTTTGAGTGAATCTCTTGATAGCAGACTGCCAGTGTTTCAGAACTTGGTCCACCTGGAGATCAGTTTTCAGCATGTGAATGGCGCTATACTACTGCCAAAATTGCTCAAAATTTCTCCTAAACTGGAAAGCCTAATCTTACCTCGGGTACTTTACATGAGAGACTTGCACAATTTTGATAGAAATATAGTGAGTGATGAGCACTCCCGAATCCTGATTTCTTCTAACCAAAAGTTGGTTTATATATATATCTTCAATTTCAGGGGATTATCAGTCAAATTCTATTTAGTTTTATTTCTGAGGAGAATCAATTTAAGCCTCCACAAGATGTACCTGAATGCCTGTTATTTAGCCTGAAAAATGTAGAAATTTGGCATATTACTGGCAGAGTAGAGGAAGAAGTGCAGCTGTTGATATATCTTTTGGAAAATGCAAGGGTTCTAGAGAAGATAACGATTTGGTATGAAGAATATTATGTTTCCGGTGGACCGATGGATACTAATAATTATCCAACTGTTCGTCGGATGGAGGATCGTTTATCCTTCACAGACGAATTTGATGAACTGCACTAGGGGATCTGCTGCTTGTCAACTTGACATACAAATGCCTGAACTACAACTCTGAGCTCTGAACTTGCAACAGAATGTTGGTATTGTATTGTGCACATCCGCGCTTGTTTCTTGTACATTAGGAAGAAAGCGAAGAATCTGTGCGTAAATAAATACTTATAGTATTCGAATTTTATAGGTATCAGATTTATTTTTAAGATTATCCTACTCTAAATGACATTCGACTTATACAATAGATACAAACTAAATAATTGCTCACCTACCTGATTTTTTTTTTTTTTTTTTCGAAACGTTAGTTTACTTGCATTGAACTATAAAAAGAGAATTTACAATTCGAGAGCAAAGGCCCGATCATATGTACAACTCGTGTTCAATGACACGGAGGAATAAGAGATTCCTCATCCAACAAAATGCCTAAGGCATATGAGCTAATATTAGCACAAACATCCTTATCATCATAATTAACTAAGCAAAAATAGCACATTCGAAACAAAGACTTTAAACATAATATATTTTCAATGATTGTTGTCAATCTGCAGTCTGAGGATTTGCCAAACTTAAGGCGCTTCAGTAGGTCCTTGTTGTGAATATGTATACTGATGTTGCTCCATTGTCTGTCTAATGCTTTGCATAAAATCAATTGAACAGCTGTGGCATCATCAATATTTTTGTCACCCGAGCTTCTGTCTTTTAAGGCCCACAACTCCTTTGCCTCCGTTGGCATCCTAGTAATATCAACTCCAATTCCCAGCACTGCAGGTCTTTGAGATCTTCTGGTTGCCATCTTCAGAATTATGAGATCATGGCTTTGTTGTGCATGACAGTCCTCTTCCAAAGTTGTCAGTGTTTCTGTTGTACTCGAGTTCTTCATAGACTCTAAATCCTCTAGTTCTAGCCACTCCTTGTGTGCTTTTTGAATAACACTACACGGATGGCTGCCAGTATGTTGCTCAAACTCCCTCTTATTTCTGTCCTTCCAAATCTGCCACAGTATATTAGCCGAAAGTCCCATGTGGCTTCTTCCTTCTTGCCTTTTCCTAGCCTCAATAATTGTACTCCACCATCTTTGAAAGTTCCCTGTCTGGTCTTTAGCCCCATCCCAAATTAATGGAGCTACTTTCCAAACCTTCTGTGCTAGAGGACATTGCAGTAAGGTGTGCTTAATTGTCTCAGGCTCTTCTCCACAACCTTTACACACTGGATCCCCTAATGCAGCTCTCTTGTGTATAGCCTCTCTGACTGGTAGAACACCATTGATACACTTCCAGATGAAGATTTTAACTTTGTGCTTGATATTGAGCTTCCACAGAGTGTTCCAAAGATGTTTGTTTTGGATACTACCAGCATCAAGGCTTGTTCCAGCATTCTCCATTTTTGTTTTTGTGCCTGAGCTATCTTCCATTAATCTCTTCTACCCTGATCTTACTGTGTACTCACCCCCTTCACTGTATTTCCAATAATTAGAATCTGCTCTACCTGCTAGACTTATTGGAATACTGAGTATCCTTTCTGCATCAGATTTGTTGAAAAGTCTAAAGATTATATTTGTGTTCCATCTTCTGTTAGTAATTAGTTGTTGGACTGTGTCATACTCACAGTTTTGGAGTCTTGGAGTAGAAGGCCTGCCATTCGGAGCTTTTGGTATCCACTTGTGATCCCATATTTTAGTGCTACTCCCATTACCAATTCTCCGCAGTACACCTTCTTCCACCATTTCCCTCACATTTATCAGACCTTTCCAGAACCAAGAAGCACAGCCATGCACTTTGCAATTAAAGATTGACCCCTTAGGAAAATACTTGGCTTTCAGTACCTTGCTCATAAGGAGATTAGGCTTGGTGATTATCCTCCAGATCTGTTTTCCTAAAAGAGCTTTATTGAAGGCCTCCAAATCCTTAAACCCCAGTCCCCCCTTCCTTTCTATCCCTAGCCATTTTCCTCCAAGAAATCCAGTGCATTTTGTTTTTCCCATTAGCTTCCTGTGAGGACCCCAAAAATATATATATAAACCTGTGCATATTTCATTTGCAGTTTCTTTAATTCTTTAATAATTTCTAGCATTACTTTCACCTGTTTCCAAATAAGTTCGTAAAAACACTTTTCATGTGAGAAATAATATAATTTTCCTAAGTTATGAAATTTCTTCGTTTTGTTAGACTAAATTAAAATCTTTGGAGTTAGAATAATTTATCGCCTTAACATAAAATGCTAAAATACTTAGTCTTCTCTATGTTAAAATTAATACTACCTGAGTAGATTAATTATATAAAATTTCTTGAATTTCAATAATTAATTCCAATTAGTTGCTAACGTTAAATGTTAATAAGAATTTCCGCGTTAAGATGAAAACCAATGAATTTTAGATAAATATGATTCTAATATACTAAACATACTTAAGGCGTGAAAATTCGATAAATATATCCTTATCTTTCTTTGTTTTCACAATAAGTGCGTAAAAATAATTTTTATGTGCAAATTGACATCCTTGGATTTGATTATTATTTCACTTGACTTTATATTATTAAATCGATAAATTTCGAGTTAGACTAACTCTATTCCTTGAGAAATAATAATTGGAAATTCTAATAATTAATTTAATCGCTAAATAATATAAGAATTACTAGGAATCTCAATATTCAAGTTTAATCGATAATTATTCGATAAAAATGGTTTAGGTGTATTAGGGTATAATTAGGCGTTTAAATCACGCTTGGGGATAATTTTTAAAATTAAGTCGGAATTGGGAAATTAAGTTGAGGTTAGGGAGCAAAGTGAAAAGACTAAAATACCCTTACCTTTCCATGCAAACCAAACAAGACGTCTGACCGCAAATCAAATCACATTTGCTATTACCAATTCTGTACGCAACCAATTCTTACACGCAAACCATTCTCACAAACCACGGCACCACAATACCATTCATTCTATTTCACAAACACAAACCGCAATTTCCAATTCCTTCTCTGCACAACAAAACCGCAAACCATTTCTTCCTTTCTTAATACCAAGATACCGCCTTCACAATCTCATTTCCTTCTCTGCACAACTCCACCGAAACCACTGCAATCCCTCTCCACAACCGCACCTCACCTCTTCCTTTACCTTAGACCGAGAGCAAGAGAGAGTGAGAGCTGTAGTCTCGGTTCCATTGACAAGAGTGAGCAGGAGGGAGCCGAGCTTCTTGTTTCTTTTCTTTCTGTCCATAAACCAGAGAGGGAAGAGAGGGACTTGTGATTCGGTCTGTCTTCCATCCGTGAGCTGGTGCAGAGCTTGAGACCAGAGTTCCTTCATCCAGCCGCAAGCCAGAGCAAGGGAGAGAGGAAGAGAGAGCTAGCGGTCTGCATTTTTTTTCTGGACAGCTGAGAGTGAGAATTGTTGCAGCTGCTAGTTGTGTGTTTTAGGCTTCAAGCTAAGGTAAATTCTGGACTTAGATGAATTGTTTACGGGTTGATGAAGCTGTCTATACGCATGCATGTGGGTTTGTGAGGTTAGATGAGGATTTGAGACTTAAGAAATCTGATTTGGAAAAGAATTAAAGCTGTCGAAAGTTTGAAGCTGGAATTGCAGCTTGTTTCTGGAAATTTGCTGGAAAATGGTTGACTTTCACTTGGTTAGGTGCTTGACTAATTAAAATCAGAAGATTAAGCTTTGCATGAAATTATCAGACCGGCTAAGCAAGAGAAATAAAATAAAAATGAAACAGAATCTGCTACATGCAAGCTCATCCGAGAGTAGTTGCACAAATTTCTGGAGTTATGGATGAATTTTGTTGTTGTCGAACTGATTTCTGGTCTGGATATGATAGCTAATTAATTCAGCAGTTGTGCATGTGAGATTTAAGTGCCAAATACAAGGTTTTAACCGAAGGAAAATTTTGTTTATGACTGAGTCAATGCTGGAAAATTTACGTGACTTGCCAAGGGAGTGAAACCAGAATTTGCAGTTGTTTCTGGAATTTTTTTTTTTCATTAGCAAACAATGTTTAGAAATGCATGAAATATATGTGTCTTAAGTCTTGTAAGATATTCAGTTGTAAAGTACTTGATCCGTTGGATAAATTGACCAAAAAAGTTGAAACATAGCTGCTGCAATTTTTTCCAGCTTAGCCGATGGTGGCTCTTTTGAGTTTTAATGGAAACTTGGTGAGTGGGCTCTATGAATTCCCACAATGACTTGGATGATCTGATTAGCTAGTCAAGTATTTGCTTGTCGGATTTGAGTACTTAATATCATGTATTAGCCGAGTAAAAAGTTGGATTTATGACCAATTAGCTGCTGGAAATTCTGTTTAGCCGATGACAGATTTATTGTGGTGGGATTATTTGCCAAAATTACATGTTATTTGTTTTATTTCATATCGAAAAATTTTGATGGTGGGCTCTATGAACTTCCACCCTTGGATTAACGATTGATGATGGATATAATGCTAGTTTAGTGCTTAAATGGGTAGATTAATGATACCTAGCTAGTCTCGACTTCAAGGGATGTGTAGTTCAAAAATGTTCAGGTTTGCCCTGTTTCAATCGCACCCCTTTTTGCAGAATTTTGAGGGTTTCATGACTTATATATCATGTTTATATGTTGAATATATGGTGTATAAAGTTTCATTTAAAAATATTGGGGTTTGGTTGGTCAATGGGATCAATTTCGTGAAGTCAGTAAATCTGGAAAACTGTTTTCGTAATACTCTGACCAGCTTCCGTATTTCGGCCATAATTTTGAGCTCCGATGTCGAAATCGAGTGCCACCAGCGGCATTTGAAACTAGACATTCCAACCTTTCCGACGGTATAATATGCACGTTCTGGTTCCATGTACGTGAGCCAAACCAACCATTTTAAGTCGGCTATTCTGTTTCTCTGTTTTACAAGAACAAAATGCTGAGGCTGCAACTTGTGACTCGAATTCCAGCTAGTTGTACGCCAAATTTCAAAATGATTTCTTCTGTGAAATTATAGCTTTATGAATTTATTTTCCAATGCCTTAAACTATGCCCAATTCCGAGTTAATTTGAGTGATTGGTGATCAAAATACGGAACCTGCCCTGCTCTTGAAAACCCTGATTTTTAGAATGATTTGATGCAAGGCTCGGTTTAGACTTGATAATTAATTTCTTGGTGTTAAACACCCACCAAATGTACCATGAACGTTCTTTAAATTTTGCCTAAACAAATGAACCAGGTTTGGAGGAATTTTTCTTTGACCAAATGCCTGAAATGGAAAAACAAAAGGTTCAAGGCAGTTTTGTCTTAGTATTTGCGAAATTTTAGGTGTTTGATTGACCACCTTTCCGAAGTTATTTTTCCATGAAATTTGGTAGAGGAACAACCCTTATATGGTAGTATTATACTGCTAATTATGGTGTTATTCTGAGGCCGTTTCATGGGTCAAATAAATTACCAAAGTTCATGACTCGAGTTTGAAAAACCCATGTTTCACAAGGGAATTTTAGTAACTTTGAGCTACCGTATCTTGGTGCTCAAAACCCCGTTTCTTGTTCCGTTTGTTTTGTTATACTCTTGGATTACAACACTAATAGAGTTGAAAATTTCAAAAGCTAGTTCCAAACAAGTGAATTTTGCCGAAATTCCAAAGTTGGCCAAAAACCAACTTAAATCTGCCTTATGAACCAAAACAGTAACTTTGAGCCCATTTTTTGACTATCTTCCATTTAGAATCATGGAAAAGTGTATTCTAAGAACTTTTAGTACTTTCAAAGAGGTTTCCAATAGTACCAAGTTTTCCAATTTTGGGCTTGTAGAGAGTAAGATATGATTTTTCAAAAATTACTTGTTAAATCTGGAATTTTCTAACTTAAAGGAAACTAAGGGGTTTCGAACTCTTCATTTCTTTCAATATCATTTGATTGTTTTACATTTGAATCCAGAGATGGAAATCAGATTTGTCTTGTGTTCTAAAACTCCACTTTTGAATCTCGAGTTACACGAATTCTTAGACTCATCTCCGCGTTAATTTCTTAGATTGCACTAGCGTACAATCTTCATCGAAAACTAGAGAATTCGTAGCGATATTGAGTGGTACTTGAATTATTGTTTGCTCAGGCAATCGAGGAGATCTCCAAGAGGAACTCGGAGCGGACGCCTTAAACGCTTGTTTGAGACCTATTGCCCTTGTTGCTAGGTGAGTGTTCCATATAGGAATACATAATTGAGTAAGTTTAGGACATGCTCATTTCATGATTGTTAAGTATTTACCATACTCGTGCCTATTTAAGAAATATATACTTGCATTGCATATCGACATGAATTGGTTAAATGATTAACCCTATCAAATGACCGTGTAAACTCAATACATGCTTAGCCTGCTTGTTTTATGCTTATTTGGTTAAAGTGCTTTCGTGACTCGTTATGTGACAATTTGGAAAATGATTTCCGATCCATCGCAGTGAGCAGGGTGTACTTTATCAGACTAGCCATTCGAGTGGTGACTTGCGTGAAACATTTTCTCGTGAATCTAAATGTAGTTGCGTCGTTGGGTGAATCCCTCGACTCGTGAATCCAATGTTTTCGTGAACGTCTTACAAGTGTTGGACGTAACGTCGTTGGAGTGAATCTCCTCGACTCTCACATGGTAAAAATGGGATAACGGCCAATGATGGCCTATTAATATGGCAAATGCCTGCCAAATAACCGTCATTACTCAACCGTTAACCGCCAACCGTTAACCGTTAACCGTTAACCGTGTACCAACCCACATGACTACTTGATTACTTGATTATCATGAATCACATGTTATATGAAGTTGTCCATCATTGTTAGGCGAGTGTGTACTTTACCTCACTCGACCTATTCAAATGATGAATTTTACTTTTTGTCGTATTACTTGATTACCTGTGCATGTTGTAAGCTATAAGCTGAACTTGGGCCCTGCCTCGGTTACTGACCTACTCGAGTCAGGACTGGGCTCGGTCGGGTAGGTTGGAACCCTGGACAACCGTTTCGGTATACTCGAGTACTACCACTGGAGGGATAAGGTGATGGCCAGCCAACCGAAGGAGTTACCGATCGAAGTTATAAGGACGGGAAGTGGACCGAGTACTGTATCCTTTTGTGCTTGCTTTGCTATTAATAATGTTATTGCTCTCCTAGTTGACATTTCTCGGGTAAGACTCCTCATGAGCATTAATCTCTGAGATGAAGCAATCCTTGTAATGTTCTTCTAGTCAGACGAGGCCCTATTTGTTTGACTAAAAATTCATGAAAATATATTTACATGGTCATTCATTCCAAAAATACGTTAGTGATTTTAGATAATTTATGAGTTGTACTCATAGTAAGGTTACCAGCAAAAGTACTACTTCTATATGTGTTTTCAAAGTAGCAATTACCCGAGTAATGATTATCACCTCATGATAACATGCCATTGTGTAATCTCGAACCATGCATATGACATGCACAACTTTCTTGATTTGTTTGAACTGTTAGAGTGTCTTGGAACCTCACTGGACTGTGTAGCTCATCCCACGTTGTGATTTTCTTTTACAGGATTCGAGACCAAAGGTGCTCGGAAGTAGTACTAGATTGTTTACTTTTATGAATGTAATTCGGAGTTAAACAATGTAGTTTTGCTTGGGTTGCCACTTGAAGCTGGAAAAGTGTAAACCCTGGATTTGTATGTGTCTTGTATGAAATTGTTACTTGGATTGTAAGGATGTATTTGAATTGTATGTTTTGTTTCTTGGGTTGTGTTCGGGAAGGTATATTAAGAATCGACGTTGGCTATTTTAAGGCACTGTTATCTCTGAAGTTAATGTGATTCTAGAAACCGGCTTATTTGGAGGGAAACGATGTTGTAATAGATTAGGTTACTTCGGAAGGATTTTTGCTAGCTTGCTTGCGTGAGTCCTGGCGAGAGCTAGGCAGACGGCCCGCCAACCCTCTGGTTCGCCTTAGGGGGAAGTGGGGTCGCCACACTTCCCCCCACCAGTAGTTTGCCATAGCTAAACCAAGATCCTTACAAAGTTTCCTTGGCAATTTGAAACACGACATAGCATACGTGGGCATGGCCATTGTGACAGCTTTAAGCATAACTTCCTTCCCTGCATGACTTAACAGCTTATTCTTCCAGCCTTCCAGTTTTCTGGTGATGTTTTCTCTTATGTAACCGAAGATTTGGTCTTTCGTCCTTGAAATCACCATGGGTAGACCAAGATACTTTCCTTGTTTCACTTCTTCCATACCCCCTAGGATACTGCATATCTCACTTTTCTGCATTCTATCTACATTCTTGCTATAGATCACAGATGACTTCTCTAAGTTGATCAGTTGTCCAGAAGCTTGTTCATACACCTTTAAGATTCTCATGAGTTCTTCAGCTTGCTGCTTATCAGCTCCACAGAAAATGAGTGAGTCATCAGCAAAGAAAAGATGAGTAATATTTGGTCCCTGCCTACTAATTTTCATGCCTTTCAAGCTCCTATCCTCAACAGATCTTTGGAGTAAATTTGAGAACCCTTCAGAGCAAATCAAAAAAAGATAAGGTGACAGTGGATCACCCTGTCTTATCCCTCTACCTGGCTTCACATATCCTTTTACCTCTCCATTGCAGTTGAAAGAATATGAAACACTCTCCATACATCTTGCAATCCAGTGTACCCATTTTTCACAAAAACCCATTTTGAGCATCATAGCTTTCAAGAAGTGTCATTCCACCCTATCGTAAGCTTTAGCCATGTCTAACTTGATAGCCATATACCCTTCTTTTCCAAGACTTTTGTTTTTCAGATATTGCATGTATTCCTGAGCTATAATCACATTATCAAGAATTTGCCTATCAGGGATGAAGGCAGACTGATTTTTACTGATGCATTTGTCAAGAACTGGTTTCAATCTGTTAGCCAAAATTTTGGAAATGATCTTGTACAACACACTACACAGACTTATAGGCCTATAGTTTTTCAAACATGTAGGATTCAGGACCTTGGGAATCAGGGAGATAATAGTATGATTAATGGATTTCAGCATGCAACCAGACACAAAAAAATCTTGGATTGCCTGGGTTACATCCTTCTTGATCACATTCCAGGATCTTTGAAAGAACAGGGGGGTCATACCATCTACACCTGGTGCTTTATCCGGGTTCATGGAAAAAATGGCAGATCTTATCTCTTCCTCAAGAACTGGTCTGGTCAGATTGAAATTCATCTCCTCAGTAATAGAATGAGTAATACCCCTTAAAACCTCAGAACTATTTCCCACCCCATCACTGGCAAATAGATTTTTATAAAACATGGACATCTCATCCACAAGATCCTCCTCATTCTTTGTCCAAGAACCATCATCTCTTTGGACACTAGAGATTCTATTCCTGTTCCTCCTACCTCTCACAGACGCGTGGAAGAATCTAGTGTTCTTATCACCCTCTCTAAGCCATTGTACTCTAGCTTTTTGGCTCCAAAAAGATTCCTCCTCCCTAAAAGCCTTCTTCAGTTGTTCCTTCAGATAATTCCTTATGACCCCTTTGTTCTCCAAATTAGACCTCTCATTGTTTTCCAGTTTGCTCTTGATGTCCTTAATGCTAACCTTAGAATTCGCTTGGAAGGTGTTTTTCCACTTTAAGATTTCCACCCTACAATTTCTCACTTTCCTGGTCACTGTAAACATTTTAGTTCCTTGTTCCTCCTTACTCCAGGCCTTCTCAATAACTTGTTGAAAACCATCCTTCTGAGGCCATCTCCTGTCAAAGTAAAATCTTTTATTCTTTTTCTTATACGCAGGCTTAGTGTCCAACATTATCAAACTATGATCATAAGCATAAGACTCTATGTGCTTACAAACCGCCCCCTCAAACTTCTGGCTCCACTCACAGCTACTAAGGCATCTATCTAATCTTTGCCTTATTTCCCCTAAATTATCCCAATGGTTGCTCCAAGTCCAGGGGTGACCCTCGTAGCCTAAGTCCACTAAACTATTTTCTGCAATAAAGTCCTTAAAGGCCATGAAACTCTTCTCCTCTCTCTGGACACCCCCCATTTCTCTTCATTAGAAATAATATCATTAAAATCTCCAGCAATCACATATTTCTCCCCCCCACAATCTTTTCCTTTCCTTTAACACCTTCCACTGCTGTTTTCTAACTTGATCATCACAGTTAGCATACACTCCTATGAACCACCACTCATTCTGTGGTTCTCTACCTCTATTTTAGCTTCAATGGTAAAAGCTGTTTGGAGAGTGGTTAAGATTCTAACCCCATCATTCCAAAACAGGCACATACCACCTGATCTATGCATAGCTTCAGTAACCACACTATTGTCAAACCTTAACCAGCTTTTAACTCTGGCCATGTACTGCTCCCTATTCTTAGTCTCACTCAGAAAAATAATGTCTGGAGAGAAGAGGTTGTTAACCTCCCTCAGCTGGGGAATTGTCAAGGGGCTCCCCACTCCTTGACAATTCCACACCACAACCCTCATAAGCACTTGGGGGCCCCATTAAGAAAGGGCCCCTCCTCCTCTTGGTTAGGCTCTAGAACCACCATCATCTCAAAGGGTTTAGCTTTCTTACAGGTTTGACTAATACTTACCTCGCAATCCATTTCATCATCTTTCAGCATTGTTTTCCTCTTTCCCCCACCAATCTGAATATTTCCTTGCCTATTTAGCTCTCTCAAAGGTCTTCTAGATTTGATAGGGGCAGACACCTTTCTATTCAACCTAGCTGACTGCTTCCTAATAGCCTCCTGCACTTTCCCATTATTATTAAACATCTCCTGTATCAGCATCTCTCCCTTTAGATCTCCCTCCAAATTGCCACCATTACTAACAACTGGTATAGCAAGAGAGCTATCCTCCTCCATCTCAGTACTACTTTCTACAATGGGGGTCTTGGCTGCTCCAACTACTAGAGCTCCTTCCTGTTCATTCTTATCCCTCTCAGCCTGTTCCTGCACCTCTTGTTGCCTGTGTGAGCCCCCTGTGTGTTCTTCCTCCTAAAAGAGGCCAGACTCTTCACCCTTAATCCTCATCCTATTCAGGTCTTTAGAAAGGTTTTGACGATCATGCCTCTCCCTCTCCAAGACCTTATTCAACTCTAGTTGGTTCTTTTCCAGGACACTACTCGGCTGGGCTATTTCAACTAAATTTCCATTGAGGAACTTCCAGTAACGTTTATCCTTATCCACCTCAGGTCTGGTTTGCTTGGTTTGTGGTGAGCTCTTAGTGTTTCCTGCTCTCAACCAGGGGCCATACTGATTATCCACATTTCTTCCTAAAAAAACTTGCTGAAAGGTGCAAGTTCTCTCACCATGTCCTACGAACCCACAATTATAACAGAAATCAGGACATCTTTCGTACTTAAATGCTACCCAAGTCAATATTCCCTCAGTTTTTACTATGGTCCCTCTCAGCAGGGGTTTAGATAAATCCACAATCACAAACACCTTCAAATGCCTTCCTTCCTTCCCCCCCATTTGGGGGATTATAACATCCTTAACCTGATGAAACACAGACCCTATCTTACGACCAATCTCTTTAGTGATCCAATGAATCAGTAAATTCCACACTTGCACCCACATAGGGGCCAATTTAAAGGCTTCCATATTGCCTTCTATACCTTCCATCCACCTGTTCAACACCAACACTTGGTTATCTATTACCCAAGGTCCTCCTTCCAGGATCTTTTCCCTATCATCAGGGTTCGGCAAGTTGAACTGAAAAAGGTTTGGACCCAGCTCTACTACTCCCAGATTTTTGGGATACCCCGATGCTACCGTGGCGAAACCTTTTACCCCTGCAAAGCTCACTACCTTCTCACCCATAATTCTCCCTATTATACTATCCTTACACTCTCTGACCCCACTTTCTAGATCCCCTAAGTCCAAAGTAGCTCCAGTAAGTTCATTCCCAGCTAAAGAAAATTTCTGCATCATATCACTCAAATCTGCCTCCATAGAAACAGTCCAAGGTCCTACGGGGAAAAAACCCATACCTGGGTAAGGAGATGAGGGAACAAACACAAGGAACAGAGAGGACGAGAAGAAGAGAAAGGTGAGGGGGTAGGCTTCCGAGCTAGGAGAAGCTCAGAGCACGGACTCTGCTAAAACAAAAAATGCTTACCACCGAACAGGGACAAATTACCAGAAAACCAGTAGCTTTACCCACAATACGCAAATACTTAAACATGAATAGCTCAGGAATCACACATTACCTCACCATCTGGAGCTATGGCTGCGAGAATCAGCGAAAGCTATCAAGATCGACATAGCTTGCAACTTCATAACTACGTTACTTCTCATTCCTCTGTAATAGGTATTTCCATTACTCCAGCCATGCCACTACTTTTTGCAATAACTCATGCAATTACTATGTCCGAACTAGAATCAAAGAAAATCTGGTGTTTGGATTTTAGGAAAGTTGTTGAAATCTAGTGCATTGCCGGGAATCGTGAGTTTAGGAGTTTGAAAAGTTTTGAAACCCTACCAATGGGGGGAAAGTTCTCTCAAGGAAAGAGAAAGGTGCTCTCAAAGAGAGAGAAAACCTCACCTACCTGACTTTAGAAATTTCCATATTTATATCTCACCTACCTAACTTTAGAAATTTCCATATTTATATCTGTCACTTAAATATGTCATGTTTTTTAATATATTTTTGTAGGTGAACTCCTATTTTTGGATCACTTTATCCCTCTTGACATTTTAATGTTTCTCTGTATAATGCTCTTAGCCCTATTTTTTTGCATGTTAGTATTGTCTTCTATTAAAAGAAATTAATACATAAATCTTCTCCCCAACTACTTTAAAGTGAAAGTCTAAGTACTGCCACATGTTGTTTGAAGAAACCCATGTTTTTAAACTCAGACCGAATCAGCTGGTCCGATCTATCAAACCGAAAACAGACCAGGCATCTGGTTCAAGTCAACTTAAAAACCACGTTTTCAAAAACTCAATCAAAATCATTCAAAGACCAGGTTTGATCGGAACCAATGAAACTGAAACCAGTTTTTCCATTTTCATATTTTGATGACTCTTCTCTTTCTTTGATCTTTGGCTAGAGGCTAAGAACTAATGTAAAAAGAGAAAAAAGCAAAAAATGGGAAGAGAAGAAATTGAACTGCCAGATGCAATACTTATTATCCACTCCACAGGCAAATTTCCCTTCTCATCCGAAAATGCGAGGCCTAATTGGATTAACTTCAGCAAGTCTACATTGTCGTTTAAAGTTTGATAATGAAAATCACTATTGCTTTTGAAACTTCCTACAGGCCTAAGAACAATACCAGAAAACTCAGCATCCATAGCTACATAAGGATAGTCGTCCACAAGTTCTCGGATATATACAAACACTTCTTCAAGATTATCATTCCATAGCTCCCGAATTTGAACAGATTCATTTGTAGGCAAAAGCGACACCTTTCTTTTTAACTGTTTCAAACAAAATCTACACAAAATTTCTTTCAAAGAACCTAATCATCAGAGATCCTTGAGATATACCAGAACCTATACCCAATCTATTGGACAACCCTCCAATTCCAACAGATCTACAAGAAAGTCAAAACCCAGAAAAATCAGCCCAGAAAACAACAATTAATCAAAACCTACAAAGAGCATTGGCTAGGGGCTAAGAACTAATCTAAAAAAAAAAAGAAAACAACAAAAATGGGAAGAGAAGAAAGAGCTTTCATGTGAATTTATTGTGTGATAAAAGAAAAGAGAGAGTTATGGTGTAGTCTAGAGGAAGAAGAAGAAGACAAAATAATAATAATAATAATAATAGAGAGCAAGTGACGGTTGCTCCTCCTTATTCCTTGGCTGTTCCTTCACGTGAGTTTTCTTCTCAGAAGCCATGAATCAAAATTAACTTATAAAAACCAAAAGGCTTTATCGGGACTCAAGAGAATAAGGCTTACTTGGGAGAACCTCTGTTTTAAAACTCGGACCGGACTGGCCGGTCGAACTGGGAACCGGCCAGGTAGCCGGTCCGAGTCATATTAAAAAACCGGAAATTTAAAACCCGGTCAAAGCCGGTCAAAAACCGGGTTTGACCGGGAAAAAACCGGTTTTTCCGGTTCAAAAGTAATTTTTTTTTAAAAAAATTCAAACTTTTTAATATTATGTTTTGACCCCCTAAATTGTTAAAACTTATTGATATACCTCAAATATTTGATACTTTATAAATATTGTCCTAAAATTTGATGTTATTTTTCAATTAAATTCATAATTTTAATTCTAAGCTTGTTAATATTTATTAAATAATATAAATTGCTACTTGATTGTTCTAATTTCTTTGTATTTTCTTGTTAAATATATTTGAAACATCAAATATATATGAATATACCTTTATTAATATCAATATATTATTAGATATTATATATATAATATTTTAATTTTTAAATAATTTTTATTTATGACGTCATCCGATTCGACCCCTATCGACCCCCGGTCGAACCCATTGACCCCTGACCCCTGACCTCGGCCGAGTCACTATCCGGTCCGGTTCTGAAAACATAGGGGAGAACAAGAAATTGAAGGATAGATCATACCAAGTAAGTGACGGCCCAAGAAAGGAAACAACAAGTAGGAGTTAGGTTGAACATTTATTTGCTTTGAATGCCCTAAAACTTTCTAATAATTGTGTTTCAGACTTTTATAGTTTTATTAAAATGTAAAATTAACCTATCACATTTTCCAAATTACTTTATTACTTATGGCTTTTAAAACTATTTAAGTAGAGTCCTTTTAGACTAAATCTAAACTCATAAAACAACTATGTAAAGTTGTAAACCAGTAATTTATTTAAGAGGAACTTTTATGTATTATTTTAATTATGTATTATTAATATATATTTATGGCGTATTTATAACGTCATCCAATTGGACCCGATCGAATCCATTGACCCCTAATCCCTGTGTTTGGCCGAATCAATACCTGGTCTGAGTCTGAAAACATTAGAAGAAACTAGAGAAATCAAAAGATTTTATACTTATTCAACGGAATGCACTCGAACAACAAGTTGCTACTTTTTATGATTTATACAAGCTTGGAAACACGAAATAAGAAATGAAATATTTAAATTTTGGATTGCATTAAATTGTTTGAGCAATTTAAGGAGATCTATATATCTTCTGGTTTCCTTGAATTTAACATGGGATTAGATATATTAATGGGTTGGGTCTGGATGGATCTATATTGTTAGATCTAGATTTTAGACCTGTTAAATTTTTTTCATCACCACATCTACACAAACTTTATGAATTTGAAAACTAGTTTAAAATAATTAGGGGTGTCAATTGGGTTCTATGAGTTGGACATTGACAAATACAAGCTTAGTTCAAAAAATAAATAGGGCTTTCAAGCGTTCGAGTTCATAATATGGACACACATATGCACTAGCCGGACCATAATCAGGATTGAGTTTAATAAAATCCAAACTTGACTCACATTTATTTTGGGCATATTATTTAGGCCCAATTTACTCAATCCTAATAAACAAAAGGCTCCTTGGACTTTTTTGGTGCTGAACTAAAAAAAATAAGTGATAGTTTGGAAATGTGTAGAGCCATCCAAATGGTCATCCATACTACTCATACCATATTTTCTCTCTCTTTTACTAATGGCAGAAATTACATCATCAAAAGATATCAAAGGACATATCTGAAGAATGGATATGCTAGATCTAAAGAAAATAAAAATTACACTATACAGTTCTAAAAAATATTTTAAAAATAAGATAAAATAGTTGTAATCCCACGAATATTTGTGCTTGCTTTCAATTACCAAATCTACTAACTAACTATTTCAAATCCAGATATTATAGTGAGATTCGTCAAATAGACCCAAGAATTCCATATCTGATAATTAGAATATGAAAAAACTCGATTTAATAAAGAAAAACTTGAAAAAAACTATGTAAAACTCTCACTAGAAATTTCAAGCAAAAAATAAAACTCTTACTAAATAACACTAAAACAGAAGAAACTCTCACTAAAAAATCCTAGAAGAGATTTTATTTATACAAACAAAAAGAAACAACACAGAGGATTCCTCTTATGGGGAAAGATTAGAAAAATCTGATCTCTCTCCCATAGGAGAGTTGGAGGATGTTTTAAAACCTTCCACTCCTATTTCCAAGCCAATCTTCGGCCTCCCTTTAAATTTGCTATACCATATTTTCTCTCAATGGCATTTTTAGTACAAAGGAATGATAAAATTCAAGTGATATATATTTTCCATTTTCCCTTCCAAAAGGAGACTACTAATAATGTTGAAAAATAATGGAACAAAATGCAAAAACCATTCTCACTCTTTCAATTTGCATAACTTGCATTTTGCACTCACATTATAGATTCGTTTTTAGAAGTAACTAAATCAAACTTGATGAACATTCAATAATGGTACAACATAATTCATTAATTTCAGTAAAATATTTTCATAACCACCAAAAAAGAGGGTAAAAAACAACCAAAATGATCCAACAAAAGGGTCAATAGCTACTAGAGTGCTAGTAATATTGCGGTAGTACAGGTGAAGAGAAACATGTTATTGCACTAGATACAACAGAGGGAATGAGAAATCAAAAGTACTTAAATTGGGGCTAAATAAAAAACACTAGTATACTATTTTCAAGGGTTGAATACGCAAATTAAAATAAGGGTAACCATTTTATACATTGTCAATGTATAATTTTTTTATACTAGTAAGGTTATAACATACCACATAACTTGAGTTCAAATTTGAAATTCAAATCGTGCACATGTGCTAACAAGCGCGGGATATACATATAACAATCAACTTATCCACCGTCAAGTTTTACATTTATAAAATTTTAAATACCCCATGCGTGATTTTTCGCAAGTATACAATTCGTTTATTGAATATAGGGGGTATTAGGTGTCGATCCCATAGGAAAGAGTTTCAATTATCGGTGATTTTCGAACTCCTTTATTATTTAGACTATCACAAACACAAGAAATTAAATTTACACTATAAAAGTAACAAAAACACAATAGAAAGCTCCTAGAGGTATGAAATTCCTTACTACTCTTGCAAATGACATTATTGGTTAAGTGAATGCTATTATCTTGGATAGTTATAGAATAATTTTCTAATATATGTGAAACCGACTCTTGTAGTGAATCAACTATACTTGTAATTAAGCCATACTTACTCTCTTGGTTATGAATTAACTACAAACTCATTTCTTCTATGAAATTATATGAAACAAGTCTCCAAAATCACATAGGTGCTCCTCTACTCTCGTGAGTGAATTCCCTAGGTTTATCACTTCCTTGAACTAGTGTTAAATTCCAATTCTCATTGCAAACTTAACACCTTAAGATTGTCACAATTAATGACCGGTTAATCATGAGTAGCTAAACAAAAGTGATAAATAACTTATTGAAAATAATATCACCAAATAACCAAATAAACATCACTAACAAGATATAGCAAGTTCATTCACACTCTAAGCATAAACTTTAGAAACACATATTGAAACACAAATCCAAAACTTGCATATTAACCATACTTAAGAATCCAATACAAAAGATAAAGAGTTGGAGAAGAGATAACTCTTATCACATGAGTTTCAACCTCCTTCTTCATCTCCATCGTCATCCTAATCTAGTCAATACACAAGAGTGGGTAACATACATAACTACCTAAACTATTCTATACTATACTAACCTAACTAATGAACTAAGGAAATTCTAATGAAGACTACATTTTTGGTAAGTTTATCTAGCCTTTCAAAGTTTTTAAAATGGTCTCCAAAGGCTGCTATTTATAGAGAATTCAACTCAAGGTGAGTTGTTTCTTGGTTGGCAAAGTTGGCTTTTGAACTCACCAAGAGTTGTTCTCCAAATTTTCACACTCTTCTTGGTCAAATATAGCCGAAATTCTGAGTTGTAGATGAGTCAGAAAGGTTGTGTGAATGCAAAACAAGTTGCAGAGTAAGTTGCAGCAGAAAAACTAGAATACGCAACCTCAAATACGCGACCTTACGTTGTGTATTGCATCTCACGTATTGCCTTTTGTAGGTTTGCACTTTTTGGGCAGAATTCATCCTTGATCTATTTTTTGTCCAACTTCAACTGGTATTTTCTCAATGATGGAAGTTGAACTAACTCTTGTACAAACATAAAAGTTGTAGCACTTGAGTTAGCTTCCAATACCTCAAGAATTATCCAATTTGGAGCTCTGTAGACCGATAAATGACCAAAATAGCCTCGAATGGTTAGAACTCTGTTTCAGCTTTCGACCATGAAAATGTACTTTTGTATTTTGATATTTTGACTAGGAAAACGACTAAACTGGACTTTGATATCTTAATAGAAAATGGAGTTCTATCTCTTAATTTCAAAATGGTATATGAATCACCTCAATCTGATACTTGTAACTCGATCAAGATATAGCCAAAATACCACAGGGTATCAAAACTGTGAAACTTCCTTCTTGTATACTAAGTTGCACTTCATCTCTTGCATATCATGTTCTCTTTTTATCATTTCAAACCATCATAAATCATCCAATTATCTTTTCAACTCACTCCATTTGATGATTGAATTTTTAAACTACAAAAATATGAAGCTTTCACTATTAAAATCCATAAAAATATAATTTTTAACACTTAAATCACAAAATGCATATTTTCACTGACAACTTAGTTCATTAGCTATAAAGTAATTAAAACATACCAAAACTAATTAATAAAACACACTAAAAACATATAAAATACACACTTATAAAACTCCCCCACACTTGAACCATTACTTGTTCTCAAGCAATAAAAATTACAAACCAACAATGATCCAACATTTTGAAAATAAACATATATGCACAATTCAACTTCATTTCCTAAAAACAAGGTAAATAACCATTATGCAATCACTCCATTAAACTCAAGTACTCATAATATCAAGTAAAGAAGAGCCAATTATACCATAATTGTAACTAGTTCAAGTCAATTTCTCATCCTTATCCAATTTCACAAGCAAGTAACTCATATGGTCAATAAAATATTTCCTAAACCCATGATCATCTTTTTATTCACACTTAAAGAGGGATTTATTCATATAATATAGCTAAATATTACTCAAGTTATGAAAGTGCCTTTTCACGCTAAGATCGATATTTTTAGATGAAAATCGCCGGTTACTCAATACTTTACATACTCAAGTTGTGTTGCATACTGTTAATTCAAGTACCATTTTATGCGAAAGTTGAAAGTCGACATTTGTAGAAGAAAAATCTCGGTTACTAAGTACAAGAACCATTGGAGTAGAACAACTTTTATTCACTTTTTTTTTCTTTTTTTTTTCTTCTCTTTTTTTTTTTCAAAGTAAAGATAATAATCATTCCCTCAAAAGAATAATCATGAGAAAAGTGTTACACTTGTTGACTAAATTAATCACTTAACTATGTAAAATCAAGTAAAGAGAAGAAATTTCATCAAATTTGTAAAATTTAGGCATAATTATCTCCACTTTACAAGATATACTTTCTTATAAATACATAAATTATAATCACATAATAATTATTTTCAAATTAAATGAGAAAAGAAGTTTTCAAGTCTCATATATTTATCTTAAAAGCAGAAAGAATTTGAATTACTGATGGTATGGAACTTGTTACCCCTTTGATAAAATTGAAAAAATTTGAAATCTTTTGGGGCAAATTTGTAATTTTGGAAAAGGTTTTGGAAAAAATTTGGCAGAGTTTCCCCTTAAAACTGGACGAAACTCCCTACCAACAAACCCAATTTTAAACAAATTAAAGCACAAGAAATATTTTCAAGGCAAATCCAAATCATTTCCATCACAAGTCAATCACAACCAACATATATAATCTCAATTCTCCCTCCTCCCCCCTAACACTTAAAATACACATTGTCCGTAATGTGTAAAAAGGGAAACCAAAATAAAAAAAAAATACTCCCATATAGTTGTGATTGAAATGTGTAACATTGAATCTTCACAATCCATTGTCCGTGTTTTTTAAAAGTTTCATGAGTTCCATTGGAATCCATTAGTAATACAACCTAAAATGCAAAATAGCAAATAAACTATGTAAGGGACAATGATGCAAAAGGGTGACAAAGGCATGAAGAAAATTTTGCAAATAACTCTTTGCCAAAGTCTCTCACATCATCACACCATATTTCCCAAACTCTTTAAACATTTAGCACAATTATCAAGAATATTTAGCACATTTCCTTCTCTAGGTAATTATAACATCACCATATAATAATGAAATTGGGAGCAAAACTCAATCTAAGAACATACATGATGCACATGTTCAATTTTACCCCTAAATTATCACCAAAATTGCTAAATTCTTCACATATTCAAAATTCATCATCCAATCATACTCTATATGAAGATTAAGCAATCAAATCGTCTAAAATGTCGCCGTATAATGAATGTGTACATGTAAGCATCATAAACAAGTCACATTTTAGCAATTTGAACCATCTAATTATGTTTAACAACATTTCAAGACCAAGTACCTCATTGATCATAAAATAGGAAAGTACATAAAGTGAAACATTGCATAAATCATCACATTCCCACATTTGATCATCTAAACATGCTTAGAGATGTTACATAAGCATAAGGGAGCTTATATGCATCAACAAATAACATCACCAATTCACCATTCAAAATATATCAATAAAACTCTACAAGATATGTAAATGGTGAATATTAACATATGAAATTAAGTTCAAGAAATTTACCTCAAGTTGGTAGAGTGATGTTTAGTGATGCAAATAATACAAAAATCCTATGAAATTCACCCCAATTGAGCTCCCATTGCTTGAAATAGAAACTATGAATCCTAACCTTCAATCGATTTTTGAGATGTTTTTCTTGAATTCTAATCAGTTAAAATGGCTCTATGAAGGTCAAATGATGTTTGTTGGATGATTTTTTGCAAGAAAATAGTATATAAGAGGAAATTGGTGAAGTGTGTGTGAGAAAATATGAGGAGAAGAAAAAGAAGAGCATGAACAAGGAACCTGCATTTTTCTTTAAAAAAGAACCCTAAAAACGAGAGTTCTTAAAATGCAGCCTTGAAGTCGCGTTTTTATGATTCGCGTTTTCTGATGTAATTTTGCTAGACCAAATACGTGACTTCTGAAAATACGACTTCAGCTTGCGTTTTCTTCTTTATTTTTGCAAAATGGAATACGCAACTTGAGGTGACATATTTCTGAGCTCATGTTTTCTTCATTCTGCGGTTTTACTGCAGAAATTTCTGAACGTTTCAAAAATTATGCTTTTACCCAATTACTCAAAATTCATCCTAGATCATTTTTTTGCCAAAATAATCAATACACGCACATGTAAAATGATCAAAACATGCATTTTACCCCTTCCTAACGAATCAAAAACAGCATTTGCTCAAATTGAGGGGTGAAGTTTCTTGATCAAATTTCGCCTTTTTCACCTCGAATGGTCACCTTTGCTTCTGTTTCCCAAACTTACAAATAAAAACAACAAAACAATTTAAACACATGATTTAAACATAAAATCACACCAAAATTAACCTAAATTACCAAAACATTGAGTTGCCTCCCAATTAGCGCTTTTGGTTATAGTCGTTGGCTCGACTATTGAACCTCATTTTTCAAGGAGATTTGGTTAATGAATAATCCACCATTTTAGGTCGAAATGGTAGATTATTGAGATTCATCATTTTCATCAAAATATAATCCATTTTCACATACAACATTCCTACCATTCATGCTAGGGTCATTTTGCATATTATTAGAAGAAATAACTTCACATAATGCATGCCATTGTTCATGTAATCTACCAAAGTGAGAAACTAATTTATCTAACCTTTCTTTAATCCTAACAAAACAATCAGAGGTTGCATTAGCTAACTTTTCTATAGCTAAATCAAAGTGATTAGAGGATTTTTCTATGGTTAGCTCCTAAGATGGTTTAGAATCATTAGCTAATGGTTTCATTTTCTAATTCCCAATGTAAAGATGCATTAGCTAACATTTCTATTGCCAATTCCTAAGATGGTTTAGATTCATATTGGACACATTCAGGTTGGTAATCATAAGAACATGGAGAAGCACTATTAGCACTATGATTATCCCAACCATATGCATAAGAATTGCCCCAACTAGGGTTGTTTTGATCAAAACAAAAATTATAATACCCAAATTCATCATAATAATCCACATTTTGTGCTTGCATACATTCATAAGTAGTATGATATCCTCTTCTCAAGTCACAAATCATATGATAAGAATTGAAAGTATTGTCATTTCTCTTTTGTTCAAACATGTTTGTTATAGTGTCCAATTGAATTTTTAATGTAATAACATCAAGCTTAGCCTTTAAACTTTGTAAACCGTCTTTAAATGATATACCTTCGGTAATTTCTTGGTTACCTCTATTCAAGGAACTTTGCACGTGGTAACAATCTATTGTCGATCTTCCACTTCTCAAATATTGTTCACCCATAATTCCTACTCTTCTTGAGTTCATAAACATGTTTTCAAAGTAACTCAAAAACATATTTAGTCAAGAAGAATAGATGACTCAACATATATAAAACATTCAAATAAAGACTAAACTAGACACTAAACATAACAAAGAAGACACTAGACACAACAAAAACACGAAAAACAAGTAAAAATATTTAGCAAATCCTCCCCGGCAACGACGCCGAAAACTTGACGAGTGCGAGGTATACAAAATAATTAGCCCATCCATAGAACATTTATAAAATATTAAATACGCCACACGTGATTTTTTGCAAATATATGAGTTGTTTATTGAGTATAGGGGTATTAGGTGTCGATCCCACAGGAAAAAGTTTCAATTACCAGTGATTTTCTAACTCCTTTATTATTTAAACTATCACAAGTACAAGAAATTAAATCTACACTATAAATGTAACAAAATTCAATAGAAATCTCCTAGAGATATGGAATTCCTTACTACTCTTGCAAATGATATTACCGGTTAAGTGAATGCTATTATCTTGGCTAATTATGGCATAATTTTCTAATGTATGCGAAACCTACTCCCGTAGTGAATCAACTATACTTGTAATTAAGCCATACCTACTCTCATGGTTATGAAATTAACTAAAGCTCATTTTTTCTATGAAATTATAAGAAACAAGTCACCAAAGCCACATAGGTGTTCCTCTACTCTCATGAGTGAACTCTCTAGATTTATCACTTCCTTGAACTAGTGTTAAATTTCAATTCTCATTGCAAAGTTAACATCTTAAGATTATCCCAATTAATGGCCAGTTAATCATGATTAGTTAAGCAAAAGTGACAAATAACTTGTTCAAAATAATATCACTAAATAACAAAGTAAACATCACTAATAAAATATAGCAAGTTCATCCATACTCTAGGCATAAACTTTAGAAACACATATTGAAACACAAATCCAAAACTTGCATATTAACCATACTTAAGAATCTAATACAAAAGATAAAGAGTTGGAGAAGAGATAACCCTTGTCACATGAGTTTCGACCCCTCTTTCTTCATCTCCATCTTCATTCTAATCTAGCCAATATACAAGAGTGGATAACACACATAACTAGCTAAAGTATTCTATACTATACTAACCTAACTAATGAATTAAGGAAATTCTAATGAAGATTACATTTTTGATGAGTTTCTCTAGCCTTCTAAAGTTTTTAAAATGGTCTCCAAAGGCTGCTATTTATAGAGAATTCAAGTTCAAGATAAGTTGTTTCTTGGTTGGCAAAGTTGGCTTTTGAACTCACCAAGAGTTGTTCTCCAAGTTTCCACACTCTTCTTGGTTAGATACAGCTGAACTTCTAAGTTGTAGATGAGTCAAAAAGGTTGTGTGAATGCAAAACAAGTTGTAGCAGAGAACCTAGAATACGCAACCTATTGTATCCCACGTATTACCTTTTGCAAGTTTGCACTTTCTAGGCAGAATTCATCCTTGTTCTGTTTTTTATCCAACTTCAACTAATATTTCCTCAATAATGGAGGCTGAACTAGCTCTTGAACAAAACATGAAAGTGAATTAACTTTCCAATGCCTCAAGAATCATTCAATGTGGAGCTCTGTGGACCGAGAAATAACCAAAATACCCTCGACTGGTCAGAGCTCTATTTTAGCTTTCGACCATGAAAATGTACCTCTGTATTTCGATGTTTTGACTAGGAAAATGACTAAACTGGACTTCTATCTCTCATAGCAAATGGAAATCTATCTCTTAACTTCAAAAATGGTACAAGAATCACTTCAATCTGATACTTATAGCTCAAGATATAGGCAAAATACCACAGGGTATCAAAACTGTGAAACTTCCTTCTTGTATACCAAGTTGCATTTCATCTCTTGCACTTCATATTCTCTTTTTACCACTTCAAACCATCATCAATCATCCAATTATCTTTTTAACTCGTTCTATTTGATGATTGAATTTTTAAACCTACAAAAACATGCAGCTTTCACTATTAAAATCCATAAAAATACAATTTTTAATACTTAAATCATAAAATGTATATTTTCACTAAAAACTTAGTTCATTAGTCATAAAAATAATTAAAACACATCAAAACTAATTAATAAAACACACTAAAAACATGTAATACACACTTATTATGTGCCATACATCCAAAGTTGCACATGTCGCTTGAGGATCGTTTTTCCTTCACGGACAAATTGATGAAGCACTAGGGGATCTGCTGCTTCTCAAATTGACATACAAATGCGTGAACTACCACTCTGAACTTGCAACAGAATGTTGGTATTAAATTGTACACAGACAAATTGATGAACTGCACTAGGGGATCTGGCTTGTCAGCTTGACATACATATGCCTGAAGTACCACTCTGAACTTCCAACAGAATGTTGGTATTGTATTGTACACGACTATGCTTGTTTCTTGTGTATTACGAAGAAAGTGGTGAATCTGCACGTAAAGCAGTATATTACTTATAGTACTCCAATTTTATCAGCACCATTAGAATGATTTACTTTTAAGAAAATCCTATATCAAACGACATACGACTTATAGGATAAAGACAAACTAAATAATGGTTTACTTCCTTAATTTTAGAAATTCTCATATTTGTATCCCTCACTTAAACATGTCATGATTTTGATTATATTTCTGTAGGTGAATTATTATCTTTAGTTCATTTTATCCTGTTGTGATTTAGTGTTCTTCAGTTAAAACAAATTAATACATAAATCTCCTCGACTATTTTAGGTGAAAGCCTAAGAATTGCCACATGCTGTTTGAAGAAACTATAGAAATCAGAAGATTTTACACTTAGTCGGCGGAATGCACTCAAACAATAAGTCAATATGCTACTTTGTATGATTTATAAAGGCCACAGAACACCCAAAAGAAAAACCCTTTAAATTTTGGATTGCATGCAATTGCTTGAAAAGTTTGAGAAGATTTACATATCTCCTTGTTATTTTGAAGTTAACATGGATTCCAGGCATGCAAATGAGTTGGTTTTGACATTCGGAACTAGTGATTTTTTTTCATAATCACACCAAAACAAACCCTCATGAATTTAATGCTATTATAGTAAAATTAGTCATGCATGTATCGGAATAAAAATTTTTGTTTAGGAACCCATCCAATGATCCAAATGGATCACCGATAATACTAATTTCATACTGTCTCTCTATAGCTTTTTTAGTACGAAGGTATGACTTGATAAAATTCAGTTGATATATAATTTCCATTCCGGAATCTAGAACGAATGCAGTTGTTGAACTTAATGCACATGAGGAGCTCAGGCATTTATGTGTAGAGATCAACAATCAAATCATTGGTCTTGGACAATATACGTAACCACTGATTTTAGTGGCTTTTTATCATAAATTCACTTTGCTATTTTCTTTGAGACTTATAAACTGTATAAATTGCTTAGATATAGCCATGATACTGTATATATGAGAATTCTTTTTGGGCTTTTTTTGCAAATGTGGCATACCTGAGTCTAAATCCTAGTTTATTATGTGTGAATATATTCAACAGTCCCTCTTAGTCTCTCCACCACCTGCTAATTTTTTATGTTGTTATCCTCTCCCAGCGACCTTATTTAATTTGCCAGACAATTTGGTACATCTTGAAGGAATGGGCAGCCCACATAATTTTCCAAATAATTCTTCTGCTACTTCCAGGATGCCTTAAATCCAATTTCCAGTCTTTGAAGAACTTTAGCACTCTTCAGGGAGCACTCTGTCAACTTGTACTGGTATGTTTTGGCCATCAATATTAGAAGAATGGGACCCTCTTAACTTGATCAGTAAAATCCAGAAGGAGGTCTCTTTTGCTTTTCATTTTTAAAGTGATATCAGCACAAAGCCTATAGTCAGTCAATACTGTATCATACAGGTAAGCACTTTGTGTAGTTTATATTTTTTGAATGAGTCCTTGCAAACTAGTCTTGCACTTGCAGTCTTGTTCGGGAGCTACAAGATGTTGACTACGTTCAAAAAAAAAAAGAAAAAGAAAATGTTGGTTGGCCATTAATTATTGGCCAAGTTGAGAAAATCAGGTACTGGTAAATATGAGTCAAATGTTCATGTCTTTCAGATCACGCTCAAGATGAATAATTATTGGGTCCTCAAATTCAAGAGACAAGTCCACTTCATTAAATATTCCGAGATTTCTCGGAATATTTAAGAAATCTTCTCCCGTTGACGGATTTAAAGAGTTAACAATTATGCTATTCCTCCCTGCTACTGATCAAGACTACCATATGATTAGAGGATGCATAGTATAAATCAAGACTGGCGAAGAATGGTGGCTACTGAGTTTTACCAAGCTGGCCTTCTGCAACTTAATCAGGCAAGTCGTCTTACGAATTTAACAGAGTTGCATGGTTTTAATTTCTTCCCAGTCTCTTCCGGTCGCTTTCTATGTCTTTTAAATTTGAACTGATTTTGAATTTCAATTACCTCTAACTTAAGTTTTAATTTTTGGGCATACAACACTGTGCACTTCGCAAGTTTCTGAGTAGATGTAAACAATACTTGATTCTTATTCTATTGTCTACTAAAAGTGGTTAGAGACGATTTATGACAAGCAGAAAAGGCCATGGACAACCCATAACTGCAGAATATCCAGTTCTTGTGAGGTGGTATCCGTTAAAATTGATAGCTTGATGCTGGGATGGGATGCAGGGCTAGGATTAAAAGGTTAATTAGTTGGATTTTTACACCTGGAGAGTGTATATTTGTTGTACGACAGATAAAAATGCTTGTCTGTATGCAGATTGTATGAGCAGATTGTGGCTACAAGCCTACAATTGAGTTAAAGGCAATTTTATATTAGTACCTGCTTTCTTACTGCATTGTGATAAGGAGGAATCAGAGAGCCTGCTGTCTCAGCCAATAAGAAATGTGAGTCAAGTTGCAGGTTGGCTCACACATGCAATTGTCGGCAACTTCCTTTGATAACAGAGGCTGTGATCCGTAAATCACGGACACCTACTAAAAGCTGTCTTTAGAGTGTATTTGTGGTCCACTTGCAAAGGCGGACAAATTTGAAAGTCGACTTGCAAATTTCATTCCCTCTGATAGCTGCTGAAGTTGAACCATATCCTTCCTTGTCCCATCACCATTGCAGAACACTTTCAACCTAATTCCAATCCCAAGCGAGAAAAAATGGCTGATGCTGCTGTTAGTGCTACTATTCAGGTTGCATTGCAGACGGTGGTTTCCCTTGCCGCTGACCATGTTAATCTGGTTCGTGAATTCCCAAAGGAGCTGGAGCGACTCAACGAATCTGCTGAAATGATCCGAGGTTTCTTGGCTGGTGCTGACGAGGAAATGCATAGCCCAGTGGTGCAAAATTGGCTCAGGCGGCTGGAAGAAGAGGTTTTCAAAGCAGACAATGTGCTGGACGAGCTCAACTATGAAATTCTTCGTCGGAGGGTGAAGTATCAAGATCAACCCATGCAAAAAAAGGTATTCTTCTGCTTTTCATTCTTTAATAAAATTGGTTTTCGTTGGAGGTTGGGTTCCATGATCAGGGAGATCAACACGAACCTTGAAAGGATCCATCAGAATGCCGAACGTTTGGGACTGCCCTACAAGCTCCAAGTTGAAGAAGCATTCCCTACTATTGCTGCTGGAGCCGCGACAAGCCGACAGACCGACTCTACTATTGTTCGAAGTGATGTCCTGGGAAGAGACAAGGATGAATCAGAAATAGTTAATAAGTTGTTGGCCGAATCTGAAAGTGTTATTTCAGTTATTTCCATAACTGGCATGGGTGGATTAGGCAAAACAACTCTAGCCAAAGCCATTTACAAAAATGAACAAATTGTTGGACATTTTGACCAAACAATGTGGGTTTGTGTGGCCGAAGAAGTAGATAAAATCGAGGAGGTCTTCAAAATGATTCTAAAATCGATAACAGATGAAGAGATTGAAGGGGATCGTAGGGAGGAAATAGTTAAAAAAATTCAGCATGAACTCAAGGAAAAAAGATATTTCCTTGTTCTTGATGATTTATGGAATGATCAAGAAGTATTGTTGGATGACTTTTTCAGCACTTTGGCGGGACTCAATGCGAAGAAAGGGAGCTGGTGTCTTGTTACTTCACGGCTGCAAGAAGTGGAAACTATTCTGTCTAGACATCCGCAGATCAATTTTACTCGCCATGAGCTGGGAAAGCTATGCGCTAATGATTGCTGGTCTATCATGAAAAAATGGGCAAATGTAGGGGAAGAAGTACCAAAAGAATTGGAAGACATGAGGGAGCAAGTTTTAAGAAGATGTGATGGTCTACCTCTGGCAGCAAAGTTAATTGGAGGTTTGTTATCTAAAAAGAGAAAAGAGGAGTGGCTATCTATTTTGGAGGAGAGTCTCTTGAATGGCAATCAAGGTGGGATCGAGCAAATAATTAAGGTGAGTTTTGATCATCTGTCACCTGCACCGGTTAAGAAATGTTTTGCATACTGCTCAATTTTTGATCAAGATACTAAATTGGAACAAGATCTACTAGTTGAGCTTTGGATGGCTGAAGGCTTTCTTCAACCGGATTCCCAAAATGAAAGAACGATGGAGAAAATAGGATATGAGTATTTGAGAACTTTGCTGCAAACTTCCTTATTGGAAGAAGTAAAATGGGGGTGGAGAAAATGGTATAAAATGCATGACCTTGTGCATGATTTTGCAAAATTAATTTTGAATCGTAACAGCAGCAATCAGGAACGTTACCTTGCAGTATACTCAACCGTAAGAGAAACCATCAATGAAAGATCATCAGCATCACTTCGCACACTATTTCTGAAGGGTGGCATAGCTGATGATATGTTGTCAAAGTTCAAATACTTGCATGTCCTAAAATTGTTTGGAGCAGATGTCAAAGAGTTGCCTACCTCCATTGGCAAACTAATACATTTACACTTACTTGACATTTCAGGTTCTTGGATTAGAACTTTGCCAGAATCTCTTTGCGAACTTTATAGTTTGCAAACACTGAGAACTGGCAAGCTTGAAGAAGGTTTTCCAAAGGAGATGAGCAATTTGATTAGCATGAGACATCTTCACTATGATCATGCTGGTACAAGACGTGAAATCCAAATGCCATCCGGGATTGGACGATGGACTTGTCTTCAAACGTTAGAGTTCTTTAACATTGGTCGTCAAGAGGAAGGTCGTGGCATCCAGGAGCTTGGGACCTTGCAAGATCTTAAAGGCTCCTTGGAGATCAGAAATCTTGAATTAGTAAATGGCAAAGCTGATGCTGAACTAGCGAACCTATCTAAAAAGCCAAATCTGTATCGGTTGGTATTTGAGTGGGGCAATAGGGATCGGGAAAGTAATAAATGCGATGAAGATGTGTTGGAAGGCCTCCAACCTCACCCAAATTTAAAAGAGTTACAAATTTTGAAGTTCATGGGTGATCAGTTCCCACAATGGTTCATGAATTTGACATCACTGGTGGAGTTGCGGGTGGAGGATTGCACAAGATGCAGAGAACTCCCCACCCTAGGACAGCTGCCATTCCTCAAGCGCCTCTATCTGTGTCGATTGCAAAACATAAGAAGCATTGGGCTTTCATTCTACAGTACAAGTGCTGAGGAGGACGGCGGTTCAGGAGGTTCAAGCACTATTAGCAGACAAACATTCTTTCCAGCCCTTAAAAAACTCTCTCTTAAAGGCATGAAAAATTTGGAAGAGTGGAAGGATGCACCCGAAATGATGTCAACCGCAGGTGAAGTACATGTGATGGATGTGTTTCCCGTGCTTGAAAAGTTGTCTATTAGTGACTGCCCCCAGCTGACCACGATTCCAACTGCAAGTCGCTTCCCAAGTCTTGATGTATTGAAAATAAAAAGGAATTGCCATGTTCTGCGGGCAGAAAAGGTTTTGAGCAATATAGCCAATCTCTCGTCCCTTGAACTAAGGGGTGGTAGTCGTCAACGCATTGAGTCTCTAAAATTAGTGAAACGACCAGAGAGCAGCTTGAGTATTTATGGCTGTGACAGTCTATCCACTGACATGCTTGAGCGACTCTGTCTTTTTCCAACTCTTCAGAGTGTAGAATTGTGGTCTGCCGATAATATAACAACATTAAGAGGAATGAGTTGCGCCGCTTGTCTTAAGAGATTGGCAGTCTTTTACTGTGATAATTTACAGGAGTTGCCAGAAGATTTTTATCAATTTCAAGCTTTAGAGCACTTGGAGATACTCTGTTGCAAGAGAATTGATTCATTTGGATATCCAAATCCTAAAAATTCATTTGGACAGAAAGGCCTCCTTAAGTCTCTTGAGCAATTTACTGTCGATGGGTGCGATGCATTAACAAGATTACCAGCGGAGATGTTCGAGTCGTGTACGTCTCTCCGAAAGCTGAAGTTGTCCGATTGCTGGAGTCTGGTCTCCTTTCCCCTTGATTTGCGACAAACCCCTTCTCTCGAGAGCTTCCGGTTACGGGGGTGTCCCAACTTGATTGCTGAGTTGCCTAGTGGATTTGGCTATCTTACCAGCTTAAGGAAAGTGACGATTGGTCCCTTCTCAGATGACTCTGTAATCGAATTTGATTGGGCTGGATTAGCATCTTCATCATCACTCCGACACGTGTCTTTACTTGGAACGCCTGAATTGAAATCTCTGCCACATCAGCTTCAAGACTTGACTACCATCACATCACTATCTCTAAAACACTTCGGAGCAATCGAAGCCTTACCAGATTGGCTTGGGAACCTTGCGTCTCTTGATGAGCTAATCCTATTCGGTTGCGAAAAGCTTGAATATTTACCCTCCATAGATGCCATGGAACGCCTCAAATTAAGACGTCTGGAAATTCGTTTTTGTCCTCTATTAGAACGAAGATGCACTCCTCAAAGCAGCTCCGAGTGGCCCAAGATCTCTAATATTCCAGAGCGTAGAATTATTGTTCCGGTAAGATCTCATCTCAAAATTTTAATTAATTCCTTCTCATTATTGGATCATCTTATTCTACCCGTATTTGTCCCTCACTCCTTTTCTCCATAAATATCTATTCCTCTACTTCTTCTGGCGAAGATTACTCTCTCTTTCAATTTTTAAGCCAATTCATGTCATTAACAAAATAGAGTTACAAGCAAATTGAAAGACAACAAAAATTGTGGATTTCATCTGCTTTTCTGAACCATCGAAAAGATTAATAAGCATGGTAAAATTTACTACTATATATGAACTTGGTACTGACTGTTTGCCCACAAAATTCACTAACATTGCAAGCGTAAACATTCAGCTTCAATGGGGTATGTTCTTTTTTTTTTTTTTTTTGTTACTGATATTTCCAAACAACATTAAAACCAATGAAATAGCAATTTGGGGAGAACATTACAATTTTTGTTTTTACCGCTAGCATTTAACGGATGGATATGTTCTTAATATTCACTGTTATCTCTCTGTAAGACTCTGAATTATGATTGCCGTAAAATTAGCTCAATGTCGATTAAGTTGAAATTGTTTGCAGAGGAACTAGGCTGCTGCTAAAACTATAAATTCTTATCATCTTTTAAAATTTTTAAAATTCAGATCCTATAACTAGCTACTTTTCTATTTTGTGAATTGGATTGATAATATTATGGCCTTGTAGGCCACAAGTGTCAGTGAAGCAGCAAGCAGTGATAGCGCCGAAACATTGTGAAAGGCTCAAAAGTGTGCTCCAGGCAGAGTCAGCCTGGAACCTCTAGAGCATCTTATTTCACTTTTCGCATTCTCCAACCGCAACATCAGGCTGTGGTTTCCAATCATTTTTGAAGAAAGATGAGGAGGTATGTGGTTTGGAAATTTCTCCACCCAACTTACTAGAAGTACAAGGGAATTGGTCCAAGTTTGCAAGTATGTTTGAGACATGGAATTGTGCCTAAATACAGGTTGGTATCTGCACTAGTAAGTGTTCTTTATGGTTTAATCAATGGAATATAACTTGATTTTTGCTCTTTAGGATTTTGAGTGATAAATTGTTGCACGAGTTACCTGACCAAACCTTTCTATGGCTCATATTTCTGCTTAATGTCATAACTGAAGCAGAACTGTGATGTAATATTGTTATTTTTTTTCCAGAATTTGTTTAGGAAGCAGAGTACGTGTTTTTTGGACAAAGAACACCAACGTTCCCGTGTTGTTCTTATGAGAATGTCAAGAGGGAGGAGTTATTTTCACTTATCAGTCAGTTTTTGAAGATGGAAGGTAGTTATCTGTGATTTTTCCCACTAGAATGCCATATATTGCTCAGAATGTGGAAATGAAGGTAAAAAATGTTGACTGCATGTCTATTGGCCTGTTTCAATGGCTTTTCTTTTTTGTTTTTTTATCTTTTTTCTGGAAGAATTTAACAAAATAAATCAAATATTGAACCTTTTCTCCTTGTAGCATGCTGAAAACAGAGTGGCTTGTGCCAGGCTTGTAGAAAGTAGTATGGATTGAGAAGAATTAGAGAAGAGCATGGTAGCTGGTACTGGAGAGCTATCAAGGTACAAGACTTGCTTGAAGAAAACTGGACGTGCTAATACTTTAGTTTCAGAGGTAACAAGATTTGATGGAAAGAAGTTAGACATTGTAGACAGCATTGGTGATCGTTTGGATGACATAAACGAAGCATGCGATTGCAGTGTCAGTCGTTCATTTGGATGGAAATAGTTCAAAGTTTTGGTGCTGCAATTGCAGTAGCAAGAATTTCTACATCCTCGTTCAAAGGTTCCCGCCAGATCTTGCAAGGCCTTTGTAAATTGGACAATAGGTTATACCTTTCCACTCAAGAACAAGAGAGACTCATTATACAACTGTGCTAACAGTTAGTCATTCCAGGTACCAGGCTTAGTGTTGAATTTGTTTTAGTAAAATAACGTACCCTAAGTACCTTCTTGGTTCTTAACTAAATTATTTTGACATGTCTACTTCAAGATAAATAGTCACAATCCAAAAAATTGCAGTTTGAATGATCAATAAGCAGGTTTTGTTATTGTAGCATTCTATTTGTTATGTTTTAGCTAAGAAAGACTAGCAAATCTAAAAATAATTTATAATTATTAAGAAACCACTTGGAATATGTAACATTTCGGAAGACTAATGGAGGTGGGAGATCAATGATAAATGTTTCACGTGAAGTTCTCCAACATGGTTTCACCTAATTAGAGGTACTCTACCATAAAGTATCTGCTTGTTAGGTTAAATGAGCATGTTTCAGCATGCCCATTCAATGGAAGTTGATAAATTACTCTTAAGAATTCAAGGAAGAAGGAAACAACTTCCTAACACTGAAAAGCTATTGACATCCATTACCTATTTCTTTTTGCAAACGGTTATCCTTTTCTGATTTTTGTTTGGCCCAAAGATTTTAGTCGGTCAGGAGAAATCAGTCGGCTAAAAGAAGTTAATAAGAGAATTTATGAATGCTAGTGCATGAATATAAATTTTGCATTTTTTTTTCAGATTAGTTTGCCAAACTCCAGTTTAGTACATCATTTTAGAAAGAGACGAAAGATTATCATCTTACTCTTTCTTTAACATTTAGTTAAACATTTAGCTTTGATAATCACTTTATTTTCAAAAAGAATCACAAGGACATTTATGCAAATTCGATTGACTTTTGTTACCATTACTTTCTTCTGGGCTGGTTAATGCTCTGTTTTTTAGCCTTTCATTTTTGGTTATCTAGTAGATTGGTGATTTTGCCATCCTACTTGCATAAGGACTTGCTCATGATAAAATATTTATAGAAATATCTATTTTAGCATTTTAGACAAATGTCTCATGGGCTATGTTGGAACATGTACAAAGCAGTGATTTTCAAGCAAAAATGTATGGATGGTGATGTGGTAGACAATTGTTCTCTTAAGGAGTGAAGATCAATCTTCTAGAAAGCAATATATGAGAGAGTAAATGAAGAGGTGTGTAGTCTCAATGGATTAAATTTAAAGGCCTACTATGTTTCTGTTGCTGTTGCCATAACTTCAAATCAACCACATACAAAAGCTATGCTCTGAATTTAGTATGCGTTTTTGATGATGTAATTCTGCTTAATTTTTGCTCTTTAGAAATTTTTGTAATACATTCTTCATAAATTTTGATGGTTCAACGTGGCTAATTTTGCACTTAATATTACCGTAATGTAACATGGTGATGTTTTTTTCCTGAATCTATTTAGGAAGTAGATATCATCTTGTTGGAAAAAGAACAACATGGTTCCCTGTCGTTTTTTTGTGAGAATGTCAAAAGGAAGAAATTAATGTCACTGAGCAGGAAGGTTTTGCAGATGAAGATGGTTACCAATTACAGTTATTTTGCTCATTAATTTGCACTAGCATTGATGGAGGCTTCTCAAACACCATGTAGAAAAACTGAAAATGTTATGTTTTGTAGTGCCCGGAATGCAGAAAAGAAGGTAATTATTTGACTAAACTTTTTGTTAGCCTGTTTCGATTTTTTTTTCTTTATCTATCTACTGGAAATGTAATTTGGTTTAGAAGAAGAGAAGATTTGGTAATGGAAGCTAGATGTTGAAGATAGCAGTAACAGTCATTCGGAAAGCAAAAGCAAAGCATGTAGTGGGATGGAAGAAATTCAAAGATTATGTGCTGCAAGAATATGTATTCACATGCAAGGGTTTCTAAGTCCTCGTTCAAAGGTTCAAGGAAGCACTACCGCTAGATCATGCAATGCCTTTCTCAATTGGACAATGGACTATACCTTTCCACCCAAAAATAAGAGAGATTCATGATACACTTGTGCTAACAGTTGATTATTCCGGGTGTCCAACCTAGTTAGGTGTTGAATTTGTCAAGGTAAACTAACATATATTTACCATAGTACCTTGTCGGGTTTTAACTTTTTTTTTATTTGAATAGTAGAAAATTAGAAATTTTTAACTTAAATAAGCAATAAATAGGTGCTTTTCAAGTAGCATTTTTTTTGTGCTTTAGCTAAGAAAGATAAGTAGACTTAAGAAGTTTTACCAAGAAACTCTTTTAAAATATCTGACATTTGTGAAGACCAATGAATGTGGTAAATCAATAGTAAATGTTACTCAAGGAAGTTTTTCAAGGTGCTTCATTCCACTTGATAGAGATACTGTGCTACAAGTCTATTCTGCTAAGGTTAGATGAACATTTTTTCAGCGTAGCCATTGAAATGAAGTTGGCAATTAACTCTTAACAAATTCAAGGAAGAAGGAAACTACTTGCCGACATTTATAGAATTGCGGCATTCTTTTGCTGCTTCTTTCTGAAAAAGGTTATCTTTTACTAGTCCATTTTTGTCCTAAATATCTTAGTGTACTATCAGTCTGCTCAAAAGAAAGCCCTTAGAGGCTAAATCTGTTGATTATTTGTTTTGAATTACAATGCATGAATATCAATCATGACTTTTTTCCTTGGGTTATTATGCCAAACTAGTTAAGATTAGAACCTCACTTTGTAAGCATAGGAAGGATTATCATCTCACTGTTCTTCCGAGTTTTACATAGACATATAGCTTTCATTCTCATGTTCTATTAACATTGACAATATGCAAATTTTATTGCCCTTGCTAATTGTTGAATTCCGTTTTAGATTCATCTAGTAATTACTTAGAATGATCATCTTTCCATTACTAGTTGCTAACAGTGTTCTTTGTTCATTGTCAACTCTATATCCAATATCTGTATCAATATTGAAGACAATCAGTGTCTAATAGGCTTTGTTGGAACATGTAGGAAGCAGCAGCTTTCGAGTTAAAGTGTATGAATGCAGTCTCGATGAATTACAGGTTTACTTTTTTTCTCTCGAAGTTGGCATGTCTTTCACACACATATGGAAGTGCCCGACCTTTCATGTATTTTGCAGGTTTCTTCTGATCTGATTTGCTTGAGACAAGGGAAAGCATATGAAGGAACCATTTAGCTGGCATGGCTGAGACCTGTAGCCAATTTGGTTGATCTTGGTTCCAGTTTAAGCTGTCTGGATTGCTCTTTGTCAATCTCATGAATATGGATCTCATATCAATGGAAGCATTGAAAGTATGAAGATGAGAAGGCAAGAATACCGGTAGCTAGCTGTTGGATTGTAGGCATGTAAAAAATCTTAACTATACTAAAATTGTCACCCAAATAGCTGGCTAGAAGGCATATATTACTCTAGCTTGGCCTACAGAGAGATAAGATTTGAGGTTTTAATGTGATCTAGAGCTTTTAGCTTTTGAAATACTTAATTGACCATGCTTTGAGTTTGATTTAGGTTTCAACCAATCGCGAGTTCATAAAAATAGAGCTAAACAAGTTTGAATTTTACAAGACTTGGCTCAAATGACTTCAAAAGCTTGCTGAAAATTTCTCCTTCCTCAATTTGTCAAACCAAATCCCAACCGAACCCTCTTCTGGCTGTCCATGGCATTTGGTTTTTCTTTAGGGATAATTTCAAAAACCTCCCTGAGATCACTAACAATTTTACTAGCCTCTCCTAAAGTTTTCAAAATTACACAAACCTCTCTTGAGATTAAAGTTTGAATAACAAAATTAGTTAATTTAAAAAAAAAGTAACATTAAAAAAGTACTTTAAGTAGGGAGATGAAACTTTGATTTCATAAATACCCCTTATACATGAATATAAGTTGTAATAGTAAAAGAATAAAAATAATTAAGAGTTCGAAACAATTAATACACACATTTCACCAATTAAAAAGTTCACATTTAATGAATTAGTAACATAAATAAGCAACAAAATTATACTAATGATCACAAGATTCAACAAAACAAACTAGTCATCTCTTTTAGTATAATGTTTGCTATGATTTTTGTGATTTTAAATAGAAAAATTTTCAAAATTTGCCTTTCTTTTCCCTCCATTCTATGTTTGCTACGAAGGGAAAAGAAAGACAAAATTTGAAATTTTTTTTTATTTAAAATCACAAAAATCCCCACCAAGGAAAGTCGCATCATTTTATTTCTGACTATTAAGGAAAAAACCCCCACCAAGGAGGCTCGGATATAAATTCAAAGCCAATCTTAATCTAAAAGGTCCACAGGTTTATACATTATGCACTATTTAGATCTATGTGTTAAGACACTATTTCTACCCCTTTCAAACCAATACGACACACTTAAGCCTGCTCATGAACCTAATCCAGCCAAAGTACACATGTAACACATCTTCCGCTTTCATGTTCTGGAGAGGGAAAGAACCAGACAGTTCCTCTTCATCTTTCCCTAATGTTGTGAGATGTTGGCAGCCAACTTTGTAAAGAAATTGTTCATTATGCCATCTCCAAAGTGAGCTTGAAAGATGGGTTCATCAATAGCTCTCAAGCTCCTAGCCCTGTAATTGGCATTGGTGTTTGCATCGCAATCCGCCGCCCCCGCACCACCAATCACTCGCAGTTGAATGGTATCCAGATAACTTAGCTTAAGAGCACGATTTTTCTCAATGATGGTCTTTACTTCTTCCAAAGAAGGCCGGTAATGTGGAAGGTTGAAAGTATCAAGTGCTTTTTCCTCAATCAATCCCTATATAGTTTTACACAGATGGTATCATATATTCACCCCAGATTGTATATAGATTGAGTGTCTATGAATCATTACCTCTGAAACCATGTCATTCATTGTCATCCCAAGTAAGTCCTGTATGTTATAAGCCACAGGATCATTGATTTTAGGCGCCAAGGTCACAAATAAGTGTCCCTAGACACCAATTCATCAGCACGGGTACTCAAGAAGTTTGTAAAATCTTTGTCAAATTGATCCAAATATGCATCATGCACACTCTTAGGACTTGTTTTACCTATGTAAATATTGCCTTTGTTCAGTGGCAACCCTTCCTCAATCACCAACCCACTCGGGACCTGCAGGAGAGAGGTAGATAGAACAAGAAAAAAAACCAGAAAAACTATTACAAATAGTAATAATGTAAAAATTATATCAGGCAGTCAGGGGTGTAGATAGATAGATAGTAATGAAAATTAAAATAGTGAGGGTGTGTAAATACCAAAATAGCAGTGTGTGTTAAAGACAATAAAGTAGGAGATTGGCGAACCTGAGAAAGCCAATGAGGGCTGTAAGAAGAGTGTATAAAATGCATGGAGTTGTCAGGAAAAAGTCTGCCATAAAAAGAGCCGGGCATAGCTGCAATGAAGCATGACCTTGAACCACGTCCATATGATTCCTCAAGTTTTTGATAAAAACTGGGCAATACTTTGAAAATGGAGTTGAAATCATTGGACACGAGATCATTCAAGAAAACTTGAATATTAGGTAGCTTAAGAATGTTCAAGTTATGGCATTCTCTATTAATGCTATCTATAATGCTTTCAACTGTTAACAACGTATTCGGTCCCGTTGCACATCCCAGATCTGCTACTCTTATGCACTCTGCCTCCGCTAGGTTGGCTTGACAAAACCCCTGAATGCTCCGATTGAGTGCATGGTTGACATTCATAAACACTGATCTGTGAAGGGTAGAAACTGATTTAGAGATTAGTCACAGAATTATATATAGAGGACCGGAGAGAAATCATTTGGACTTCATCTGATATGTTGAAATGTTGAATTTTTAGCGTAGCTTTCGTCATCTTCCCCTCCTTTCATGTGAAGAATTTGTTCCATTTCCAGTACCTTGCTGCTACTCTGCAATTTGGAGTTATGTTAAAGGTGAGGAGGGTAAGGGTAGCAGTAGTAACAATCTAGCTATTGCTATACATGTCAAGGACAAGGGTACTTGGCAGTTGGCAGGAAATAAAATGAGAATTGATCAGAAACAATATTCATCAGTAGTTAAGGGAATATTGAACGGCTTAAACTACAATCAAACTCAATGTGTGAATAAGATATTAAGCTACATTAGTACTATGCTTGACCAGTGAAATGATTTTGACCTGAACTACATATGAAAGTCACTAGAAATATTTGTGGGATGTCAAATATCTTCTGTTTTAATCTGCTTTACTCTCTGACATAAGCATTTGCCAAGCATCACTATCGTTCAACATATGATTAAGTATATATGTTGCTCATGTTCTTCCTAAGCATGCTTTTGTCAACCGATCAAAATGAGTGGGAGCATGATGCTCCAACTTAACTGGTTTTGCTCCTTCTATCCAACCTTAATTGATGGCAAACTCTAAAACTAATATATCAAGATAACTTCACCGAATGAAAATCTTGTAAGATGAGAATAGTTGGAACAAACCTATTTAGAAGGTCAAATTAATCAGTAGTCACTATTTTACCAGAAAGAAATTGAAAATACCACTAGATTTGCTTACTTCTGTCTCTTTATTATGGTAGAAGACACCACATTCTTGACTAACTTAGGAGTTCGATGATTTTCTTTGGGTTAATCTAAAATTCCTTACTAGTTTTGTTCATGTTACCCCCGTTTTGGAGCAATGACACCCCGAGAGGCACACATATATGCTCTATTTGGTTAGTTGATGATGGGGTGTTTCTACAAAAACTGTACATATTAATCGTTTGCATCAGCAACAAAATTCAATAGCTATTCCTTCGTTCAGTGCTCAGAGAAGTGATCTAGCCTTTTAGCCAATTAACGAATTTTGACTTCTTGAACAAAGTATATGAATGTGACAAGCCTGAGACCAAGAAAACAAGAAATTCATTTTCTATTAATATCAAATCGAGAAAGTTGCCAAACAGTAAGGAGAATTACTGGCTAAATGGAAAGTATGAGCAGCGGAACTTTCTCCATCGAGTCAAACACTCTAAAGACAGCTTTCATCTCCAACTTTAACATCATAATATTCCATATACAAAGGGGAAAAAAAAGAAGAAATCTAGTAGAGTACATCCCCACTACCCTAATGCAAATATAATACATACAATCACAAAACAAAATATAAGGGAAATGCTAAGAATAAAGTTGGAGAAAAAAAAAAAAAAAAAAAAGATGAAGAAAGATAAGTACTTGCCTTTGAAAGTATAAGAACTACAAAATCAAAGCAAATACAATATTAGATTTAAATCTCAACCTAGAACATTAGTAAATTGCAGAAATAATAAAAACAAAAACTATTGTAGATTAAGAAATCAAACCTGCGCATATGGTTCAGGCACAAAACTGAACTTTATTAGAAGAATTTGAGAGATTAATGGTGAGATGATGAAGGGAGGAATGATTGATGTGAGAATTCATTGAAGGAAATTAGGTAAAAATTAGGAACAAAAGAATGGAAGAAGTCTTGACTGTTGAGCTTGCCGATCAGTAGTAATAATTGGGCTAGGTTGCACCTTCCAAGACTCTTGAATATTTTATCCTTTCAATGCATAGCTGTGCTGGTGTTAAAATATTTTAAAAAGTTTAACTCATATATAATCATTTGAGGCTGGTGAACATAAGACATTGATGAATGTGCGTGAAGAAGTAAACTACTGATCGAGGTTTTATAAGCAAATATATCTATATTTGATAAGTAGTCAATGTATGAAAGCATAGGGAAGAAGAAATTATATTGTAAAAGCAGGGGTGATATAAATATAATATTTACACCCTTGAGGAGTTCTGCACCCAGATTTTGTGAATTTCTTTCCAGTATAATATATTCTTCCACATTGCCTAGTCCATCACCATTGTAGCCCAGAATGTCAAAAGCACCAGCACCACCACAAGCACAATCCAGAGGCTGCTCAACGAAATCTACTTCTCATGTGCTTGTCATCAAAAAGCTGCCTTTGAGGGTCCAATTTTGTTAGTATAAGGGCATCCACAATGGAGTGTAATGATGCGTGTAATACCTGTCATGACATGGATTCATTATACGGTCACCCATTGTGCCGTATAATACCCATTGCATGCATTATTCTGATGATACGTACGTGTAATAGGTGGGCTAGTGCCTTTAGACCAATTTTTTTTTAAGTCTAATTTTTTTGAAGTCACAACGGACAAAATTTATACCGGCAAGGAAAAGTTAGTAACATTCTTTTTTTTTTCCAATGGTTATGTTTTAATTCTCTATATAAACACAACACATTCCTTCTTTTTTTTCATATCTTATTATCCTACTCTATTATTCCTTTTACTCTCTCACTCATTTTCCTCAACCTCTTTGCACAATTTTTTTAAAAAATTTCAATAGTTTGTGATTATGGATGAGAATTTTAGTAGTTTTACAAATATGTTAAATGCTCCAAATATAGAAAATTCATCCTCCTCACAAAATCAAAACTGCCAAAATTTTTCAAATTACCCAAATTACCCATTTTCTGGTATTCCTACAAATGTGCAAAATTATGTATATCCCCTAAATTTATCCAATTCCAACTATCCATCAAATTTCCACAATCTACCAAATTTTTCATACCCAATTCCCATGTATCCTCCACCTACTTATTTTAATCCAAATATGGGAAATCACTACACATCGGGGTATTATAACCTTGGTATGGGTTGTGGATGCTCAAAAACTCCGTCAGAGATAAGGAAGGATTTTGATTTCGTCAACCAACAAGAAAATACTGCATCAATAGAATCAATGTCGGACTCTCAATTCCTACTGTATTCAACACAACGAAGAAAAACTGTAAGCTATGGAAAACTTAGCAAATAAGTTAGACAATTATAATTTTCGAAGTGATTATGAAATCCTATTGAAGGATACCACAGGCATGTCCGAGCAGCAGCTTAAAATTCATGAGCATACATGTTCCATCCTAAAAGCCACTTATAATATTCCTTAGTTTAGTTTTAATTTCATGGTTAGCAATGTAATTTTTAAATTTTGCATATGTGTTGTATCATATTAATCACTTGCATAGTAAATTTATGGAGTAACTAGACACAAGTTATGAAATCCGGCCATGAAAGTAGAAGTCTTTAGGGTAAGCATAAAAGTAGATACAAGCCAGTGCCATTGTTAGTATTAAACGCTAGAATTTTCAATCCAAAGCTATTTTGTTTTCTTCTTTACCGTCCCATACTTCCTTGATCGCTAAGCAAATTTTGATCAAAAGCAGCAGGAGGCTTTTTTTTTTTTTTTTTTTTTTGCCGCTCGACTCTTTGGTATTCGCTTTTACCTTTCCTGCAATTCAGTTTAGCATATATACTGCCAATTAGCTTTTATGTTCTCTATCATAACCCGTGAATTAATTTATTTGCATTCCCACATTATTTCACACCAATTCTGGTCTTTAAACCTGCTTCACTTTTTAATAGAAGCAGTTAGCAGAAGTCCCATTTCGATACAAACAAAAATGTACAAACAAGTGTCACATGGTAGTATGGTACTAATGATGCCTGTAATTTCAAGCAAAATGAAATCAATGTTGTTGAGATATGCCAACTTTTTCTATAGATTTTATTAGATTACGTTTAATACTAGAATAATTTAGTTAGTAGTTAAATAAATATTGTTGTTGGAATATTTGTTAACTAAAAATCATATGGTTTGTTAACAAATATTTTAGCTAAGATTTGTTGAGTAGGAGATTATGTTATCATCAAGTGTTTTGTTGAGATTTTTTAGGATAATTGTTAGTTTGATATTTTGTTAGTTTGTTTCATGTAATTACTATAAATAGTAAGTTATGTTATCAAGTTTTTTTTTTTTTGCAACACTAAGCCATTGTTTATTAATTCATGCTCGAAAAAAACCAACAAAGTGGTATCAGAGCTTACGTCTTAATGCTTATGTTGTTTTATGAGAGTGAGTGCTTTGTAAGTTCAAAGTCATGATAGGAAAGAACTTTTTGTCAAATGTTTCAATTTTTAGTGGTGAAACTTACCAAATTTAGACTATTAAATTTTGGACTTATTTGATAGTCAATAATCTATGGGATATGGTAGACACAAATTTTGTATCGCCAGTATTTGAAAAATCGATGGATGCATAGATTAAAGACCATAGAGTTGCAGTTAGACAAAGATCCAATACCAACATTCACATATCATTTGATGCCGTTTTCACAAGGATAATGGCTTATGATTTGATTGAGAATAACTTATTCTCAATTAAAATGAAAAGAAAAAGTTTCACTATGAATTGACAATTCTGAAGTAAAGCATGGTGAAATCAAGAATTCAGATTTTGAAAAAATTTAATAGGAGATCATTGATGAGTTAAGAGGTATCAAATTGATTCATGATATTTATCAAGATTATAATATTGTTGTTTTTGAGTCTACAAGTTTTGATGGTAATGACAAAATGAAGAACTATGTAGAATTTCATATTTATAGTACAAGTTCAAATATTGTCGAATGGTGTTCCACTTTGAACCTATGAAAAGGTTATTTGGAAACATCAAAAAAAAAAAATCTTTTATTTGGAGTTTGGCATGAGAAGACAAAAGAAGTGGATTGTTGCAAGACTAATCTTTAGCTTGCATAAAAATCCAAAAAAAGAAGTTCATTGCGAGGCTAATCACCAGTTGTAGAGTTTCTTATAAAGTCTTCTCCAAAACAAGATCCAAACATTTGAGAAGGCAATTCAAAATCTGTAGCAAAAGTGGCAAGAAGGAGTGTTGAGATATGTCAACTTTTTTGACAGATTTTATTAGATTATGTTTGATATTAGAATAATTTAGTTAATAGATAAATAAATCTTGTTGTTAGGATATTTGTTAACTAAAATCATATGGTTTGTTAACAAATATTTTAAATAAGATTTGTTGACTACGAGATTATGTTATCAAGTGTTTTGTTGAAATTGTTTAGGATAATTGTTAGTTAGATATTTTGTTATTTTGTTTCATATAATTACTATAAATAATGAGTTGATGAATAAATAGCAAAAGCTCATTTTCAGTTTCAATACAAGTTTCTTATAAGTTGTTTTTGCAACACTAAAGTGTTGCTTCTTAGTTTATACAAAAAAAAAAAAAAAAACCAACAAATGTGCTATAGTGATTGATTAGTACAACTAATCCATAAGAAAAATGAATAGCTTAATCCACTTAACAGAAGATGAGTTAAGTTCCTATCAATCTTTTCTCTCTTGTCATCTTTCTCTTGGTCTTGGGCCTCTACCTTTGCTCCATCTACCTTGGAACGGAGATTAGACTCTTTAAAAGAAAAACCAATTAAACTGGTTTTGCACCCTATCCAACCTTTATTCATAGTCAAAATCTGAAACAAATAGATGGAGACTAGCTTACCAAATGAATATGTTGTAAAATGAGAACAATTAGAATAAACTTATTCCAGAAGTCAAAATACTCAGAACGTGCTATTTAACCAGAAAGGAATTGAAAAATCTAATAGATTCACGTACTTTTGTGTCTCCATTATGATAGAAGTCACAAAATTCTTAACTAGTTTAGGAGTTTGATTATTTTCTTTAGACTAATATCACACTTCTTTGGTAGCTTTTATCATGCACCTCTGTTTTGCAACAACGACATCCCGGGCGCATACATTTGTTTGCATCATCTCAATTTGCCACTGACAAATAACTTTCTGTTTTAGATCAACTTGGTAGTCGGTGTATTGCAACGAAATTAGTAGTTATTTCTTTATTGTGCGTTATGGAAAGTGATCTAACCTCCTAGCCTATAAACATGTTTTGACTTCTTGTACACAAAAACAAAAAAAAAAAAGAAGAAGAAGAAGAAGAATACAAGAAGTGTATCGCAGAACATTCTGCCTGGAAAAAGAGTACATAAAAGCACTTAAAGATACACCTATATCCAGTAGCAGGCTAACAGCAGTAGGTAATATAAATATCATAGCAAACCATATGTAGGATCCTTGGGAGGCTTTCTACAATCTGAGAACTTACAAACATGCAGGCTCCCCTTTTCTCGCTACAACCAGTGAATAAGAACAATTAATCTGAATATTGCAACGTTATCGTGGCAAGAACCCATGACGAGAAATGGCAATCTCAAATGCCCGCATTCTATCTCCTCTTGCAAGACCATTGCGATCATATGATGAAATTTCATTTATGTCAAGGTCGATGCATGCCTTGACAAGCTCTTCACCAACACGTTGAGCAGCTTCCTGATATCATCAATTACCTAAAATCATATCTAAATTTGATACAGTTAAACCTCATTTGGTCAAGGACAAACTCAGCTTATCCCATTTAAAAGCATTGAAAAGAAAGAATAAAAAAGGAAATTTTCAACTATTTATATGTTTCCAATTGCATCCAGTTTACCGAAATTTTGGTGCATAATTTGGAAGGGAGTACAGAATTGTGGTGTTAATTTGGGAGGGGGCACTGACAATGGTGGTGCAAGATGGATCCTGGCGAATTGATTTCTGTAGAGTGCTTCCATAGAACAAACACCTTTTGTTCTGATCATTTACTACCATAGCATATAACTGCTTACCTGAATAGAAAACTGATAGCCTTGGATTTGTTGTTGTGCCATTAAACTGGTCAAGAGACGCAAGAACCATTATTTGCAAAGATAAGTGGAAAAGCTAGAACACTAAGCAAGTTATTCCATAACTTAAGATTGCATACAAGAATGAAACCTGCATGATGAGCTCATTGCAAATGAGTTCCTCAAACTCCACAAACAAATATCTGAAGTCCTACTTGTCAATTTGCCTTTCCATGTATTCTGACTTGCATTATTGGAGGGTTTTGGTACTCATTATGATGAGTTAAAACAACACCAAGTGACTACTACTGTTATTTAAGATATATTCAAGGAGCTGAATTTGTAATGAGACAACAAGACAGACAATTTGGAAATCGATGTGCCCAATAGAAGTGAAGAAAACTCAAATAAAGCTGCTAAATCTTTTGAATGTCCTCATTCCCGGAAATTCTATGCCTTAACAGCTGTTAAGCCTAACCTTGAATAAGGTTCTGAGTTGCTCAATACTTAAGAAGATTATTCCACAGTAGTTTTTGAAGGAAAAAGTTATTCTTTTGTATGGTGAATTGCGTCTAACCAAATTGTTCTAATTTACGAAGGGAAGAAGATGTTGTGGGGGCATCTTTTATGCATTTAAGGTTGACTAGTAATAGTTCACGTGCTTTGCACGTGATTGTAATATCTTAAAATATATTATTTTTCAGATACTAAATTTTTTTATGAAATTTTGATCATCAACATCATAATATAGTATTTTTATGTTATTTATTTTTTAAGCTAGTTACTTTTAAAAATTTTATTAAATGAAAAGAAACAGAAAACATTTCAATATAGTTGACATATCCCTTAAGTTTGAATTTGAAATCATGAACCAAACACTTTTTGATTTATAGCTTGAACTCTAACATATCAAATATTGATAATATCATGTTTTACCAAAATTATTGTATATTCATGACTCTATTGCATATAAACCACAATCATCACAATTTTTTATAAACGAAGAATATAATTAAGTTAGAAAAATAAACATAAATGTAATTTGAATTCTTTGTATTATGTTAATTCTATGTTTGTCAATAATGGAGTATAAATGATCCATCACGTAAATTTTTTTTGACTTGTACATTCTATCAATTGAAATTTTATAGATAGAGATAGTTGGAGTTTTTCTATTTTCCTTTTCTTTTATTCATGTTTTTAGCACAATCCAATGTGAAGCAAGAGCAACAAGTCTACTTTTTTCATATGAGCACAATATTTTTGGTTTTAATAGTAGTTTTTTTTATGATAATGAAATTGGAATGAGAATTGTGGCCTAATTAATAATTTTAATATTAATTTTTTGTGCAGTGTTTTAGTTTTTAATTGCTAACTTTGAATCCATAACTGCTATCATTATTATCAATTATTGGAATGCATTAAATTTGTTTAATTACAATTGTCACCATAAATGAAATTTAATTAATTTTAAAGCTTTTCATTTCATAACCGCTTCCATTATTCACTAATATTGCAATACAATAAATATATGTAATCATTAGAAAAATAAGGGTATTTTGGATATCACCAAAAACAATTTGGATATCATTTTCATTTTATCATTCTTCATTTTATATGTACTCTTATTATAATTCTTATTTTATCATTGGAGATGGTTTCTGACTTGATGGATGGATTTGGTTTGTTCAAACCAATACAAATGAAGTATTACTATATTATTGTCAATAACAATGTTTGTCTTTCCTTGGATATTAGTGATTTGGATGTTGTCTTTGGTATTATTTGAATTGTATTCTAACTTTTTAATTCATTTTCTATTTACTTTATGTCATTTTATAAATAGTTTTCAATCTTATTTTAGTTTTTCTTGTTTTGATTGGTTGCTATTAATGATAATAGTGGTTTGTATGGTGCTATTTTAGATTTCTTTTTTAAGTTTAATACTGCTATTTCAGTTATAAAGGTGTCATCATTTTTTGTATATTGAAATTTTATTGGGTGCAACATGAAAAATTCTTCATATTGGTAAAAGTGCATAATTGTAAAATTGACTCATGATATTTGTGTGAAGATATACAGATAAATAAGGGTTTTGCTTGTCATTGTATGTTTCTCCATTTTCTAGAGAATATCTTTTTTTTAAATTGATTTTTTTTAACAATCTCAACTAATGACTAATGAGAAATTTTTCATGCTTCAATTAAGAAATTTTGATACGTATAATAATAGGAGATGGAGTCCAAGGGTAGATAAATAGTTTTTAATGAGGAATTTTTAATTATAATTACCAATACCATTAAAATGTAATCAATTGAAGTGTTTTATTTCTTTTAATTAGTGCCACTTAAAATGCAATAATTATAATTAAAAGACATGAGGGTAATTTAGGAATAACAAAAACTAAGATAAAAAAGTGCTTACACTTGCACTCCCTAATACCAACATTCATACTTTTTATATAGTAATGATAATGATAGATATTAATTTAAGAAGACTTTAGCTAAATATGCAATGAGAGTTCATTTTGGGCTGCTATAGTGAATGTCAATCAGTTTGGCTTGTAACATGAATATTGTGACGCCCCCACTTCTCCCAAGAGCATACCCAAGGGTATCGGCGGCACACCTGCCTAGATCTCGTCAGGACTCAGGCCCATTTATACTTAAACTAACGAGCAATTAATGGCTAAAAGGGCAAATTAAATAAAATTCGTTTCCTTCAATATATTCAAACTTACAACACAAGAATCCAATATATACATTCAGATTTCCAAAATACAAGTCCATAACCAGCCCTTGAATTTCATTTCCAAAGTTCTAAAATATCAAAAACAAGTCGATCTCTTCAAAACATCTCCGATCCAGATTCCTGTTAAGGAAAACAACTAATGGGGTGAACAATCGCTCAGTGAGGCCACATATATATAACATGCGCACGTAGTTCAAGTAACATGATCATGTGATCAAAAGTAATTGTCATGTAGTTTCAAGTATCGGCAAGTACTCATAAACACAAACAATTCAAGGATACTGGAGCTCTCCGGAGCTCATTTTCAGATTATTTGCCATAGTCCCGATCCATGAACCAAGGGTTGACACTCTGTCAACCGAATAAATATCCAATCTGTAGATCTCCACTTACTTCCCTCCATCCATCATTTCACCCTCTCGGATCCGTAACCAACAGGCATGTAAAGGCGATACTATACAAGTATGCCAAGCAAGATCTCAAAAGATCAAGCTTCAGGTCCCAAGGTTTACCAAGTTTTCCTGACCAAGACCTCACAATTGGCTGCGACATTACGAGGTTTAACCATTGGGTTTGGGCGTCCCCACAGGTCAGGTTTTCAGAAACAAATCAAGTTTTAGTCGATGAGATTTTCTTTGCATTCGACTTCAGGTCATGTACATGTAAAATCTAGTAATTTCATGTAATTCATGTAGCAAGTCATGTATTGATCCAAGTAAAGGAGATGAAGTGCGGTAAAGTACACACTTCCCTCAACAAGTATAGTTCATATAACAACAAGTTCAAGTAGAGTTCATGTAGGCAACAAATTTCAAGTGAAGTACAAGTAAACATGCACTGATAGGGTGTTAATTGTTAGTAATTTTATTGTTAATTTTCCTTTTTATCCTTGCCAAATATTGCTTTAATTTGCTTTAATTGTCAATATATATTTATATTTGGTATTTGGATATAATTTCAGAAATTGGAGCAGAAACCTCTTGAGAAGATTATTGTGAAGCTTTACACAATTTTGGTGCAAACCAACGAAGAAGAATGGAATTGCATTTGGGAATTCAATTTGGCTAGACAAATTGGTGGGGACCGCAAATTAAAATGGAGCAGAAACCTTCTTGAGAACATTATTGTGAAACTCTATACAATTGGCCCATATGCATGGTGTAAACCAACGTCCATTTCTTTCTATGATGAAAAGGAATTGAATTGCATTTGGCTGGCCAACATCTCAATTAGGTGGGGACCGCGAAGACTTGACCATTGTGTAAAGACACATTTTTGGTTTGCTTTCTTATTTGTGAACGTGTGCACTTGGTCAAAGGAAACCGACAAACCATAGTTGGCTTTGCTTTTGTTTTCGGTGGAGTTGATTAGGTAGGGAAGGAATGTTTTCTTTTGTGAGCGTGGAGTGAAGTTTCGAATTGGCTTGTTTTTATGCGGGGGAGAGCCGCACATTTCCGCAGTCAGTTTTTCTTCTTCTCTTCCGTCTGTGAAGAGAAGTTTTTAGTTTTGGGGTGAAGATTTCTTGTGTGTCTTGTTTTCTTCCGTCTCTTCCATGAGACTATTTTTATTGTATTAGATTACAGAGAATACAATTCTTATTTTTAATTATTAGTAAGAGATAAATGTCTTTGAGTTCAATTGAATTGTGTGAAGATTTTCTTATGAGGCGTGGCTAATTTTCTCCTCTAGTCAAGGATCAACGCGAAGACGCAGTCCCAAATATCTGTGAGATCTAATTAATTTTACATGTTCCTTAATTTGTTAATATTTGCATGTTTTCTATTTTAATTTCCATGGGATTATTTTGTTAATTGGATATCAAGGGCCCGATGTGCAATTTGACTTATTAATCTCTTGTCAAATTAATCAATTAAATCCGTAATTGTTTAGTTGGTTAATATTAGTGACAACTAGTATTTTCACATACTAGGGGGACATGCAATCTGATTTAAATAACCCTCGTAGCGTGTTATTAATTTGGGTTAGACTTTTCTAGTTTTTAATGCAATTAGGAAATTAATTCCTACGGTCGTACCTAGGAGTATTTCCTGGTTAGGGGTAATCAACGGTCGTACCTTGGTTATCAATAAATTAAGGAAAAGCTGGTCGTTAGAGCTTATCGACGACTATAACTAACCTGTTAATTAAATTAAGTGAACCTTCTTTGCATCAATGATCGGATGAATGGACTGTGTCTGCGTAGTTGTATCCTTGGCTAGAATTTATTTATCATTTATTTAATTGCTATTTACAATTGTATTAATTAATTATTTATTTTTGGTTAATTATTTTTAGTTAAATTGTTTAATTATTTATTTTTAATTTCATTTTGATAAAAATCCCCCGTGCCTCGAATTTAAAAAGAATCAAATTTTTTCCAGTCCCTGTGGATTTGACCCTGCTTACTACTATACACAGAAAATTTATTTTTCTTAAGCAGGTATTTATTATTGCACAGGCACGACACCTGTCAATTTTTGGCGCCGCTGCCGGGGACTGGCGTTAATTATTTGTTTCTTTTTAAGTTCATTTTTGTTCTAATTTTCTGGTATTTTTCTAGTTTATGCCTCGTTCTTCTCGTACAGGCGAATTAATTTTCGACCCTGAAGTAGAGAAGACCGCGCGTAGAACGAGAAAAGAAACCAGGCGGCTCAGAGAAGAGCAATACGGTATTGCACCTCAGGGACTTGATCCAGAGGTTGAGCCGACAAATTTGTCTGGTGACAATTCGAGTGATTCAGACCAAGAGAAAGTCACTATGGCAAATGCACGAACACTAAGGAAGTTGGCTGCTCCTGATTTAAATCAGCAGCCCTTGTGCATTACTTTTCCAAATTTAAATGATGACACTCCCTTTGAACTAAAATCTGGTCTAATTCATCTCTTGCCATCTTTCCATGGTCTACCAGGTGAGGAGCCCTACAAGCACTTGCAAGAGTTCGACGTCGTTTGCAACAGTATGAAGCCTCCGGGAATTATAGAAGAGCAAATAAAGATGAGGGCTTTCCCCTTCTCTTTGAAGGACTCCGCGAAAGACTGGCTCTACTACTTACCGCCTGGTAGTATCACCACGTGGGATCAATTGAAGAAAAAATTTCTGGACAAGTACTTTCCGGCGTCTCGAGCTGCGAGCCTAAGGAAAGAGATATGTGGTATCAAACAACACCCTAGCGAGTCTCTCTATGAGTACTGGGAGAGATTTAAGAAACTGTGCACCAAATGCCCTCAGCATCAGATAAGTGAGCAACTGCTCATTCAATATTTCTATGAGGGGTTGCTTTTCAGGGACAGAAGCATAATCGATGCTGCAAGTGGAGGGGCGTTGGTGAACAAAACCCCTCGAGGAGCATGGGAGTTGATTGAAGGGATGGCTGAGAACTCACAGCAGTTTGGTTCAAGAGAAGACATCCCGACGCGTAGGGTGAATGAGGTGGAAACGTCCTCTATCCAACAGCAGATCTCCGAATTAACATCTTTCGTAAGACAATTAGCTGTGGGGAGTGCTTCACAAGCCAAAGTGTGTGGGATGTGCACTGCCGTGGGTCATCCTACGGAAATGTGTCCACTGGTTCAAGAAGAAACGGCAGAACAGGTGAACATGGCTGGCCACGTGCCCGCGCCAAGAAAGCAGTACGACCCGTACTCAAACACCTACAATCCTGGTTGGAGGGATCACCCCAACCTTAGCTATGGAGGAAATAGGCAGTTTAACTTTGTGCCAAATAGACCACAAGGGCACCAACAGCAGTATCATCCTCGCCCACCACCACCACCACCCCCTTCAAACTCAAGTCCGTCCATGGAAGAGATGATGAAGCAATTACTTGCTAATCAACAAAAGACGGATTCAGACCTGCAAAGCATGAGAAATCAACTGGGACAGGTGCAATCATTGCAAAATCAAATGAATCAAATGGCTATAACAATCAACCGTTTGGAGTCCCAAGTTCAAGGAAAGTTGCCATCTCAACCTGAGGCAAATCCAAAGAATGTAAGCGCAATGACCTTAAGGAGTGGCAAGGAAGTTCAAGGACCCGAACCGGTGATTCCTAAAGACAAGGACGAGGAACGGATTGAGAAAGAATTGGAAGAGGAGGGCAGAGACAACAAAAATGCAAAGGTACCCTCGAACCAGGTTCCTACAGCTAAAACTAATCCACCTCCCTTTCCTAGCAGGTTAGAGAAACCAAAGAAGCAAGACAAGGAAAAAGAAGTCTTAGAGATCTTTCGCAAGGTAGAGATCAACATACCCCTGTTGGATGCGATTAAACAAGTACCCAGGTACGCAAAATTTTTGAGGGACCTGTGTGCCAACCGCAAGCGGTTGAAGGGGGATGAACGAGTTATAGTTGGGGAGAATGTTTCAGCAATTCTACAAAGAAAGCTTCCACCGAAATGCGGAGATCCAGGTATGTTTACTATTCCTTGTAGGATAGGTAATACTTTAATTGGAAAGGCCATGTTAGACCTGGGAGCCTCAATTAATGTCATGCCAAAGTCCATTTATGCTTCCTTAAACTTAGGCCCTTTGAAAGAAACTGGAATAATAATCCAACTAGCTGACAGGACCAATGCATACCCTGACGGGTTGATTGAAGATGTTTTGGTAAAAATTAATGAATTGGTTTTTCCAGCTGATTTTTATGTGCTCGACATGGAGGATGAACACTCCCGTGATCCGTCACCTTTGTTGTTAGGTAGACCCTTTTTGAGTACAGCCCGAACCAAAATTGATGTTAATAAGGGTACTTTGTCTATGGAATTTGATGGTGAGAATGTTCACTTTAACATTTTTGAGACCATGAAATATCCATCCGATTCAAATGTTGGCTCTGTTTTCTCGGTAAATGTTATTGACCCTGCTATACAGGAGGTTTTTGAAATTGAAGGCAGGGATGAGCTAGAGGTCGTTCTGACCAGGCACTTCGAGTCCGAAACGATCTCTGGAGTAGAGTTGAGTGAAGAGCTTAAATGCGTGATTGGATCGTTGCAAACGTTACCAACCACGAAGACAAGGTATGACCTCGCACCCATTTTTATACCTGAACCTCACAAAAGGTTACTTCCATCTGTGGTGCAGGCACCTGTCTTGGAACTGAAACCGCTGCCGAAACACCTGAAATATGCATACTTGGGTGAAGGGGAGACACTTCCAGTGATCATCTCCGCGGGTTTATCAAAGATTCAAGAAGATAGACTACTTCGAGTTCTCAGGGAACATAAGCAGGCGATAGGATGGACCATCGCTGATATCAAGGGAATTAGTCCCGCGGTGTGTATGCACCGAATTCGACTCGAGGAGAATGCTAAACCTATACGGCAAGCTCAACGGAGATTAAATCCTCTCATGATGGAGGTCGTAAAGAAAGAGATTTTAAAGCTGCTGGACGTTGGAATTATATTTGCAATATCAGATAGCCCATGGGTAAGTCCAGTACAGGTGGTCCCGAAGAAGGCAGGGGTGACAGTGGAATCAAACCAAGAGGGTGAGCTCGTACCAATTCGAAAGCCCACCGGATGGCGACAGTGTATCGATTACCGAAAGTTAAATGCCGTCACGAAAAAAGACCATTTTCCCCTCCCTTTCATTGACCAAATGGTGGAGCGATTAGCATGTCGAGCTTACTATTGTTTCTTGGATGGATTTTCAGGTTATTTTCAAATTGCCATCGCACCCGAAGACCAAGAGAAGACTACCTTCACCTGCCCATTTGGAACATTTGCATACCGAAGGATGCCATTTGGATTGTGCAATGCACCTGCTACCTTCCAAAGATGCATGGTAAGTATCTTTTCAGAATATGTTGAGAAGATTATTGAGGTTTTCATGGACGATTTCAGTGTATATGGTGAAAGTTTTGAAAACTGTCTAGATAACCTGAAATTGATCTTAGTAAGGTGTATAGAAACTAATCTCATGCTTAATTGGGAAAAATATCATTTTATGGTTGAACACGGGATAGTTTTGGGTCATGTTGTATCATCTACAGGTATTGAGGTTGATAAGGCAAAAATAGATGTTATATCTACTTTACCTTACCCCGCGAGTGTGCGGGAAGTTCGTTCTTTCTTGGGTCACGCAGGTTTCTATAGAAGGTTCATCAAGGATTTCTCGAAAATTGGAGCACCCTTGTTCCAACTTTTGCAAAAAGATGTATCCTTCGAATTTGATGAAACATGTAAGGGGGCATTCAATAAGTTAAAGGAGTTATTGACCACCTCACATATTATCCAACCCCCTGACTGGAACCTCCCATTCGAAATCATGTGTGACGCCAGCGACTATGCAGTGGGTGCGGTATTGGGTCAAAGAGTTGGAAAGGCAGCTCATGCTATCTACTACGCATCTCGAGCCTTGAACGGAGCTCAATTGAACTATTCAACCACCGAAAAGGAGCTTTTAGCAGTTGTTTTTGCCTTAGAGAAATTTCGGTCTTATTTACTTGGTGCTAAAGTTATTATTTTTTCTGATCATGCAGCTTTGCGGTATCTGTTGACCAAGAAAGAGGCAAAACCGCGATTGATACGGTGGATATTGTTGTTACAAGAGTTCAATCTGGAGATTCGAGATAAGAAAGGGGCAGAGAACCTGGTAGCAGATCACTTGAGTCGAGTACAAGTCGTCGAAGAGGACCTCCCATTGAGAGAAGCATTTCCTGAGGAGCATTTATTTTCTATTAATTCATCCTTGCCTTGGTATGCAGATATTGTTAATTTTCTAGTCACTGACAAATTTCCTACAGGATGGCCTAAGGCAAAGAGAGACAAGTTGAGAAGCGATGCAAAGTTCTACATTTGGGATGATCCTTACCTCTGGAAGCGGGGTGCCGATCAAATCATCCGTAGATGTGTAAGTGAAGTTGAATTTCAATCTATTCTAGCCTATTGTCACTCTTTTGCATGTGGAGGTCACTTTGGACCGAAGAGAACGGCTCGTAAGGTGCTAGAGAGTGGATTCTATTGGCCAACTCTATTCAAGGATGCCTACTCATTTTGTAAGTCATGTGATAAGTGTCAAAGAGTGGGTAATATCTCTCGTAGGGATCAAATGACTCAAACCCCAATGATTTTTGTTGAAATTTTTGACGTTTGGGGCATTGATTTTATGGGTCCTTTTCCTTCGTCCTTTGGTTTTTTGTATATATTGCTTGCTGTAGATTATGTTTCGAAGTGGGTAGAAGCAAAGGCCACCCGCACTAATGATTCCAAAGTGGTTGCAGAATTCGTTAAGTCTAATATTTTTGTTCGCTTTGGGATGCCGCGAGCAATTGTAAGTGATCGGGGTACTCATTTCTGCAACAAAACGATCGCTGCAATTTTTAGGAGATATGGTGTCTTGCACAAAGTCTCTACATCCTACCATCCTCAGACAAATGGTCAGGCAGAAGCATCGAACCGAGAGATCAAATCAATTCTAGAAAAGATGGTCCGACCCGATAGGAAGGATTGGAGTGTGAGACTAGAGGATGCACTATGGGCATATAGGACGGCATACAAGACACCTATTGGCATGTCCCCTTACCGATTGGTATTTGGAAAACCATGTCATCTCCCGGTAGAGTTTGAGCATAGAGCGTTTTGGGCGGTCAAGCAATGCAATATGGATATCGAGGAGGGCGTAATTCAAAGGAAGTTGCAATTACAAGAGTTGGAAGAAATCCGAAATGAAGCATACGAGAATGCAGTGATCTATAAAGAGAAGAATCGGATCTTTCATGACCAACAGATCTCTAGGAAGACATTCGTCTGCGGGCAAAAAGTTTTACTATACCACTCCAAATTGAAACTATTTCCAGGTAAATTACGTTCTCGTTGGATTGGCCCTTTTGTTGTGACTAATGTCTTTCATTATGGTGCAGTAGAGATCCAAAGTTTGAAAACGGAGAAGAAATTTGTGGTGAATGGTCACCGTCTCAAGCCGTATTATGAAAGATTTCCAATTGAACGGGTGGAGATGATGCAACTGGAAGACCCGATTTGCTTAGTTTAAGCAAATTCTGGACTCCGTCTAGCCAAAGACGTTAAAGAAAGGCGCTTTTGGGAGGCAACCCAATTTTTGATTTTGTTGATTTTTGTTGTGCAATTCGTTAAATATGTCGTTTCTCATCTGGGTATTGCTTAAACTTGATATTTTCTCTACTATGATCAGGACAGGTGATCATGGCGTGCCCGCGCGAAGAGGGCACGCATTAATCTCACAAGTTCCAACTTCAAGGTCAGAGAATGTTTTCTAATCTTGGCATGCCCACGCCATATTTGACGAACTAAAAAAAAAAATTAATTAAAAATTATGAAAAACGAAAAATAAAAATATTTTTCTTTCTAGCCTTTAATTTTGTTTTCAAAAATTCAAATTTTTGTAATTTATAAAAAAAAAAAAAATCAAAATCAAAATGCTGTTATTTTCCTTCTTAACATTCGTTTTAGTTTTTCAGCAATTCAATTCTGAATTTAAAAAAAAAAAAAAAAAAAAACCCTTCTTTTTCTTCTTTTCTTTTTCTTTCTTCTTTCTTTCTTTCTTTCTTTCTTTCTTCTTTCCCTGCTTTCCCCTTTTCTCTGGTTCCTTCAACCAGAGCCGCCGCCGCCCCAGGTCTCCTCCCTTCCTCCTGCTCCACCGACGCCACCGCCGCTCCTCGCGCACCACCTAGAGCCCGCCGCTCCCTCGCGCGCGCTACCCCAACCCGTCGCCCACCACCCGCAGTCGCTGAGCACCACCAGATCCAGCTACCGCAAACTCTTCTCTCTCACAGCCACCACCTTCATCGCACCACTGGCTTCGTATGCACGCGTCTGCTTCAATCTCTTTTTATTATTTTTTTTTTATTTTCTTATTTTATTATTGCAGCATGTTTTTATTATTTTTATTACAGTACATTTTTGAAAATTTTGCGTGTTTGGACTACCTGACATTTCTATTCCTCCTTAGTTGGGTACTTCTGTGTTACTTTGCTTGTTTCTTTTTGCTTTGCTTGATTTTTATTTATTTAGTAGATTGATTTGTGGTTAGTCGTGTGATTTACTTATTCCTTATGCGTGCACCGATGATACTAGTTTAGGGTGTTTTGCATATCTTTATTGATTTTCCTTCGACACCTGTCATTATATATATATATATATATATTTTAGGTCGAATTGTGTTTAAATTGCTGTAATTTGTGTCCAATTGTGGGTAATTTGCTGAGATTGTTTGTTAAATTAGGAGGTGCTTGTAATGCTTAAATTTGCTTATTGAAGTAGATTGTCTCTAATTGCCTTGTGTGAGAGTCTTTTGTCTTTTTCATTTCAATTATTACGTTGATTGGGGTAATTTTGAGGTGCATTGTTATTGCATTTGGCTAAGTTTGGAACCACAAGTGCTTATTGATTGCATTTACTATAAGTGTTGGGGTATTTGTATAACTTGTGGGTGAATGAAGTGTGCATTTTGTTGTTTAAATTAACTAAGCGAGAGGCCCCAATATTTATTACAATTGTTATTACAATTTGTTGGAAATGATTGTCTATTGTTCATTGGAGTGATATTTGGAGAAAATGGTGAGACTCAGATCAACCCCAGGGGCTAATCCACCGATGTCTTGACGATTTCAGGGGAGTTTCGTTGCCCTTCTTCTTACTTTTTCTATATATTTGTTACATTGAGGGCAATGTATACTTTAAGTGTGGGGGGGATTTGGATTTGATTGGAGTTTCTTTAAATTGTTGCTTTTCTTATTGTTGTCTTGATGAATAAATATGGCAACTCACTCTTCTATTGCTGGTTGTGATTTATCCTATGAATTTTGTTTAGATGGCAAGTAAAAGCATATTATCTTGGTGAATATTATGAGTTTAATGACTTGGTGCAAATTGTGGTTAAATTGTTTAGGCAATATAAATATTTTACTAGCAATTGTTGTGTGAATTGGGCAATTGTTGATCTTAGTTCTCCATATTAGGAGATGACGTGGGCCATGATCTTTAATTATCTGGTATTTTGGTGCTATAATTGTGATTAATAAATGGCTCTACTCCGCTAGTGTCATCATCCAGTAACCGGGAGTTTTCACCACAAGTGTCGACTCTCGCGTCAAAAAGTGGCGATATCTATGAGTAGTTAGTCCTGAAGCTGTGAAAAGTTGAGTAACTGGGCTCTTTCATCTAAAAATGTCAGAGTTCACGTCAAAAGACTTGAATAGCTTGGGACTGAGCATTTATTGAAAAAAAAAATTTATTTATAAAAAAAAAAAGAAAAAAAAAGAAAAAAGAAAATAAAAAGAAAAAAATAATAATAATAAGTAAGCTTATGATCATGTTGGCCTGCCGATCCTTGTTCTTCAATGTTGAGATTTTGATTTTTAGTTGACCCAATTGCTAACTTTTGCTAGTTTAATATTTTGATTTCTTAGACGAGTTAGCCATGAATTGGACGAGTCTATGATTTCAGGAACTAACCGGGAGAAATATGTTTTGACACTTAGCTACTAAAACTTGATTTTGGGATAAACGCAGCTTGGCAATAAATGAAATGAGAATTAGCCATTGTTGAATTTAGTTGTTCCCATGCTTGAGGACAAGCATGATTTAAGTGTGGGGGGAATTGATAGGGTGTTAATTGTTAGTAATTTTATTGTTAATTTTCCTTTTTATCCTTGCCAAATATTGCTTTAATTTGCTTTAATTGTCAATATATATTTATATTTGGTATTTGGATATAATTTCAGAAATTGGAGCAGAAACCTCTTGAGAAGATTATTGTGAAGCTTTACACAATTTTGGTGCAAACCAACGAAGAAGAATGGAATTGCATTTGGGAATTCAATTTGGCTAGACAAATTGGTGGGGACCGCAAATTAAAATGGAGCAGAAACCTTCTTGAGAACATTATTGTGAAACTCTATACAATTGGCCCATATGCATGGTGTAAACCAACGTCCATTTCTTTCTATGATGAAAAGGAATTGAATTGCATTTGGCTGGCCAACATCTCAATTAGGTGGGGACCGCGAAGACTTGACCATTGTGTAAAGACACATTTTTGGTTTGCTTTCTTATTTGTGAACGTGTGCACTTGGTCAAAGGAAACCGACAAACCATAGTTGGCTTTGCTTTTGTTTTCGGTGGAGTTGATTAGGTAGGGAAGGAATGTTTTCTTTTGTGAGCGTGGAGTGAAGTTTCGAATTGGCTTGTTTTTATGCAGGGGAGTGCCGCACATTTCCGCAGTCAGTTTTTCTTCTTCTCTTCCGTCTGTGAAGAGAAGTTTTTAGTTTTGGGGTGAAGATTTCTTGTGTGTCTTGTTTTCTTCCGTCTCTTCCATGAGACTATTTTTATTGTATTAGATTACAAAGAATACAATTCTTATTTTTAATTATTAGTAAGAGATAAATGTCTTTGAGTTCAATTGAATTGTGTGAAGATTTTCTTATGAGGCGTGGCTAATTTTCTCCTCTAGTCAAGGATCAACGCGAAGACGCAGTCCCAAATATCTGTGAGATCTAATTAATTTTACATGTTCCTTAATTTGTTAATATTTGCATGTTTTCTATTTTAATTTCCATGGGATTATTTTGTTAATTGGATATCAAGGGCCCGATGTGCAATTTGACTTATTAATCTCTTGTCAAATTAATCAATTAAATCCGTAATTGTTTAGTTGGTTAATATTAGTGACAACTAGTATTTTCACATACTAGGGGGACATGCAATCTGATTTAAATAACCCTCGTAGCGTGTTATTAATTTGGGTTAGGCTTTTCTAGTTTTTAATGCAATTAGGAAATTAATTCCTACGGTCGTACCTAGGAGTATTTTCTGGTTAGGGGTAATCAACGGTCGTACCTTGGTTATCAATAAATTAAGGAAAAGCTGGTCGTTAGAGCTTATCGACGACTATAACTAACCTGTTAATTAAATTAAGTGAACCTTCTTTGCATCAATGATCGGATGAATGGACTGTGTCTGCGTAGTTGTATCCTTGGTTAGAATTTATTTATCATTTATTTAATTGCTATTTACAATTGTATTAATTAATTATTTATTTTTGGTTAATTATTTTTAGTTAAATTGTTTAATTATTTATTTTTAATTTCATTTTGATAAAAATCCCCCGTGTCTCGAATTTAAAAAGAATCAAATTTTTTCCAGTCCCTGTGGATTCGACCCTACTTACTACTATACACAGAAAATTTATTTTTCTTAAGCAGGTATTTATTATTGCACAGGCACGACACCTGTCATGCACTGGACACTCACCAAGTATCAAAAGTCAAAGTTTGAGAAATTAGCTCTAAGACGCTTCGCCGGGAGTTCCCTCGAAGTCCTCTTGAGATCCTGAAGGTATGCAATAATGTATTGTATATCAAATTCCAGGCCATACAGTATTCGCGTAAAGAAAAGAAATAGTCAATTTTGACTCCAAAATTCAAGTTTCCAAAGTATTTTAGTTCATAAGAAACTGACTTTCAAATGAGGTCTCAAGTGATAGGTGAACTCAAGTTCACCATGAAAATACGTTTGAAATGCTCTAAGAGTTGTAAAAATGTAACCTAGGCCCTTAAAAGAACATTTAGGTCCAAATTGGAAATTTTCACTTTTCGAGTCATTCTTGGAAAAATCAGTCCGGAAATTCGGAAAGTCTAAAAATGGAAAATTTTACACCGTCAGAAACTTCATTTGAAACATAACAACTTTGTAGAAGGTCACTTTCCAAGAATCAAATCAGAAACAAGTCAATTTCTCCAAGAAAGTTTACTATTCATTGAAGATAGGTCAAAACAGTCCAAGTTTTTCCAATAATTTTGGAATTTTGCCAAAATCATAGAATGAAAACCAGCCTTTGAAATTTGATATGCAGGTAAAGTTCCAATCCAGGTTTCAAATAAAAAAAATGGAACTCGATTCCGATGTTCCCAGCTCAAGAAATAAAAGTTGAAGTTTCGCTAAAATTCCTGGACTGTTGGCCTTTCCAGAAATTTTCCAGATTTAATGCACTTCGCTAATTAGGCCATATCTCACTCGATTCTCAGTGAAATTGAAAACGGTTGGTGGCTTTAGAAACTACGTTTACAAGGCTATATTTGTGTAGGAGAAATCATTTCCAAAATCCAGACATAAGTGGTTCAAAATCAAGCAACAAAATGGATTTTCTGGCCAGTCTCGGATGAACAGTAATAAACAGGCAGCCAACTTTCAAGACTCGCCACGAATCGGTCGGGATGAACTAGAAAATTATCTTGGTACCATTTTAAAGCTCTAAGAGTCTACTTTCAAATGCCACAAACGGCACTCAATTTCAATCATCGAGAAAAACGTTATGATCTCCACAAGATCACTGGTCAGAAAATTTCTGGACCTAGTCCAGTTTTGCCTCTTTGCTCATAACTCAAAATTTATCCAACCAAATTGGCTAATTTTTTTTTGTAGACAACCACCCCACACATAACACAACATATATCACTCACATTTGTAGCCAAATTATGCACGAAAATATCCAAGCAAAACAGGGCAGCAAGTCCTTGAAATTTCGGACAGTACCTTCTCCAAATTTCTAACTTTCTTCCAACTTCATTCCATCAATCATTCAATATACATGTAACATAGCACAATATCAGCAACCACAACATGTTAATTCATCAAATCAGCCACCAATAAGCATCCTCAAGCCCTCAAGCATGTCATGAAATTGCAAGAAAATAATTACTCAACCAATCAACCCAAATTCTACCATAGGTTGCAAACCCATGCTACCTTTGCTCCATTTGAGCTATAATTTTGCAAGATTAAAGTGTGGGTGAGTGAGTTACCTCAAGAACTTAGTTGGACAGCTTTAGGGCAGAAATGTTGACCGAAATTCCTCCAAGAAAACCGATGAACAGCCCCCTCTTCCAAGCTAGGATCAGAGCCCTCTAATGGATGATGAAATTTGGAAGTGGATTGAAGCAAGTTTGTGAGGATTTTGGCTAGATTTTTTTCTTCCCTTTTTTTTTTCTTCCTATTTTCGGCCAAATAGAGAGTGAAGAGAGGAGAGAGAGTGAAATCAGATTTTGTAATGAAAGTAGAGAGAATTGGTGACTTAATGGTTAAGTCTAAGTGTCAACTCATGCTAGGTCCGTTAAGGGTCTTCGCGTGTCCAATTTTCGCGCTCGTTTGCAACTTTTGTGCACTAAACCTCTGAGGTAATTTTTCTAGTACATTAATAGGACATTACTAGTAGTCTCATGTTCTTAAAATCTCCAATTAATCAAATTAATGTGCCTATCGGGGCCTTTTCGGCACGCTCGCGTATAAAGGTCAAACTTAAGGATTTTCTCGTTTGAACTTGGAAATTCAACTTATTCGATTCTAAAACTCTACAATATGATAATCCAAGTATATATAACAATAAAAATCATGATAAGCAATTCATCTTGAATAAATTTGAGCATTAAAATAATATGCGCTTAAAGAACCAAGCGGTAAAATTTATTTTCGAGAAATTTGTGTACTTTAGTAAATTTTTTTTTAGGGTAACTCGAGTACGAAATATTTTTAAAATGACCAATTTAATAATATTTTGAAATAATAAAATTATGAGTTCTCACATCCTCTCCCCCTTAAGAGAATTTCGTCATCGAAATTCATACCTTAACTCGAAAACTCCAGATGTCTCTTTTGCATCCCGCTCTTATGAATTGTAAAATTTATTCCGCATTAAATATCATGTAAGTCTTATATTCTTAATCTGTTCATGACGAGCGAGATAACAATTCTTTCATGCGGTTCACAGATTCAATTGCCTTAAGAAATTTGTCAATTCAAGAACAAATGATGGTATACGCAATGAACTTTAAATATCTCGCAGATCAAATTCAATAAGATCTTAAAAGCACACAAGTTTTGTCCTACTGGACCTTAACCCTAGTAATCTTTCAAAATAGATAGTAAGAGCCCTCAAGAATCAATAACTTCAAAAATCATATCCGGTTCCATATACATGTATGCAAATATCGAAGTACTAAATGAAACCTTAAATTCAATAATATCTTATTGTAGTCCCCAAGTCATTTACGAGTATTATCACCAATTTTTAACTCAAATACAACTTAAAGACCCAAATCCATCAATGCTACTGGTGTATTAATTACTCCCAATGGCATAATTGAATTTCAAAGTGCTTGATAGGGTGTTAATTGTTAGTAATTTTATTGTTAATTTTCCCTTTTATTCTTGCCAAATATTGTTTTAATTATTAATATTTACTTATATTTGGTATTGGGACTTAATTTCAGGAACAAAGCAGAAAATTACCAAAAAGGAGGGACTTTATGGGAAAATGGAGACTTCTAAGGACCTTGGACTCTTGAATTGGTGGGGACCACAAGCTAGTGCAAGGCATTTAGTCATTTGGGCTTTTCAAAGAAAGCAACGTAGAGAGACTTGGAACAACAAGTACTTTGGAGGATTTGTCCACATGTGCGGGGACCACGGATAAGAAGCATGAGTCATTTGGACTCTAGGAAAAGAAACGTACAAGACTTTGAATTTGGAGTGGGGACCACTAGAGATAGCATTAGACTTCCTTTTGGCTTTAAAAAGGGAGAAACGTACGAGAGGTGGAGGAATCAATAGTTTTAGTTTAGGCTTTTAGCATAGTTTTAGTTTTCTTTTCTGAGCTCTTTCGCATGGTTGTTCTCCATTAATGGAGGACTAACCTCTTAATTCTAGTCAAGGGGACAACTGAAGATTTGGTTCAACAATTACTGTGAGATCTAATTTATTTTAATTGCTTCCTTAATTTATTTGTATTTATATGTTTCCTGCTTTTAATTGCTATAGCTCGTGTGAGTGATTGAATAGATGCGCAATATTTAATTATTCACATAGGCTATTTTGCTAAATAGGGATAATTGAATCCGTAATTGTTCGTTATCTTTATCTCAATAGCAACTGGCGTAATTGGGTTTATGTCAGGGGAGCATACGATCTAACTTAAACAAACCCTCGTAGCGTGTTTGTTAGTTAGGATTGGGCCTTTCTAATTATTAATGCAATCTAGAAATTAAATCCTATGGTCGTACCTAGGGTTGTTTTTGGGTTAGAGAAATAGTTAACGGTCGTACCTTAACTATCGAGAAATTAAGGAAAGGTTGGTTGTTTATCGCGTGCATGACAACTATAACTGGTCTATTAATAAATGTGGAATTATGTGTGAATCAATGATCAGTGCCTGAACCATTTCTGAAGTGTACCCTTGCCTAGAGTTTTCCCTTAACTATTTCTCTTAATCAATTATTTTCTGCAGTTAATTTATTTAGTTAGCATTTAATCCAAAACCCCCCATACTTTGAACTCTAGAAGAAACGAATTATCCCCAGTCCCTGTGGATTCGACCCTACTCACCGCTATATACAAAATCTGTATTTTTCTCGAGTAGGTATTTATTATTGCACAGGTTCGGCACCTGTCAATTTTTGGCGCCGCTGCCGAGGACTGGTGCCAGATTAATTTGTTTCTTTTTGAGTTTATCTTGCTTTCATTTTTTTTAATTTATTTTTCTCTTATTTTTTTTATTTTTTTATGGCTGCTAACATTCCATATTTTGATGATAGACTGGACTTTGTTCCTGAATGGGGTTATGAGACTCATGTTTTTCCTAATGATCAATGGGCTGTTGCAAATTGTGGAACTTATTTTGACTCAGGTTATTCAACTGACACATGCCCCGCATTTCAAGATAATCTAAGTGCTCTAATTGATATTTTTGGAGATTTTCCACCCCAATATCAAACGCAGTATGACCCTTATTCAAACGGGTATGATCAAGGATGGTGGGATAATTTCAATTTTGATTATGCGACCGGACCAATGGATTTTCAACAGCAAGAGTCTCAACAACCATCGTCCATGTCAGGTATGTCTTTTCAGGAATTGGGTGAATTATTTATTAATACATACCGATTCCAACAGGAGACACAAATGAGGAATGAGATGATGAACGATGCAATGAGTTATCTGGCAGATCAACTATGTCTATTGACATCCAGAATAAATCGATGGGCTTCTCAAATGGAAGAATTGCCCTCGAAAACCGTTGTTGATCTGGAAGAAAACGAGAGTGCAATTTGCTTGACTAGTGATGAGGAGATGCAAGAGTGTCAAAATGAGAAATCTGCAGATGCAGTTGAAAAAGAAGCCGAAAATGAAGAAATGGAACCCCAACCGCAACCCATTCAAGTGAATGAATCCAATGAACAATCTCCAAATGCGGTGACATCTTCTCCACTCCTTAATCAATATTTTCCTGACTCCTATTCTTCAATTCCTGTTACTGAAATTGATTTTATTATACCAGAAAATTTGAAATTTCATGACAGGAATAAGTTAAGAGTGGCAATGGAAAATATCTTGAACCGAAGAATGCATGTGATGGAGGAGTGAATGGAGAATGCAAATTATCGTTGACTTGTTTAGCACCATTTACTAGTCCATGGAAGCCCGCAATTCGTGTGCTCAAAGATTACTCCATCTATGAGGGTTACCAGGATCACATTGAAGATGAAGCATTGAAGCGAGCCACAAGATTTTATCCTCCATGAACAAGCATAGCATGTCTAGCCAAAGACATTAAAGAAATGCGCTTTTTGGGAGGCAACCCAATTGTTGATTTTGTTATTTTTGTGTTCAATTTCTTAAATATGTCGTTTCTCACTTGGGTACTAATCACTTTTGATGTTTTCCTCCACTATGGTCAGGACAGCAATCTTGGCGTGCCCACGCGGTGTTTGACGACCTAAAAAAAAATTTTTCAAAAATTCAAAATAAAAACATTTTCCGTTTTACACCTTCAGTTTTGATTCTCACAATTTGAATTTTGAAATTTGAGTGTGCAAAAAAAAAATAAAAAATAAAAAAATCCCAAAAACTATTTTTTTTTCTCTCTTTTCTTTTTCTTTCTTTTTTTCTTCTTTTTCTTTCTTCCTTTCTTTTCTTTCTTTCCTTTCCTTTTCTTCTTCTTCTCTGCCGTTCCTCTGTTTTCCACTTTTCCTTCTCTTCTTTTGTTCGTCCGCCACCGCCCGCCGCCTCGCCACCAACTCGCGCGCCTCCTCCTGAGCTCTGCCCGCGGCCGTCCACCCACAGCGCGGCTCCGCTACCATCGCGCGCAGCTCCTCCTGAGCTCGCGCGCCTCCAACGCCACCAGGAGCCGCCGCACTTCCACGACTCTCCACCGCCAGCAGCCACCTCCATCTTCCTTCATCACACGCCGCTGACCACCAACTCCCTCTCCTTTTGCGCGCGTCGCTGTCCACAGACACGCCACCCCCACCTCACTTCTCTCTCTCTCCCGCGGCCATCATCAGCTCCGCCTCACCTCACGCCAACCTCCAGCAGCTCCACCATCGCCACCTCCTTGCCGCGCGTCACCACCTGCCCAAAATTGGCAGGTGGAGGTATTCCAATTTCCACCTTGATTAGTATTTCTCTGGTCCTTAAATTGCTGGAATTTGCGTTTTTGTTTCTTAGGTGTCTTGATGGATACAAGCAGGAGGTGATTTGGGCATTTTCTGGGGCTAATTTTGGGTGGAATTCAATTTATTTGCTACCCCATTTGGGGGTGCTCTCTGGTATTGATTATATTGTTGAATATTGTTTGGGTTTTGACTATTTGAGATTTCTATTGCATCTGGGAGATAAAATTTGACGGCTCTTGTGCCAGTTCATTTGTTTGGGAATTGTTGGGGTTGATTTGGGAGGTAGTTTCCAATTGCTTGTCATTTTGATTTCTGCTCATTTTTGGTGCTACTTGGTGTGTTCGGATTTATTAGGTGCAGTGGGTTGGCCATTTGATTTAATTTTTTTTTTCCTGTACCTGCAGCGGAGGTACTGGTTGTGGTGTTGACTAAAATTTCTTATTCCTTTATGCTTGACTGCCTACTTGATTCTTGGGTTTTAGTGCTTAAATTGTTTCTCAAATTCTAAACGGTGGTTGCTAGAATTGCCTATTGCTTGGCCCAATTGCTAGGTTTGGTCGCATAAAGTGGGTAATTGAATGTCCAATTGGTGACATTTGTTGAGTTTCACTTGCTCCATTTGGTTAAATTCTTTGCTCTATTGGGGTCCCTGTTGGTATCACTTGAGTTCTGCTTTGTTAGTTTCTGTATCGTGCCCCTTGATCTTATTTTGACTGAATGGGAGACCCAGTGCATATTCATTCCATTTGCTGTGTTGTTAGGGTACTTTTCTAGCCTTTGGGGTGCCTTAGTTGTGCATTTTATTAATTGGGTTGACCATGTGGTTCCCTTCTTTCCTGTGCATGCACCAGTGGTATTGGTTGTGCTAATTTGCTTGCAATTTCTTATATCGATATGATTGAGCATCTGTGACTGAGTACCCTTCGATCTTGCTGCTTTGTTGGGATCGTTTGTGGTGTCAATTGAGTATCATTTGGTACTTTCTGCCTGGAGTCTATTGAGTTGCCTTTGTTTGGGTTTATTGCATTTAATTGGTGCATTGGATGGCTCCTGTGCCATTTCCGTTGCTTATTGAAGTAGGTGCCTCTATTTGCCTTGTGTGGGAGTATTTAGTCCTTATCAATTCAATTGCTAAGCCCATTGGAGCACTTGCAGCGATTTTGAGTTGCATTATTTCTGCATTGACTAACATTCGGACCACCATTGCTTATTGTTTGTAATAGCTGCTTTGTTGAGACTTTCGCCTATTTTGACTGCATTTGTTCATTCTCCTTGGTTGGCTGCTTGATTGAAAGCTCAGAGCTTGTGACTAAGTTGTTATTGCTTAAATTCTAACCTGCTATTACTAGACTTGCTGAATTTTAGGGGACATTTGTTGCGATTTTGGGTAGAATTGAGTTCATTTGTTGCGATTTGTTGATTTATTTAGACTCTATTACCGCTTCTAGTCTGTTTGATCGCCATATTCGTTGGAATTGACTGCGTTCAAGCACATTGTTGGACGTCCTCGGCCATTGATTGAAACTGCTGCATTGTCTGGAAATTTGCTGGTTTGATGTTCTCTGTGCACTCTAGTTCGCCTGGATCAAGACGCACGTCGGAGCTCTCCTCCCCTCTGCAATCTTTCACTGCCGCGCACTACCGTAGCACTATTTTCACTCCACCGTTCCCACCTATTCCATAGCTGCCCAAGACCTTCCACCACGTATTCAGGGAAGTGTAGTTGTCCTATTCGCTTTTCTTTACTTTATGATCTCCATTGAGGACAATGTCGGATTTAGGTGTGGGGGGAGAGCTGTAGTACAGCTGGTATTTCTGGTGTTCAGTTTTTAGTTTTTTTTTCCTTTATTTTCGTTGTTATTTGTTCTATTTTTTCGTTTATTTTCTTTTTTACTTTTACTAGTGATCAGTTTTATATGAATACCAAGTTTTGATACTGGATTGCTGTTTCTAATTCTGCTATTGCCAAGTTTTAGTAATAAAAGGATATCAAGTTGATGTAGTTGAGTTCAGGAACATCTCTTTGGTGAATATCAATACTTGCTTGACTTTTCCAATTTTTGGTTAACTCTTCTAGGCATAGGGAATGATTGTTGGCATTCTTCATGTGAATTGGTCCAATTATTAATTTTAGTTCTCCATGTTTGGAATTTGAGGCTGGCTGCTGTTATTTTTAGTTGTTGTGTTATATGATTGTAAATAAGAGTTGACTGTACTCCGCTAGTAGTTACTACTGAGTAACAGGGGATCTTCACCTAAAGTGTTGATTTTCGCGTCAAAAGGTAGTAGTTGCTATGAGTGCATGCTCTCGTAGCGATTGGAGCTGAGTAACCGGGCTCCTCCATCTATCAAATGTTGGAGTTCGCGTCAAAAGGCTCTAATGGCTAGAAACTAAGTCTTTTGTTATTATTGAAAAAGAAAAAAAATAGTAAAAAAAAAAAAAGAGAAAAATAGAAAAACGTGATAAAAAAAGGTGAAGGTTGTGTAAGTGTGTGTCTAAAGTCAGCTTACCGATCTATGGGTTAATGTTGAGATTTGGATTAATAGTTGGACCATTTGCTGATAAATGTGAGCAACCATTCCTTTTTCTTAGATTAGTTTGCTTTAAATTGGAGGAGTTGGTAGTTTAGATGCTAACCGGAGTGATTTTTCTTGGATCTTGACCTGTGTCGCTTGATATATGATTTTCTTGGTGTCTTGGCAATACGGTAGTTGGAGTAACAGCCATGGTCGAATTTTGGTGTTCAATTGTTGTTCTCATGCTTGAGGGCAAGCATGATTTAGGTGTGGGGAGAATTGATAGGGTGTTAATTGTTAGTAATTTTATTGTTAATTTTCCCTTTTATTCTTACCAAATATTGTTTTAATTATTAATATTTACTTATATTTGGTATTGGGACTTAATTTCAGAACAAAGCAGAAAATTACCAAAAAGGAGGGACTTTTATGGGAAAATGGAGACTTCTAAGGACCTTGGACTCTTGAATTGGTGGGGACCACAAGCTAGTGCAAGGCATTTAGTCATTTGGGCTTTTCAAAGAAAGCAACGTAGAGAGACTTGGAACAACAAGTACTTTGGAGGATTTGTCCACATGTGCGGGGACCACGGATAAGAAGCATGAGTCATTTGGACTCTAGGAAAAGAAACACAAGACTTTGAATTTGGTGTGGGGACCACTAGAGATAGCATTAGACTTCCTTTTGGCTTTAAAAAGGGAGAAACGTACGAGAGGTGGAGGAATCAATAGTTCTAGTTTAGGCTTTTAGCATAGTTTTAGTTTTCTTTTCTGAGCTCTTTCGCATGGTTGTTCTCCATTAATGGAGGACTAACCTCTTAATTCTAGTTAAGGGGACAACTGAAGATTTGGTTCAACAATTATTGTGAGATCTAATTTATTTTAATTGCTTCCTTAATTTATTGGTATTTATATGTTTCCTGCTTTTAATTGCTATAGCTCGTGTGAGTGATTGAATAGATGCGCAATATTTAATTATTCACATAGGCTATTTTGCTAAATAGAGATAATTGAATCCGTAATTGTTCGTTATCTTTATCTCAGTAGCAACTGGCGTAATTGGGTTTATGTCAGGGGAGCATACGATCTAACTTAAACAAACCCTCGTAGCGTGTTTGTTAGTTAGGATTGGGCCTTTCTAATTATTAATGCAATCTAGAAATTAAATCCTATGGTCGTACCTAGGGTTGTTTTTGGGTTAGAGAAATAGTTAACGGTCGTACCTTAACTATCGAGAAATTAAGGAAAGGTTGGTTGTTTATCGCGTGCATGACAACTATAACTGGTCTATTAATAAATGTGGAATTATGTGTGAATCAATGATCAGTGCCTGAACCATTTCTGAAGTGTACCCTTGCCTAGAGTTTTCCCTTAACTATTTCTCTTAATCAATTATTTTCTGCAGTTAATTTATTTAGTTAGCATTTAATCCAAAACCCCCCATACTTTGAACTCTAGAAGAAACGAATTATCCCCAGTCCCTGTGGATTCGACCCTACTCACCGCTATATGCAAAATCTGTATTTTTCTCGAGTAGGTATTTATTATTGCACAGGTCCGGCACCTGTCAGTGCTTACTTTTCTGATGAACTAGCCTTAATCACATCTTCCTCTAGAATCCTCAATTAGTTGTAGTCCTGTATTAAATCTAACTTGGAAAGTACTACTGTCTCTTGTAGATACTCAAATGATTCATTTATACAAGGTAAAAGATATTTATTCCTAATACCCACTTGATTCCAGCCTCGATATTATAGACATGGCCTTCTCACAAGGTTATAAGCGTAACAAAATTTAGATATACGAATAAGTCATGAAATTGATTAAATGCAAAGTAAACTTTCATTTGCTATAAAAGACCATAATAGTTTCATCAAGTTAGGATAAGTTTATCAAATCATTTCAAAAGAAAAAGGGAATAAACAAGATTGTACCAAAACATGCTAAGTCATCCATGTTCAAAGCAACAAAAAGATTTCATCCCTTACACAAAAGATTACAACCTTCAAAAGTCTCAGTATAGGCTAGGTTATAATCATAATCCCTGTCTTTAAGCAAAGTCAGATCCATCTTCACTTGTAGAGCTTCTAATACTTTGGTTCTTCTCATATCCATTAGTATTAACCACTCCCTCTAACACTCGACTGTTTTGCAGCAGGCTTAACTAGCTGCTGAGGAGTTCCTCGGGCAACTTTAAAACTTTATGCTCAAGACTCCCGCAGAGCAAGCATTTCCTTGTTTCCTCTAGCACATAGTCTCAGTGTGATTAAACTTGTCACAGTATCTACAAGTTACTCTAGAAGTTACGGCCTGATTAGCTTGAGAATTCTCCTTTTTCTTTTTCTTCTTTTCTCTCTGCTCCACAACAAATTCATGTTCACATGTCTCTTTACATTTCCCTTTTTCCATTATGGGAGTTTCCTTCACTACCCTTAACTTGGTTGCTAGAAATATATTGAGGTGAAACTTGAATAGTGGATCACATCCCCTCGAGCTTTTTTTTTTTTTTTTTTCTGAAGTTCTCCAATACGCCTTCGTGTTTCTTTTTCAATTCCAAGTTCTTGTTCCATAATTCCATCTTCTCTACAAACTCTTGTTTGCATCGTTCTTCCCAGAATTTAACTAATTTAGTTTGGAATTCCAACTCCTTGCAAAGAACTTCTATTTCTATACGCATCTCTTCCAAACTTTTCATTTCATCCATTTGCTTAATCCTAACTGTCAGCCTATCAACAACTCAAAGCATCTAAATGAGTAGCAAATCAAAACTTGAAACTTAACTATCCACAACCTATAAATTCTCATGCATCTAAGTCATCCAGGTCTATTTACTCTTACCTCTCCATGAATTTGATACTTAAGGAAATCCACACACACGAATAAAGTAATACCCTTTGATATAATGATATGTACTTCCATTCTAAGGTCTTCCTCACGTACATAGTGAAACCATAAATCATACGCCATATGAAACAAGTTCCAAACCCTGACTAAAAACTGTTACGCACTAGCAGGACCAGAATCCTTATCCTCAAAATTTTGTCTAAAACAAACCAATCATGACCTACAAGATAAAGTTGAGACTTTTGATGTATTTTGAATGTATCTGTGGCAAAATGCGATTCAAAATTTTCAAAATTAGCGTTAAAAATACAAATTTTCTTCATGATCCAAAACTAAATTTTCTTAGTAAGAGATTTCAAATAATGTTTAACCACAATCATCAATACATTTTTCAAATCATCAATACATGCTCTCACAGAACATGCCATATCCAACAACCACAATTCTTTACACGTTCGTATGTCCACTCACACAAGCTAGAACTACCCCATCCACGAGCACTGAACGGCTGTGGTACCTCCAAACAGTCCGTACTCAAGTCTCCCGGTGAGAGCAATTGATGAAAACTTACAGATAGGAATATTCATGAACCGGATTATCAATCCATTTAAAATTTCGTTAATCCTAATCGAATGTATTGGTTCTGTAAAATTGTATTCGATACCTTGATTCAGTTCAACCGGGTAATCAATGACCAATTAATTTATAGGATCGAATCAGATATGCAGGATAACCTAACCTTCTTCTTCTTATAGGGAAAGAAAGAATTAGATTAACAAATCAAGTAATACAACATTTTTTCAAATCAATAAGAGTACTTAATCCTGCAACTCTAAAAAATTATCAACAAAATAGAAAATCAACACATCAAATAATTAAAACACTGAATATTCCAAACATTTTATTTTCATTTTCTCTATATCTTGAAAGCTATCAATTTTTTGAATTTTGAAATAGTCTCACATTTCATCAACCAGGCATACAAATTGAGATAGGTTATACGGTACCCTACACGTCAAAATACATTTTATAGAATTCAATAATACTACCGCAGATGATTGCAAACTCCTGTGTTCACATTGTCTTGAACTTGCGTGCACTACTTGGGACAATATGTGCCATATCCTCTTTGCTACAGTCTACTTTCTAGATATCAATTGCACTGGAATACCACATTTCTACTGCAGTTGCTGACGGAAATCTCCTAACAAATGTGTAGTTACTCTTCGTAAAATTTCATGTGACAGTTACCTGGTTGCCGTCGATTATCTTTGAAGAAGACAAATCTACTTTATTATCTCTTCAAGTCTGAATCAATTTGGATAAGATAGATCTACTTTATTATCGCTTCAAGACTGAATCAATTTGGAAACAAAGTCTTTAATGTTTTTATCTGAACTTCCTCCCTCATCAAAGGCATGTCTCGCCAGATCCTTCCATTTATCTGCATTTTTCCTAATCTCTTGTCCTTTCTCCCCCTCCATCACTACGCTTATGCATTGACGAATGACATCTCTTCTAACAATTCCATTTTCATCTGACTGAGCTTTGATTCCCGTTTTCCAGATGTCCGTTACAAACTTGGCATTTGTGCTTTGATCTGTCCATCGTGGCATGACTACCATTGGGACTCCCAAACTTAAGGCCTCCAATGTTGAATTCCATCCACAATGCGTGATAAAGCACCCTATAGATTTGTGTGCTAAAACTTCAAGCTGAGGACACCATGAAATGACTAATCCTCTATCAGATGTTTCTTTAACAAGATCTTTTGGCAGCTTATTTGATTCTGATTCTCTAACCACCCATAGAAAATAGTAGTTGCTAGTTCTCAAACCCCATGCTACTTCTTCCATCTGCTCAGCATCAACTTCTGCTATACTTCCAAATGATATATAAACAACTGAACTGGTTGATCTTTCATTTAGCCATGGCATGCAAGCATTAGTCATTGGGTTAAAAAGACTGAGACCATACTGCTTGTCATCTTAAAGGCGCTTGTCAAGGTACATAGATGGAATAGTTGGTCCAATTGTCATTATTGGTAGGATCCTGGATGTCCAATCAATCACCTAAGCAATATATGAAACAAATTGATCAAAAATCTAGTTTTTTGTTTATATTCTTTCCTCTATAACTGAAAAAAAAAGCAAAAGAAATATGACGTAGGTAAGATATTGTGATACTACTTTTTTTTTTTTTTTTGGAGCAGTGGATGTCACTCATGCCATGTGGTTAGTGTACTATTATTGTCTCCATCTAATCGTGTGATACTCTCAGAAGTAAGATGGCAGGGAGGATAAATCTGGTGGCAAGGACTATCCAATGAGAACATAGATAGGCACATCCACATTGGAAATTTGGAAGCCTAGCTTCTTCAGGGTCATTAAGGAATTAGGTAGCAGTAATGTACAGGTAATATAGAGATAAATCCGGGCGTGCCTTTACCTCTTCCTCCAACTTGTAAAATGTGTTGTAGATGATCGAGTCAGCTTCATGAATGTTCTTCATTTGATCATGTGTAACCAGCTGAAAAATTGGCGGATATGAACCGTAACTAGAAATAAAAGAAGGCAGATCTGAAGCTGAAAGTGGTGGTAAGCCAGGAATTTCCACTTTAGACTCCTCCAGAGGAAGTTTCAAAAGGCCTGTGTAAACATGGTAGTAGATCTTGTTGACAGCACAAGATTGAGTGAAGAACACAGCCGCACGTAAGCCAAGACTCTTGGCCACACGCGGAGCCCAAGGAAGGACTGCATCATGAACAATACAGTCAACAGGACAACCCGAATCTTTAAGCTTCAAGATTAGCTCAGTTATAGTTTCTGAGCCAACCTTTTGAAACGTAGCGTAATATGTATCAACGGCAACTCCATTTTCTCCTTCATCAAATCCATCAGAGATGGTCTCCACTGTGATAGAACCGGAGACTTCGTGCAAGGTTTTGAACACGAATTTAGTTGTAGCAAGTGTAATTTTGGTGCCTTGATGTTGCAAACGCTTAGCAAACTGGAGCATAGGGTTTATATGTCCTTGCATGGGATATGGAAATATCAAGCAATGAGCTTTGTGAGTTTCCATTTGCTCTAACCACGAGACCAGAGTATGGATTCTCTAGAAATTCACAATCTTTGAGAGCTCGAATAATGGTGCTTGTTGCTGGAGTGAGGAGTGCTTGTAGCTTGCTTGCTACGAGTAAATATAACAATTAAATATAAGAATTGTTTCACCAATGTGGTAAGTGGGTATGGTAATCGTTTGTGGTTTGGAGTGCAATAATATGATTGAATCAAGCTTGCTTCCTTGTGCTTTAGGAGTAATTACACATTACCACTTTGAACCTTAACAATAAATCTTTGCTCCTTGAACGATTGTTGGGTCAAGTGACAAGAGCTCAATACCTCCAAAGTATGGTTATGGATTTTGAGTTTTGTGGATAGAGAAAACAACCTTAGAATCACCCTTTAAAAGGGATCCGACAATGCTTAATTCTAAATTAGTCAAGGCATAATGTGGTCATGGGACATTAGGAGATTAGGAGATATATGTCAAAAGTAAATAAATAAGCTCTTTGCTCCTATGAATTTTAGTCAGTGTCAGAAATTTTAACTCATTAAAACTTGTTCAATGCATACTCAGAAAAAAATTACAAAAATTTGAGCTTTTCTAATATTAGTATTTGGACACTTATTAGTGCACCTAAATTAAACAAAAAATTACTAAGTGAATGTACAAGCTCACGTCCATTTACAAACCCTTACAAAATGAAAGGAATGATTTCGCATTCCTCAAACATAGAACCTACCGCCTTATAAAGACAAAAGATAGTTACTTACTTTGGTTGCAGTGCTCTTTTATTTGCTTTGCCTTTCGTACGATAAAAGCCAAAATTTGATAGCCAAGTTGTCGTAAAGGATTAGATTTTTTGGCCCCAGAAAGCAGTCCCAGGAACTTTATTAAATGTGCGAAGAAACATGAATACAAAGGCATTGTCGGTTGGTTTGAGAAAAAGACAATGGATGATAAACCAAGCGAATCTTGTGAATTCATCAAATAACATTCAATCCCCTTTGGGGCTTGAATGTCTTATCAAATAAGAAGCTGTAGAGCTCCAAATGCCTTTCCTGACTGCAATACAGATGAATGGATTTTATAGACTAAAATAACCTCTTATCCAATTAAGCATTTAAAAGCAAATTAGGCTTATTTACAGATGGTACTGGTGTAGGTGAAAAAATATACATCTTTTAAGGAATAAAGAAAGACCAAATTATTTACACATGGCTGCTATGTAGGGTTCTTTGAAACGTAAGGACAAAGATTGAGCATACCTCAGAATTTTAGTATTGGAATAAGAGAAATGGCTTGAAAGCGTGTTACAATATTGCTTCCTTTGCAGTTGGAATTCACCCTATCATAATTGGTGTGCAGATTATCATCACAAATAACTTCTAAAATACAATGAAATCTAATTAACGATTGACAAATTTTTTTATTTTATTTTATGAAGAAACAGGAAGACCATGAGAGTCATTTTAACAAGAATCATCTTATGCTTTATAATTACATAACTGGTTTTTACAAGTATTTGTTTTGGAAACATTTTCTTCAAAGCTGCCACAAATTGAAGGTTTGTGATTGCATCGATCCCCTTTTTTCTCATCTAACAGAGCTCACAACGAAAAATATTTATTTATTTATTTTAATTTTTAAAATTTTTTCCTGTTTCTCTTGCCAATTCTCATTCAACAGCAAATTAAAGAACCAAACATCCAAAAAACAGGTAGGTTTTACATTAAACAACAAATTATGTCTTTGTACCTTCTTAGCTGACCACAAAACACACATCAATGTGACTATATATACCACATATCCACAAGTAACAACAATTGCAGATGGAAACCTGCAGATGTTGACTGCCAACGTCATTGGCTGCGCAAGTTGAGCTTAACAATACTTTGTATCATTGCAATCAGCAAAATAGTCAAGGATTTGATTAACAGGTACTGGAGGGCACTCATTAAAAGAATTTTATATATTAATTTTTTGATCAAAGTGAAATTAATTTCAAAAAAAGTGTTCAAATATTGCAGGTGCAATGGAGGTGGATGTGTGTATTTATATAATAAATTCTATATAATTTAGGCGTATTAATTAATACTCGAGAAAAATTTATAGTTAAGAAAGCGTGCTTAAGAATTGGTTCAGATTGCCCACTGAAACATACATCAAATGTGACCTCGAATTTGGGAGTTAAGTTTCTTAGATCTAGTGACCGTATTTGAAGGGAGAGGTGAATTCGTGAAAATTTATTTGTGCCACAGCCAAGTATATTTCTGCTGCAACCCCATTTGCTCCTTCAGCATATCCATCAGACATGGTCTCCACTGAGATAGAACCTGAGACTTCTTGCAAGGTTTTAAACAAGAATTTGGCTGTGACGAGTGTAATTTTGGTGTTTTAGCAAATTGGAGCATTGGGTTTATGTGGCCTTGGATGGAATGGGACAATATTAAGCAATGAGCTCTGTCAGTTTCCATGTATTGCTCAGTATAGACTGTTTGGAGGAACCACAACCTTTAAGAGCTCGTGAAGCGGGTACTTCTAGCTTGTCCGAGTGAACATAAGAATGTCTAAAGAAATGTGGTTGGGTGGATATGACATTTTCTGTGATATGAATCCAGTTATATTCTCTGTTTTGGACTTCTCTCTCTTTTTTTTTTTCCCTAAGATACTCCATTTTAGCAGCCCAAGAACAATGTGATCTGCATTCTACATTTCAAATATCAACAGTCAATAGCCAATGGATCGAAATCTTAAATAATAAATTAATTTGTCCTTTCACATTTTACCAAATGAACAGTAGTTAGGTAAGACATCTGTAATTCCGAAAGTTACACAAGAACAAAACGATGTAGTATCCGCATCCCACATCGGAAGAAAGCAAATGAAAAAGAATGGTTCAAGGACTTGGGCTCATGGGTTATCTTTGTAATTTGGGTTAACTATTTTGGATCAGTAGATTTCGGTCCAAAAGTTACTTAGGCCAGTCTTTGGACTCGAATCGTAACAGGTGATATCAGAGCGAATCTCGCGTATTTTTTGCTTGGAGAGAGCTTGAGCCAGCTAGCGGGGTAAGATTGTAACTACGCAAGGATGCAAAAGTCTTAGAGAACCCACCACCTCTAGAATCTGAGCATGACCAAGTGGACAATCTGGATTTTGACGGGTTTTGCAAGGATGCAAAAGTCTTAGAGAACCCGCCACCTCTAGAATCCGAGCATGACCAAGTGGATAGTTTGAATTTTGACGGGTTTTGCGAGGAGGCAAAAGTCCTAAAGAACTTGCTGGATTCTGTGCGGGGTTAAATGCTATGTCGGATGAGGGCCACCTCTAGAATTTGCATCCTCAAGGACCTGCGAGACTAAATGCCACGTCGAGCAGGGGCCACTTCTAAAATAAAAACATAACCAAATGGACAGTTTGGATTTTGACGGGCTTTGCGAGGACGCAAAAATTCTAAAGGTAGGAAGAATGAGGTATCTCACATCGATAAGAGAAAGAGAAAAAAGAATTGTTTAAGAACTTGGGTGCTTGGACTACATAGTAATTTGGGGTTAACCATTGTGGTCCAATAGATTTCGGTCCAAAAATTATTTTGGCTGGCCCTTGAACTCGGATCATTATAGTTGGTATCAGAGCGAATCTCACGTAGTCTTTGCGTGAGGTGAACTTGGGTCAACGAGTTATGATTCTGATTACGCAAGGAAGTGCAAGGAGCTAAGTGCTATGCAAGGTTAAGTGTCATGTTTGACGGGGGCCAACTCTAGAACCTACGAGACTAAGTGTCACGTCAGATAGGGGCCACCTCTAGAGCCCGTACGAACCACCTCTAGAGTCCAAATATGACCAAGTGGACAGTCTGAATTCTAACGGATATTGCAAGGATGCAAAGTGTTAAAGGTGGGGAGAATATAAATCGACATCCCACATGGGAAGAAAGCAAAGGAAAAAGAATGGTTTAAGGACTTGGGCTCATGGACTATCTTATAATTTGGGTTAACCATTTTGAGCCAGTGAATTTCGGTCCAAAATTACTTGGTCAGCTCTTGGGCCCGGATCATGTCACACGATGTCATAAACTTTCGGTTGCATTGATTTCTGGTGGAATAATTTTACTCATTGATAACTGTTTATTTGTAGCTTTTAAGAGATTATTCATTTATACATGCTTCTAAGTTTTCTTTGACGTATACATACGTAATTATGAGGTTTTATGTGGTTATTGTCAATTTATTACATTTTTTGGCTTGATATACATTCTCCAATGATTAATTCTTTCATGCATTTTCTTGATTGGAGTAAAAAAAAAATAGTTTGACAAAAGAAATCTTCTTTGGAATAAATCTCTTGAAAAATTACACCGCATATTCACCATATGGGGTAAAACAAAAAGGAACAAATCAAATTTATAGAGTTAATCTTTGGTGTATAAACAATTACACATACATATAAATGCAAAGAGATATCATGTGGAGTGATAACCGGTTCCTCGCTTTGCTGCGATCAATCTAATTCTTTGTACATTGATATCGTCAATTTTAGGTAAGTAATACAAATAAGAATAACACGGCAAGAAACTGGCAATGCATGATCTCTTACCTCACAATCCAAGAGAGATTGAGTTTTTTTTAGGTATAAACTTACTTATAAAAAAGTTTTTGGTTATATCATAAACACCATTTCTCAACCACTTTTTGTATATTTTCAATCACTTTTTTATTTGAAATATATAATATCACAAAAAATGCTATAGTATTATTCTAAATAATTTTTCTCAATGATCCACTATCCAAAAACACTCAGTGATTTTTTAATATCTCATTATTTTTGTTAAGAAAAAATCTCATTATTGCACGTGGTGCTAATTAAACCTTTGATTTGACAAACATATCTGAGTTTTTTTTTCCGTGATAATGCCATTCTTCATCATTTGGCTAACAAATTATAACAAACTTAAAGTCCAACTTCTTTTTATTTTGGTAGGAATAAGAGGAGTTTTAGTATATTTACATGGATTTATTTACTGCAACTCTTTCCATTGATCACCTAAAAAATATACAAAGCTCAAGGGGCTTAATTAAACCAAGGCCTATAGCAATAGATTGTTGATTGCACTCAAATCTCTGTTCTCGATCTAACTCTATGTATGACCTTCAATATTTACTTTATTGAAAGGAAAGATAGACCAAAACCATTTAAATGGTACCGTTCCCTAAAAAAAAAAAAGCATTGCTTTTTGGTCCTATATCGTTGGCATGCCAACGAATGTAATACTTTTTCTATCACAATTAACTAATTTGATCCCTTATCTAGATAAGTTACAGCCAATGTAATACTCTTAATGGCGAATTGGGAAACCTTACAGATCAAGTTATGTGCAATGCACATGCACCAAGAAAACACAAGGGAAAATCACCGAAATATTCTTTCATTCTAAAAGAAAAAAAAAAGAGTCTGGTTTTGATTGTTCAAATTTAAAATGGTGCGAAATGGTTCCTCATGGCTTCACTTATACAAGATGTACCCTTTTGGTCCCAAAACTCATTCAAGGGCAATTTTCTAACTAAAACTCGAATTATGTTATCAATTTATGATAAAATCATCAGCCAAATTACTGCTTTCGATCTACAACTCCAACCAAAAATTCTAAACAACAATATCATTGTTTCGCTCAAGACAATAGTTTTATGAAGTCATTGAGTAAAAGAAAAGGCGAACAAAAAAGGAGAAAGAAAACCTGTTGAAATCCGGATGACTTTATTTAAATTCAAAGTTACAGTTGGCTCATCTAAACAGAAGAACATTTTGTATAATCCCAAATATTGCGGTTTAGTCAGCCAACAATATTGTAGGGTCATCTAAGAGAAGTTGCTTTTCTGAGTCTCAATGTTAAAACCGATGCAGCGGAACGGAAAGAACAAACAAGAACAAGCAAGAACAAATTTGGAAGAAATCCAATTTTTTTTATTAGGGTTCGGAATGTATCAGATGTTTTTGTACATAATGGATATAAGGTATATATATACAACCAAATAACCAAAAACGGATTGGATCATTAGGCCCAAAAATCGAGACCCAAACTAAAACGGATACGATATCTAATATATACCGTAAACTCAGCGGGGGTCGAAGATCTGATTCATGGTATTTCAACAAATCTCAACCTTGACTTGAATCTTCTCGAAAACAGATGTAACAGACGCACTGATGAAGTGCCAAACGTACTCAAAGTCTTCTTTTACCATCAGAATTGTCTCTAAGTACCATTAGAATGCCCATAAGGGCTATCAGAAACTTAGGACATTTAGCAAATCCAAACAATGTTCGAACTTGTGATAAGGAACCGGCTTGGTGAACATATCAGCAGGATTGTCAGCAGTGCCAATTTTCTTCACCTTGATCCTTGTCTCAGATCTCAAGAAGTGATATCGGACATCAATGTGTTTAGTCCTCTCATGATGAACTTAATCCTTGGCTAGACATATTGCACTGAGACTATCACAATATATATTAGCCTGATCCTAATGTAGGCCAAGATCTCCAACCAGCCCCTTTAACCAAATTCCCTCTTTAGCAGCCTCCGTCAGTGCCATATACTCTGCCTCAGTAGTGGACAGAGTCACTGTAGGTTGTAGAGTTGCTTTCCAACTAACTACAAAACACCCAAGATTGAAAACATAATCAGTCATCGACATCCTACTATCAACATCTCCAGCATAATCAGAATTTGAATAGCCTGTAACCAAACACTCTGTATCACCTCTATAGATAAGACCAACATCAGATGTACCCCTCAAGTACCGAAAAATTCGCTTCACGGCCAGCCAGTGCTCCTTCCCAGGATTAGCCATAAATCTGCTAATAACACTGACTGCATATGCCAGATCAGGTCTAATGCAGACCATGGCATACATCCAACTACCCACTGCACTAGAATAGGGAACCTTAGCCATATACTCTATCTCGGCTTTTGACTGTGGTGCGAGTGTAACTGATAGTTGAGCATTCGCTGCACTCGGAGTATTCAAGGGCTTTGCTGTACACATGCCAAATCTAGATAGTACCTTCTCAATATAGCTCTTCTGTGATAAGAAAAACTTCTTCTGACTTCTATCCCTGAAAATCTCCATTCCCAGAATTTTCTATACTGCACCTAAGTCTTTCATCTCAAACTCTACACTGAGAAGACTTTTCAACTTCTATATATCAACTTTGTTCCTCGCAGGTATGAGCATATCATCTACATACAGAATCAAGTAGATCATCGAACCATCTTCAAGTTTGTTGTGATATACACAACAATAATACTGACTTCTGTTGTAGCCGAGCTCAATCACGAAGCCGTCAAATCTGTTGTACCACTACCTTGGGGATTGCTTTAATCCATACAAGGATTTCTTCAACTTGCATACATAATCTTCTTTTCTCATAACATGAAATCCATCTGGCTGAATCATATAAATCTCTTCATCTAACTCTCCATGTAGGAAAGCTGTCTTCACGTCTAGCTGCTCAAGTTCTAAGTCCTGATGTGCAACCATTGCTAGTAGCACCCTGATAGAAGTGTGTCTGACCACCGGTGAGAAAATCTCATTGTAGTCTACTCCTTCTCTTTGAGTGAACCCTTTTGCAACAACACGTGCTTTATACTTAATGCCCTCAGCTGGAGAAATTCCTTCCTTCCTTTTAAAGACCCATTTGCAAGCCATAACCTTTCTCTCTGCTGGCCGTTTGACCAATTCCCAAATGTCGTTCGTGTGTAACGATTCCATTTCATCACCCATTGCAGCAAGCCATTGAGCTGACTCACTGCCTGAAATAGCTTCTCTATAGGTAGAGGGCTCAGGAGAATCCACCTCCTCAGCAACCTGAAATGCATAACCTACAAAATCCCAATACCTGCTGGGAGCTCGTACTCCCACTCTCCTTGCACGATCATAAGCAATACCGTGCTGCTGAGTTTCTGATGCAGTATGGGATATAGATGCCAACTTTTCTGCTGATGTAGGTTCTGGAGACTCTATTTTTGCAGGAGGTTCAGTTTCAAAGGATAGCTGTTGATGATCACCAAATTACTGCTATGATTCAAAATCAATTTGAATGATTTGTAGCTCCACCTGTTTATCAACACCTGCATTTTCTTCAACAACAGTCTTCACAGGGGGGTTAAGTATAGAGTTTTCATAAAAAATTACACTTCTACTAAGTATAACTTTCTTTTCTGAGGGTGACCAGATTTTATACCCTTTAACCCCGTCTCTATATCCCGGAAATACTCCCTTTTTAGCCTTTAATTCTAGTTTGCCCTCACTGACATGATAATACGTAGTACAACCAAAAGCCTTCAAATTTGAGTAAGTAGGGGACATACCAGACCACACTTCATAAGATATCTTGCAGCCTATACCTGTATGAGGTGCACGATTGATCAAGAAGCAGGCTGTGCTCACTGCTTCCGCCCAGAACCCCCTTGGCAACTCAGCATTGAAAAGCATACACCGTGCTCTCTCTAAAAGTGTTTGATTCATGCATTCTGCTACACCGTTTTATTATGGTGTGTGTCGAACTGTGTGATGCCGAGCAATTTCTTCATCTTTGCAGAACTCATCAAACTCCTTCGAACAGAATTCCAGACTATTATCAGTTCTCAGCTTTTTGATCTTCTTTCCAATTTGATTCTCTACTAAGGCCTTCCACTGTTTGAAGTTCTTGAAAGCTTCACCTTTTTCCTTCATAACGATTACCCAAGTCATCCTTGAATAATCATCAATCATGGATAAAAAATACCGACAGCCTCCCAAAGACTCAACTCGTGAAGGACATCAACAGTCAGAATGGATATACTCAAGTGTGCCTTTTGTCATGTGAATTGCCTTCCTAAACTTTTTGCGATGTAGTTTACAGAAAGTACAATGTTCACAGAATCCAAGATCGGTGACCTTGTGGCCTTCTAGAAGATCATGTTTAGACAGAATCTGCATCCCCCTTTCGCTTATATGACCAAGTCTAATGTGCCACAGCTTAGTCATATCAGACCTGCGATCTTTATAAGAAGCAACAGCAGCAGCGGCAGAACCTGTTAGCGTAGAACCCTGTAAGATGTACAAGGTGCCATGCTTAACTCCTTTGAGAACCACTAATGAACCTTTACTGATGCACAACTCTCCACTTCCTCCGCTGAACCTGAAACCCTTACTGTCAAGAGTACTAAGTGATATCAGATTCTTTGTCATTTTGGGGACGTGCCTGACTTCATTAAATGTGGCAATTTTCTAGTATGTATCCTGATCTTAATCGAACCGATCCCAATAGCCTTGCAGACAGCGCTATTAGCCATCACAACATTCCTGCCATCTATCTGCTCATATGTTGTAAACCATTCCCTGTTTGGACATATGTGATAGGATGCCCCAGAATCAAGAACCCACACATCAGAGTGATGTGTTGGTTCGTTTGCAATTAGGGCCAGGTCTTCTTCTGAATTTTCCACTTCCTTTTCTACAACTGAAGCTGAAGCATGTTGTTTTTCCTGTTGCTTCTTCTTCTTGGGACAATCAGATTTCCAATGACTCTTTTCCTTGCAGTAGTTACAGACATCATCCGGCTTGGGACCTTTAGAGAACTGCTTCTTGTTTCCAAACTTCTTTTTTCCCAATTTTCCTTTACCACTGCTGACAACTAGCCCAGCAGCCTGATTATCTGTAACATTACCAGCTGCCTTATGGTGCAACTCTCTACTATGCAATGCTGATCTTACTTCTTCTAAAGTCACTGTATCTTTACCGCCAATAAAAGACTGAACAAAATTCTCATACGATAACGGTAGAGACACTAACAGAATCAACGCGGCATCCTCATCCTCAATTTTAACATCAATATTACGCAACTCAAGAAGAATCGTATTTAATTGATCTAAATGTTTTCGAAGAGGAGTACCTTCCTGCATACGCAGACCGAACAGACATTGCTTTAGGAGCAACTTGTTGATTAAAGACTTCGTCATATAGAGATTTTCAAGTTTAACCCACAAACCCGCAGCAGTTTCTTCACCGGCGACCTCAGTGATGACATCATCTGCCAGGCACAGCATGATTGTCGAGTGAGCCTTTTCCTCCAGACTCATCGACTCTTCATCAACGGAATCCGATTTCTTCTTCGTCAGCGGACTCCACAGACCCTGTTGCTTTGACAGAGCCCGCATCTTGATCTGCCACAAACTGAAACTATTTCTCCCGGTGACCTTGTCGATCTTGATGTTCAAAGCAGACATGTTGTTGCGTGATCTGAGCCCTAGGACAAACCTAGAGCTCTGATACCAATTTGTTAAAACCGATGCAGCGAAACGGAAAGAACAAACAACAACAAGCAAGAACAAATTTGGGGGAAATCAGGTTTTTTTTATTAGGCTTCGGAATATATCAGATGTTTTTGTACAGAATGGATATAAGGCATATATATACAACCAAATAACCAAAAACGGATTGGACCATTAGGCCAAAAAATCGAGACCCAAACTAAAACGGATACGAGACCCCCGAACAGGTCAGTGGGGGTCGAAGATCTGATTCAAGGCATTTCAACACTCAATATTATCATAATCATCCTCCAATGTTGTTAAAGATTGATAGTCAACTTTTCCAGATAGCATTTTGTACAATATCAAATAAAGACACACACCAAATAAGATCCCAATGGATTGTTCTTGAATGTGGAGGAAATTGTTGAAACTAAGGCTGGTAGCTCAATCGTTTATTCAGAATGTAATTGAGAATGGTTTTCAAACAAATTTTTGGTATGATGCATGGCATCCTGTGGGACGATTATTCTTGCAATTTTCAGAAAATCTACTACGCTGCTTTGGGTGCAACTCTCAAGATACAGTGGCCAGATGTATTGAAGATGGAAAATGGAAGTGGCCTCAAAGTAGGAAAATGTCAAAGGAAGTAGAACGGCTGAAGCAATTAATTCCTGAAAGTTTTGTTCCTATGTCAGATTACGAAGATCAAACTAGATGGACTGCAAGTGGCAATGGTGTTTTTTCTACTAAATCAGCTTTGAAGGCAATCAGATGTAGAAACCCAACTGTGGAATGGTACAAATTGGTTTGGGGTAAAAATCATATACCAAGATGCTCCTTTATCTGATGGCTACTTTGCAAAAGAAGATTGGCAACAGTGGACAGATTGAGGAAGTGGGGCTTGAAGGTGGAATCAACAACTTGTGTTTTTTGTGCAACAATTGAAGAAAGTATGGATCACCTATTCTTTGATTGCACAGCTACTCAAAGAATTTGGCAAAATGTGCAAAACATGTGTGGTGTATTTAGAAGTAAACTCTCTTGGGATTGTGAAATCGCTTGGCTTGCTCATTACTGGTCAAAGGATTCATTCTGCAATCAATTAGGAGGACGGCTTCAGCAGTAATAGTGTGTACCATTTGGAGAGTTCGAAATGAAATTAGATTCTATTAAAAGCAAAGATCGGACGTGGATATTCTTGATGCCATTATTAACACAGTCCATTATGCAGCCGTTTCTTGGGATAGGATCCTAAGACTAAGGAGAATTGGAGGATGTTGGTGGAGTGTGGGATCCCTACCAAAATTTTGATAGAGCATGTATTTGTGGAGTTCCAAGAATATACTGTAGGGAGGAGTGTAATAGTTATGTTAAGAGGATCTGTGTGTAATCTGATTTCCTGATATTAATAAAATATACGATTTACACAAAAAAAAAAAAAAAAAAAAAGACACACATCAAAAACTGTAACTCCAATTAGGTACCAGCTAGACTGAATGTTCACTAATGATTTAGCCCTTTCAAGGGCTTCATCATCTTGGCAACTGACAATATCGTGTCCATATTCCGAGTTTATAAAACAGCCTTTGGGAATATACTCTGGTGTGTAAAGCATGACTCCCATGACTATCATCCAAACTCCTTGAAACAAGACGCCAAGAGACCTTACGAAATTATTCAAGAAACTCTTTGGGTAACCTATGCCTAAAAGGGTAGTGAAAAAAAAAGACAAGTATGACAATTTGGTGAAACCAGTGGGACTGCCCTTCCACACCCATGTGATCAGTCGAGTGGAAATGGAAGAGGAGAAATTGTTGGCCCAAAGAAATGGCTCCTATCATTAGAGTTAGGCCATATTGAGCTGGGGGCTGGATTTTGTCAAGAATGAAGGAGAAAAGTGCATAGATAAAGAGAGACAAGGCTATGTTTGTGTGCTCAAAGTTGCAAGGATGGTCCGATGGGATGGTGCCATCAGAATCCAATGGTTGGTGCCTGGCAGGACCAACGAATAGTTCCATAAATATATAGGCAACGCAGCTTCCCATCAGGAAGAAAAGTTCCAAGTACCTAATTTTTGAAGTTGGAAACCATGGCAAAGATATGTAGGATTTTGGATGGAGAAAGTGAAGCCTAATATGATTAACTAAATGCCAGAGCCCAAACAGAAAGAAGCCTAATCAAGTGATCACATGTCCCACCAAACTGCCCATTGCTAGTGCCTTGTGTTTTGCTTGCTTGATTTGTATGTTTTGTTTTAGGAAATAAGGGTGCAAGGAGGTTACAGGGAAACCAGATTTCTATGTATTCAAAGTATGTTTACCATACTACATTATGAGCCTATATATAGGCTTACATACAAATTAAAATAAGAAAATTAGGTAATACGAGAAACCTCTTGCTAATCATGACAATCAAGTCAAATTTAATATGGATTAAAAATTTTACAGAAACAAATCAGATCAAATATTTATAATCTATAGGTAGGCTATTTTATTTTATGCTCTAACAGCACAAGATATATAAGAAGTGACCTTGATCACTCCTTCCACTAAAGGTTATTCTTTTTCGCACTATTCTTTGTGCCTGCACACAAATGGAAAAGAAAATAGAAAATAGAAAAGAAGCACTATACAAGCAGATATTAATTTTAAGCTCAAAAAATTCTCTCCCCCAGGTGGCAACGTGGCTGAACAGAATTTAATCATTTCTAGATCACAATTAGGCATTTCGATATGTCTTACCACATTGAGAGCTTATGCACTGTTAGAGATTCAGGCACTCAACAAGTTAAATGAAGATTTTTTGATCAGTTGATTCTTTGACTTAATGGCTCAATATATGTTAAGGTGATCAATTAGGTGGGAAGAATGGACAACGAGATGCTTCATATTTTACCCCGCTGACCATAGATTTGGCTTCGCCACTGCTACTGGCTAATGGTTGGAAAGCTAGATATGTTGAATACATTCTTTGCTAATTGTAGTATCTATCAGTCTCAGTATTTAATTACGAAAGGGAATAATTCAGTTTGAGGAACAACCAAATTCAGCAATCAAACGAAATTTTTTGTTGGGCGCTTTCATGATTTATTGAGCTTACCGACTTTCTCTTTCAAGTAACATTCGTTTTGGTTGGTATCAATGCAAAATCAAGTAATCATCATACGCAACCAACTGAATAACACCCTTAAGCGGGATTACCTTTGAGATGTCCTTCAAAATTTTCAAAGTTTCAGGAACAGGAAAATAGAAATGTTGTTTTAGAGTTTTGGCACAGCTTGTGTGATTGAAGAACGTTAAAATATGGTATGCTCCTTTAACAAAATTGAATATGGAGTCGCACAATTATTAAGAGTACTACGTATTCTTTGGGATGGTTTAAGGGTGAATTCAAACTTGCACTGTTAGGCACCGTTTGGATTGAGGGAATTGGAGGGAAAGCAAAGGAGAAGAATTGGAGGGATTTGATTTTTGTTGTTTGGTTTGACTTTGAGGAGAGAAAGGAAAGGATAAGAGCGAAAGACTCTAGTTATTTTATTGAGTTAGTTTCCACCCAAAAATGGGCAAAAACGGAGGAGATGAAACTAAATCAATTAAAATAATTAAAACTTTTTAAACGATAGTTTATTTTTTATCTTTTCCAGTGAATTAACACTTGCATGTCCACTTTGTGTTATCTGTTTCGGTTGCAACAGTTTTACTATTAGCTACATATTGTTATATTCATGGAAATTTTTTTATTGATTTTTTTTAAAAGTGAGACGTCTTGAAGACAATCCCTCACATCTTACCGCTCAACCCAATTCTCTCCTGTTATACTCTTGAAAATTGACCTTACAGTATCTAGTTAATCTCTCTATCAATTAAACTGAATTTTGGGACAAAATATTTAGGGTGAAAACAATGAGATAAGAAGAGCCCGATTTTTTTTTATGGGAATATTCTAAACTTTACAAGAGTGAAGGGAAAAGAGGAGGAATTGTCGGATCAAGAATTTTACAGATCATCTGACTAATGTCCCTACTAGTTAAATTGGATCTTAAGGATTCTGCGTGTGTGTGTGTCTATATATATATATATATATATATATATATATATATATATATGTGCATGTGTGTCTATACACACACTACTGTATATTCCTGTAAATTATGCAAATTGACACGCAACAACTAAAAATGTAAATAACGTGATTTATATTAATTAATTAAGCTTGGTTTAGTTTTTAATAGATAATTGATATATTCTTTAACAATGTGGGTATAATACTGTATGATGTTGGAAGAAATGTAATCTTAAACGTTGTATGATATGCTATGACATACACAGCACTGGAAGAGCTAGAAAAACTTTTCAGTGGGAATGCAAATTAAAATAAATTCTTTTAGTTCTATAAATAAAAGCGAATAATATTTTGTAATAAGTTATTAGCCAATTTTTGTATGTTGTTTTCTAAATACATTTCCAGCCATTTTTTACTCTTGAACTGACTTTTTCATCTTATTTATTAATCCATCTTCAAGGTTTCCCACTTTACAAAGCAGACTTAAGAAAAAAAGATCATTTTCAATTACGTTACCCAGAGAAACCGATGCCATAAGGCATGAAATGCAAGAAATTGCTTTCCCCGTCCACATGGAAGACAGTAGCATCACTTCACAAAAGTCTTATCAGTGAAGAATACAAATAAGATGCATCAAATGATATTCAAACAGAAAGAAAAAAAAGTGACTACAAATGTATTTAATAAATAATATAAGAGGATATTCGAGAACTAAACTGTTTAGGGCATTAGACTTGTAATAATCATTAAAACGATGATTCAAGTCTACTATTTGTTTGTTTGATAAGAACTGTTATCAAGTTACTTAAAAATACATATGCAAATTTTATTTATGTAAAATTATTAGGTGTAAACACAAAATTTTTGTAAATCTGAACACCTAAATTAAAAGTTTTTCCTTTAGACCCTGTTTGAAAACTCAATTTGATAGTTAAATTTAATAGATTCAGATTTTAACATATTAGACCGTTTGATAATAAAAAATTGGACATCTAAATTAATTATGTGGTACTAAATTTTCTAGGCAAAACTTGTTCCCAAAATTAAGTGATAAGTTATTCACTTATCATTGAATTTGATATGTACTTAAATGTATTAGATTTAATATTTAACAATTTAATAATTTAATGGATTCAAGTTTCAGACTTCAGATTTCAGATTTTAATTTTCAGATTTCAGTTTTATCCAACGCACCCTTCGCTTGTGGAGGCACATTTATAAATTAATAGAATACATTTAATATTTTTCTAAAAAGTCTATGTCTAATGTTGAAAATTTCATTTGTCGAGTGGGGCACAGGACAATGGAGCTATCACCGGAGAATAAATCAAACAGCTCCGCCCCGCCCTGTCTCCCATATGATATCTCGGAGTTATAATATTGTCTGATGATGGAAGATAAAAGATGAAGAACGCCCTGAGCCTTTTCACACACAAAGAAATAGTAAGCAAGCAAGCCCTGAAACAACGAAAATAGCTTCCCGTTGCACACAGTAGAAAGAGAATCAGATGAGGATGAATTTTCCAGCAACAACTATTTGTGCTGGGAGTTTCTTCAAAGATTAACGAACTTGACATGCAAGATTATTGGAATAGCAAATCGAAACAGCTTATTATTGATAATCAGCAGTAAATGACAAGGTAAAGGGAACAGCAGACTTGCAGAGACAGATGAATTTGGAACGGCTGAAACCTCAGGCAGGCCGGTTGGCCGGCTAGAACTCACCGTCTGGCCGCTCTTTTCTTAACTGGAATAGCGAAGAATTTTTCGGGCTGACATGAGTTCTTGACCTTGACTACCAGTACTGTTGAAGCTTAGAAATGATGAGGCATCTCTGAAAATTTTGCCGTCTGACAAAATAGGAAGACTGAAACGGCGGCAATCATAGATTTGGCAAAATGATTGGAAGAGAAGCAGCAGCACGATCAATGCTGGGACGAGTGGCTTCAAGAGATTAAAGAAAGGAACAATACGATTCTTTATCCAGATGCAGGTCTTCACAAAAGGGTTATTACTGAATTGTTCTCGGAGAGCATTGCCAAATTCATCAGCTGTAGACATTTCATTCTTGTCACCTCCGTTAGCGATGATGGATTTCCTCAAGTTAGCGAAGAGGCAGACGACTTCATCATTTTCCATTTCCCCTTTGACAATCTGAGCATTCCTTAGAATCTTCACGTCCTTCTCACCTCTTATCAATCCAGACAGGAGATAAATAAAATATTGAAATACTGACGAAAGATCGGGTGCTGAAGCTTCGAATGCCAATAGATTTCTTAACATCACCTCTGAATTTTTACCCAGTTTCAAGGTTGGGAGGAAGAATACATTCTCGGTGACATCATATACAGTACCTTGGATACCAGATGCCGGCAAAAGGCAAGTAAACGTTGTTTCACAAACGTCATGCAGTTGTGACACCGATGGAAGTAAGTTCCCTTGCAGCTTATCTTGATCAATACTAGTATTAGGACTTAAAATTTTCCGAGCATTTTCAGCCGTCGTGAGAATCAAGCCAACTTTTCCTGGCTCCTGAAGACCCACAGATTTCGAGCTTTTAAACACGGCCAACAATTCATCTACCCCCAGCTTAATAGTCTCTGTTAGCCTAGACAGAACATGTTGCGTGACTGCCCATATATGCTGTGCAGCTTTCACTTTGCCATCATAAGCCCGCTTGTATGTTGTAATGATATCACTGATTTTGATCAGAGTTAACTGGAGGTAGGGAAAAGTGACCGAGAGAATTGGGAAGGGAAGAAACAGAGAGGGAAGGTATATTGAAAGGGATTGAGAAAACTGAACTCGTTCTGTTTGATAGCGTGCCCCATCCGTCCTCTTTTAGGCTTATTTATACAAGCTTCTTCCTCTAGATCCTTCTGCGTTCTAACCTCCTAACTGAATGAGCATGCATGCAAGCATGCTATTTTTGGATGTCTAACAGAGTAACTAACTTCTGGATCGCTAACTAACTTCCTAATAAGGAAAGCATAGCAGATACATTTCTGCTAAAAGTATTTATAATATCTAGGGTCATTACAATACCTTCCCCTTAAGAATCCTAGTCACTAGGATTGAGCTGAAAATTTGGAAACTGTGATTGTATCACCGTGACATCCTCCCAAGTTGAGTCTTCAGTGCCTAGGTTCATCCACTTGATCAGCACTTGAGTCATCTTCTGTTTTTTTCTTATGATTTCACGAGTGGCCAGTACACTTTCTGGTGCAATCTTGATCTGTCCCTCAGCCGTAGTCAAAGGTAACTCCTGAGTTATAACATGATTCTTTGCAGATGGTTTGAGCAAGGAAACATGGAAGGTAGGATGTATCGCAGAGCCAGCCGGTAACTCTAGTTTGTAGGCTGCATTTCCAACTTTTTGAAGGACCTTATATGGCCCATAATACTTGGAAGATAACTTCAGATTCTTCCTGATTGCTACCGAAGTTTGTCTGTAAGGCTGCAATTTCAAGTATACCCAATCACCAACCTGGAAATTCCTTTCAATTCTGCCCTTATCCGCGAACTGCTTCATACGATTCTGAGCCCTGATGAGATTTCCCCTCAGCAATTCATTCCATTTCCTCCTATCTCCCAACCACTGTTCCACAGCAGCTACTGGAGTCTCTAAGGCATTCAGGCCTAATTGAGAGGGTGGATAACCGTACAGAGCCTGGAAAGGAGTCATTTTCAAGGCTGTGTGATGGTTGGTGTTGTACCACCATTCAGCAGCTGCTAATAAGAACTTCCATTTATGAGGTTGTTGGAAACATAAACACCTCAAGTATGTCTCAACGCACCTATTCAGCCTCTCCGTCTGCCCATCTGTCTGAGGGTGGTAGGCAGTGGAGTAGTGCAGCTCAGTACCTAGCTTCCCAAATAATTCCTTCCAGAACATGCTAGTAAACAGCCTATCCCTGTCTGATACAATGCTCAGGGGTAACCCATGCAATTTGTAGACATTATCAAAGTACATGTTAGCTACTGACTGTGCTGTATACTTAGGAGGTAATGGTAAGAGGTGGCAGTATTTGGTGAACCTGTCAATGACTACCAGCATTCCTTCATATCCCTGAGACTTGGGCAATCCTTCCACGAAGTCCATTGAAACATGCTGCCATGCCTGCTCGGGTACAGGAAGTGGTTGCAGTAGGCCTGGTGTTTTGCAATGTTCTACCTTGCTTCTTTTAAACACGTCACATTGCTGCACCCAACTTTCTACCTCCTTCTTCATTCCTGGCCAGAAAAATGGCCCTTTCAACCTCTGATAGGTTCCCAGGTTGCCTGAGTGCCCTCCTAGGTGCGAGTCATGAAGGCAAGTTATCAGCTTCTGTCTCAAGCTCCCTGATGCTCCAATGTAAACCCTGCCTTTATACCTGAGTAATCCCCCACTCAAAGAGTAATTGGGAAGAGAGTCAGGTGTAATGGTCAAGGCTTCGGTTAGCTTAGTTACGGCACTATCCCCCTGGTAACTCTCCAGGACTTCAGATAGCCATGCAGGTTTCATGACCGAGAGGCTGTGTGTAGAGCTGTCTTCTTCATAGCTTCTTCTAGACAGTGCATCAGCCACAAGAATTTCCTTACCTCTCTTGTACTGTATTTCATAATCCAGTCCCAGCAACTTAGTAAGCCACTTTTGCTGTAGGGGAGTGGTTATCTTCTGCTCTAGTAGGTACTTTAAGCTCTGGTGATCTGTCTTGATAATGAAATGATTCCCCAACAAATAATGCCTCCACCTGGATACAGCTGTGATAAGGGATAACAACTCCTTCTCATATATTGACAACCCCAAGTTTTTAGGCCCCAAGGCTTGACTGAGATAAGCAATAGGCCTTCCTTGCTGCATGAGTACAGCTCCTATAGCCTTATGACTAGCATCTGTTTCCAGAACAAATGGTAAGGAAAAATTAGGGAGTGCGAGGACAGGTGTGTTACTCATCAGTTGTTTGAGTTTTTGGAAAGCTAGTTCAGTATGTTCACTCCAGTGGAAGTTTACTTTCTTCAGCAACTCCGTAAGTGGCTTGGCAATGAGCCCATAACCTCTCACAAACCTCTTGTAATAGCCTGTGAGTCCCAAAAATCCTCTCAAAGCCTTCACTGATGTAGGTGCAGGCCAGTCCATCATGCTTTTGACTTTTGAGGGGTCAGCCTGTACTCCATTACTACTGATAATGTGTCCCAAATACTCCACTTGGGACTGTCCAAAGATGCATTTAGAAAGCTTGGCAAATAAGGAGCAAGATCTGAGTGTTTCTAGGACAGTTTTGAGGTGTGAAAGGTGAGTGTTTGGGTCAGGACTATACACAAGGATGTCATCAAAAAATACTAGCACAAATTTTCTCAAGTAAGGTTCGAATACATGGTTCATCAGGCTCTGAAAAGTTGCTGGTGCGTTAGTAAGGCCAAATGGCATGACTGTGAATTCATAAAGTCCAAGGTGAGTTTTGAAGGCTGTTTTTGGAATATCATCTAGGTACATTCTGATTTGATGGTAACCGGCTCTTAGGTCGATCTTAGTGAAGATCTTAGCACCATATAGCTCATCGAGCAAATCATCAATGATTGGTATTGGAAATTTATCTTTGATAGTCAAGTCATTTAATTGTCTGTAATCAACACAGAATCGCCAAGTTCCATCTTTTTTCTTAACTAACAGAACTGGAGATGCAAATGGACTATGGCTGAGCTGAATAATGCCACTACTAATCATGTCTTTTACCTGTTTCTCTATTTCATTTTTCTGGTTGTGAGGATACCTATAAGGTGCTAATTTGAATGGTTTGGCATTGGGTATTAAAGGAATTTGGTGGTCACAATCTCTGGAGGGAGGAAGGGATTTTGGCTCCCCAAATACATCTTTGTAGTCCGCAATTAGAGCATCTAGGGGCTGTTGAAAAGCAATATCCAACTGAGTTACAGAGTGTACCTGAGTTCCACTCATCTTCAGCCCACAGGCATGCTTCCAGATTTTGGTGCTTAGTCCTTCCTTCTCAGCATTATCTTTAGGAAGCTTAAGTACCGCCTCCTTCGACTCTCCTTGTAGCCAGATCCTTTCCCCTTCCTTATCAAATGTCATGTTCAACTGCCTGAAGTCAAAGGTGATGGGGCTGTGTGCAGCCATCCAATCCACTCCTATGATCATATCATAAGGTTCTATGTTAATGATAAACATGTCATGAGTGAATGGTTTACCTTGCATTTCCCAGTTCATGTTTGGAATCATCCTACTACAGGTCAAATACTCCCCATTAGCCACCTTGACCTTGAAGGGCTTGATTGACTGGACCATCTCTGGAAAGAGTTGAGCCACAGTATTTTTGACAAAGCTGTGAGTACTTCCCCCATCCACCAAGATTGACAGGGGGGTTCCTTTGAGCAGCCCCTGCAATTTGATGGTATTGTAAGTCATTTTCCCCGTCAGTGCATGTATTGCCATTTCCACTCCTCTGGCCGACTGAGCCCCTTGGTACTCAATTACCTCCCCTTCCTCCAGATCCTCAGGCCTATCTTCTACTGCGACCATCAAATGAATCTCCTTCTGCTTGCACTGGTGACCTGGACCAAACTTTTCTCCACACTTGTAGCAAAGGTGATGTTCCCTTCGGTACTGCAGCTCTTCTGGTGTGATTTTCTTGAAGTGTTGGGGTGTTTTTTTGACAGCATTGGCAATGACAGGTTTGGTAGGTGCCATAGTTTGCTGAGCAGCAGCCTGCGTGGAGTTTCCCCAACCCATGGCCCTTTGATGAGGTTTGTGCTTCCTGTGGTAGGCTTCAAAGGCATTCTCCTGTAGTCTGGCCAACTCAAAGGCTTTGGACAGTGTCCTAGGGTCGTGAGCTTTCACCATTGATCTCAATTCATCTGGCAATCCACTCAAAAAACAGGAAATGTAGTAGTTTTCTGGAAGGTGTGGGGCTCGAATCATTACCTCTGATAACAGCTCCTCAAATTTTTCTTGATATGCTAGGACTGTGGGAGAGAGTTGCAACTTGTTGAATTCCTCCACTGGATCCATCTGTCCTAAGGTTCCAAACCTTTTACACAGCTCTTCAGAAAACTCCATCCATTCCACCTTGTTACTCCTAGTAGATCTGAATCCTTGATACCACACTGCCGCCTTCTCCTCCAAGTGGAACTCTGCCAACTCCATCCATTGCTCCTTGGGAATGTGCAGAAGCTGGCAATATTTCTGCAGTTTCCTGATCCATTCCCTAGGATTGTTTCCCCTAAATGCTGGAATTTCCAATTTAGGCGTACTAGCGAAGAAGGCACTCCTAGTGTTCCTTTCTCCTTGATCTCTACTCCCCAGGTCGGAGCTTCTGGAGTAACTTCCTTCTGGAGATCCTAATATGCCTTTCTCTTGATTTCCACGGTTTAAGCTGGAGAGCTGCTGCGAGATGGCTGACATGAACGCATCTAGCTTATTGCCCAGCTCAGCACTCACTGCATCCAGCCTCTCCTCCATGCTTTGCTTGTCTGCCGCCAAGGATTCCAGAATTCCGTGAATCTTGCTTTCTTGCCTGCGGAGCTGTTCCTCCATCGTCTTCATCCTTGTTCCATCCGCCATTGTGATATGTCGATCTAAGCTTCCTAGTCCAAGGACCGGAAGCTCTGATACCACTTGTAATGATATCACTGATTTTGATCAGAGTTAACTGGAGGTAGGGAAAAGTGACCGAGAGAATTGGGAAGGGAAGAAACAGAGAGGGAAGGTATATTGAAAGGGATTGAGAAAACTGAACTCGTTCTGTTTGATAGCGTGCCCCATCCGTCCTCTTTTAGGCTTATTTATACAAGCTTCTTCCTCTAGATCCTTCTGCGTTCTAACCTCCTAACTGAATGAGCATGCATGCAAGCATGCTATTTTTGGATGTCTAACAGAGTAACTAACTTCTGGATCGCTAACTAACTTCCTAATAAGGAAAGCATAGCAGATACATTTCTGCTAAAAGTATTTATAATATCTAGGGTCATTACATATGTCTCCTCTTGTAGCTCTTCCAACTCTCTATCTACTCCTAAGCAGATATCGTACACATATTGCAGAATATGATTCCCTCTGGCTTTGAACATTGCATAATCAAGCTCCGAATTCGGGTCATACTCGATTTCAATTGGAGCTATGTCGTAGCATAAGCGACACAATGCTTCTCCAATATCTTTGCCCTGGGGAACAGGATACTTGTATTGGAGGACCTTAGGGATTTCCTCCATCAACAACGTGGGGATTTGGTTCTCCAGCATCACTATATCTCCAAGAAATGATTCATCTGAGGAAGAAGTAGAAGAAGAACAATGATCAGACCGTTTCTCCGAGTAGGCTTGAACGAGATGCAGCAAGAATATGGCGTCGATGATGACAATCCAAGCCAAACTCTCTCGATCCAGATCAATACTTCTGCTGTAACAGGAACGGATCTTTGCTTCAAAAGATATTGGACAATTCTCGACTATCCTAATAAATTCCTCAATGTCTTCGATTTTCAACAAATCTTTCACTGTATCTCGCTTTTTGTTGGTCATCAGTTGGAGATCAGGGCGAAGATGATGATAAGGTCCTAGGCCGACTTTCCGAGGAGCATAAGCGTCCGGCTTTGTGTCCGACAACCTCTTAGGAACCTCAAAAACGCTAGGCCCGATATCAGAGGGATGCCGGTACCGATCCTTTGTCTGTTCAGCCCAGCTCCTATGACTGCCATTGGAAGTGGAACTATTGCTACTGAAATTGGATGACATGTTCTCTCTCTTGGTTGTCAAGTTACTGTTAGCAACATGTATAGATCAAAATTCGGCACTAGTTAAAGAGGAAGTTTTATTATTTATAAGTAAGGTATTAAGTTTTTGCTTATTCTTAAGAAGACCACCACCTCGTTTAATTGTATGCTCGAACATCATGGTTTATAACAAAATTATGGAGAGCATAAACTGTGCTCCTTCTTTTATTTTTTATTTTTTCAATTCCTGAAACCAAAATCCTTTAACAATTCGCTTTGCAAACTAAACCATTTCATGCATCTTATACTATTTTTCTTTGTTGACAAACAATTCATCTATTATTTTTTGGTCAAGTAATTCATCTATTATATTAGTGCAATTTTTAATTCCATGATAATATATTAATGTAGAAACTTCTTTGGATTGGGAAAAGGTAGATTTTATTGTATAATATTGCGGATTAATTACTTAAATAATTTAATTATTAGATATGATTTTTTTAATTATTTACTAGTGAAACAGCAATAATAGACCATTCATATTATATTTTAGTAACACGCAATTTTCTGTACATCTATCTCTACCTCTTCATCTTCTTTTCTTTTTGTTACCACTACGATTTCCATGAAAGTATACAAAACATTACAAGATTTTTACTAGAATACGCATTTGATCCATTGAAATATATTGGGGCTGCAAGTATCCTTGAAAAGATGATAAAGTTTTTCCGAAAACCTAAGCGCTATTGGGCACTTGAGTTTTTTGCCAAGTTTGTCTGTTACAAGTTTTTTAAAAACTTTAGTTACAATAATATAAAAAAAAATTTCAAAGTCTTTAAACTATACACTTCAAAATATTAAAAAATTTACATATTTCAAAATTTTTTTAAAAACTTCTATAATAAATTAGAGTAAAGTTTTATACAAATACTCAAACAACTCACTTGCCAAATGGGACCCTAATTTTTGGATTTAGTGCAGTACTGGTGGCATCGGTGGAATGAAGAAATGACAGCAATTTGTTAACTTTTTTTTCATTTCAATTGCTAAAGACCCGGTTTAATTGAATATAGTATCCTACTTATATAGCGCCAAGCGCTCCTTATCTCAATTAGAGCTTGCCTAACCAAATGTTTTCAAGGTAAATTATGTACAACCCCCTTGTTGTTTTGTATAATGTTAGATGACCCTTTTAAAGTTTTAAATTGCCATATAACCCTTCTGTAGTTTTACGTAAAGTAAAAATGGACGGAATATACAATCAGTTATGGCAATTATACAAAATATGCCCCAAAAATGTGTGTGATGAAATCACAATATCTACCTAACCTCTATATTGTTTTCATAATCATCCACTTTGCCCCCTATGGTCTTTGCATTTATCCACGTAATTCCCGGATGGATTTATATAAGGTGATTAAGTCATTATTTGATTTAGTATTTAAGTATGGGTACTATTGAAATTTTAACTAATGATGTGATGGGGTGTTAATTGTCGGTTATTTTATTATTAATTTTCCCCTTGTCCCTGCCAAATATTGTCTTAATTATTAATATCTATTTATATTTGGTATCTGGACTTAATTTCAGGAAATGAAGCAGAAAATTACAAAAAAGGAGGGACTTTCTGAAGCAAATTACTTCACATGTGGGAGTCTTCTGCAAAGCTCCATCAACGTGGCCCACAAAAGGGAAGAAACGGATATTCATTTGCTCTTGCTGATGAGGAGTGGCTGGTACAAGGAGTCCTACTATCAATAGGAAACAAGGAGGAATTTCGGTAGAGCTCCAATTCTTTGGCTCTTTGACTCTCAATTCTGCGGGGACCACAGGGATAGCATTAGTCATCTTTCTTTTGGCTTTAAAAAGGGACAATCGTGCAGAGGCTTGGGGGGGGGGGGGGGGCTTAGTCTTTAGAATAGTTTTAGTCTTTTCTTTCTTTTTCTTTGTTAGGCGCATGCCTACTGTTCGACAATATTCCCCAACGGGAAAAACATCTCTTATTTCTCGTTTCCTAGTGAAAAATTTGATGCCTTTGCAATCAATTGATTTGCATAGAGATTTATTTATGCGGTGTGGCTAAACCTGTCGTCTAGTCGAAGGCCAACTTGAAGGCGCGGTTCCAAATATCTATGAGATCGAATTAATTTTATTTATTTCTTTTATTCATTGGTATTTGTACGTTTCCTGATTTAATTGCTTATGCTTGCTATGTTATTTGAATTTCAAAGGCCCGATATTCGAATTAACCTAGTGATCTAATGCCAAATTAATTGATTGAATCAGTAATTGTTCAATTGATTAATACCAGTGGTGACTAGCGTGATTGGTTTCATGTTAGGGAAACGTATGATCTAACTTAAACAAACCCTTGTAGCATGTTTGTTGGTTAGAGTTGGGCTTTTCTAATTATTAATGCAATCGGGTAATTAAACCCTACGGTTGTACCTAGGGTTATTTCTTGGTTAGAGAAATAGTTAACGGTCATACTTTAACTATCGAGAAATTAAGGAAAGGCTAGTTGTTCATCGCATGTATGATAACTATAACCAATCTAGTAATGAGTAATTGAATTATCTTTGCATCGATGATCAGTTAAATGGACCGTGTCTGAAAAGTTGCACTTTTGGTTAGAGTCGTATTAGTTATTGATTAATTCTTGTTTATTTCTATTAGTTGTTTCAGTAGTTAGTTAATTAGTCATTTTATACCAAAATCCCTCATGCGCTGAATTCTAGAAGAAACGAATTATCCCCAGTGTCTGTGGATTCGACCCTGCTCACCGTTATATACAAAATTTATATTTTTCTTGAGTAGGTAATTATTATTGCACAGGCTCGACACCCTGTCATGATATTACGTAGGTTATTTTTCCTCAAAATTTTACTTTACATAAGATCATAGAGAGATGAAGTGAATATTTTAAAACTTTAAGAGGATCATGTGGCAATAAATGAAATCACAGGAGTTATATGTAATTTACCCATGTTTTTTTTATCTAGGCAGGGTTGTATGTGACATGTAATATGGTATTAATTGCAATTTTAAACCTCTTGTTGTCACTTAGATGACTTTCATATTCTATATTAATTGCAATTTTAAACCTTAAAGGTTGGTATAAGATAGATAGTCAATAAACCATGGATAAAGGCGGGTCCACGTTCTATTTGTCATCATCTCCTCTATCAATTTCTTCCCCTCTATCATTGCTTGGACCTGATTCCGCAGGTTTACCAATTTTGGCCGATCATGGTCTTGAGTAACACTGTGAATTCAGTTCACTCATATTTCTGTATGGTTGGTAATGTATTCATACCTGTCCCTGTGTATGAGCATATCGACAGTGTAACGCATTAATTATTTCAGCAAATCACACCTTTATTTCTCTCTAGACACACTATTATAGCAGGAATAAAATATTGTATCAAAATTGAAATTGAGATGTTAAATGAACACTACGCATGTGAGATGTACCTGTTCTATTTTTATCTGAAATCTTTTGGTAAGATGTCGATGTAGATAATTTTCCCCTCATTTTCTGGTGCATACCTATTTGTTTACTTTTGTTTTTGGAAGAGATCTTTTGAATACTTAGAGGGAGTTTAATAACCCTATTAAGTGCTTAAAATTAATGGACCAAATACTTTTCAATTAAGCTTGTTGGATAACAGTATTTCTCTTACATTTGGATACAATTAAATCCGTTCATTAATTTTTTTTAACAAAATTGCAAGTAAAATAAGCCTTGTATCACGTTCTTTGCTGATTTATTAAATAAAATACCTTTTTTGGATAACGTGCAGAAAAAATTCAAATTTCATCAAGAACCTCAAGCCGGCAAGAATTAATTCTGGCCGCCCTTTTCTCTTAATCAGCTTGAATAGCCTAGAATTTTCTGGCCAGACATGAATTCAGGTTGACTGGTGTTCAAGCTCAGAAACGAAGCATGTCTCCCTTTGAGCAACCATCTGACCAAACAGAAAGATGAAAAAGCTGGCAATCAAAGATTTGGCTAAGCAACAAAAGCAGCACTTCAACAAATCCTGGGTGCTGATACCAAGCGATACAGCATTAATGGAGTTGAACTGCTGATTTTGGAGGAAAACTCCACATCTATAAATATCCAAAAATACATCAAATTGGTAACAACCTTTTCCCTCGACAAAGACATGACATTTCTCTCCTTTTATACAGCTTTCTTAGAAGTCATATACTAGAATTAGGATTTCCAAAGTTTTCTTAGAAGTATTAGGCTAATTTCTGGGATTTCCAAATTTTCATGCAATCATTTTGTTTTTAGTTCATATTTTCAGTAGTTTCATGTCTGTCTTTGTACAAATCAGCAAGACTAGTTTGAATGTTATTTCCATTTCCGAGCAATCTTCATGACTTTTCTAGCATATTTCATGTTTTATAATTCATTAGCTTTAGCCATTGGTCATTGTTTGTGTATTCTTTCCTTCTTAATCAGTTATTCTTGGCACAAATTTTTAAGTCCTTGAGACTGCTCAAGGCAGAATGACTAGCAATTGTCCTAGAAGTTAGCATAATACATGCATTCTCATTTCACCCAATCGGTTCATTCATAAGGTTTTCTTGATTTTCCTTCCACAAACTAGGTGACATGCTAGCGACCATCACTTCATTGGCAACAGCTTGTAGATAGGTAAAAATTGGTGCAAATAGTATCATAACACATTTATTCATATTTTTATTATTTTTTAGCAGGAAAGAGTAAGATTTAAGAAGGAAGGCATAGAAGGATTAAACAGTCAATAATATTTCATTATTATCCCATGAAAAGAAAATAAAGTAAAGATTAAAAGGAAGAGTGAGAAAATGTTGTATACTATTTTTCATAAATTGGAAGGATAAAGTGCAAAAAAAAAATTATTACTATTGTTGGAATTGAGTTTTATCCCACCAAACCCAACAACTATTATCATATAACCATGGAATTCTATGAACCTCTTATATTCGAACATCCAAACAACGTGCAGAGTAGAAAACAAAATGGATGAAAAATGAGTCTACATATCCCAAGAGTACTCAAACCTATGCATAACCACAATATGAACCAATATCCTATTAAACTAATTGAATATATTTTATTTTTTAAGTATCCTTGATTTCACTATTAGTTTTTGGTAGAAATCAAAATGAAATTTTAGTTTGTTCACACTAAGCATTATGGGACGGAATTATTATTATTGACCAATGGGATAAAACTAAGGTAGTCATCAATGGAAAAAAGTTTAAAATTTAAAATTTAATTGTCTTCATTTTGATAGTAGCATTGATTGAAGGAAACAAATAAGCTGAATTTGATTTTTCTTTACACTAAAATTTTCAAAATTTAGTAATAGTAACTTCTAATATATAATCAAGCCAAATAATAATTTACAAGACGTGATTGGAGAGAAATAATAGAAAATTATAAGTTGATTGATAAAAAAATTTAGAAAAGAATAATAAATACAAATGCATATAATGTGGAAAATAATAAATTAATTGAAAATTGTTATAAATAAGGAAGTCAAAAAGGAAAGAGAATAATTGTTTCAAAAAAAAAAGAAAAAGAATAAAAATATCAAAAACCATAAACATTAAATAGGTTCATGTACTAGAAAGATAGATATTCCACTTGGTAGAAGGTAAAAGTAGCTAAGTCAGCAACATTCTAAAATCAAATCTAAATACACACACACACACACATATATATATAGACACACACACACACATACACGTATATGATAATGCTCACTTATTGAGAGAGAAATGAAATTGAAAAAGTATTGGAATTAGATAAATAGGTGAATAGCTTTTTATTATATATACGGACGATAGAGTGTATCCTTTTCTAATTGTTCTTAATTAAAAAAATAAGGAACAGTTGTATATTCTAGTTTTTTTTTCTTTTCTTCCAGAAATGAATTTATGTTGCAAGAATCAAGCTTAATTAGCATTGATCCACACCAGCATAGGCATATACTTCATTAAATTAATGAGCAAGAATTAAAAATGTATTATTGAAGGAAAAGATAGAATTGCATTTAAATAAGCTTTATAGCTAGGAAATTGTGTAAGCACAACTGGCATGCAATGAGCATGTATACCATGCCGGCTAAATGAATATGTATAGGCATACTACCAAATATGGAAAAAAATAACGAGATATATTTATTTATTTATTTATCTATGGAAATTAAATCTAAATTCAATTAGAAATCATAACTTGTTACATCGGATCCTAATTGCTATTCTTAATCCTTTTCCCTTTTTTCACAAATAGCAAGTTAGAATGGGAAATAGTAACAAAGTTGTTAAGACTTACCATAATTTCAATGTTAGGCAAATAGTAAAGGCCAGAAATCTACAAAAATATAAATGGTAACAGATAATTCGAATTGGGCAACAATCCTGCAAATTGGTTACTTTGAAAGCTTATAAATTTACCTAGTCATGAGCTCCAATACACACTAATGACCTCAAAACTAGTTATGGATCGCCAATTCTGTATTGTGAATGCAATGAAGGTATTCTATTGCCTTATTCTATTATCAATGGTAAACTTTTGGGATGCCTCAAGCAAGAAGATTCTGGTGAAGAAAAAGCTGAGCCACCGAACGAGAGCCCTGTCAAGGCCATCAAGGTTGTCCCTCCTTGTGTAGATGGCACGTGAATGCTTCCTGATTCATTTCGGATTGGGCTTGCATTCATGTTCTTGTGTATGTACAATATATGTGTGTGTGTGTGTTTTATTTTTTGTGCACTTTTCTATTTTGGTCCTCTATTCACTTGTATAATTTATTGAAAATTTAAGTGTGGTTTTTATATTCTAAAGTTGTCACATTAGTAGCTTCATGTGGCCGAGCCCAGATGGTGATATTATTGACTGCATTCATATTTATGATCAGCCAGCATTTGATCATCCTTTGCTCAAAAACCATACTATTCTGGTGAGCATTTTTGTTCTACTTAAAAGCAATACAAATGAAAATTCTGGTGAGCATTTTTGTTCACCTTAAAAGAAATACAAAGGAAAATTCTCTAGAATTATATGTAAACATTTGAATACGTTTGGTAATTGTTTTATTTGATGAAAGCAAAATGTATCTGTTTGGATGTTGCAGACGAAGGCTAGTTTTCACCCAGAGAAAGGTATTATTGGTGAGAATGATGCTTTCGATTTTGAAGACCATGGGGAGGATGATAAAATCACTCAGTTATGGGGTGAATTCTTAGTTCATGATGAAAAAAAAAAAAAAAAAGGCATTCTACAACTGGGGCGGTTTTTGGAGACAGTTCTACAAATGGGGTCTTCGCATTCCGGGAATGCGAGGTCAGTGAGCTCGCATTTGCGAAATGCGAGCTTAGTGCCAGCTCACTGAGCTTGCATTCCGCTAATGCGAGCTCACTGACCTCATATTCGCGGAATGCGAGCTCAGTGCGACCACCGAGCGTGAAGACCCTATTTCGAAAAAAAAAAAAGAGAAAAGTGAGTCAAAGAAGCAGAACGCAATATCGAAACATAGCTGTCGAACAGCAAAACAAAGAAAACAGAGCTGGGTTCTGCACATCAAAGCATCCAAAGACCGGAGCTGGCCACCATTTATCCTATTTTGTGCTGCCCAAACGCCGGACGGCAGAAATAGGAGGAGCGGCGCCACCATCTCTGTTGTTCTGCTCCGCCGGAAGCCACGCCTCCTTCTCTTTGTGCCTCACTGAAGCAAGCCCTCCAGATTGCAGCCGGTTTGTAGAGCTTCTTCAACCACCAGATTGCCGACCCATTTGCTCCTTTGACCACCCACTGCCGCCCCATTGCCGATCCAAAATTTGCCAGCCTTGTCGTCCCATTGCGACTCTCAAACAGCATAAAGGTAAGTCTTTTCCATTTGCAATGCCTCACTTATAGCATTTTAAGTTTAATTAATACTTGAATCCAACGGCAAGTTCAGATTTGTTGTGAAATTTGGGTTTAAATTTGATGTGGGTTGTGCTTATTTTTGCAATTTTTGTGGTGGATTTGAGGATATACGTTACATTTTTCGAATTCTTGCAATTTTTCTGTTTCCAATTTGTTGCAGTTTATTTGCAGTTTCTGCAATTAGTGCAGAAAAAGCATGATCCGAGCTCGGATCCGACTCTACCCAGATGGATCCGACCTTGGATCCTTTGAGGATCAAAGGCGAAATTGGGTGATACGACCTCAGATCCATAGTTGTTCACTCAGATCCGAGGGCTCGTCTGATCATCTGTTCAGACGGATCCGAACCCTGTTGGATCCGAGGGATGCCAGAAATTATCCGAGCTCGGATCTGTTCGCGGACATAGCAGATCCTATGCTCTATTAAGAGATGCGAGGTAACTGACCCCGCATTTCATAAATGCGAGGTCTGGTTTTCTTTTTGTTTTTTTTTTGGATTTCGTTGTTCGAAAATTCGAGGAGAGTTCGCATTTAGGAAATGCGAACTCACGGAGCTCTCATTTGCTGAATGCGAAGACCCTTTGGACGGAATCCCATGCTAAAAATGCCCCATTTGTAGAATTTTGTTAAAATTCATCATAATTTTAGAAAATTCTCTTTCATCATAATTTTTTTAAAAATGTCTATTTTTTTGTGTTGAAGAAGATAAAACAAAAAAAAAGAAAAAAGGGGCAAGTTCCATTTAAAATAGAAAATGGGTTCTAATTAAGGGAATTAAACATGAGATGCAAATGAGAAACGAATTTCTCTAGGGCAGCTATTGGTAAATCGTACATTAGAGTTGTGTTCCTAGAGAAGATTTTAGAAAAATAAGGGCCTTGAACTAAAATGGAAAAATAAATTTTGCTAAAATTACAATATATGTTAGCGTGACCCAAAATTTGATGCCGAGCATTGAAGTTGTTTTGGATGCATTTCCGTTGCTTTAACAGTCTTAGCATGCCATTTAATTATTTTTTATATACATTTAGACACTATTGTCGTACTTTAACAAGTGTATATAAATATATTTGCCCAAGTACTTATTTTTCACTAATGTAGTTATCAAAGCCATTTACAATAATTAGTACTTTAATACGCCCTGTATAATTTGAAATGATAATAATTACAATAATTAGTACTTTAATATGTCTTGTGTAATTTAAAATGATAATAATTAATCATCTCTGACTAGTTTAATGTACAAAATAATTCTCTAAAATGCTAAGCACATAGTAGACAAAGTCTCTAATACTCAATGTGGGGGCAAGGGTTATGTACCAAATTTGGGTGGCAAGTGCCCACTTTTCAGTTTTTGTTTTTAAAATCTATTTCGCAGCTATTATTTTTGGTCGAAACACTATCTACATTAGACATTGTATGTTTTACAATTGGAGTTTAGAAATTTTATTGACATTATGTAGTTTATAGATTGGAGATTCTGAATTTCATGGATATTTGGATTGTTTGACAGGGAGTTTTAGCCCATTTATAGGGGAGACTCTATCGAATTTTTTGTAGAGTTTTCTTTGTGAGGGCAACTGACTATTACAAATACATGTCGCAACTTCTGTTTTTTTAAATGGTTTTTTGTTGTAAATTATTTCTTCATATAGGTACATACAAGGTTGGTGACACAAGCTTGGGAGGTTTAGAGGCTGGAGTTGGTACCTCTAAGATCCTGACCACAGAAGTTGGCTAGATTCGAATTTGATACAAGTCATTCGGTAATATATTTTATATTACAACTTTTGAATTTTTGACGTCGAATTAAAATAGTATGTTTTGTTAAACTTCTGGATGTAGAAGAGGGCGTTAGAACACGTTAACGGATTTATTTTAAGTCGAATCGATGGATTTAAAGTTAAATCTAATCTTGTAGTCTGTATTTACAATATATGCATGTCGAGGTTAGGGAAATAACAGATAATGCTGTCAAGTGGCCTTTGGATATAGCCAAAAAAATCTTATTGTGTTGTTGATGAAAATAGCATACGTATATGAACATAGATCTTGTATAGCTATATGGATGTGGAGCCCAAAAATTGATTAAATATTCTTCCAAATCGCATGTCAATCAACTCTCTTTTGCAATTCGTAGGCGGCTCATAGTTGTTAGGGTTCTAATTATAGGGGACATATATATTATACAGTGTGGTGTTGATCGATTACAACTTAATATAGACCATGTTTGTATCATTGGTACAGTGAGTTTTAGCCTACTTATAGGGGAGACCTTGTCAATTTTTTTTCAATATCTTTGTCAGTTTTTGAATATTTATAGCAATTTCTGTAGGGGAGACTTTGCCGACATTTTTAAAAATTTTTTGTAATCCTCGTTAACTAACTATTAGTAATTGGGATGCAAATAACTTATATGAAATGGTTTGCATATTGAGCAATTGTTGCTTCATATAGGTGCATACAAGGTTGGTGACACAAGCTTAGGAGGCGTAGAGACCTGGGTTGGGAAGTCCGTCGTCCAAACCACAGAAGTCCATCTTTCGAATTCGATACAAGCCATTTGGTATTAATTTTTAATTTACAACTACATATTATGGACGTCGAAACAATGAAATAGTATAGTTTGTTAAAGCTCTTCCTAACCACGAAGGCGTTAATGAAATTAAATGGATTTATTTGAAGACGAATTGATGGACTAAAAATACTTTAATACGTCTTGTGCAATTTGAAATGACAGTAATTTGGATTGTTTGACAGGGAGTTTTAGCCCATTTATAGGGGAGACTATGTCGAAATTTTTGTAGATCTTTCTTTGTGAGGGCAACTGACTATTAGGTAATTTATTTTATATTACAACTACCATTTCTTTGTGAGGGCTACATTCGGATTTGATACAAGCCATTAGGTAATTTATTTTATATTACAACTATTGGATCTTTGCCGTCAAATTGAAATAGTATAGTTTGTTAAATTTTGTTTCAGTAGAAAAGGGCGTTAGAATATGAAATACGGATTTATTTTAAGGCGAATTGATGGATTTAAAGTCAATGACCAACCTTGTAGTATTTTTTGTAATTGGCAAAATCTATAATGCTAAAAAAATGGCAAAATCTGCTACAGGGAAAAACATTAATTTTCTAAGGTTCATTGCTAGAATATCACATCATTGTGAATGTGGATCTTGTTATGCGGTGTGAATGTGGAGCCCAAATATATATAACTTCCCGTACTTTTCTTATACTTGTACTTTGAAAATTATAGGGTCTCTTGACAATATGTAGTGTGACAAATGTCATTACAACTTCATATAAACCCTGTTTGGATTGGTTGACAGGGAGTTTTAGTCTATTTTGTGGATTGGTTGGCAGGGAGTTTTAGTCTATTTTTTGGGGAGACTCTGTCCAAATTTTTTAAAAATTTCGTTGGGAGTTTTAGGCTATTCCTATCATTATTTATAGCATATTTCATACCTGTTTTTAATTTTTTTTCATAAGCATCTGGATCGAAATTAGTCTATTTAATAGTTCCAATTTCGACATAGAGTCCACCCTCTTGAAATTTGTTTGGACCCTTGAACCACTAATTCTAATTTATTGTCCCCAAAATAGGGATTCATTTCACAAACATGTCTGTAGAAAGATCTCTGCGGGTAAACCTATAATGGGGAGGAGAAATACATTACAAGGGTGACTTTGTTTGTTATTTGTCCCGTACTTTCAACCGGACATTTACTTTGAGACATAGAATTGGATACGGGGAGTTGGTTGACAGAATTTACCACTATATTGGGGTCGATAAAGGGATGTTCAAGCTGAAATTGTTTCTTCGTCAACCGTTGGAGAGTTCCAAATATACTGTTTCCGCAGTGGTGGATGATGAAACTCTAAATGTAATGTATGATCTTTGGATCGAAAGAGTTTCATACATGGCGGAGATTTATATCGAGAAGGAAGAAATCGTCCAAATGCCTGTAGTTAATAGCGTATTCACTGGACCAATAGGTAATGTTGGTCCAATGATGTCGCTTGTACATGAATTCATGGATCCAACAAAGTTTAACTTCGGTTCTAGTTCAATCGTTCCAGAGATTTCATCGGCATCTCACTATATGCATGATGATCGATCTATGAATTCATTAGAACCAATGCTCACATCAAGGTCCATGGGTGCCCAGGAATATTTTCATGGCCTAGATTCGATTCCAAGTTTTGGAGATCCAGGGCCATCATGCCATATTTCTCCACATGGGATCGAGTCTAACCCTGGTCAAGGTTGTCGCAGTGCAGCTGAAGATGATGTATATGCTAGTGGGCATGATAGGCTCCTTGCCTCTGAAGAAGATGATCCGGAAGAAGATGACCCGAAAGTTGATGCGGAAGAGGTTGAAGAGTCGAAGTCGCAAGATGTGTCTGGTAGTGACTCGGATGATGAGCATGAAGGTGGGAGTTTAAGAGTAAACCTCGATACCCAACGACCCTTTGTTGGATATCGGGTTGCCAACACAGAATGCAGAGATATCAGACGCAATAGCACAGCTGGCAGCTCTGCATATGTTCCAAGAAGAATGTCATTTTTCTCCGATCTTGGGAGCATAGATGATGATGATATAGAAGAGGAGGATGGATTGGAGCGTATTGTCGCATTCATTGAGGAGAATAATAATATACGTCTCCATATGAGATTTGAGAGTAAGCAACAGCTCAGCCGGGCAGTTAGGATGTGGTCCATCAATCACAATAGGGAGTTCAGAGTTATTGAGAGTAAGAGTAACACGTGGTTTGCTAAATGCAAATCATCAATTGAAAGAACTCCTTCCACTTTAACCGCGCCATCGTATCCACCATGCGACTGGTGTGTTAGAGCCGTAAAGAAAAAGACTCATGGAATGTGGCAAATTACAAAATGGGTCAATGACCATAACTGCTTGGGCGACATGATTAGAAATAACAATACAAGCCTGACGGCTTCCGTTATTTCAAGGCACATACTTCATAGCATTGAAGATGATCCTGGATTAAAGGTCAAGAACATACTAAGTTTCGTTAAAGAAAACTTGAAGGTTGATGTGTCTTACAAAAAAGCCTGGTATGCCAGACGTAAAACAATTGAACTTGTGTTTGGATCTTGGGAGGTGAATTTTACCGAACTACCACAGTATCTCGATGCCCTGGTGCAATCCAATTCAGGCACCGTGGTGGAGTGATCATATCATTCGGATAGTTCGGATCGAGTTAAGACTTTTAAGTATGTATTCTGGACATTTGGACCGGCTATTGAAGCATTCCACATGTGCAGGCCGATTATATGCGTTGATGGCACTCATTTGCGTGGCGAATATAAGGGCAAACTCCTTGTTGCAGTCACTCAAGATGCGAACAACAAGATTCTGCCAATTGTTTATGCCATAGTGGATGAGAAAACGATTTCCAATTGGTCGTGGTTCATGGAACAATTAAGATATAATGTGGCACTTAATCGACATCCTATCTGTGTCATTTCCGATCGCCACAATGGTATCATCTATACCATGACACACTTTGACTATTAGGAGGAACCTTTGGCCTACCATAGATTTTGCCTGCAACATGTTAGGAGCAATTTGATGACACTTCAAAGGTTTACACCTTAAAAAGTTGTGTTGGGTAATGGGAAGGGCAAGACAATTACGCAAGTGGCGGATGTTCAGAAGAGAACTACGAAGCATGTTTCCAGATGCTTGGAATTATTTGTCTGCCATTAGTCCAGAAAAGTGGTGCCTAACACACGACGATGGCCGTCATTGGGGTATTCTAACTACCAACATATCCCAAAACTATAATAATGTCTTGCGCTGGGCACGCCATTTGCCAATTCGTGCATGCATTGATATGACATTTCATCGGACAGTTGCGTTATTTAAGACGAGAAGGGAAGATGCTTCACATTGTCACAATCCTTTTCCCCCAAAGATATGGCGGCGTTTTAAGAATGCTGAGTTGAAGGCAGGTGCCCACAGAGTCATTGAGTTCGATGGCCCATCGGGCGTATACAAGGTTATTACAGGCCGGCGTGTCGACGGTAAAAAAGGCAATACGCAAACCATCAGATTTTTTGATAAGACATGCTCTTGTGGAAAGTGGCAGAATTACAGGTTTCCTTGTTCACATGCTTTGGCGGTGTGCAGGAATAGAGGTGACAATCTGGAATTGCTTGTGGATCAGCAGTTTACAAAAACAAGGTGGGCCGTGCAGTATTCAGGGAAGTTTAATCCACTGCTGCATCAAGATACTTAGCTCCATCTTGGGTGGGAACTGCAGGCAAACAGAAGCAAATTTGTTGCACATCGGGCAGGGCGGGTTTGAGCTAGCAGAATTCTGAATGAGATGGATGAAAGGGATCCAGACAAACCAAGAAGATGTCGAAATTGTCATCAAATGGATCACAATAGGAGAAATTATCCGAATTATAGGTCTTGATTTGATCAAGTTCCTAGAAATTGGAAACTCATGTCAGTGCACTCGAGTTTGGGCGTAGGGTTCATTCTAGTTCATTTGTGTTTGATTCATGATTTATTTTAAACAATTACATTAGTGACTTTCATTGTTCATTTGTCAAATGCATGTTTCGCTCTTGACTATGATAAGTATTGAATTAACCAGTTTAAACGTGCAGCCCAACAGTTTTATTCATTTATCGCTAAATCTCCTATCCATTGATTTGTTGACATATCTGTTAAAAGAATGCTCGGATGACGTGTTATATGTGTTAATGCTCTTGCATATACAGGATATGGTATTTTGATGTTTGATTGACAGGGAGTTATGGCCGCTTTATAAGGGAGACTCTGCCAAATTTTTTTTAAAACTTTTAAAATATAACTACAAATAGATTGCTGCAGTATATGAATACATAGAGGGATAACAAATGTTTCTCAAAAAAAAAAATTGATAGGCATGGAGTTTTAGTCGATTTATAAGGGATATATGGTCAAAATTTTCTCAAAAAAAAGTCTTGAGTGCGATTTATAGGTCAAAATTCTATACATAAACTTTTGGATTTTACTTATGCATAACTATTGTATTTAATCGATGCAGATATTTGCTTGGGATTATGGCCGACACTCCTATCCCTGCAAGCTTACATCCAGGACCATATGTGCACGACATTATATCGGCGGAAACTGTACACCGGGCACATTCCATTTTTCATGGACATATTGAGGGCAATCAGTTAGATGTCAGACGGTGTGATAGAGGATTTTGGGAGTATACGCCTATTCCTAATCGGATTTGTCGTTATATTGCCTTGATTGGATTTGAAGGGGTGCTTGATAGTGGATATCAGATGGTTGATCATTCTTTGATCACAAGTTTAGTGGAGAGATGGCGGCCCGAGACGCATACATTCCATTTACCGGTTAGAGAGGCTACCGTGACATTACAGGATATAGAGGTGTTGTGGGGGTTGCAAATCGATGGTCCACCGGTTATAGGGATAGACACATACCGCAGCATTCAGGAGTGGGGAGCCATTTGTGAGGAGTTCATTGGATTTTCTCCTGCAGTTGGATACTTTGATGGACAGAGGCTAAAATTGAGATGTTTAGCAAGAGGCTTGGATACAGAGTTGCCACCCGATGCTTCAGATGTCAAATGTAGGCAGCGTGTGCGCATCTACCTCTTACTGATATTAGGTGGACATTTATGGTCCGATGAGTCCGGCAACAAAGTTCCTTTGATGTATCTTCCATTACTGCGGGACTTGAAAACTGTTGCGCAATATAGTTGGGGTAGTGCATGTTTGGCGACTCTCTATCGGTCACTTTGTGATGCCACGAATCCTGCCAAATCGGCTATTACTGGTCCATTAGTTTTGCCACAGGTATATTGCACCCAATAATGATATGTCTTCGATTTTTTACATATTATCATTTTGTAATTTTAACATTGATTCTAATTTTCCAACAGCTCTGGATTTGGGAACATATACCAACCATGCGTCCGGACCGAATCGTGTTGTTGGGGCATTACCCTGATCCATATGGAGGTAGGTGCGCGTTTCACCCTTATTTCGGTTGTTTAATGACATTTGTTAACGAAACAACTTTAATTTGTTCTAAACATGTTCCTACTTTATTAAATATAGGTGGAATAATGACTTGGACGTACACAGAGTTGTTAGGCATGTTGTGCCCGCATTCCGAGATCAGTTGACAGGCCTGCGTCCTGAAGAGGTATTGTACATATGTCCGGACAATAGAAATATTTGAAAATCATGCCAGTAGTCTTGTCATAATATTTCTTGTCAACTGAAAGCATAAGTTTGCCAGATTGCACTTTGTAAATGGAAGTTGAGTTTGTTGGCAGGAAGTTAACCGAGAGTGGATATAGGGGAGATTCTGTCGAAATTTTTTTAGTAATTAAAAATTTTTTTAATTGACCGGAGACTAGCACTTTTTTCATAAAATTGTCCAATTTGAATATTGGGAAGTTGTATTATTTTTTAATAGAAAAAATGAACCCACTTTGATTTTATATTATTTTCAGTTCATATGGCAGCCATGTTCGGAGGACGTTCTCGCTTCTCTTCCTGCGTATTGTACTGCAGGTCGGGACATTTGAAGATCCGTAACGTATCTTATTTGTTGGGATGTAATTGAGCCGCACCTCCCTCATCGGATTATGTGGCAGTTTGGGTTTCATCAGTCCCTGCCTGATATGAGGTTGACAGATAATCAGGCAGCTCTACATACTCTAGATCGTCGTGGTAGGATGAATCAAGACTGGAGCACCACGCATAGACAATATATTGATATTTGAACTGATCGACGTGTGCATGTACAAGATGGCACTGTAATTGAAGATACTACATATCCATCAGATGAGTATGTTCAGTGGTATCGGGAGCGGACGGTGGTTTATATTTCAAATCCGAGTCGATTTTCCACTTTCCCAGAGGGCTTTTAGGGTGATAGCGCTAGGGCACAATATCTTGTAAGTTTATTTCCAATCCACTTTTAATAATTACTTTGAGTTTGCTCACTTTTTAAACTATTTTTTACCACAATATCTCCTTCTTATTCTATATTTGTTTCTCCAGAGCGATGCCATGTCTCACATGTATTTCATGGCACAGGACTCTCTTGCAGTTAGTGACGAACAACACAGCAGATATTTTCAAGAGTTGAGGGACTTTGCATCCACATCTTTGCATCATGTAGGAGAGTCACGCCGACTTGCATTTCGCCCTCCACACGTACCACAGGAGATCCTATTATATGCTGATCCATGTCGTGTTCAGCGAGCTCCTAGAAATACCCATGGAAGTCAGCATGACGGTGGATGACGTCGTAGACTCCGATCACCAGAACCCGCCATACAAACTGGATTCCATAGAGGTTCGATGGCTACTGAAGACCAAGTTGGCACATCTATTTTTGTCACACCTCAAACCGAAGTCATGCATGAGAGAGGTGTATCGATTGGGCATTCTAGGTCCCCTGTGACTTTTTCAGAGTTTACGACCGATAGGGACTCACATCGGCTTACTTATGAGCAATGTGAAGGAGGTGAAGGCACAAGCACTCAAATTCAAGATGCTACACTGTTGACACATATTACTCAAGTCCATACAGTAGTGCCAAACCAACCACGTCGAAGTCAAAGAATACCCAAACCAACAACATGTGATAATCATGAAAAACTTGGGCAGCATTGATGGCACGCTACTTATATCGTTATTGTATAAATAACCTAACTTATGGATTGCATACTTTTTTTGTGTCGAAATTGTATATATTCTAAAATTTCACGAATATGAGTGGAACAATGCCATCACGCGTATCTTATTTCTCACTTTATATGAGTACTCTTTTAAACAAAACCAAAAAAAACGGCTACATATGTAAACCAAAAAAGGTAAACTATACTAACATCTCCTCTAGTTCATACACGGTAAGTTAGTTACATGTCGGAACTTCTCGGTAAAAAAATTAAACATACTATTTATAATATATTTATCAATTGTTATTTTTACCTTTTGTTATTCATAGTTTCCCCATTAAATATAGGGAACAAACTTTAATATTCTCATATGGGCAAGTTAAAAATAAGATTCCAATTTTGTTCATGAAAATTAAGCCCTAACTTATTAACAATTTAATTTTATTTTATATTGACCTTGAAAATAAAGAAGCAAGATGTGTAGTTATTTCCTTAGTATAGTTGTATTATAATAAAATTATTGGTTCACCACATGGTAGATTGGCTCGGAAATTTCGACCCATGGGGAGAAAATCGCTCCCTAATGTTCTAAAATGATTCAATTTTTTTGAGTCGAGCCAACGACTATAAACGAAACTGCTTGTTGGGAGGTAACCCAGTAATAATATTATAGTTGTGTTTTATGTGTTTCTTACATTTTGGTGTGATTTAATTGACTAATTAGATATATTTCACTTGTTTACAGGCGGTACCGGAGTTTCATCATTATTTTGGTGATACAATTGAGGAACAAGTGTAAAAAGGGAGGTTTTCTTACCAAATTGTGCTTTAAGTGTTTAGAATTCCCGAGCATACATACAATGTTGCATTTTCAGTATATTCAAGTGAGTTTTGGTGATAACATGTTTATACATGCTCATGGACTCATTTGATGTGCATGTAATGCCCAAAAGTTCCATTTTTATGTAAAAATGCAAAAATGATCAAAGAACCTCACCCCTCGATTTGCAATGTAGATGTGTTTGATGTGTTTTAAGAGATTGGATATTGTACTTTTGGTATATTACATGTGCGTGGGACGTTAGAATTGATAAAACGTTTTTCCAACGCGTGTTTTGGAATTGGCCGGAAAAAGGGAGAAAAAGATTGAAAAATTGCAGTTTCTGCAATTAGTGCAGAGAAATACAGATCCGAGCTCGGATCATAAGTGCCCAAACGGATCCGACCGCAGATCCATTGATCCGAGCTCGGATCCAAAAAATTTCATATATATCCGAGGGCTCGTCTGTGCTTCTGGCGGTGCGGATCCGAACCATGTCGGATATGAGGGCTTTCAGTAACGAACCGAGCTCGGATCGGTTCGCGGATATAACAGAAACGAAGCCTCGTTTCTGCACTTTTCAAAATTTTCTTCCCTCTTTTCACCGAACCCTAACCCTCTCGCTCTAATCTTCCATTTCATCCGTTCATTCCCTAATCTTTCACCTCAAAATCATTTTCCAACATCTTGTGATCATAAACTCTCAAAGATTTCATTTGAAAAACATCAATTTTTGGGGATTTCAGGTGTTAAAATCGAAAGGAGGGCCGAACTGAAATCTTCAAATTTGGAGCGAATTTGGACTGTTTTCTTCCTCATTTTTCAACAATATCTTCTTCTATCATCACTCTACACATTTGAGGTAACAATTTGCAACTTCCTTTGAGATTTTATATTTCCTATTTTTGCATTTTTCTAGTTTTTGGCCATATTGTGATAAATGCATATTTGTTGAAATTTCTTGTTATAAATGTGCTACATTGTACTAGAATATGTTGTTACTACTATTTTTATGCTTAGTATGGAAAAAGTTGTGTATTTGGTGATATTTTTGGTATATTTTTTTAATTTATTAGGCTAATGGCAATTTGGTTCTTTAGGCTTGTGAATGTTGGTTTCCATTGAATATATAAACTTGTTTTGAGGAGTATAAGTCACTGTTGTACCAATTAAAAATGATATGCGATTAATAGAACCAATTCCATTGGGTAAAAGAGTGTGTTTATGATTAATTTTAGCACATTCAAAAAAAATTTTTTTTACTTGAAATCTCTTATCTCTTTTAGTTCAATTGTAATTGTTTTGGTAAATTTGGAGCTCATTCGTATGCACTTTATTAAGAATGGGTATAGTCAATTGTGGTGTGATTCGTGGATAAAGTTATGAATATATCGGCTTGTTCATTTTTGAAATAATGGTTGAGGTTCAAATGATCGAACTCTTTGATGAGATTCTACCTGAAAATATGCATTTGAGTTTGAAATGAGTTAAATAGGATCTTTGGTTGTTTTTTTGGTACATGTTGGCAGGGAGTTTAGCCATTTTATAAGGGGAAATTCTGCTGAAATTTTCTTAAATTCTATGTGAGCAAGTTTATATTGTTCTAATGAACGTTCATCTTGTTTTTATACAGAAACTATGGCTCGCACAAGGAGGGCTCGTATTCGTACTCCTACACCATCTTCAAGCGAAGAATGCACTCCCTCGCATGAAGAGTCGCCTGAGGAAGAATCTCCTTCGCCTGAGCCACCACCTCGGTCTCGCCGGAAGACCGCATCCACTAGCCGCGACGAGACGCTTCCAGATTATGACACCACTAGATTCACGTCACTCGAGAATTAACAGTGGTACGAAGCAGGCTTAGATAAGGAAATTATCATTGAAAAGCACCTGACACCGGAGGTGGATGCACACTACCACATCTCTATGGCATTCAAGAAACTCGGATGGGAAAACATCTTTCAATTGCCCAAGCACTACTACCCCAATCTGGTCCGGGAGTTCTACGCCAATGTAGAAAACAAATAGAGTCACAATGGCAACCTCATCGTCTCCTGGGTTCGAAGAAAGAGAGTGGCTCTTAACCGGGATACAGTAGCCAAAATCGTCAAACTCAAAGACGAAGGAGTGGATGTTAAATTGAATAAGGAATTCAAGGCACGCGACCCTTGGCAGGTGGGAGAAGCGGTAGCACGTCTAAAGGGTCAATATAGGGAGCGAGGAAGTTCAAAGAAGATCACCGTATATGCCGACTCCTTCGAGCATAGGTACCACTTGATCTTCTATCTCTTCGCCTTCAATGTGGTACCCAAGAGGAGTGGAAAACGGGAGCTCCGCAATAGTGACCTCTACTTCTTAGATAAGATGATGCATGGTGTGGGTGGGCAGTTGACTGGTATTCCTTTGCCCAGCATCATCATCAGTTACATGTGGACCACAGCTCGCATGAGGGCTGGCGAAACTTGCTTTGGATTCCCTCGACTGCTATCCCTCATTTTTGAAAAGCTCAAGGTTCCTCTTGGAACCGAGCGAGCCATTGTCACTAGGTCCGCCGACAAGGTCAGTGCCTCGATACTCAAATCCTTGAGTATCTCTACAGATTTTGGAGCTGCTCTGGTTCGAGACACTGGAGAAGCTTTGACTTCTGCTCAGCCCTCACCTCACACTCAGCAGGAACCAGAAGCTCAAGAGATAGGGGCACAGCAGACTCTTCCTCCACCCGTTTCACGACCACCACCTCCGCCGCGATCCAAGTGGCAAGAGCTCCTCAATGCCATCTGCTGTATGGAGACACGAGTCGTTGAGCGCATTGACCAGACCGAGAGGATGATGACAGAGTGACTCGACAGACATGATCGCCATCTTCGTGCGATCGAGGATCATTTCCATATCCGCCGGTCACCTACTCCGACGCCTTAGCAGGAGGAGGGGCATATTGGTACATCACAGGGTCCTCATTTCCATGAGGACCCTGTAGACCCTCGTTCTGAGCAGCTATGAAGATCTTTAGTTGATTACATCTTTTGTTGCTATATTTTTCTTTTATTGTGTTCGGTTTAAACTTTGTAGTTTTCATATTGGATTCTCTTGTGCTACGCATGGTTTTTTGTACTCTTTTGTTTCATTGTGAAGAGAATTTGGATGATCGTGAGAATTAATGGATTCAAATTGAATCACCACTTATTTTGAGGGAAGTTTCAGTTTCTATTACCTTCTTCACAATGAGGACATTGTTAAATTTAAGTGTGGGGAAGGGATTACTTTATCTTATGGGGATTGTGTCTTGAAATGCATGATTTGAGTTGTCTATGACTTAAAAATGTTGAAATTTTATTTGGAAATGTTGTATTGTGGTTAATTTTCTTGAAATTGAGGTTGTTGACAGGGAGTTTTGTCCATTTTTATGGGGAAATTCTGTAAAAAATTTTTAAAATATTTTCCAATATTTCAAGTTAATGGCCAAAATGTTCAATTCTGAGTAATTGTGAGTGGATTAATAAGTGGATTAAATGAGTGGATTAATGCATTAATTTTATGAAATTGTGAAGGATATCGATATATGAAGTTCATGCACGAGCTGACAGAAGTGTAAGGATTGTCCAGAGGATAAAGTACACAAGAAATTAGGAGCAAAAATGAAGAAAAAAGGAAAGAAGCGAAAAAACTGAAAATTTAATGCCACGGATCCGAGCTCGGATCCGTGAGACCAAAGAGAGATCCGATCCCTCGTCTGTACTTCTGGAGGAGTGTATCCGAGGTCAGAAGATCTGACCCCGGATCCATCATAGGAAGTCCTCGGATCCTAAAGATCCGAGCTCGGATCTATATTCAACCCTCGGATCTGAGGCTCGGATCTGTCTTTCTCTTCAGCAAGTGGCACAGCCGTTTTCCTTTACCTTTCTCACAACTTTTCCAGCTATTTTGAGAGACAGAAATCGGTGGCACATGCTTCTGTAACAAAAGAGAAGACCAAATGAGTTGTAGACAAAAGAAAATATCATATCTTTGGTTCAGCTACTGACTACATTAGAGATAGCACTCAAGGTTTGAGGCTTTTAGGATTCAGGGTTTTAGGGTTTTAGAGATCAAGATTTAGTGTTTTAGAAGAATAGCACTTTCGGGTTTAGGGTTGTAGGATTTTAGTTTGACAATAGTGTGCCTTCATTAGAACTTTAGATTTTTAATTAAAATAGTAATCCTATCGTGCCATTAAAATATTTTTTAATGGATTTTAATAAACCCAACAACCTTGATTTAATGTTTTAGGGTTTACAAGGATTTGGTTTCTAAGATTTACGATTTAGTGTTTTACGGCTTTAGCACTTAGGGTTTTAGGATTTTTGCATGACAATAAATTTGCCTTGATTATCGCTTTATTTTTTTAATCAAAATAGTAATCCTGCCAATAATTGTTAAAGGTAAAACACGCAAGATTTAATCACTAGATATTTGATTTACTTTTTTTTCTTTTCCTTTTCAACTACCAAACAAATAACATGCACTTCATAAAAATAACTTATATAATTTTTTTAAATAACATTGCGTTATTAAATTTCTAAAATTACAGTTGAAATTGTAACAGATATTAATGACTATTAACTATTACATTCTTATAACTAATATTCATCGGTGTCAACAAATAAATACGATTCATTAATAACAAAGGAAAATTAGAATTTGATAAAAAAAAATTTATTTGATAAAAAGGAAAAAAAGTTAGTATTTTTTTCATAAAATATAGTCAACACCTTACATGTTAACAATTTCATTCTATTTTTACATTGATATATGAAATAGAAAGAACTATGCATGTGTACTTTTTCCACCATTTAAATGTATTATAATAAAATAACGTATTTCCAACCAACCGTACAATTACCAATTTTTTTTAATATAAAAGAAATATGATTTTTTTTAGAGCACATATTTGATGACTTTAGGCACGTGCAAGTTTTAAAATAAAAAAAAATTTATTCCTCTGCTAATTACAGATTTTTAAATAACATTTCTCCGAAATATAAGATTTTTGTAGAGCTTTTAAAATAAGATTTTACTACCGACAGCATTTTAGTAAAGGCAAATTCTACAAAACAAACAACATTTACAGTTAATTTTATATTTTTTTGGGAGCTCGTAAATTTCATTTAAAATTTTTTTTCTAGCAAGTTTGAATTTAATTTTCTGAAAGTCATACTTATAAATGCGAAATCTAACAAAAAAATTAAATACAATTTTTGGAGGTCAAATTTATCAAATGCGAGCTATTTGAAGAATTAAAAAAAAACATTTAGGACCTTGCATTTAGCTCTTACTATTTTTTGGAAAAAATTCTCTAGCTCCAAAAAAAAAACAAAAAAATTTAAAATATACTTAAACTCGCATTCCTCAATAAGTAGAGCTCGCATTCAGGGAATGCGAAGACCCCCCTACGGAATAACTCACAAAAATCACCCCTTTTGTAGAATTTTTTTAAAATTCATCACAAAATTGAAAATTTCTCCTCATTTATGACAGTTGAATGGGAGGTGTCCTGAGGGTACCATTCCTATCAGAAGACACCAAAATCCAAGCAATCTCAAGAGATATGCCAAGAAGAAGCACAAAAACATTCTCCAAATTTCTCCAATTGATGTGAAGGCAAACATCAAGAAAATTCTTGTTTAGATAAAGGTATTAAATATTTATACGTTCCTATAATTATTAAAGTTCTGATGCAAATGGTACAATCACTTGAAACAATTGTCATTGCACTGTAGAATATTCTTGCTACTCAAACACCATTAGGATAACATTGGCCAGGGGCGGACCCATGTTACCGGGTTGGCCCGGTAAGTTTCAAAAATTTTTATTTGTCTCTCGTAAAAAATTGAATTTTTTTTTAAAAATTATTCTTTAAAATTTTGAACTTTTAAACCAACAAAAATTTAAAACCGTTTTACACTAGTATTAAAATTCATCCCGCCAATGTAAACTTTTCTCGATCCCTCTCAATATTGGCTGTCTAGTTTTGTATATGAATAGAATCTTATCAGAGAACACTAATTGTGGAAGAATTTTAATTCATTAATTTTTGTATTTTAGTTTGATTTTCCTGTTCTTTGAATTGTTTCCGTTTAAATTTTTAGCGTGCATTTGCATACGTGCAAGGTGGCAAGTACTTTGGGACAAAGGCATATCTAAACCTTTGGAAACCCCACGTTCAAAACGAAGACTTTAGCTCGTCTCAAACCTGGATTCTTGGAATTCCTGATGCAAAGGTCAACTCCATTGAAGCTGGTTGGATGGTACTTCATCCCTATAATTTTTTTTTTTCCAAACTACTCATTTTCTTGTTAAACTATAAACACTTGAGCATTTGGCTCATATTCCATGATTTGCTTAATTTGCTTATTAAAATAACAGGTACTCCCAGATCTTTATGGAGATTAATACAGCAAGACTCTTCACCTACTGGACTGTAAGCCATTACATCTAATCTAAATTTCCTTATTAATCTAAGTTGTATAAACCAATGTTTTAAAAATCAGATCAGATCAGTCGGTTCAACCGGTTGAACAGCGAACCGATCATGCTTCCGATCCAATTCAATTAAAAAATCAAAGTACCTTCGAGTGTTAATTTAACTTTGTTGGGAGTTTCCAATTATCTCGACAGTTGAAAAAAAAATTAAAAAATCAAAGAATTAATTGAATCGATCAAAATCGGTCATGAATCGGTTGAACCGGTAAAAATCAAAAGGTTCAACTGATTTTTATTAAATATTTATTTTCTAAAATAAATAATTTAATTTTATTCAAAATTCTTAATACTAAAATGGATAAAAAATTATTAAACTTTTGAATTGGGATCGAATCGGTTGAATCAATCAAATCGTGAACCGGAACGTTTTCGGTTCACTCTCTGGTCCAAATTTAAAAACATTGATGGGCTATCATTCCAACGGGTGTTACAAATTGGACTGCCCTGGCTTTGTTCACACGAATCCAGACGTAGTATTGGGAGGCGGCATTTATTGGATTTCTACCCATCGTGGACCCCAACACGAACTCGGCTTCCGTTTTCGGAAGGTAGCAAGAATAAAAATGGTTGAGAAATCAGCATAGATTAGCTGTCAAATGGTTTGCCATCTGATAATTAACATACTTTTTCCTAATCATCCTGATTCTTGCTTCTTCCTTTGCTCCTAATTGCTTTTTCCTCGTACTTGAAAATTTGATCTAGTGGGTAAACTAAATTTCTTTAGGACCCAAAACAAGATGTTTGGGGGCTAGCATGGAAAACGGCCGATAAAATAATTGGTTACTGGCCTGCCTCCCATATTCTCAGACCTGGCTGAAAGTGCTTCAGTGATCGGATGGGGTGGAGAGGTGCTAAGCTCTGCAATTATAGATGGGCAGCACACTACAACTCAAATGGGTAGTGGCCATTTTGCTCAAGAAAAATTTGGAGGATCAAGTCTTATCAGAGCCCTTCAAGTAATCGATGAATCAAACAATTTGAAGCCTGCTGGAAACTTTAAAGTTCGCGTCGACAATCCAAATGGCTACAATGCAGTGCTTGTAAAGAAATATAATTGGGGAGATACCATTTTCTTTGGAGGACCAGGAAAAAATAATAATTGTCCTGGCATTGATGAATGATGTAATCTGGAAAATGAGTGAATGATTATGCAAAAGACACTACTTCTTCTTCTTTTCTTTACACGAATTAAATTTCAGGATTTATATATAAAAAAAAAGTTAAAGAGAAGCGCTCAAGTGCATGTCTACATATTCATGTTTGGATAAAAGAAGGTAATTGATGTTTTAATTAGAAGAAAATAGAAAACATGGTTTCCTTTATTCTTTTAATCGGAGCACAATGAAACCGAATAGGAAGTATTTGAATTGCAATTGATTGAAGCCAGATAGGAAATGAGGGTAGTATAATTTTTTTGTATTAGAGGGTATTTATGTGTAATTGTCAAAAACATCAGGGGAAGTTTTTGAAATTATCCACATATATAAATCTTAGTATTTTGATAGCTCTTAGTATTGATTTTGACCCAGGATTCAATATATACCCATAATTCATTAAATACTTTTTATGAATGTCAACTACGTATTTTAAGTAAATTGCTCCAGATTGTTCAATCAATTGATAACCAGAGTCATTCTTTGATAAATGATCACTATGAGTCAAACTCAATAATATGTATGTATGTATGTATTGTACGAGGGATTTTCAGGTCAATTCTCTCATTAAGCATCTTATTCTCCATTCTCTTTTTTAACAAAATTGATTTAATTTAATCATTATAATTACTTTTAAACCTATGGAATAGATACTAACGTAAATACATTACTTAATATTAGAAAGTGTCCACCTATCATATGATAATCTATTTAAATGTCCTAACCTTACCTAATACAACTTTAAAAAAAAAGTTTAAAAGTAGACAATTTCAAACATGGCATGCCACATAGTTGCCTTTGATTTTACAAAATAAAATAAGACCATAAATAGGTTTACCAAACTTATAGCGAACAATCAAACGTTAGAAACGTCGTAATAAATGAAACCACCATCAATTTCCTTAGTTTTACTTATTAACCATAACAGAAATAAGTACGACTATCTACTAACTATAATACCAAATTAAGGAAAAATGTTTAGAATTAATTAAGTTCCCTAACAATACAATAATTTGGTAATGTTTAGAATTAATCAATTTCAGTAACAATTGTAAACAATACAATAATTTGAATACCAAATTAATGGCATTATACATAATTATATAATTTAAACACTAAATTAAGTAAACTTTCACCAATACCAATTTTTTTAAGGAAACTTCCCTATTTCTCATCAGTTAAATATCACACATGCTTTTAGAAAAAGGATCTTTCTGATGAGTACCTATTGGGCACTCATTAATGCACATAAATTCCATCTAAACTACTATATATTGATAGGTTGCAATTTTCTCATTTATTTTATTATTAATTTTCTCTATTACCTGACCCGATGTGGATTAATTAATAGTTTCTACTCACTTTTAGTATTTTGCGTTTATCTTAGGGGGCAGAATGAAAATATGATAACAGGTGCCAATTTGACAGAAAAGAAATTCAAATGATAGAGCTTGTTCCAGGGGCATTTTTGAAAAAGAGACGCAAGCCCTTTTTGGTCATTTGGCCGAAGTCTTCCTCCGGAGAAAATGGGAGCTGCCGCACGGAGATTGAGGAAGAGATGAAAAAAGGAGAAAAAGAGGCAGAGGATTTTGGCCTCCCGGAGCTTAGCCTCACTTTTGACTTTTCTTCTTGGCCTTTAGTAGTCATTCTCCACGGTTGTGAGGAGAAACGATGAAGAGCTTTAGTTTAGCATTAGATTTTTCCTTTTAGACTTTTGGTTAGGACCTCTCCTATGCATGTCAGAGGAAATTAAACAACTTTGACTTTTCCATTTTCCTTCCTGGCGTAGTCTTCTCTTCGTACGCCTGGACAAGTAGAAACCATGGAATTAGTTGCTGTAGCTTTGCTATCTTTTCAAACATTTGGACGAATTGGACTCTTCTAATTTCGAAGGACAATGGCCGCAACTTTCTCTGCGATTTTCTGTGGGTTTTGTTCATCAAATATGAACTAATTTTTCAACTCTAGTCAAGGGACAATGAAAGCTTTGATTCGCCTAAAAATTGTGAGATCGGTTTAATTTTATCTTTTCCTTTTATTTATTGGTATTCGCATATTCCTTGATTGCAGTGCTTATGATTGTTCAATTAATTGATTGTTTTGGATGCTGATACTTAGTTAATTTGATAATCTATTGTCAGTTAGGGCATTAAATTCGTAATTGTTTAATTGTCTTAAACTAGTGATAACTGGCATAACTAGATTTGTGTCAGGGGGATATGCGAACTAATCTGAAACAGCCCTGGTAGTGCGTTATTTGATTGGAATAGGGCTCCTCTAACACGTAAGGCAATTGGGGAATTAAATCTTATGGGTGTACTTAGGATTATTTCTCAATTAGAACAGTGATTAACGGGCGTACCTTAATCACCGACACAGTAAGGAGGGGTTGACTGTCATCACTTGTTTGGCAGTTATAACCTATTTATTAATAAATAATTGGAAGTGCTTGTGCATCGATGATCAATTAGGTGAACCAATGCTGAAGTTATTCCTTGGTTAGATCTTTAATTAATATTACCTTGATTTTAATGAATTGCCATTTGACCTTTAGTTGCTTACTTTATTTTATTCTTAATTGTTTCTTGTTTTAATTGATTTAGCCCTTTAATTATTGTTACTCTAAGTTCAGTGAATGGTTGTTTAATTTCTAGTTAGTTATTTATTTTTATTTTCTTATTTGAATTTATCTGATTATCGTCCTTCCTACAAAATCATCCCCTATGTTACTTTGGATTTCTTAAGAGACAAATATACTCAATCCCTGAGAATACGACCCTACTTGTCTTGTTTACAAATTCATAATTATTTGTGAAAAAAAGAAAAATCATCCCATTCGAGTATATCGGATCAAGCAAACTCTTCGGGAACAGGGTGAATCAAGTAACCCATTGCACACCTAAAGTCCCTGCTCCAGTACTTGGAATTGGGTTTTGATCATTTTAACTGGCAATTAGGTTTAATTTTATTATTGTACAGATTTCGACATCCTGTCAATTTTTGGCATCGTTGCCGGGGACTGGCGTTATTATTTGTTTCTTTTTAAATTCATTTTTTATCTAACTTTCTGGTGCTTTTCAAGTGTATGCCTCGTTCTTTTCATACAGGTGAATTAATTTTCGACCCCGAGGTAGAGAAAATCGCACGTAAGACAAGAAAAGAGACCAGACAACTCAGAGAGGAGCACTCCAGTGCTGCATCTCTGAGACCTGAGTCGGAAGTTGAACCAACAGATTCGTTTGGTGACACTTCGAGTGACTCTGATTAGGAGGAAGGCACCATGGCTGATTCACGAACATTAAGGGAGTTGGCTGCACCTGATTTAAATCAGCAGCCTTTATGCATTACTTTTCCCACTTTAAATGATAACGTTCTATTTGAGTAAAAATATGGTCTAATTCATCTTCTACCTTCTTTTCATGGTTTATCAGGTGAAGAGCCGTATAAACATCTGCAGGAGTTTGATGTCGTGTGCAATAGTATGAAGCCCTCGGAAATCACAGAAGAGCAGGTAAAAATAAGGGCATTTCCTTTCTCCTTGAAAGATTCTGCAAAAGACTGGTTGAACTACCTACCACCAGGTAGTATCACCACGTGGGATCAGTTAAAGAAAAAATTCTTAGATAAGTATTTACCCGTGTCTCGAGCTGCAAGTCTAAGAAAGGAGATTTGTGGTATCAAACAGCACCCAGGGGAGTCGCTTTATGAGTATTGGGAGCGATTCAAGAAATTGTGCATCAAATGCCCCCAACACCAAATAAGTGAGCAGTTGCTCATACAGTATTTTTATGAAGGATTTCTTTTCAGAGACAGGAGCATAATTGATGCTACAAGTGGAGGAGTATTGGTGAACAAAACCCCTCGGGAAGCATGGGAGTTAATTGAGGGGATGTCAGAGAATTCACAACAATTCGGTACGAGAGAGGATATCCCAATACACAAGGTGAATGAGGTAGAGACATCCTCTATCCAGCAGCAGCTAACTGAGTTGACCTCGTTTGTTAGGCAACTGGTTGTAGGAAATGCATCTCAGGCCAAGGTGTGTGGGATTTGTACTGGTATGGGTTATTCTACAGATATGTGCCCAGTGATTCAAGAAGAAAGTGCAGAGCAAGTAAACATGGCTGGTCACGCGCCCGCGCCAAGAAGGCCCTATGACCTGTACTCGAATACGTACAATCCCGGCTAGAAGGACCATCCGAATTTCAGTTATTGAGGAAATAGGCAGTCCAACTTTGTACCGAACAGACAGCAAGGGCATCAACAACAGTACCACCCTCGGCCACCACCACCTCCTTCGAATTCAAGTCCGTCTATGGAGGAGATGATGAAGCAACTACTTGCTAATCAACAAAAGGCGGACTCCGAAATGCAGGACATAAGAAATCAGATGAATTAAATGGCCAAAACAATCAACCGCTTGGAGTCCCAAGTGCAAGGTAAATTGCCGTCTCAACTTGAATTGAACCCGAAGAATGTAAGCACGATGACCCTAAGGAACGGAAAGGAAATTCAGGGGCCTGAGCCTGTGATCCCTAAGGACAAGGATGAAGAAAAAATCGAAAATGAGCTTGAGAGGGAGGACAGCAATGGTGCAAATCCAAAGGTACTTCCAAACCCAATAATTACAGTTAAAACTAACCCGCCTCCTTTCCCTAACAGGTTGGAAAAATCGAAGAAGCAGGATAAGGAGAAGGAGATCCTGGAAGTGTTCCGCAAAGTAGAGATTAATATACCCCTCTTAGACGCAATCAAACAAGTACCGAAATATGCCAAGTTTCTAAGGGACTTGTGTGTCAACCGAAGGCGATTGAGGGGAAATGAAAGGGTCATTGTTGGGGAAAATGTGTCTACAGTCCTGCAAAGAAAGCTTCCATCAAAGTGCAAGGACCCAAGTATGTTTACTATTCCCTGTAGGATAGGCAACACTGTGATTAGACGGGCCATGTTGGATCTGGGAGCATCAATTAATGTCATGCTTAAATCTATCTATGCTTCTCTAAAACTAGGTTCATTAAAAGAAATTGGGATAATCATTCAATTAGCTGACCGAACTAATGCATATCCTGATGGATTGGTTGAAAATGTGTTGGTAAAAGTTATTGATTTGGTGTTTCCAACTGATTTTTATGTACTTGATATAGATGATGATCACTCACCCGATCCCTCACCTTTGTTATTAGGTAGACCCTTTATGAGTACAGCACAAACAAAAATTGATGTTAATAGGGGTACGTTGTCCATGAAGTTTGATGGGGAGATTGTGCATTTTAATATCTTTGATACTATGAAATATCCCTCAAACTCTAACTTTAATTCTATTTTTTCTGTGAGTGCTGTTGACCCTGCGGTACGGGAAGTGTTTGAAACTGTTTGCAGGGATGAATTGGAAGTTGCTTTAACCAAGCATCTCGAGTTGGAAACAATTCCTGAGATAGAGTGGAGTGAAGATCTGAAATGCACAATAGGGGCATTACACTCATTGCCAACCTCCACAAAAAGGTACGAAATTTCACCTATATTCATTCTCGAATCTCATCAAAGGGTATTACCATCGGTGGTGCAGGCACCCGTATTGGAGTTGGAACCCCTACTGGAGCATTTGAAATATGCGTATCTGGACGACAATGAAACATTTCAAATATTATCTCAACTGCACTCTCGAAAACTCAAGAGAAGAAGTTGATCCGAGTCCTTAGAGAGCATAAAGAGGTGATTGGTTGGACCATCGCAGACATCAAGGGGATCAGCCCCTCCATCTGTATGCACCGAATTAGACTTGAAGAGGATGCCAAACCTGTACGATAGGTTTAAAGGAGGCTCAATCCCCTCATGATGGAAGTGGTGAAAAAAGAAATTTTGAAACTGTTAGATGTGGGGATCATCTTTGCGATATCAGATAGCCCTTGGGTGAGTCCGGTCCAGGTAGTCCCAAAGAAGGCAGGAATGACGGTAGAGGCTAATCAAACGGGTGAGTTCGTGCCAGTGCGCAAGCCCACTAGATGGAGGCAGTGTATTGACTACCGTAGGTTGAACGCCGTCACCAAAAAAGACCATTTCCCCCTCCCTTTCATTGACCAAATAGTTGAACGTTTGACTTGTAGAGCTTACTATTGCATTTTGGATGGATTTTCAGGATATTTTCAGATAACAATTGCACCAGAGGATCAAGGGAAGACGACCTTCACATGCCCGTTCAGGACCTTTGCTTATAGACGAATGCCCTTCGGGTTGTGCAATGTACCTGCAACATTTCAGAGGTGTATGGTAAGCATTTTCTCTGAATATATAGAGAAAATAATTGAGATTTTTATGGACGACTTCAGTGTGTATGGTGATAGTTTTGATACATGTCTAGATAACCTGAGATTGATCTTGTTAAGATGTATAGAGACTAATCTCGTGTTTAATTGGAAAAAATGTCATTTTATGGTTGAACATGGGATAGTTTTGGGATACATGTCTAGATAATCTGAGATTGATCTTGTTAAGATGTATAGAGACTAATCTCGTGTTTAATTGAAAAAAATGTCATTTTATGGTTGAACATGGGATAGTTGGGATATCGTATCTTCTAAAGGTATTGAGATCGATAGGGCTAAAATAGACATCATATCTGACTTATCTTACCCCGCGAGTGTGCGGGAGGTGCGTGGACATGCAGGTTTTTACCGAAGGTTCATCAAGAATTTTTCAAAAATTGAAACCCCGTTATTCTAACTTTTACAAAAAGATGTGACCTTTGAATTCGATGACAAGAGTGAGAAAACTTTCGACAAGTTGAAAGAGCTATTGACCGTACCCCCGATCATCCAGCCCCCCGATTGGAGTTTGCCATTTGAGATTATGTGCGATACCAGTGATTATGCTGTAAGGGCTATATTGGGGCAAATAGTATGAAAGGCAGCTCACGTCATCTACTATGCATCCCGAACCCTGAATGGGGCCCAATTGAATTACTCCACTACTGAGAAGGAGTTTCTTACGGTTATTTTTGCTTGAAAAAAATTCAGGTCATATTTGATAGGTGCTAAAGTAATTGTATTTTCTGATCATACATCATTAAGGTACCTAATGACTAAGAAAAATGCAAAATCGAGACTTATCAGATGGATATTGCTCCTACAGGAATTTGATTTGGAGATAAGGGATAAAAGGGCCTCAGAGAATCTAGTTGCCGACCACTTGAATCGCATACCAGTGGGAGAGAAGAACGAACCATTGAAGGATGCATTCCTTGAAGAGCATCTATTTTCTTTAAATTCTCAATTGCCTTGGTATGCGGATTTAGTTAATTATTTAGTAACGGGTAATTTCCCTTCAGGTTGGCCGAAATCGAAGAGGGATAAATTGAAGAGCGACACCAAGTATTTCATCTGGGATGACCGGTACTTATGGAAGAGATGTGCTGATCAGGTGATGAGGCGATGTGTAAGTGAGGCTGAATTTCAATCAATTTTAACTTTCTGTCATACTTTTGCCTGTGGAGGTCATTTTGGACCCAAGAGAACGACTCATAAGGTATTGGAAAGTGGGTTTTACTGGTCTTCTTTGTTTAAAGATGCATATGTGTTTTGTAAGTCGTGTGATCGCTATCAAAGGGTAGGTAATATAGCCCGTAGAGATCATATACCCCAAGTTCTGTTGATTTTTGTTGAAATTTTCGATGTGTAGGGTATCGATTTCATGGGGTCCTTTCCTACCTCATTTGGTTTTGTGTATATTTTGTTGGCAGTCGATTACGTGTCTAAATGGGTGGAGGCTAAGGCCACCCGGACTAATGATTCAAAAGTGGTTACAGATTTTATTAGGTCTAATATTTTTGTACTTTTTGAAATGGCAAAGGCCATTGTCAGTGACAGGGGGATGCATTTCTGCAACAAAATCATAGCCGCGTTGTTTCGCAAGTATGGCGTACTTCACAGGATCTCGACGTCGTACCACCCGCAGACTAATAGTCAAGCAGAGGTATCAAATAGGAAAATTAAGTCTATTTTGGAGAAAATGGTGCGACCCGATAGGAAGGATTGGTGTCAACGGTTGGAAGATGCACTTTGGGCCTATCGGACGGAATACAAGACCCCTATAGGGATGTCACCGTACAGGTTGGTATTTGGGAATCCGTGTCATCTTCCAGTGGAGTTTGAGCACAAGGTTTTTTTAGCCATTAAACAGTGTAACATAAATCTAGAAGATGCCGGTGCTCAACGGAAGTTGGATTTGCAAGAATTGGAGGAGATCCGCAACGAAGCCTACGAAAATGCACTAATTTACAAGAAGAAGAGTCGGGCATTTCATGACCAACAAATCTCTAGAAAAACCTTTGAAATTGGTCAGAAGGTCCTCCTGCACCAATCTAGGCTCAAGCTATTCCCAGGTAAGCTATGTTCCCGTTGGATTGGACCTTTTATTGTTACTCACGCGTTTCCATATGGTGCAGTTGAAATCCAGAGTGCCAAGACAGACAACAAGTTTGTGGTGAATGGACACCGTCTCAAACATTATTACAAAAGTTTTTCAAGTGGAGAAGTGGAGACGATGAGTATAGATGCACCACCGTGTCCCACTTTGTAGCACTTTGCCATGTCTAACTAAAGACGTTAAAGAAAGGCGCTCATTGGGAGGCAACCCAATTGTTGCTTTTAATTGTTTGTTTGATTTCGTGTGATAGTTTACATATGTTTTCCTTGAATTTGAATGATTTCTGATTTCCATTTTCGTTTTGATGATTTGTAGATGTCCTTCTGTCATGACGTGCCCGCGTCATGACATACGAAGAGCTCATGGTTAGAATCGTCAGAAGGAGTTTTTGCCCTCATAACGTGCCCGCGTCAAGTCACCCGGAGAGCTCCTCATTCCGTGCTTTCGTCACGTGCCCACGTCGCCTTCGCGGGAAAAGCAAGCATTGAAAAGAAAAACTCAAGACCGGTTAGTGATTCCCTGTTAGTCTCTAATTTTGAATTTCAGAGTTGAGTTTTGTAATAATAAAAAAAATAAAAAAAAATAATTTTTAATTAGTACAAAAATAAAAAAATAATATATATATAAAAAAACGAAACAAAACAAAAACAAAAAATTTCCTTTTCACCGTAGCTTAAATATTTCAAAAAAAAAAGAAAAAAATCTTTTTTTCTTTTTCTTTTTCCTTCTTTTCTTTTCTTTCTTTTTTCTTTTCTTCTTCTCCTTCTTTCTTTCTCTTTTCCTCCTTTCTTCTCCTACCGCTGTTTCCTTCCTTCTGTTCGACCGAAGCTCCATCGCGTGCCGCCTCCACGAGCTTAGCTCCGCCGCCCCTCAGTCGACATCGATTCCACCTCGCACGTCCTATCTCCTCCTCACCTGCGAGCTGCTGCCCTTTACCTCCGCGCGCGCAGTCTCCACCACAGCAGACCCATTGCCCGCCGCCGTCCGTAGCATCGTGCACCGCCGCTGCCCACGGTCGCGCGTGTAACAGCCCCACCTCCCCCTAAGGCGAACCAGAGGGTTCGGCGGGCCGCCTGCCCAGCTCTCGCCGGGACTCATCCTCAAATAAATTACAATATAAAACTCAAATATACATCAAATTAACCAATAATTACATGTCAAAAGCGAAGCGTCCACTCATCCGCTGCGCCACTCTGATCCTTAATCACAATTATTATACAGGAGGAAGTCCAAAACTAGACTATTACACATCCAATCAATTCCAAGCAAGCACGAATAATTATTCCAATCCCACTTGTCCGATTTTCATTCCTACAAGGAATCACTTACATTGCAAACTAGACCCACATTCCGGCATCCTAAACTTTAAGCTTAGGATACATTACAGAGATCTGAAGCCTAAGCTCTGATACCAGCTGTAACGGCCCCATCTCCCCCTAAGGCGAACCAGAGGGTTCTGCGGGGCGCCTGCCCAGCTCTCGCCGGGACTCAGTCGATCACTACAATCCTCAAATAAATTACAATATAAAACTCAAATATACATCAAATTAACCAATAATTACATGTCAAAAGCGAAGCGTCCACGCATCCGCTGCGCCACTCTGATCCTTAATCACAATTATTATACAGGAGGAAGTCCAAAACTAGACTATTACACATCCAATCAATTCCAAACGTTCAATACAATCCCTAATATTAATCTATTACACAAGAGGCAATCCAATTTCGAACCATACACAAGATAATCCATCCATTCGCAGGAATACGCACTACAAGCCTTTTTTTCGCCTTGAGCCCTGCGAGGGGGGGGAAAATAGTTTTGGGGTGAGCTAGATGCTCAGCGAGTAACCAATAAAATCAGTTATCGAATCAGTTTCACAATAATTCATTTTAATGATGCCATAAATCAATGATGTCATAAATCAAACGTTAAGTCAAAACATTTATAACGTTTGCAAAACAGTAAATATGGAGTATCATTATTTCAAGAAACATGTACAACGGAAAACGATAGTAACATTCATGGAAAGGATACATTCGTTCTCCTGACATTTCCTCGCTCAGGGTCATTCATTTCATTCATTCACCAACCTCCACCAACCTACATAGGTAATACTCGAGTATACCAAACGTGCACCCAAGTCCCTAATCGCCCGACCGAGACCGTTTCTGGCTCGAGACGACCGGTAACAAGGGGCTATGGCCAGTTCAGCCCAAATGCTTACATACATGAGCAACTAGCATTTAATCATTTAATCGTTAAAATTTTCACATTTATTTAGGTCGAGTGCGATAAAGTACACACTCGCCTAGAAAGCTCGTTTGGAAATCATTTAAAGCACTTAATACCTTACCAATCAATAATACAAAGCACGAAGTCAAGAAAATATAGCAAATAAGGAACACTCATATACAAGCATGCATGATATGCAAGAAAACAGTTCAAAAGTAACTTTGGAAACAGTTCAAAAGTAAATACTGCAGGAAACGGTTTATAAATAACTTTAGAAATTGTTTGAAGTCACTCACCTCCACGGCTCAAGATTCATCCACAATATACCGTTACCTTATCCAAATCGAAGCCCTAACTTCCAAACTCAAAGCAAACATATTCACTCAAGGTTCGGACAGCATTTCCCCTTAAATGCTTCATTTGTCCAACCTACAACCAAACCCAATCATATAGCAATTAACCACAATTGCACATACGGTTCGCAAGCAATAAAAGATATCCATTTAGGCCATAAAATCCTTGAATCAAGGCCAATTAGCAACTCATAAGTCACTCTTGGAAAATCCCTAAATAAAACCCTAGAAACCGGAATTCTTACCACAAGCGGAAATTTTCCGTAATCAATCGCAATTAACGTATTCAAGCTTCAATTAACACCACAACATTCCATCAATTCAAGACCAATTCATGCTTATCAAATAAAATCGGAAAAATACCCAATAAATCAGAAATCCACCATAAACTCTTTCAACCCATGAAATACTCCACAAAATAACACACATGGCCACCACAAACCATTAATTAACCAATACTAGATCAAAAGTAACTTGTATATTCAACTCACCTCAAATTCAAGAGAGCTACCAACTTAGAGCTTCCCCTTCAAAACCAATCCATCAAAAGCTTTAACCAACCATAGTGAGCCCTTGTATAAAATAGTTTGCAAAAACATCGGTTAAAACTCAAGATATTTGGCAAAGATTAAACTAGGAAAATTGAGAGTATTTTCTCTCTATGAAGCTCGGATGAACCAGGGAAGAAAATGAGATATTTTGGCCAAAACAATGAGATAAGAAGGAAGAAAAAGGCAGCCGGTCAAAGCTGACCGGCTGTGACACGCCACAATCCGGCCGGAATCTGGCCGGATTTCCGGCCGGATTCTTGGCCGGATTCAAGGCAGTAGCTAAACCAATTTTTTTTCAAAACGACTAGGCAATTCGGCCAGCTATCCGGCCAGAAACTGGCCGGATTCCCGGCCGGATTTGGCCCCTGCCTTTTTATAAAATTTTTTCTTTTTCTTTTCCGAGTTGAAAACTGTGCTATTCCTCTCGTCCAACAAAATATATATAAAATGAAAACCCTCCTTCATACGGGGCGTCACAGCATGCCTCTCTCCAGCTTTCCCCCACAGTCGCGCGCTGCTCCATCGCATGCCGCCGCGACTCACGCCTCCTCAACTCACGCCGCCTCAACTCTACCTTATCCGCCAACCACCATACCCACTCCACAGTTCCTACCAGCGCCGACTGTCCACCGCACCCAATCATGCGACTCCAACAGTAGTTCCGCCGTTCGCGGTCAGTCGTCACAGCTCAGCAGCCTTAGCTCTTCACCCGCGACTCCACCCTCTCTTGCGCGCCTCTCACCACCAGGCCGCGCCGCGTCGGCTACTGCCGCTCCAGTTCTTTGTTTGGCGGCCAGTAGAGGTATTTCAACCTCGATTCCAAAATTTTTGGTGTTGATTGGTATCGTTTAGCGGCTGTGTTGTTTTACTCCGGATTTGTTCATTCTCTGTTGTTTCCTACCTAATTGAGAGCGCGGAGATGGTGCCTATGTTACTACTGTCTATATTATGACTTGCTATTTCGGGTCGGCAAGAGTCTTGGGAATATTTATTGCATTTTCTTTGTGGATTTGAGTTCAATTGTTTTGGATTGTTGGGTGTTTGACAGTTACCCTGCTCTTAGCCTCTTTGATTAGCATATTCGTTGAAATTGGTTGTGCTCTAGCACAGTGTGGGGAGGCATTTGTTGAACTTTTGGGTGGAATTATTGAGTTTTTGGGTGAGCTGAAATACTGTTATTGCTTGAATTGTTGGGACTATAGTGGCGCAATCTCTGGGTTGTTTGTTGAATCGGAAGGGCATTGTGACCCCTGCATTGCTTCCTGAAGTTGGTTAACTAATTTTGGTTTACTGCGTGTGTTTAGTCTCTTGATTTCACTTGCCTTCCGTATTCGTTTCAATTGAGTTCATTTGTTGCCTTTGTTGAAGCATCTGCTGCGAGTGTGGCGTTGTATAGCTTCTACTGTTGGCTGATGCATTGGGGGCCATAGGTAGCATTTACTCTGCTCTGTTATAGCTATTCCATTGATTTTGAACTACGTTCTGCACCAGTGGTACTGGTTGGCATACTTTCCCTTGCTTGTGTTAACTCTATTGGGTTGGATACCTGATTATCTACCAAAGGCTTGTGACTGTGTTGCTCTTGTTGACTTTCTGAACTACAATTGCTGGATTTAGCATATTATTGGGATACTTGTTGAAACTTTGGTTGGACAACATTTGCTTGTCGACTAAGCGACTTGGATAGTCCCTGTGCTTATTGAATAGCCTTTGCCAGTTGCTAATTGTTGTTAATAGTTGGGCATCCTGTGGTTATTGAGTGTCTTTGTTGCTTTGTTGGGATATTGGTATAAATTGTGGGCGACTCGATTGTACATTTTCTGGGTGATTAAATTGGTAATTGCTGGTTGCACTGAGCGTTGGAAAGTCTGTATTTTGTTGTTCGAGCTGACTGTTAGGAGAAATGGTGAGACCAAAATCATCCTTTAGGTTTAGAGCTTCTCAATCTCAACCTCCACCCCAAGCCTCCATTCCTGTCAATACCCTTATAAATCAACCTTCCGCTTCCGGTGTCCGTACCCGATTAGGCAGGGGTAGGGGTGCCCACGTGGCTTCCGCCACTCACCTTAGAGGGCATTTAGAGTTCACTAGACTCGCCAATCAGCGACGCTATGCTCAAGCCTGTGAGCGGCGTATAATCCCGTGCAAGTGCGCGGACGACATAACTATGGTCTTTTTAGGTATCCAAACGGAAGTTGAGCGCATGTACACCGCCATTGGATGGCGCCCCTATCTTGCGGTCTTCCAACCCGTTTGGCCTCAGTTGGCAGTGATCCTGGCCCGTCGACATCCGCTCAGCCCCCTCCACCAGCAGGGGCTAAGGACTGGCACTAGCTCCGGATGCAGGTTCAGAATTTGGAGGCCCGGATGATTAACATCGACAACAATGTGGCGACTATGGCACAAAATCTGGCGGCTTTCATGCAGCACTCGGGTTTCCCGCCCCCAGCACCACCTCACCCTCCACTTTGACCCGATTCCAGGGGAGTTTTGTTGCCCTTTCTTCTACCTTTGATGTTTACTTGCTACATTGAGGGCAATGTACCGTTTAGGTGTAGGGGGGATTGGATCAGTTGTGGTTCTCATTTTTAGTAGTTTTTAGTTTTAGGTGTTTTTCCTTTAATTCTAGTGTGTTATTTGAATCTCTTTCTTTCTTTTTACTGATTAGCTCTCATATGAATGCCAAAGTTTGATGTTGGGTTATTGATTTTAAATTTACTCTTGCCAAGTTTTAATGATAAAAGCGTATTGAGTTGATGTGGTTGAGTCCAAAATGTCTCTTTGGTGAATATCGATGACTGTTTGACTCTTTTGATGTCTTTGTTAACTTTTCTAGGCATAAGAAATGATTGTTGGCATTTTCATATAAATTGGTCCAATATTGACTCTAGTTCTCCATGTTTGGCAATAATGAGGCGAGCTGCTCCTATTTTTTATTTTTAGTGTTGTTATTTTGCGTTTTTGTGTTGTTTGGCTGTGAATAAACTTGACTGTACTTCGCTATTAGTTACTACTGAATAACCGGGGATCTGCACCTAAAAGTGTCGGTTCTCGCGTCAAAAAATAGTACTTTCTATGAGTACGTGGTCGTATAGCGATAGGAGCTGAGTAACCGGACTTCTTCATCTAAAAATGTTGGAGTTCACGTCAAAAGGCTCCAATGGCTAGAGATTAAGTCTTTTTTGTGTTATTATTATTATCAAAAAAAAAAGAGAGAATGAAAAAATGAAAAAAAAAAAGAGAAACAAAAAAAAGAGAATAAAAAATAGAAAACGTGAAAAAAAGAAAAGTGCAGGTTGTGTTAATGCATGTTAGAGGTCAGTTCGCCGACTTATGGACTTAATATGGAGACATTGGTTAATATTTGGACTGTTCGCTGATAAATGTTGTGTGCCATTCCTTTTTCTTAAATTAGTTAATTTGGAATTGAAAGAGTTTGTAATCTAGAACCTAACCAGGGTGATGTCTAGTGGATTTTGATCACTAATGCTCGATATACGGTTTTCCTTGGTATCTTGGCAATATAGTAGATAGAGCAATGGCCATAATCAAATCTTGGTGTCTGCTTACTTTTCCTATGCTTGAGGGCAAACATGGTTTAGGTGTGGGGGGAATTGATAGGTTGCAATTTTCTCATTTATTTTATTATTAATTTTTCCTATTACCTGACCCGATGTGGATTAATTAATAGTTTCTATTCACTTTTAGTATTTTGCGTTTATTTCAGGGGGCAGAACGAAAATATGATAACAGGTGCCAATTTGACAGAAAAGAAGTCCAAATGATAGAACTTGTCCCAGGGGCATTTTTGGAAAAGAGATGCAAGCCCTTTTTGGTCATTTGGCCGAAGTCTTCCTCTGGAGAAAATGAGAGCCGCCGCACGAAGATTGAGGAAGAGATGAAAAAAAGGAGAAAAAGAGGCAGAGGATTTTGACCTCCTGGAGCTTAGTCTCACTTTTGACTTTTCTTCTTAGCCTTTAGTAGTCATTCTCCACGGTTGTAAGGAGAAACGATGAAGAGCTTTAGCTTAGCATTAGATTTTTCCTTTTAGACTTTTGGTTAGGACCTCTCCTATGCATGTCAGAGGAGATTAAACAACTTTGACTTTTCCATTTTCCTTCCTGGCGTAGTCTTCTCTTCGTACGCCTGGACAAGTAGAAACCATAGAATCAGTTGCTGTAGCTTTGCTATCTTTTCAAACATTCGGACGAATTGGACTCTTCTAATTTCGAAGGACAATGGCCGCAACTTTCTCTGCGATTTTCTGTGGGTTTTGTTCATCAAATATCAACTAATTTTCCAACTCTAGTCAAGGGACAACGAAAGCTTTGATTCGCCTAAAAATTATGAGATCGGTTTAATTTTATCTCTTCCTTTTATTTATTGGTATTCGCATATTCCTTGATTGCAGTACTTATGGTTGTTCAATTAATTGATTGTTTTGAATGTGGATAATTAGTTAATTTGATAATCTATTGTCAGTTAGGGCATTAAATCCGTAATTGTTTAATTGCGTTAAACTAGTGATAACTGGCATAACTAGATTTGTGTCAGAAGGATATGCGGGCTAATCTGAAATAACCCTGGTAGTGCATTATTTGGTTGGAATAGGGCTCCTCTAACACGTAAGGCAATTGGAGAATTAAATCTTATGGGCATACCTAAGATTATTTCTCAATTAGAACAGTGATTAACGGACGTACCTTAATCACCGACACAGTAAGGAGGGGTTGACTGTCATCACTTGTTTGGAAGTTATCACCTATTTATTAATAAATAATTGAATTAGGTGAACCAATGCTGAAGTTATTCCTTGGCTAGATCTTTAATTAATATTACCTTGATTTTAGTGAATTGCCATTTGACCTTTAGTTGCTTACTTTATTTTATTCTTAATTGTTTCTTGTTTTAATTGATTTAGCCCTTTAATTATTGTTACTCTAAGTTCAGTGAATGGTTGTATAATTTCTAGTTAGTTATTTATTTTTATTTTCTTATTTGAATTTATCTGATTGTTGTCGTTCCTACAAAATCACCCCCTGTGTTACTTTGGATTTCTTAAGAGACAAATATACCCAGTTCCTGAGGATACGACCCTACTTGCCATGTTTACAAATTCATAATTATTTGTGAAAAAAAAGAAAAATCATCCCATTCGGGTATATCGGATTAAGCAAACTCTTCGGGAATAGGGTGAATCAAGTAATCCATTGCACACCTAGAGTCCCTGCTCCAGTACTTGGAATTGGGTTTTGGTCATTTTAACTGGCAATTAGGTTTAATTTTATTATTGTACAGGTTTCGACACCCTGTCATATATATACACATACTAAAAATTATTACTTCCCTTACATTTATGCACTTTTCCTAAATGAACTTGCATTTCTAAAAGTCCAACATTTGAAGTACACTCTAACGATTGCCCAATGAGGAATTAGATGCTCAATGAGAGAATGGTGAGAAACATTAGACATAGAAATAATAAAACTCATTATCAATTAATTATTAATAGTGAAAAACAATAATACACATATATTATATCAAATTTGAGATAACTATGCAAAAGAAGAGAAACATATAATATATTATTAGCATGAATAAATAAAATAAGAAGGTGGTTTGGGAATAAAAAAAACATTGCGCAGTGGAATGTGTTCTTTATCTTAAAGCTACTGTGGAACATTTGTAGTAAAAAAGACAATTTATGGGTGAGGTGGATACATTCAGCAATACTGAAGGGGAGAAGTTTTTGGGAGGTTACTACAACAGCTGGCTGTTTTTGGATTTGGAGAAAAATAATGAAATGTAGAGTTCTAGCTTAGCCATTTATATGCACTTCTATAGGCAATGGAGCCCAAACGTCATTTTGGTATGATTCTTGGCATCCGTCCGAACCACTCTACAAGATATACCTCATTTCCTTGCTCGAGAACTTGGGACCAAATACAAGATCTAAGGTGGCTGATTTTATTCACAACAAGTGCTAGAAATGGCCTCGGGCAAGAAGACTTAACTCTCTTGTTTAGGATTTGAAGGATGCAACTCCTACATCTCTATTGCAAAACACACATAGAGAGGACCATGTAAGGTGGCTAGGCTCATCAACAGGTATGTTCTCTATCAAATTTGCAATGAGGATATTCCCTAGTGGTGAAATTGTGAAGTGGCATAAAATGGTGTGGGGAAAGGGTTGCATTCTGAAGCTTGCTTTTACTTTATGGTTAGCTGTACAAGGAAAGCTGATGACAAAAGATAGACTAAGAAAATGGGGAATGCAGAATGTTGATTAAACATGTGTACTCTATCGGGGAATTGAGTCAGTAGCCCACTTGTTTTTTGAGTCTACGTTTGCTAAGTCAGTTTGGCAAAAAGTAAAAAAATAATAATAATAATGTGTCTTTTATATAGAGGAGATGTGCTGGCAGATGGAGGTGCAATGGTGGAGTGTTTTCTTGAAGGGTGAATCCTTTGCAACTCAACTTAGAAGGCTATTCTCTCTACGATTGTTTGGCACTTATGGCAAGAGAGGAACAGCAGGATCTTTAAGCAAACCAGCAAAACCAATTTCAACTTGTTGCAGCAATTGTAAATTTTGTCCAATCAACATGTGTATCTTGGGAGGGTGCTCCAAGAACAAAGGAAAATTTGGAACTAATGCTCGAATGGGGACTTAAATATAAGTGTTTGATGAGCTAGATAGGTGTTATATATATGAGTCATAACTAAATACTTAGTTACTATAGAGATGGAAACATTGGAGTATATAGTGCTGACAGACACAGGAAACAGAGCTATGATGTAATAGATGCAGAGCTTCTTGTACACTTCTAGTGAATTCAATAAAAACTCTTTTTGAGAAAAAATAAGCAAGAAGAAAAAGAAGTTTAATTATCATAATTAATTTTGATTATCCATATGATACTATTTCACTCTAATTTGCATCTGAATTCATGCTCAACCTTTAATATCACTATTTAAAATTTAGAGAAATATAATGATTCAAAGTCAAAACGTTGGGGATCAAAAGTGTAAAATCTAAGTTGTTGACTAACAGTCCTAACAGTAATTTGATGTTGACTGTTAGTCATTATTCTGTTTCCGTTAATTGTTCTAAATCTACCTAAGATCACAAATTTTGGAAATTTGGCCGAAGCATTAGGGACCAATTTCGCATGCAGGTCAAACATCCGGGGCTAAAATTGCATTTTTCCCTAAAACGATTATGATCTCCTTGTAATAGGCATCATAATGAGAAAAAGAAAGTCAAGGCAACTGATTGTTGGGTTCCATATAAGGAAATCTTGATTTACAGATATTTTAATTTGGAATTGTGATTTCTTGGATAATTTATTGAGCTTGTGTGACTTCTACTCATGACATGCTTCCAGGAAAAACTAATCTTATGGATGTTTTTGTTTTCTCCGACTAAATTACTTTGGCCTTGGTGAAGACCACATTAATCCTTCAAGCAATTCCTTTAGTAGATCTGGAAGGTCCTTGAACTTGTGATAAGAACTATACAGATTTGATGCTTGTTTTCAGGTGCACTGATTAATATAGTACCTCTACATCCTTTGATTGCAGTGCTGGAATTCATGGTTTTGTCTTTGCTAATCCAGGAGGACTAGATCATTGCTGCTAGTTATCAAGTATTCCCTCTGTTTTTATATAAATGAGGCAGCAATATTTGCTTTGGTTTGAAAGGTGATTGATTTTGATAGTGTTCCATGATATCACCTACTTCTGGAAGGTGCTCTTAGGGGGACTGTAAAACTGAGAGCACTGGCCAATCATTGCAGATTTTCTTCAAAGCACATTTGATTATGCCATAATTTAGCTATAACAGTGATTTTTACTACTAATGGTCCATCAAATAGTAGGACTAGGATCTCAGATTTGCTCTTATAAAAATGTGTGTAGCCTTGGTATTATTTTTTTGTTTATTTGGTAGTCCTAACTCCTAACTCCTAAAGTTTCTTTAAAATTGTCTTCTGCTGAAACAAATAAATACATGAATCTCCTCCTTGACTATTTTAGGTGAAAGTCTAAGAACTTCCACATGCTGGTTGAAGAAATCACAGAAACCAGAAGATTTTATACTTATTCAGCGGAATGCACTCAAACAATAAGTCTTTTGCTCCTTTGTATGATTTATGCAGTGCTCAAAACACCCCAAAAAAGAAATTAAAGAGTACTCTTTAAATTTTGGATTGCATGCAATTGCTTGAGCAAGTTTGCGAAGATTTACTTATCTTCTTGTTGTCTTAAAGTTAACATGGAACTAGGCATGTTAAAGAGATGAATCTGAAATTTAGACATACAAATTTTTTTTTCCAATTATCACACCTAAAAAACCCTCATGAATATGAATGTTAGTTTAATAAAATTAGTCATGCATGTCAGAATAAAAATTCATTTAAAAGTGTGTCATGAATTTGAATGTTAGTTTAATAAAATTAGTCATTCATGTTAAAATAAAAATTCATTTAAAAGTGTGTCATGAATTTGAATGTTAGTTTAATAAAATTAGTCATTCATGTGAAAATAAAAATTTATTTGAAAGTATGTCTAGGAAGCCATCCAAATGGGTCACCAATGATTCTCCAGATAATTCTTCCGCTACTTCCAGGATGCCTTAAAAATCCAATTTCCAATCTTTGAAGAACTTCAGAACTCCACGGGAAGTACTCCGTCAACTTGTTTTGATATGTTTTGGCCATCAGTATTTGAAGAATGGGACCCCCTTAACTTCATCAGTAAAATCAAGAAAGAGATCTCTTTTGCTTTTCATTTTTAAAGTGATATCAACACAAAGCCCATAGTCAGTCAATACTATATCATACAAGTAAGCACTTTTTGTAGTTTATATTTTTTGAATGGGTCCTAGCAAACTAGTCTTGCATTTGCAGTCTTGTTCGGGAGCTGCAAGATGCTGAGTGGCCATTCAAAAAGAAAAGAAAAATAAATGGTTGGGTGGCCATTAATTATTAGCCAAATTGAGAAAATCAGGTCCCGGTAAAAATGAGTCAAATGTTCGTGTCTTTTAGGACACGCAAAAGATGAATAACTACTGTTCAAATTCAACGAAACAAAGATCACTTCCCTAATTTTTTGAAAAGGAAACATCTACACGAGATTTCTGGGAATATTCTAGAAATTTTCTCCCGTTGACTGATTTAAAGAGTGAACAATTATGCTATTCCTCGCTGCTACTGATCAAGATTGCCATATTAGTATAAAACAAGACAGGTGAAGAATGGTGGTTACTGAGTTTTACCAAGTTGGGACTTCTGCAATTTAATCAGGTAAGTCGTCTTACGAATTCAACAGAGTTGCAAGGTTTTAGTTTCTTCCCAATCTCTTCCGGTCGCCTTTTATGTCGTTTAAATTTGAACTGATTTTGATTTTCAATTACCTCTAACTTAAGTTTTAATTTTTGGGCATACAACACTTTGTGCACTTCGCAAGTTTTTGAGTAGATGTAAATAATACTTGATTCTTATTCTATTGTATGTTGCTACTAAAAATGGTTAGAGACTATTTATGACAAGCGGAAAAGGCCATGGACAACCCATAATTGCAGAATATCCAGTTCTTGTGAGGTGGTATCCGTTAAAATTGATAGCTTGATGCTGGGATGGGATGCAGAGCTAGGATTAAAGGGTTAATTAGTTGAATTTTTACACTTGGAGAATGTATATTTGTTGTGCGACAAATGGCAATGCTTGTCTGTATGTAGAGTGTACGAGATGATTGTGGCTACAATAGTGGTTTTTGTTGACTGATTCTTTTGTTTTATTCACAATTTCAGTATGTTGTTTCTAGCGTACGACTGTAATATACTGTCATTGAAGTCATGGGCTTGAATTCTCCGCGGACTTCTTCAGAGAAGAAAAAGATGTTTGAAGGAGAAGAAACCACTACGGAAGCACAAGACCGAATAAGCCAATTACCTGATGCAATTCTGTGTCACATGCTCTCCCTTCTTCCGACTAAATTAGCAGCACAAACTGGGATTCTATCTAAACGATGGAGGGACGTTTGGCTTTCAATACCTGCTCTTGAATTTCAGATGCATCTACGGGCAAATTATGAGGGTGATATGACTGCTTTTGATAGCTTTGCAAAGCCTAAAATTGAGAGTTTTACTAATTTTCTGGATCGGCTTTTTGCTATTCGTGACACTTCATCCATTAAAAAGTTCAGATTGGTGTTTGATCATCAGGTTGACTCTAGATGCCTCAATAATTGGTTGTCTGCTTTGCATAATATTCAAGAAATTGATCTCGAATTATTGGTGCAAAGGGAATTCCCCTGGAGTCCTTTGGCGGATAAATTGCTGGAAATCTTGAAACTGAGTTGCATTAGTTTGCCCAACATCCCATCTTCTGTTTCTTTTCCACGTCTTAAGGTTCTTCATCTTCATTCAGCCACGTATGTGGATGATGCATCGGTTGAAAAGTTACTTTCTTCTTGTCCAGTCCTTGAGGATTTGCAGATATCAAGGTGGCAGTGGGATAACGTTAGGAATTTTGTGATTGCAGTCCCTTCATTGAAAAGGTTGACTTTGGACTTCAGTACACCTGAGATGGACTTATATGATGGCGATGATTACGAAGATGGTGTTGAGTACAAACTGATAATTACTGCACCAAATTTGGAGTATCTAAACCTGATTGATTATATGTCAGATTCAATTCAGGTCAGTTCCATGACCAGAGTAACTGAATCACGCCTTTCTGTTTACAAAATCTTAACATGTGTTCAGCGGACAGCCGAACAAACAAGTAATTATGAAAGCAATGTGCGTGAAATATTTCGAAGCATCCCAAATGTCAAGCACCTAACAATAGGCGAATTTACCATGAATGTAAGCCATGACTCAAATTCCAATCCTGCTTATTGCTTTCTAATTGTTATACCATCAATTGCTTTCTTGGTCACAACTTATAGCTGTCTTCATACGTTTGCAGTCTTTGGGTGAATCTCTTGATAGCAGGCTGCCAGTGTTTCAGAACTTGGTCCACCTGGAGATCAGTTTTTATGTAGCGAACGGCGCTATACTGCTGCCAAGTTTGCTCAAAATCTCTCCTAAACTGGAAAGCCTTATCTTGCCTCAGGTACATTACATAAGAGACTTGCACAATTTTGAGAGAAATATGGTGAGCGTTGAGCACTCCTGTTTTCTTTTGACCAAAAGTTGATTTGTTTGTAATTTTTTTTCCCTATGTCCTGGATTTCAGGGGATTACCAGTCCAAATGTAATCGGGTGGTTTAACCCTGAGGAGAATCAAGTTAAGCCTCCGCAAGACGTACCTGAATGCCTGCTATTTCGCCTGAAAAATGTGGAAATTTCGCGAATTACTGGAAGAGTAGAGGAAGAAGTGGAGGTGTTGATATATCTTCTGGGAAATGCAATGGTTCTAGAGAAGATGACGATTTGGTACGAAGAATATTATGTTTCCGGTGGACCGATGGATACTACTAATTATCCAACTGCTCGTCGGGTGCAGGATCGTTTATCTTTCACTGACAAATTGATGAACTGCACTAGGGGATCTGCTGCTTGTCAACTTGACATACAAATGCCTGAACTACAACTCTGAGCTCTGAACTTGCGACAGAATGTTGGTATTGTATTGTACATATCTGCACTTGTTTCTTGTGCATTAGGAAGAAAGTGAAGAATCTGTGCGTAAATAAATACTTATAGTATTCGAATTTTATAGGTATCAGATTTATTTTTAAGATTATCCTACTCTAAATGACATACGACTTATACAATAGATACAAACTAAATAATCACTCACCTAACTTTAGAAATTCCCATATTTATATCCATCACTCAAACATGTATTTTTTAATATCATTTTGCAAGTGAGCTCTTATTTTTGGATCACTTTATCCTCTTGATATTTTAATTTTTCTCTATATAACACTCTTAGCCTTTTTTTTTTCCTGTTAGTATTGTCTTCTATTAAAACAAATTAATACATAAATCTCCTCCCCAACTACTTTAAAGTGAAAGTCTAAGAACTGCCGCATGCTGTTTGAAGAACCCCCATGTTTTTAAACTCATATCGGACCGGGTGGTCCAATCGGTCAAATAAAAAATTGGCCGGACATCTGGTCCGAGTCAACTTAAATAACAGCATTTTCAAAAGTTCAGTCAAAATCATTCAAAGATCAGGTTTGACCAGGCACTAGTGAAACCGAAACCTGGTTTTTCCATTTTCATATATTTTGATGATTTTTTCCCCTTCCCTTCCTTTGATCTTTGGCTAGAGGCTAAAAACTAATCTAAAAAGAGAAAAGAGCAAAAATGGGAAGAGAAGAAATTGAACTGCCAGATGCAATACTAATTATCCACTCCACGGGTAGATTTCCCTTGTCATCCGAAAATGTGAGACTGATATGGAATTTCTGGACCTTGTATAGATGGGTTAACCTTTTCGTATCAGCGGCCTAATTGGATTAACTTCAGTAAGTCTACATTGTCGTTTAAAGTTTGATAATGAAAATCACTATTGCTTTTGAAATTTCCCACAGGCCTAAGAACAATACCAGAAAACTCAGTATCCATAGCTACATAAGGATAGTCATCCACAATTTCTCGGATATATGCAAACACTTCTTCAAGATTATCATTCCATAGCTCCCGAATTTGAACTGATTCATTTGTAGGCAAAAGTGACACCTTTCTTTTTAACTGTTTCAAACAAAATCTACGCAAAATTTCTTTCAAAGAACCTAATCATCAGAGATCCTTGAGATTACCAGAACCTATACCCAATCTATTGGACAACCCTCCAATTCCAACAGATCTACAAGAAAGTCAAAACCCAGAAAAATCAGCCCAGAAAGCAACAATTAATCAAAACCTACAGAGCATTGGCTAGGGGCTAAGAACTAATCTTAAAAAAAAAAAAAAAACAAAAATGGGAATGTGATAAAAGAAAAGAGAGAGTTATGGTGTAGTCTAGAGGAAGAAGAAGAAGACAAAATAATAATAATAATAATAATAATAATAATAGAGAGCAAGTGACGGTTGCTCCTCCTTATTCCTTGGCTGTTCCTTCACGTGAGTTTCCTTCTCAGAAGCCATGAATCAAAATTAACTTATAAAAACCAAAAGGCTTTATCGGGACTCAAGAGAACAAGGCTTCCTAGGAAGAACAAGAAATTGAAGGATAGATCATACCAAGTAAGTGACGGCCCAACAAAGGAAACAACAAGTATTAGGTTTAACATTTATTTGTTTTGAATGCCCTAAAACTTTCTAATAATTGTGTTTCAGACTTTTATAGTTTTATTAAAATGTAAAATTAACCTATCACATTTTCCAAATTACTTTATTACTTATGGCTTTTAAAACTATTTAAGTAGAGTCCTTTTAGACTAAATCTAAACTCATAAAACAACTATGTAAAGTTGTAAACCCCTAAATTATTTAAGAGGAACTTTTATGTATTATTTTAATTATGCATCATTAATATATATTTATGACGTATTTATAACGTCATCCAATTCAACTCCCAGTTGGACTCGATCGAATTCATTGACCCCTGACCCCTGAGTTTGGCTAAGTCAATACCTGGTCTGAGTCTGAAAACATTAGAAGAAACTAGAGAAATCGAAAGATTTTATACTTATTCAATGGAATGCACTCGAACAACAAGTTGCTACTTTTTATGATTTATACAAGCTTGGAAACACGAAATAAGAAATGAAATATTTAAATTTTGGATTGCATTAAATTGTTTGAGCAATTTAAGGAGATCTATATATCTTCTGGTTACCTTGAATTTAACATGGGATTAGATATATTAATGGGTTGGGTCTGGATGGATCTGTATTGTTAGATCTAGATTTTAGACCTATTAAATTTTTTTCATAACCACGTCTACACAAACTTTATGAATTTGAAAACTAGTTTAAAATAATTAGGGGTGTTAATCGGGTTCTATGAGTTGGACATTGACAAATTCAAGCTTAGTTCAAAAAATAAATAGGGCTTTCAAGCGTTCGAGTTCATAATATAGACACACATATGCACTAGCCGGACCATAATCAGGATTGAGTCTAATAAAATCCAAACTTGACTCACATTTATTTTGGGCATATTATTTAGGCCCAAACTTTACTCAACCCTAATAAACATAAGGCTCCTTGGACTTTTTTGGGGCTAAACTAAAAAAAATAAGTGATAGTTTGGATATGTGTAAAGCCATCCAAATGGTCATCCATACTACTCATACCATATTTTGTCTCTCTTTTACTAATGGCAGAAATTACATCATCAAAAGATATCAAAGGACAAATCTGAATTTGGTTGTACTTGTGGGGTTAGCTTAGGTGTAGCTTGTGAAAATTCTTGCTAAAAAGAAAAAATTGACCTGTTGGTGAGGTTTAAAGACTAGAGTGAATGAGTGTTATTTAGAACTTAGTAGAGGTTCCCTGCTCCCTTGCCCTGAGTCCCACATCGAATAGTTAGAGTGTGCGTGAGTTCCACTTAAATTCCATGGGTGCAACCAGAAGTCAGCAATTGCCTTTTGGTTGTACTTGTGGGGTTAGTTTAGGTGTAGTTTGTGAAAATTCTTGCTAAAAAAAAGGACAAATCTGAAGAATGGATACTCTAGATCTACAGAAAATAAAAACTACACTATACAGCTCTAAAAAATATTTTAAAAATAAGATAAAATAGTTGTAATCCCACGAATATTTGTGCTTGCTTTCAATTACCAGATCTACTAACTATTTCAAATCTAGATATTATAGTGAAATTCATCAAATAGACCCAAGAATTCGATATCTAATAATTAGAATATGAAAAAAACTCAGATTTAATAAAGAAAAGGGGGAAAAAACTATGTAAAATTCTCACTAGAAATTTCAAGCAAAAAATAAAACTCTCACTAGAAAAAGAGAGAAGAAAACTCTCACTAAATAACACTACAAAAGAAGAAACTCTCACTAAAAAATCCTAGAAGAGATTTTATTTAGACAAACAAAAAGAAACAATATAGAGGATTCCTCTTATGGGGAAAGATCAGAAAAATCTGATCTCTCTCCCATGGGAGAGTTGGAGGAAGTTTTAAAACCTTCCACTCCTATTTCCAAGCCAATCTTCGGCCTCTCTTTAAATTTGCTATACCATATTTTCTCTCAATGGCATTTTTAGTACAAAGGAATGATAAAATTCAAGTGATATATATTTTCCATTTTCCCTTCCAAAAGGAGACTACTAATAATGTTGAAAAATTATGGAAGAAAATGCAAAAACCATTCTCACTCTTTCAATTTGCATAACTTGCATTTTGCACTCACATTACAGATTCGTTTATTGAAGTGACTAAATCAAACTTGATGAACATTCAATAACGGTACAACATAATTCATTAATTTCAGTAAAATATTTTCATAACCACCAAAAAAGAGGGTAAAAAACAACCAAAATGATCCAACAAAGGGGTCAATAGCTACTAGAGTACTAGTAATATTGTGGTAGGACAGGCGAAGAGAAACATGTTATTGCACTAGATACAACAGAGGGGATGAGAAATCAAAAGTACTTAAATTGGAGCTAAATAAAAAACACTAGTATACCATTTTCAAGGGTTGAATATGCAAATTAAAATAAGGGTAACCATTTTATACATTGTCAATGTATAATTGTTTTTACACTAGTAAGGTTATAACTAGGGCTGCAAACGAGTCGAGCCGAGTCGAGCTTTGAGCTAATCGAGTCGAGCTTTAGCTAAATTTTATCAAGCTCGAGCTCGAGCTCGAGCTCGACGAGCTGGCAATTTTCGAGCTCGAGCTCGAAAAAAATAAAAAAATTTTTTTTATTTTTTAAAAAAATAAATAAAATAATATTTTTTTCTGAATAAATAATAAAATATTAAGGATATATCCGTAATTTCACTATGAAAATAAAAAATAAAAAAATATATATATAATATACGTAATTTTATTATTAAATAAAAATAAAAATAAAAAATATATATATATATTCAAGCTCGCGAACCGGCTCGCGAGCTAACGAGCTTAATATTCTGAGCTCGAGTTCGAGCTCGAGTTTGACTCGAGCTCGACTCGAGCTCGATTAATGTCGAGCTCGACTCGAGCTTGACTCGAGCCGCTCGCGAGCGGCTCGCGAGCGGCTCGATTCGTTTGCAGCCCTAGTTATAACATACCACATAACTTGAGTTCAAATTTGAAATTCAAATCATGCGCATGTGCTAACGAGCGCGGGATATACATATAACAATTAACTCATCCACCATCAAGTTTTACATTTATAATATTTTAAATACCCCACAAGTGATTTTTCACAAGTATACGAGTCGTTTATTGAGTATAAGGGTATTAGGTGTCGATCCTATAGGGAAGAATTTCAATTACCGGTGATTTTTGAATTCCTTTATTATTTAGACTATCACAAGCACAAGAAATTAAATTTACACTATAAAATTAACAAAAATACAATAGAAAGCTCCTAGAGGTATGAAATTTCTTACTACTCTTGCAAATGACATTACTGGTTAAGTGAATGCTCCTAGAGTAATTTTCTAATATATGTGAAAGCTCCTAGAGTAATTTTCTAATATATGTGAAACCGACTCTTGTAGTGAATTAACTTACTTGTAATTAAATCATACATACTCTCTTGGTTATGAAATTAACTACAAATTCATTTCTTTCATGAAATTACATGAAACAAGTCACCAAAACCACATTGGTGCTCCTCTACTCTCGTGAGTAAACTCCCTAGATTTATCACTTTCTTGAACTAATGGTAAATTCTAATTCTCATTGCAAACTTAACACCTTAAGATTGTCACAATTAATGACTGGTTAATCATGAGTAGCTAAACAAAAGTGATAAATAACTTGTTCAAAATAATAGCACCAAATAACCAAATAAACATCACTAACAAGATATAGCAAGTTCATCCACACTCTAGACAGAAACTTTAGAAACACAAATCCAAAACTTACATATTAACCATATTTAAGAATCCAATACAAAAGATAAAGAGTTGGAAAAGAGATAACTCTTGTCACATGAGTTTCAACCCCTCCTTTTTCATCCTAATCTAGTCAATACACAAGAGTGGGTAATACACATAACTATCTAAACTATTCTATACTATACTAACCTAACTAATGAACTAAGGAAATTCTAATGAAGACTACATTTTTGGTAAGTTTCTCTAGCCTTTCAAAGTTTTAAAATGGTCTCCAAAGGCTGCTATTTATAGAGAATTCAACTCAAGGTGAGTTGTTTCTTGGTTGGCAAAGTTGGCTTTTGAACTCACCAAGAGTTGTTCTCTAAATTTTCACACTCTTCTTGGTCAGATACAGCCGAATTCTGAGTTGTAGATGAGTCAGAAAAGTTGTGTAAATGCAAAACAAGTTGTAGAGCAAGTTGCAGCAGAAAAACTAGAATATGCAACCTCAAATACGCTACCTTACGTTGCGTATTGCATCTCACATATTGCCTTTTGTAGGTTTGCGCTTTTTGGGCAGAATTCATCTTTGCTCTGTTTTTTGTCCAATTTCAACTGATATTTTCTCAATGATGAAAGTCGAACTAACTCTTGTACGAACATAAAAGTTGTAGGACTTGAGTTAGCTTTCCAATGCCTTAAGAATTATCCAATTTGGAGCTCTGTGGACCGATAAATGACCAAAATAGCCTCGAATGGTTAGAACTCTGTTTCAGCTTTCGACCATGAAAATGTACTTTGGTATTTTGATATTTTGACTAAGACAATGACCAAACTGGACTTTGATATCTTCATAGAAAATGGAGTTCTATCTCTTAATTTCAAAATGGTGTATGAATTACCTCAATCTGATACTTGTAACTCAAGATATAGCCAAAACACCACAGGGTATCAAAGCTGTGAAACTTCCTTCTTGTATACTAAGTTGCATTTCATCTCTTGCACTTCATATTCTCTTTTTATCATTTCAAACCATCATCAATCATCCAATTATCTTTTCAACTCACTCCATTTGATGATTGAATTTTTAAACCTACAAAAATAAGAAGTTTTCACTATTAAAATCCATAAAAATATAATTTTTAACACTTAAATCACAAAATGCATATTTTCACTGACAACTTAGTTCAGTAGCTATAAAAGTAATTAAAACATACCAAAACTAATTAATAAAACACACTAAAAACATATAAAATACACACTTATAAAACTCTCCCATATTTAAACCATTACTTATTCTCAAGCAATAAAAATTACAAACCGACAATGATCCAACATTTTGAAAATAAACATATGTGCACAATTCAACTTCATTTCCTAAAAATAAGGTAAATAACCATTATACAATCACTCCATTAAGCTCAAGTACTCATAATATCAAGTAAAGAAGAGCCAATTATACCATAATTGTAACTAGTTCACGTCAATTTCTCATCCTTATCCAATTCCACAAGCAAGTAACTCATATGGTCAATAAAATATTTTCTAAACCCATGATCATCTTTTTATTCAAACTTAAAGAGAGATTTATTCATATAACATAGCTAAATATTACTCAAGTTATGAAAGTGCCTTTTTACGAGAAAATCGATATTTTTAGATGAAAATTGCCGGTTACTCAACACTTTACATACTGAAGTTGTGTTGCATACTGTTAATTTAAGTACCATTTTACGCAAAAGTCGACATTTGTAGAAGAAAACTCTCAGTTATTAAGTACAAGAACCATTGGAGTAGAACAACTTTTATTCTCGTTTTTCTTTTTTTTTTCTTCTCCTTTTTTTCAAAGTAAAGATAATAATCATTCCCTCAAAAGAATAATCATGAGAAGAGTGTTACACTTATTGACTAAATTAATCACTTAACTATGTAAAATCAAGTAAAGAGAAGAAATTTCATCAAATTTGCAAAATTTAGGCATAATTATCTCTACTTTGCAAGATATACTTTCCTATAAATACATAAATTATAATCAAATAATAATTATTTTCAAGTTAAATAAGAAAAGAAGTTTTCAAGTCACATATATTTATCTCAAAAGTAGAAAGAATTTGAATTACTGATGGTATGAAACTTGTTACCCCTTGGATAAAATTGAAAAAAATTTGAAATCTTTTGATGCAAATTTGTAATTTTGGAAAAAATTTGGCAGAGTTTTCCCTTAAAACTGGACGAAACTCCCTACCAACAAATCCAATTTTGAACAAATTAAAAAACAAGAAATATTTCCAAGGCAAATCTAAATCATTTCCATCACAAGTCAATCACAACCAACATATATAATATCAATTCTCCCTCCTCCCCCGCAACACTTAAAATACACATTGTCCGCAATGTGTAAAAAGGGAAACTAAGATAAAAAAAAAAAAAAAAAAAGAATACTCCCATATAGTTGTGATTGAAATGTGTAACATTGAATCTTCACAATCCATTGTCCGTGTTTCTTCAAAGTTTCATGAGTTCCATTGGAATCCATTAGTAATACAACCTAAAATGCAAAATAGCAAATAAACTAGGTAAGGGTCAATGATGCAAAAAGGTGACAAAGGCATGAAGAAAATTTTGCAAATAACTCTTTGCCAAAGTCTCTCACATCATCACACCACATTTCCCAAACTCTTTAAACATTTAGCACAATTATCAAGAATATTTAGCACATTTTCTTCTATAGGTAATTATAACATCACCATATAATAACGAAATTAGGAGCAAAACTCAATCTAAGAACATACATTATGCACATGTTCAATTTTACCCTTAAATTATCACCAAAATTGCTAAATTCTTCACATATTTAAAATTCATTATCCAATCATACTCTATATGAAGATTAAGCAATTAAATAGTCTAAAATTTCACCGTATAATGAATGTGTACATGTAAGCATCATAAACACGTCACATTTTAGCAATTTCAACCATCCAATTATGTTTAACAACATTTCAAGACCAAGTACCTCATTGATCATAAAATAGGAAAGTACATAAAGTGAAATATTGCATAAATCACCACATTCCCACATTTGATCATCTAAACATGCTTAGAGATGTTACATAAGCATAAGGGAGCTTATATGCATCAACAAATAACATCACCAATTCACCATTCAAAGTGTATCAATAAAACTCTACAAGATATGTAAATAGTAAATATTAACATACGAAATTAAGTTCAAGAAATTTACCTCAAGTTGGTAGAGTGATGTTTGGTGATGTAAATAATGCAAAAATCCTATGAAATTCACCCCAATTAACCTCCAATTGCTTGAAATAGAAACTATGAATCCTAACCTTCAATCGATTTTTGAGATGTTTTTCTTGAATTCTAATCGGTTAAAATGACTCTATGAAGGTCAAATGATGTTTGTTGGATGATTTCTTGCAAGAAAATGGTGTATAAGAGGAAATTGGTGAAGTGTGTGTGAGAAAATATGAGGAGAAGAAAAAGAAGAGCATGAACAAGGAACCTGCGTTTTTCTTTAAAAAAGCTAAAAATGCGAGTTCATAAAATGCAGCCTTGAAGTCGCGTTTTTACGATTCGTGTTTTCTGATGTAATTTTGCTAGACCAAATACGTGACTTCTGAAAACGCGACTTTAAGTCGCATTTTGAAGCTTGCATTTTCTTCTTTATTTTTGCAGAATGGAATACACGACTTGAGATCACATATTTATGAGCTTACGTTTTCTTCACTCTATAGTGTTGCTGCAAAAATTTCTGAACTTTTCAAAAATTATGCTTTTATCCCAATTACTCAAAATGCATCCTAGATCATTTTTTTGCCAAAATAATCAATACACGCACATGTAAAATGATCAAAAACATGTATTCTACCCCTTCATAACGAATCAAAAACAGCATTTGCTCAAATTGAGGGGTGGAGTTTCTTGATCAAACTTCGTCTTTTTCACCTCAAAGGGTCACATTTGCTTCTATTTCCCAAACTTACAAATAAAAACAACAAAACAATTTAAACACATGATTTAAACATAAAATCACACCAAATTAACCTAAATTACCAAAATATTGGGTTGCCTCCCAATTAGCGCTTTTGGTTATAGTCGTTGGTTCGACTATTGAAGCTCATTTTTCAAGAAGGTTTGGTTAATGAATAATCCATCATTTTAGGTCGTGGTGGATCATTAAAATGTGACTTTATGACAAAAGCAACATAATCAAATGATAAGAGAGATGAAAGTGATTTACCTATCTCAAGTGATTCATAGATATTACCTTGAATGTGTATCACTTAAGAACGCACCAAAGGAACGTCCGCATGGCTTTCTTGGGGAATAATACCTTTAAAATCTATACTCTCAATACATTCCTCAAGAGGGGTGAAAAATGAGTCGTTAAGTCTCACCTCTTGAGGTTTAAGATTTGCTCCAAAGGTACTATCATGTGAAATGGATATTTTCTTATTGAAACACAATTGAGATTCATCATTTTCATCAAAATATAATCCATTTTCACATACAACATTCCTACCATTCATGCTAGGGTCATTTTGCATATCATCAGAAGAAATAACTTCACATAACGCATGCAATTGTTCATGTAATCTACCAAAATGAGAAACTAATTTATCTAACCTTTCTTTAATTCTAGCAAAACAATCAAAGGTTGCATTAGCTAACTTTTCTATAGCTAAATCAAAGTGATTAGAGAATTTTTCTATGGTTAGCTCCTAAGATGGTTTAGAATCATTAGCTAATGGTTCATTTTCTAATTCCCAAGATAAAGATGCATTAGATAACATTTCTACTGCCAATTCCCAAGATGGTTTAGATTCATATTGGACACATTCAGGTTGGTAATCATAAGAACATGGAGAAGCAATATTAACACTATGATTATCCTAACCATATGCATAAGAATTGCCCCAACTAGAGTTGTTTTGATCAAAACAAAAATTATAATGCCCAAATTCATCATAATAATCCACATTTTATACTTGCATACATTCATAAGTAGTATGATACCCTCTACACAAGTCATAAATCACATGATAAGAATTGAAAGCATTGTCATTTCTCTTTTGTTCAAGCATGTTTGTTATAGTGTCCAATTGAATTTTTAATGTAATAACATCAAGTTTAGCCTTTATACTTTTTAAACCGTTTTCAAATGATATACCTTCGGTAATTTCTCGATTACCTCTATTCAAGGAACTTTGCCCGTGGTAACAATTTATTGTCGATCTTCCACTTCTCAAGCATTGTTCGCCCATAATTCCTACTCTTCTAGAGTTCCTAAACATGTTTTCAAAGTAACTCAAAAACATATTTAGTCAAGAAGAATAGATGACTCAACATATATAAAATATTCAAATAAAGACTCAACTAGACACTAAACATAACAAACAAGACACTAGACACAACAAAAACATGAAAAACAAGTAAAAATATTGAGCAAATCCACCCCAACAACGACGCCAAAAACTTGATGAACGCGAGGTATACATATAACAATTAGCTCATCCACAGTCAAGTTTTACATTTATAAAATCTTAAATATGCCACACGTGATTTTTCGCAAATATACGGGTTGTTTATTGAGCATAGGGGTATTAGGTGTCGATCCCACAGGGAAAAGTTTCAATTATCAGTGATTTTCGAACTCCTTTATTATTTAAACTATCACAAGTACAAGAAATTAAATCTACACTATAAAAGTAACAAAATACAATAGAAATCTCCTAGAGGTATGGAATTCCGTACTACTCTTGCAAATGACATTACCGATTAAGTGAATGCATTATCTTGGCTAATTATGGCATAATTTCCTAATGTATGCGAAACCTACTCTCGTAGTGAATCAACTATACTTGTAATTAAGCCATACCTACTCTCATGGTTATGAAATTAACTACAAACTCATTTTTTCTATGAAATTACAAGAAACAAGTCACCAAAGTCACATAGGTGTTCCTCTACTCTCATGAGTGAACTCTCTAGATTTATCACTTCCTTGAACTAGTGTTAAATTTCAATTCTCATTGTAAAATTAACATCTTAAGATTATGCCAATTAATGGCCAGTTAATCATGATTAGTTAAACAAAAGTGATAAATAACTTGTTTAAAATAATATCACCAAATAGTCAAGTAAATATTACTAATAAGATATAACAAGTTCATCCATACTCTAGGCATAAACTTTAGAAACACATAATGAAACACAAATCCAAAACATGTATATTAACCATACTTAAGAATCCAATACAAAAGATAAAGAGTTGGAGAAAAGATAACACTTGTCACATGAGTTTCAACCCCTCTTTCTTCATCTCCATCTTCATTCTAATCTAGCCAATACACAAGGGTGGATAACACACATAACTAGCTAAAGTATTCTATACTGTACTAACCTAACTAATGAATTATGGAAATTCTAATGAAAACTACATTTTTGATGAGTTTCTCTAGCCTTCTAAAGTTTTTAAAATGGTCTCCAAAGGCTGCTATTTATAGAGAATTCAAGTTCAAAGTAAGTTGTTTCTTGATTGGCAAAGTTGGCTTTTGAATTCACCAAGAGTTATTCTCCAAGTTTCCACACTCTTCTTGGTTAGATATAGTCGAAAGTCTGAGTTGTAGATGAATCGAAAAGGTTGTGTGAATGCAAAGCAAGTTGCAACAGAAACCTAGAATACGCGACCTATTGTATCCCACGTATTACCTTTTGCAAGTTTGCACTTTTTGAGCAGAATTCATCATTTCTCTGTTTTTTTTATCAAACTTCAACTAATGTTTTTGAGGAGGTTGTGAACCCCAGTTGATATTTTGGGTGGTTGTGAATTCTAAATAAATTTTGGGGAGGTTGAACCCCAGTTTATGTCTTTCTTAACATATGTACCCTTAGGAGGTTAGCTTTTGTTCGTATTGAATGTTTTGAAAATCCAAATTATGTTTTGATCTTAAGGCAATTGGTGTGTTGAGATTGAGCAAGTTGTGCACGCAAATATGCAAGAGATGATAAGAATGGTATATTGTCAAAAATCGTAGCAGTTTGTTTTCCTTTGTTTACTTGGTTAAACTTGAACATTGTCGAACTTTATTATTCATTTTTAAGTTTGCTAATTTTTTGGAAACTCGTTTTAGTAGTTGTACATGTCTTGTTTAATAGAAAAAAGACATGTTTTGTGTTCAAAATACTATGGGCACACACGATTTTTATTAGGCTTATGAGCTTACAGTTTTGTTTTTGTTTTTGTTTTTGTTGTTTGAAAAAAAAATTTAGATGTATAGGATAACTGAGTTCGATTGAGACAATCTGGTCTGTTAGGTCTCGAAAGTGTTATTAAAAATTAATTGGACAAGAAATATCAACATATTGTACTTTTTTTTTTTTAAAGTCAAAAGTATCGCCTTAGTTATTGTTACCAATTAAGTACGGCAAACACTTTTTCTCATATTTTGAGACTAAGTTGTCTAAAGTGTTTTTAAACACTTTTTTCCAAATGAGCCTAAGAATTTCTTAGGCTCATTTGGAGCTGCCATACTTTTGCTCAGAAAATGTGTTTTTGGAGGATAAAAGCACTTTTAAATTATTTGGTGAGCATAAATTCTTGAATTAAAGAGGTAGAGCTTTTGACTATTAAAACACTTTTTGCATAAACTCAAAATTGCTTCTTTTAGAGCAATCTTTATGTTTCAAATGAAAATTAAAGTTATTTTAACGATTCAAAGCTAGCCCTATTTTTGTATAGAATTATTATTTAGCTATTTCACTTTTCTAAAATTAAAATTGACCTCTAGTTTATCTATGAATTCCAAAATTGCCAAATAATTTTCTTTTTTCTTTTTTTTTGAAGAAACCATTTTTTAAACTAAAATAATTGCACAAGTTCAAATTTTATAACTTCTAGTACTTTTTTTTTTTCAATGTATAGCTATATTCGTCTTATCGTATTAGAATTTAAAAATTCAAGGATAAAAAACTTGATTAGTTATGGTGAATAAAGGTGTGCTTTTGCGGGATTGCTTTGGGGACCTTGGGCTGCACAAAGATAGAAGAACAAATTTGAAAAATTAGTAACGCCATATTAACCACTATGTAGTCCAAACATTTTGTTAAAATTTTGGAGCAGCAAATGTTTTAAAATACATAGGTATTTTTTAAAATTTTAAGGAGAGAAAAACATAATTATCTAAACTTGGGGGAGGGAGGGCAAATGCACCTCCCCATCCACCACCACCAACCCCCCCCACCCCAAAAAAAATCCATCCATAAATGGTCCAATAGATCAGTCCAACATTAAGCAATGATTCATCCCCCAAACAGAAAGATAGAAAAACATAGCATAAACTCTTGCAAATGTGTGCATTTGTGGGAGGTTTAATCTTCATAAGCTGAAGACAACACTTTCCAGTCTAACAACATAACAAGTTTCAAATTTTATGAACAACCTAGGAAAACTAATATCCATAAAGACTCCAGCCTTCACAGCAAGTGAAGACGAGTAAAGTCCAAATAAGTATAATGTTTCACTGGCAGTGACAGTTCCGTGTCATCATATGGAACACTTGACTGGTTCACAGCTATGAGCAGGTTGATTTAAACATCAAGGATGTCCACAGGAATAACTAATAATGTCACAGTTGATCTATGATATTGGAGTAACCATTTTAAGGGCCGTTAAAGCTGAGAACACCATTTAATAGAGAATACCATTTAATGGATTCTAGCCAATGTCAGTTACAATTAAGCTACAAATACAAGAGTGAAACAGTAGCAATCATACTTTGTTTTGTGAAAGAGAATACCATTTAATAGCCTGATGCAACTTATAAGCAAGCCAAAGAATGCTAAAAAAAATTCACCATAACTAATGCTTCAATTGAATGGGAAAAGAGCATAAGTGGAACATAAACAACTAAATGAGGGAATCAAATCTACTCACCAAGCATTATCAAACAGGAAATAGTTGATGAGGGCTTACCACAGCTCCAATACATAGATGGCTTGGTACTTTCTTGACTTCCCAAGTTTCCCCGCGACCAGACTAATTTCAAAACTACCCGGCACAACCTGATGCAAAATGATCATAAGGATTCATATGTAACCCATTAAGAGATGTTAAAAGGGTATATTTGCGTGATGTACATAATACATTTGGCCAATTTATTTTCTTGCATATTTAACAAAGCCCAATTGTAAACTGTGTTACTTCCAATACACGAACCATTTCTTAACTTCGTTAAAAGCTCCCCCAAGATAACATGTATAATGTGGTTTGATACCATGTTGAACCCAAATGTCATTTAATCATGTTGAAAAAATGAATCAGTAAGCAAACCATATCCCAGAAAGCTACCAAGAAAAATGTGCTAGTACTTCTAGTAATAGGGAAAATGAAATTGTGTTGAAAAAAAATACAAGTTGATACATTTGCAAGAAAGAAACCAGCATAATAAGGCATCATCAGTTTACGACCAAAATTCTAGGTTAAATATTATAATGTAAAACAAGAATGATTAGAGTTGCGAAATGACAAGGCAACTGGCTTGACAGCAAATTTCATAAAGAAAAACATACCAAGATAGGCACCAAATGAGTATGTAGATTTAAGTGATACATGAAAAGTCCAATCAAGGGAAGCAAGATCCAAAATGTAGAAGTCAAACTGTATAATGAAGTCACAAGTAATGAGGGTGCAAGAAAAAAGGCAAGAAAACAAATACTAGCTCAAAATCACTTACATCGATATCTTCTTCTTTGACCGAGTACTTTTTGAAAGTGTCCAAAGCTCCCTCCAACAGTGGCTTTGTGACAATTTCATTGAAGCGAGCCACCACCTTTACACACAAAAGAAGACAATCTCCAAAATAAAAAAATAATCAAAAAAATGCTTCACAACTCAAAAGAAAACCACATGGAAGTCAAAACAGTGCCTTAGGTCATTTCTCTTTGACAAACTCAAGTTGGATACCATACAACAAGAATCATCTATATTTTACAAGCCTGCATTCTACTAAATCTATTGCATCTTATATAGAACACCTAGTTATCATTAGATGGCTCAAAACTGGGATTGACCCTAAAAATATGGAAGTTTAACACTAGGAATGATATTCTTATTGATTTTTGGGAAGTTGGACATTACATTCTACTGAATTCTAAAATGAACTCTATCCATACTCGGAAGCAGTCGGCCTATGTTGTGGATTGACTTAATTTTGATTCCATAGGCAAGATTTCCATATGAATTGTAAAAGGAATTTTGAGTGAGAGTGATATATAGATTTGCTACTTAAAAGATGAAAACCTAGATTGTGGAGTGATTATGGTGCCATTCAATATTCTCAGGATTTGGCTAATTGTCACAATGTGTTGACATGTGAAAACATGTCATGTGTGAATATTCATTTGATTTCAGACTTTAGTTTTAGGGTGTAGGTTTTTTTTGACTGATGGTAGATGTCTTTTAGTATGGATCTGCTTTTTCTCGGTATGGTTTTGCTAGTAATATAAGGTTTTGGGAAGCAAATGAAAATTTTATATTTGCGCTCTGTTTTCAAGTACTTTGATAAGCTCTTTGGGCTAGGAAGCCTTTAAGGTCATCAACTTAATGGATAACAGAGAATCACCTACTTTTAAGAGCATAATCGAAAATCTTAGAAAGTTTTGGGGGTTTAGTCATTAATGACATGGTTAACTGCCTGTTTGCTAAGTTCTCAAGTATTCGTGGTTTCAAAGAGGATTCTTGTCCAACTTCCTAGATTGGAACTGGCAACTTTCGGATACTCTTCAATCCTGAATATGTCACTTTCATTAAAAAGTAAGACTAGCTTACTAAGACAGGGAGTTTGAGAAAGAGGAAGGTTGATACAGCTGAAAGGATAGTAGGTCAGGGATTGTAGAGCTATACAGTTTTTGCTTGTTATAAAATTCTACTGGTTTTGGAATCTAAAACTTCAATTTATCCAGCTGCTGAGTTCTCATTAAATTTTCGCGTTGGATTTTGACAACTTGAGAATAAGTCTACCATACTGAATATGCTTAGGGAAAATATTCGAGGGAAAATGTACATAGCTTTTTGATGGGAAATTATTCTCTACCGCTACACTTCCTATTAATGGAGGGTTCTTGTAATCTAAACTTGCTTCAGATTGCTACTTTTTTCAAGAAAATGACAATTTTCCTGGACAACAACATGGACATGATTTCTCCGCCCAAATTAAGTGTCTTGCCGTTTAGATTTCAACCATATGTGCTTCAGTTGGTATAAAAGAGGTTGCAGTATTGTAGATAACCGTTTTTCATATCCAGACTTAAGTCATGAGGTTTTTCATGCGCTAGGGGCCTTGACCATTCTTTGATGCTAATATCAGCCTGAGTCCTGTCACGCCCTAGGCCCTTAGGCCCAAGATGCGACCTGAATTTCAGCAAACAAGTTCAACTATTTGGTTTTCGTTCTCACCGGTCCAAAATAGATATTTTAAATTAGATTCGAATGCTCACACTCTATTTGTGTATTGCATTAGTTTATCGCACTAACTTATTCGACGTGAGATGGGATATTACATTTATCCCTCTTTTTTAGGCTTTGCGTCCTCTAACCCAATCTCATTTCGTATAGAGGTTACGTGAGATTCGCTCTAATGCCATAATATCACACCAAGACCAGAATCTCAGTAGCCAAGTCCAACTATTTAGACTCCGTCCTTGTTAGCTCAAAGCAAATATTTTAAGTTGGATTTGAATGCTCAAATCCTACCTCCGTGATAAGCTTATTCTACACACACACATATATGCCAAAAAATTATAAAGCTTACCCTACAATGTAAAAGTGGAAATGAATATATAAACAGTAATGAACAGTTGCAGTTGGAGTCTTTTGGTGTTGCCTGGGTTGGGCTTCTTTGGAGATCGGTGATGCCCATGTGGAGCGGTGGGCATGTGTATACATAAAATCGCTACATAATCTTTTTTCTAATTTTCTTTTCAATCTAAAGTTACTCATTTCTCACAGTATGAAGATGCCTGCATTTTTTTAATGTCAAATCGTTACATAATCATCTCCTTCATACCTTTTTTTTTCTTCCGACCTAAATCTTTTGCTTCATATTTGCAACTTGTCCAGAATATAAAAGGCAAAAAGATTCGCCCTTACACCTTTAGGATGTCGATCTCAAGTTTTGAAATTAATATAAACAACATGAGTGTTTTTCCAAACCACAAGTAAGGAAATGCTCAAAGGTCTTGTATGTCCAAAAAAATTTGTTTGATTGGGACAGCTAAAATTGCTCGAAGGTCTTGCATGTCCCAAAAAAAAAAAATCTATAGCCATGTTTGCACATCTTGATGACTTGATTCTATTGCCTCCGTTTGTGATTTAGCTTTGCGTTTGGGGTTGGTTTTTCTTGGTACAAAAGTTGGTTTTAGTGCCTAGCGAGCGTCAAATATCTCAATTTTTATGACTTTTTTTTCAAGTTTTATAAATTTAATCTTTTCTATTTCATAGAAACTATTTTATGCTACGTATACAAAAGAGGAATTTGTATTTTGAATAAAAATTATGTGTCATGCATCCAAACCTACTAATGCAAAAAAAACAAAAAAAAAATCCACTAAACATAACCCTATTTAGGAATACGTGTGACTCGAGGATTATAATTCTATTTATAGATAACTTTCCTATTATTTTTTAGATTCCTATTTCAACCCATCATAGAAATATAAATTACCCTTAAATAAAGAACCACATCCTATTAGATACATTAAAGTTCAAAGTATGATTGATCATTTTAATTGAATTTAATCTTATTTAACAATCTAAGTTCAACGTTGGCTTAAAGAAGCAATAATTAATGCTATATTAAGAATGTTAGATAACCTGATTTCAAAGGTCTTGTTTCTCCGTACAGTGAGGAAAAAACACACACACAAACATGACACAGCAGCAAAATAACGAATCGAGGTACCAGACGCATGGCGTCCGGGCAGGCAAAACTAGTCTATCTATCATTATGCTGAAAGAAAGTGTGAGTTGCCTTATGAACAGTGAATGTGGACTGGTTATTAGGGGTGGCAATTCCTGACACAACCCGAAAACACGACACGAACCTAACACGAAATTAATGGGTTTGGGTTGAGGTTTCGGGAGTTCGGGTCAGAATCGGGTCGAACCCGATGAACCCGAAAAGAAAACAGGTCAATTTCGGGTCAACCCATAGTGACCTGATATGACCCGATGTGACCCGTTTACGAATTAAAACTAATTTAATAAACATAAAAATTATTTTATCTAACTGAACTAAATGATTCTTTTTTTTCCAAAGGCATTAATTACTTAATCCTAAATGAATTTATTTAACTTGTGTGAAGTTAAAATTATTATATTTGGTTTGGGATAAAACACTTTTATGGTGTTTAATTTATTTTAGATTTGGTTTGAAATTATTTATTTAAATTTTTATTACTTGATGATGTAATTAATTTTGTGAAAAATTGATTTTATTAGAAATTATAGTGATAAATTAATAAATTAAAATTAAGTTTCGGGTCATTTCGGGTCGACCCGCCAACCCGAAATTTTCGAGTTCGTGTCAGGTATCCTGACCCATTTTGGATTGACGGGTCGGGTTCGGGTCAACAGATTCTTTGTTACACTTAAGCCGCAACCCGAACCCGACCCGATTGCCACCCCTACTGATTATGGCATAATTTCCAGCAACTTGGTGGTCCTTTGTTTTGTTAGCTACGCGTGAACTTCTTGGAAATTGGTCCAGCCATCTGTGCACCCTTGGATTGCTTCCAATTCAAAATTTGACCATCGATCATCATTTAGGAACGTTAGGTGCTAGAGTTGAAACGGTGGATGGTGGTCGTACGAAGAAGTTCTAGTGGGGGGACCTTGCTGCCTACGACTGATTTTGATGCATCACGAAGAAGTTAAAGTGGGGGGACCTTGCTGCCGACTGATTTTGATGCATCACGAAGATGTTAAAGTGGGGGGACCTTGTTGCCGAGTGATTTTGATGCATGCATGCATTCCTTCAGACTGGGTTAATGAAGGCAGCACGTACGTTCTTGGTAATGAGTATAGCTTTTTATTGATTTCTTGTTTTCCTCAGTATACTGGTTGGACCCGTGTCCTCCTAGGAGGGGATCGTCTTCAAAGGTAAGTTTCTTTTTTTCTTCCCTACTGATTTCTTGCCTTCCTTAATGTACTGGTTAGAACCGTTCGTTTGTGATTTAGCTTTATATCATAGTTGCGCCCTGGGTGTACCATGTGTTTGTAATATTGTCCATGTGATTGTTATTTTATCTTGAGATGTTCGGTTTGCTGCTGCTGCTGTGTTAAGCCGGAGTTAGTGAATTTGGACTGCCCCGTTCAGTTCACTGAACGGTGAAGGGACAATGCTTAGTTGGCCTTTACCCATTAGTTGTTTTCAATGTGATGTCACGTACTGATGAGAAAGATATGAACAAATGTACAGGACAAGTTGGTCTACCACTAAATAAGTGTATTTTTTTTTTTTGTCGATACGATATCTTCTCACGCTATAAGAATGGAAGGGCTTGAAGAGATCCAAGGGTAACTTAGAAAGAACTGAACCATTATCGGATCAAATAAATGTATTGTACATCCGTTTGAATTTTTTAAACAAAGCCACGCTAACTAAATGAGTGTATAGCTGCTAATTTTACTGTTTTACATCCAATAACACTGCGACTGCAGAATTTCTGTACTATTTTTTTTTTGTCACGACTGCAGAATTTCTGTACTACTTCGATCAAAATGTGCCACCCACTTACTGCATGCTGGCTCATTGCTCATGAGAGCGTATTCCGAAGTCTTGAATGAAAAAAGGTATACTTTCAGAAACTTCCCTGAGGTGTATAACATTTTCACTTGGTGCCCTTAAATTTTGAAAAATCTCGCTTGATTTCCCTGCTTTAAACTTTTTTGTAACATTTGAAACCCGTTTCAAAATATAATATTAAAAAACTCATTTTGGGAAAGAGAATACAATTTCGTTCCAAATTTACCCTTTTGATGTGATTTTTTAATTATCATAGCACATCAATTTTATCTCTTAATTTTTGTAAATTGATCAATGTAGTTCTTTAATAAAAATTTAAAAGTTGATTGTAAGATTGAAAAACTCTTTAATGTTTTTGTCTCATTGGTTCGAACAAGAAATACTAATTACTTAAATTTATGAATGATTTATAATACACTTAGAGATAACTAGCAACAATTTACAACTATAAGAATACCTTTTGCACCAGCTTAAAGTAAGGCACAAACAAATTTATATATAATTTTTATGGTGTTGTATCTTTTACTTTCAAACCATCGACTTGGAAAAAAATTAGAAAAAATAAAAAATATGCAAAAGATTTACAAAACTTCTTAAATTAACTCAAAACACTTACAGTAAAAAAACATTATCTTTATAACTTGCAAAAATTTCAAATAAACTTTAAAATATTAACTTTTGGTATTCAAAAAATACAATATATTTTGTCCAATCAAAATAAGCAGTCATACATTTTGTTTTTGTTTTTATTTGTTAATAATATACTTACTCTTTTGGGAATAAAAAGAAAGACAACAAAAAAATCAAATTTGGAATGAGGGTATATTTTTAATCTGCCAAAATGAATTCCTTAATATTACATTTTAAAACGAGTTGTAAACGATATAAAAAGCTTAAAATAAAGGAGATGAGTGGGATTTTTTAAAGTTTGAAGGTGACAAACGAGATTGTCAGCTAAACTTGCAACCTTTATGTAAAATCCAAAACCTTTATGTAAACAGGACAGCTTGCCAACTTGCAAAGGTTAACTAATTGAACGCCACCAATTTCCCATGTTGTTGGAAATTACGCTATAATCGATCCATTGTGCACAATGATTGTTTACAACTTTACAACTTCTTGTTTATTTGGTAATACATTTGATATCAATAGCAAGTTAGTAAGCAACTTGATTACCACAATTTTTTTATTAAAAAAAAGTACTTTTATATGGAGAAAGGCATTCTGCTTCGCTTTTTTTTTTTTTAGGGAATTTTGATTGTTACTTCTTATGAAAAATATTAATGCGCTATATATTTTGGAGCAACAGCCAATATGATATAAAATCTGATATTAAATTGATCACAAGGTGCAAAATTCATAGGAATTTTAGAACAATGCCAAAAAGGCTCCCACTACTAAAGTTTATACTAATAAGTTTGCCCCAAATTACTCTCTACATCCACAACGAATATAACGATGATCTTAATCATGCGTAGGCCTCATATACATACGACTGGAGGTCAGGTTTTTGCCCCTCCTACATTATAGTAAACTACCCCATCTGGGATTAACCAAAAAGATAAAAAAAAAAAAGAAAAAAAAATCATATGTGGGCTGGGTCCAAACAGAGATAGAGAAAGTCCAATGTTGGATTGCAAAGGTCTTATTTCTCCGTGCAGTGAGGAAAAAACACAGGCACAAACATAACACGATAGTAAAATAAGGAATCTCAACTATCTGATGCATGAAGTCTGCGCTGCAAAACCAGTCTATCTATCATTATGCTGAAAAAAGACAAGTTGGCTGTTGAAAAAAGACAAGTTGCCTCATGAGTAAAAGGGAGTTTGGGTGGTAGTATAATAATAGCTATTCGCTTAGGTTCCCCCTTAGGTAGCTTATCCCACGTCGGGGTTGGGGTTTGATTGGGTTATAAGTCCCCGGGACATGCTCAAGAGTTGCCGACTTTTGAGTATTATTCTGGGATTAGGTTTACAATTCAACAAAAAGTCTAATTCAGGCTGTTGAAAAAAAAATCATTATGCTGAAAGTGTGAGTTGCCTTATGAACAGTGAATGTGGACTGGTTATAGCATAATTCCCAGCAACTTGGTGGTCTTCTGTTCTGTTAGCTACGCGTGAACTTCAAGAAGACTGGTCCAGCCATCTGTGCACCCTTGGATTGGTTCCAATTCAAAATTTGACAGCTGATCATCATTTAGGAACGTTAGGTGCTAGAGTTGAAACGGTAGGTGGTGGTCGTCCGATGCAGTTAGTGGAGGGGCCCTGTTGCCGACTGATTTTGATGCATGCATGCATGCATTCCTGCAGACTGGGTTAATGAATGCAGCACGTACGTTCTTGGTAACGAGTTTCGCGACAAAATCACATGAACAGCTAGGTATCTTCTTTGCTGCAGCTTTTTATTATTGATTTCTTGTCTTTCCCCAGTGTGCTGGTTGGACCCGTGTGCTAGGTAGGTAACTTCTTCAAAGCTAAGTTTTTTTTTTTTTTTTTTGCCGATTCTTTTGTCTTCCTTAGTATACTGGTTGGAACCGTAGGTGTGCTCTGGCAAACAGTTTTGTGATTGTTATATGCTCAGCTCTGGTTAGAAGCACCATAGTTGCGCCGTGGGTATACCATGTGTTTGTAACATTGTCCATGTGATTATTACATTATCTTGAGAGGAGATGCTTGGTTTGCTGCTGCTGTTGTGTTAAGCCGGAGTTAGTGAATTTGGACTGCCACACTCAGTTCACTGAAAGGTGAAGGGACAATGTTTAGTTGGCCTTTACCCATTAGTTGTTTTCAATGTGATGTCACGTACTGATGAGAAAGATATGAACAAATGTATAGGACAAGTTGGTCTACCACTAAATGAGAGTGTATTTTTTTTTTTTTTTGTCGATATTATAGCTTTCTATACGGGGAGGGAGAGGATCTGAAGAGGTCTAAAGTAATTCGAAAGGAACTGAATCACCACCGAACCACACGAATATACTATTACTTTTACTGTTTTACATCGCAATAGCACTACGACTGCAGAATTTCTGTACTACTTCAATCAAAATGTGCCACCCACTTACTGCATGCATGCTGGCTCATTGCTCGTGAAAACCTATGGTGAAGTCTTGAATAAAAAAAAGTATTCTTATAATTTCAGAGACCTCATTTCAGAGACCTCCCCTGAGGCGTCTAACATTTTCACTTGGTGTTCTTAAATTTTGAAAAATCTCGCTTAATTTCTCTGCTTTAAACTTTTTGTAACATTTGATATTAAAAAACTCATTTTGGGAAAGAGAATCCAATTTCGTTCCAAATTTACCCTTTTCATGTGATTTCTTAATTATCATAACACATCAAATTTAGCTCTTAATTTTTGTAAATTGATCGATATAGTTCTTTAACAAAAGTTGACTGTAAGATTGAAAAACTCTTTAATGTTTTTGTGTCATTGATTCGAACAAGAAATGCTAATTACTTAAATTTATAAATGATTTACAATATTCTTAAAAACAACCAGTAATAATTTACAACTACGAGAATACATTAATTTGTGCACCAGCTTAGAAAAAATACAAACAAGTTTATGTATAATTTTATGATGTTGTACACTTTTACTTTTCAAACCATTGACTTGGAAAAAAATTAAAAAAAATCTAAAATATGTAAAAGATTTTCAAAACTTCTTAAATTAACTTAAAACACTTCACAATAAAAAAATATTATCATTATAACTTGCAAAAATTTCAAATAAACTTTAAAATATTAACTTTTGGTGTTCAAAAAATACAATATATTTTGTCCAATCAAAATAAACATTCATTCATTTTTTTTTGTTTTTATTTGTTAATAATATGCTTACTGTTTTGGTAATAAAAGGAAAGACAGCAATAAAGCAAATTTGGAATGAGAGTATATTTACTCTCCCAAAATGAATTCTTTAATATTACAATTTAAAATGAATTGTAAATGATATAAAAAGTTTCAAGTAAAGAAGATAAGTGAGATTTTTTAAAGTTTGAAGGTGACAAATGAAATTGTCAGAAACCTCAGTGGAGGTTGAGGTGAGGTTTCTGAAATTATCCCTAAAAAAACTCCTAGTACAAATGGAAAAGGACCCCTCTATTAATTTGTCCTTTTTTTTTTTTTTGGTCAAAATGGTACCCTATTTGAGTACGGTCGAAAATAGAAACAGACAACATATTCCATGGTAAAATCCCAACTTTTATGTAAACCGGACAGCTTGCCAACTAATTTCCCACGAAGTTCGCGTGCACCCAGTGGACTACACCTGACAAAACAAAAGACCCCCCAAGTTGCTGGGAATTACGCTATAATCGATCCTTTGTGCGCAATGATTGTTGTGTATAACTTCTTGTTTATTTTGTAATATATTTGATACTAATAGCAAGTTAGTAAGCAACTTGATTACAACAAATTGAAAAAAAAAAGTATTTTTATATGGAGACAGGAAGTCTGCTTCGCTTTTTTTGTTCTTTAAAGGAAATTTTGATTGTTACTTCTTATGAAAAATATAAATAATGCTCTGCTAATCCTTATACTATATATTTGGAGCAACAGCCAATATGCTATAAAATCTGATATTAAATTGATCACAAATGTACAAAATTGAATTTTAGAACAATACGGAAAGGCTCCCACTACTAAAATTTATAAGGAGTTTGCCCCCAAATAACTCTTTAAATCCGCAACGAAACGATCATGATCATGTGTAGCCTCCTATACATATGATTGGAGGTTAGAATTTAATTTTTTTTTTTTGATAAAACATAAGCCAATATTATTAATAATCTAGTTGGAAATCGTCCAGCACGATTTGTTTGATAAAAATAATCTACACTAATGACAAAAAATACATGGAACATGTCAAAGATATGTTTGATCTGAAAAATCATAATATTTAATAGATTTACAAAATATTAAAGATTACACTGTAAATCACAAAATATCAAATCTGACCAACTGAACGAATCGCTCCATAGATATTTGTGTATGTCTATTCCCTCAAATCTGCTATCCAGCTCTTTCAACCTCAAAACTGATGTTGAGATCTGAAGAGAAGATCCAAAAAATTTTAGATCTAACATATAGATCTGAAGAAATTCTTAGATCTGAGAAAATAAATAACAAAAAAATAAAAACTAAACAAAACTCTCACCAGGATCATCTCCGGACCATATAAAGTAGCAAAGCTTATTATATTTTACAATCGACATCTTGGTGCATGTGATAATTATTTATACGGTCGGATAATGTATATTCATCAAACTTTTTGTTCAACTCAATTTTTTTTTAAATCTGCTTTTCTATAGGACGTCTCTTCATAATGGATAATCCAACAAATATAAGTTAAATATTTTTTATGATAAGAATATAATGTGCTTGCCAAGGTCGTGAGTTTAATTTCAAGATCTTGGCAAAGGGTGTACTTAAACGGTGACCACCAAACCAACTAAGCTGCATAACTGGTTCAACTTAGACAATTATTTTTTGAAGCAAATGACATAATATGGAAATACAACTAATTATTTAATATTTAGCGAATATATTGCGTTTCTGCACATTAATGCAGAGGTTGAAATCTAGTGAATTTGGACTTATGTTTAGCATAACAATGAAGAAATAACGAGACCAAATTTTGCACCAAGAGGTGACAAACTTAATACTAGCTAAATAAGGACTAAATAGGCCACATAAATACAGTTGAGGGACTATCCAGTTTAAGTAAATATAGGTGAGGACTTAATTGGCTTATAATAAATTTTAAGGACTATTTCGGCTTTCTTAAAATAGTTGAGGGACTAAACTATCTCATGATAAAATTTAGGGACTATTTGAATTTAGCAAAATAGTTTAGGGACTAAGTTTGTGTTTTGCTCATCAAAATTTATCAAAATCGTTGCTTGGGTAATCAATCTATAATCCTCTTTAGGGGGAAAAAAAGGACAAAAATAAATTAAAAAGGTAAAACAATTATTAAATGTTTAGTACGACTTTGTCTGACTGCTGCCCAGTACCAGTAGACACGGGTTAACCAGTCCCATGGCTCTTTAAATTTTGAAAAGGCAAAACTAATTCATAAAGTGAAATTATGCATATGGGAAATGTTTGCAAGCCATTGAAATTTACTGATAAGTTTTAATGACCATAAAGTGAACTGTTCTATGAAAAATTGACAAATTCACGTTAGCACCATGCTTTTATTGAACGAGGGGCCTGGACGGTCCATCCCAGGCAGTTCACGGTCTGGATGAGACCTCAAAAATTTGTGCGGCTCAGATCACATCTTGTAATTCGATTTTCACATCGTGTAGGACCCACAAAAATATTGTTCTAATGTTACTTGCTGTTGTTTTATTGTTACACCTTGTACAGATGGTATTACACCATGTACAAATGGTGTTACACCTTCCGGAGCGATTGTTCTGACAACCGCTCCAGCCCCGCGTCCGCTTTTATTATGGTCAGGTGGGTTTCTGACAAACCAGTCCCCTTGTTCCAAAGAAAATGAGTAAATGCTTGAATGTACATTCATTGCTATGGTTTTATGTGTGTGACGAATGGGTTTTATTTGCTATATGGACGTCAAGATCATTGATATAAATGCTCATAGGTCTTGGTTTACACGTCTAAATATTGGTATTTAATTTTGAACAAACTTTGATTTGTCAGTATTGACTGTCCAATCATGGTAAAGTAGTACTCCCTCCCTTTTTTTATAACTGACGTTTAAGGTTTTGCACACCAATTAAGAAAAATTTTTCATTGTTTAAATCTATACATTACTTTCCTTTTGTACCCTCATTAATTATCCAATTCACCCATGTTTTCTCTCACTAGAGTATTAAATGGTGCTGTTTTACTAGGCCAAAAGTAATGCAAACTAACTCCCACCAATAATGAAAAGAGAGATAAAAGGGTAAAATTGTGAAAAAATAATTAATGCTGCATGGGGATAATAAAACGACAGATAAAAGTACTTAAGAGCAAATTTCTTAAACGTCAGTTATAAAAAAAGGGAGGGAGTATATAGTTGTTTCGATAACTATGTCCTCAACTATCATCATATTTTGGTTGGTAATTTTTGAAGTAGAAGTAAATATAGATTTCAGCAGGTACTGTCTGTTTAAGTTATTCCTTAGTGTTTTTCTAATTTTTATGCTTGTGTGACAAAAGTTGAATCCTTTTTTGCTTTGGGAGATTTCTCCTGAGTTTAAAAAAACCACTTTGTTTTCAGGGTGTATTGGATGTATCCATCATTAATCTTGGTTGTTGGGAATGATAAAGAACATTTAATGTCCATACACAATTTCGAGGTACAAAGTATGACATACGGAGTATATATTTACAAACTTCCTTTGGTGATATGCCAGGCAACCCGCCACTGGCACTTTGGCCTAGGGTTCATTGTCAAGCACTCAAGTCTCGATGGCATTGGAAAGTGAAAGATTTAACCCTTGCCAAAAAAAAAAGATATGCCAGGCAACTTGACTGTGGTTCATCTTGATGTTACGAGAACTAATGCAACAGTTTTTTCAAAATATTCTACAATTGTAACAACAAAAGTCTTACCAAACTCCACCACATGCCCATGTCCATCTCACAAAAAATGATAGTATATTATTGTGTGCTAGTTGAATTCCCGTGAAAATTCGAGCAGCTTCCACCACATGCACATGGATTTCCATCTCTCGAAAAAGGTGTATTATTGTTTTTTTTATATAATCCACAGGTATTCGTATCTGTTTTACTGTCTGTTCTAGTTATGGTACGTAATTAAAAAATGGCAATAAATAAGTTCAGGATAACTAATTAAATAGGATTAATGATTATTTCTTACCTGATTAAACACTCTAAGTGCCCTTACAAAATACAGTCACAAAATGACACCAATTGATGCTCCAATGTGACGCTATTTTGTGATTGACAGCACTTGAAAGGGCAATCCAAAGTATATATATGTATAGAAGAGAAGTAGAAGCAAGAAAAATATAAGAGAAAGAAACCTCTAGACAATACTCCATAAGAGAATAAGTTCTAGTGGTTTTGGTTGACCTCACTCTATCTTAAGCATTCATGAAATGGAAGGAGAAAGAAAGCAGAAATCAAGGCAAAATCTAAGGATTTTTTTGTTAAAAATTTGTGGCAATCAAAAAATAATAGGTAAGCAATCTTTTATCATTTCAAATTAATACAAAAAGTTTCTTTAGTAAAGGAGAGTTTTTGGAGTTGGATGTACACTTTTATACGTTTTAGAATCTCAGATTTCTGAACGTATGTTCGTTGCTTCTTCTAGTTGTTGCTACTGTACTTGTTTTATTTACCCTTATATCCTCTTCGGTTTCACTAACTGGTTCCACCTTTTAATGTTTTTCATTCTTTTACTAATACAACCTCACAAGAAACAAAAAGGGTATAAATGGAATAACATTATTATCTCACTTGTCAAAAGATTTTTTTTTTAATGACATTTTCTTTGACATAGGCTGAATCTGCTATCAAAATTTTAAGTTCAAGGGAAGTTAGTGCTATTTTTAAAACCCCAGTAAAGGTGAGTGCAACTACTAGAAACCTCAAGGGAGGTTTCTGCAATTATCCCTTAAATAAAAGTTGACTGGGAAGACCAAGTAAGTCGTCAAGACCAGCTGTAGCTAGAAAAGTAGTAGTGCTATTTGCAGCCAAATATCCATTCCAAATCATATTAGTAGTATTCTATCGTTGCAACGGCTGAATTGTTTGTTCCAAAGATAATAGCTGAATTGGGTGATGGTGTCCTGAAGCAGCTCGGGAAGAAGGTTAACCTGGTGATGGGGGTTGAAGAAATGGATGTCTTTGACTGTGGTTCATCTTGATGTCACGAGAACTAAAGGAACAGCTCATTCATATATTCTACAATTGTAACAGCAAAGTATAATATTTGTCTCACTCTGGTCTTTTAATTAATGTACAAAATCTATCCATTAAGTGTTGTGAATTGTGTTGAATCGTGGCCATTAAGTGTTGCAATTTATTATTTGGATTATGTGTACATTTTTTGTCATTGTGCACACTTAGTAAAATAATGATTGGATTTATGCTTTTCGTCAATTATTCTGTGTATTGTTTGTCACTGACAAGAGCCTAAATAGTTCATTAGTTATAAAAATAATTAAAACACATCAAAACTAATTAATAAAACACACTAAAAACATGTAAAATACACACTTATCATGTGCCATACATCCAAAGTTGCACATGTCGCTTGAGGATCGTTTTTCCTTCACAGACAAATTGATGAACTGCACTAGGGGATCTGCTACTTCTCAACTTGACATACAAATGCGTGAACTACCACTCTGAACTCTGAACTTGCAACAGAATGTTGGTATTAAATTGTACACAGCTTGACATACAAATGCCTGAAGTACCACTCTGAACTTCCAATAGAATGTTGGTATTGTATTGTACACGACTATGCTTGTTTCTTGTGTATCACAAAGAAAGTGGTGAATCTGCACGTAAAGCAGTATATTACTTATGGTACTCCAATTTTATCAGCACCATTAGAATGATTTACTTTTAAGAAGATCCTATATCAAACGACATACAACTTATATGATAAACACAAACTAAATAATGGTTTACTTCCTTAATTTTAGAAATTCTCATGTTTGTATCCCTCACTTAAACATGTCATGATTTTGATTATATTTCTGTTGGTGAATTATTATTTTTAGTTCATTTTATCCTGTTGTGATTTAGTGTTCTTCAGTTAAAACAAATTAATACATAAATCTCCTCGACTATTTTAGGTGAAAGCCTAAGAATAATTGCCACATGCTGTTTGAAGAAACTATAGAAATCAGAAGATTTTACACTTAGTCGGCGGAATGCACTCAAACAATAAGTCAATATGTTACTTTGTATGATTTATGCAGGCCACAGAACACCCAAAAGAAATACCCTTTAAATTTTGGATTGCATGCAATTGCCTGGGAAGTTTGAGATGATTTACATATCTCCTTGTTATTTTGAAGTTAACATGGATTCTAGGCATGCAAATGAGTTGGTTCTAACATTCAGACCTACTGAATTTTTTTTCATAATCACACCAAAACAAACCCTCATGAATTTAATGCTATTATAGTAAAATTAGTCATGCATGTGTCGGAATAAAAATTTTTGTTTAGGAACCCATCCAAATGGATCACCGATAATACTAATTTCATACTGTCTCTCTATAGCTTTTTTAGTACAAAGGTATGACTTGATAAAATTCAGTTGATATATAATTTCCATTCCGGAATCTAGAACGAATGCAGTTGTTGAACTTAATGCACATGAGGAGCCCAGGCATTTATGTGTAGAGATCAACAATCAAATCATTAGTCTTGGACAATATACGTAACCACTGATTTTAGTGGCTTTTTATCCTAAATTGACTTTGCTATTTTCTTTGAGACTTATAAACTGTATAAATTGCTTAGATATAGCCATGATACTGTATATATGAGAATTCTTTTTGGGCTTCTTTTGCAAATGTGGCATACCTGAGTCTAAATCCTAGTTTATTATGTGTGAATATATTCAACAGTCCCTCTTAGTCTCTCCACCACCTGCTAATTTTTTATGTTGTTATCCTCTCCCAGCGACCTTATTTAATTTGCCAGACAATTTGGTACATCTTGAAGGAATGGGCAGCCCACATAATTTTCCAAATAATTCTTCTGCTACTTCCAGGATGCCTTAAATCCAATTTCCAGTGTTTGAAGAACTTTAGCACTCTTCAGGGAGTACTCTGTCAACTTGTACTGATATGTTTTGGCCATCAATATTAGAAGAATGGGACCCTCTTAACTTGATCAGTAAAATCAAGAAAGAGGTCTCTTTTGCTTTTCATTTTTAAAGTGATATCAGCACAAAGCCTATAGTCAGTCAATACTGTATCATACAGGTAAGCACTTTGTGTAGTTTATATTTTTTGAATGGGTCCTTGCAAACTAGTCTTGCACTTGCAGTCTTGTTCGGGAGCTGCAAGATGTTGACTACGTTCAAAAAGAAAAGAAAAAGAAAATGTTGGTTGGCCAAGTTGAGAAAATCAGGTACTGGTAAATATGAGTCAAATGTTCATTTCTTTCAGATCACGCTCAAGATGAATAATTATTGGGTCCTCAAATTCAAGGAGACAAAGTCCACTTCATTAAATTTTTTCAAAAATGAAACAGCTACCCGAGATTTCTCGGAATATTTAAGAAATCTTCTCCCGTTGACGGATTTAAAGAGTTAATAATTATGCTATTCCTCCCTGCTACTGATCAAGACTACCGTATGATTAGAGGATGCATAGTATAAATCAAGACTGGCGAAGAATGGTGGCTACTGAGTTTTACCAAGTTGGTCTTCTGCAACTTAATCAGGCAAGTCGTCTTACGAATTTAACAGAGTTGCATGGTTATAATTTCTTCCCGATCTCTTCCGGTCGCTTTCTATGTCTTTTAAATTTGAGCTGATTTTGAATTTCAATTACCTCTAACTTAAGTTTTAATTTTTGGGCATACAACACTGTGCACTTCGCAAGTTTCTGAGTAGATGTAAAAAATACTTGATTCTTATTCTATTGTCTACTAAAAATGGTTAGAGACGATTTATGACAAGCAGAAAAGGCCATGAACTTCCCATAACTGCAGAATATCCAGTTCTTGTGAGGTGGTATCCGTTAAAATTGATAGCTTGATGCTGGGATGGGATGCAGAGCTAGGATTAAAAGGTTAATTAGTTGGAATTTTACACTTGGAGAACGTATATTTGTTGTACGACAGATAGAAATGCTTGTCTGTATGCAGATTGTATGAGATGATTGTGGCTACAATTGTGGTTTTTGTTGACTGATTCTTTTGTTTTATTCACAATTTCACTAGGTAGTTTCTAGCGTACGACTGTAATATACTGTCATGGGCTTGAATTCTCCGGGGACATCTTCAGAGACGAAAAAGATGTTTGTAAGAGAAGAGATCACTAACGAAGCACAAGACCGAATAAGCCAATTACCTGATGCAATTCTGTGTCACATCCTCTCCCTTCTTCCGACTAAATTAGCAGCACAAACTGGTATTTTGTCTAAACAATGGAAGAACGTTTGGCTTTCAATACCTGCTCTTGAATTTCAGATCAATCTACGGGCAAATTATGAGGGTGAATGGAGTGCCTTTGATTGCTTTGCAAAGCCTAAAATTGAGAGTTTTACAAATTTTCTGGATCGACTTTTTGCAATTCGTGACACTTCAGGTATTAAAAAGTTCAGATTGGTATGTGATCATCAGGTTGACTCTAGATGCCTCAATAATTGGTTGTCTGCTTTGCATAATGTTCAAGAACTTGATCTCGATTTGTGGGAGCTCGGGGAGTTCCCTTGGAGTCCCTTCACAAATAACTCGCTGGAAATCTTGAAACTGAGTTGCAATGTTTTGCTCAACATCCCATCTTCTGTTTCTTTTCCACGTCTTAAGGTTCTTCATCTTCATTCAGTCACATATGTGGGCGGCGCATCGGTTGAAAAGTTACTTTCTTCTTGTCCAGTCCTTGAGGATTTGCAGATATCAAGGTGGCAGTGGGATAACGTTAGGAATTTTGTGATTGCAGTCCCTTCATTGAAAAGGTTGACTTTGGACTTCAGTACACCTGAGATGGACTTATATGATGGCGATGATTACGAAGATGGTGTTGAGTACAAACTGATAATTACTGCACCAAATTTGGAGTATCTAAACCTGATTGATTATATGTCAGATTCAATTCAGGTCAGTTCCATGACCAGAGTAACTGAATCACGCCTTTCTGTTTACAAAATCTTAACATGTGTTCAGCGGACAGCCGAACAAACAAGTAATTATGAAAGCAATGTGCGTGAAATATTTCGAAGCATCCCAAATGTCAAGCACCTAACAATAGGCGAATTTACCATGAATGTAAGCCATGACTCAAATTCCAATCCTGCTTATTGCTTTCTAATTGTTATACCATCAATTGCTTTCTTGGTCACAACTTATAGCTGTCTTCATACGTTTGCAGTCTTTGGGTGAATCTCTTGATAGCAGGCTGCCAGTGTTTCAGAACTTGGTCCACCTGGAGATCAGTTTTTATGTAGCGAACGGCGCTATACTGCTGCCAAGTTTGCTCAAAATCTCTCCTAAACTGGAAAGCCTTATCTTGCCTCAGGTACATTACATAAGAGACTTGCACAATTTTGAGAGAAATATGGTGAGCGTTGAGCACTCCTGTTTTCTTTTGACCAAAAGTTGATTTGTTTGTAATTTTTTTTCCCTATGTCCTGGATTTCAGGGGATTACCAGTCCAAATGTAATCGGGTGGTTTAACCCTGAGGAGAATCAAGTTAAGCCTCCGCAAGACGTACCTGAATGCCTGCTATTTAGCCTGAAAAATGTGGAAATTTCGTGCATTACTGGAAGAGTTGAGGAAGAGGTGGAGTTGTTGATATATCTTCTG